>NC_137774.1:9608287-10342453 GCF_963455305.1 Plecotus auritus
CATGCTGTGTGTGAGAGAGAGAGAGAGAGAGAGAGAGAGAGAAACAGTGATCAGTTGCCTTCCCTACATACCCCAACAAGAATCGAATCAGAAACCCAGGTGTGTGCCCTGACCGAGAATTGAACTGGCAACCTTTTGGTGCACAGGCTGATGCCCCAACTGAGCCACTCCTGCTGGGGAAAGTATTCTTTAACAGGTGAATGGCTAAACTGTGGTACATCCACATCATGATATAAATAAAAGGACCAAGCTATTGATACATATAAAAACATAGATGGAGTCATGCTGAGTGAAAAAGCTAATTCTAAAAAGTTGCATAGTGTATAACTCCATTTTTGAAGTGACAAAATTTTAGAAGTGGAGGATAAGATCAGTGTTTGCTAGGGATGGGGAGGGGTAAGGTTGGCATGATTATAAAAGGGCAACATGAGGAATATTTGTGGTATTGAAACTGGTCAGTATCGTGATTGTAGTGATATTCAAATTTATACAGGTAATAAAATTGTATAGCACACACACACTAACACACACACACACGAACAAGTAAAACTGGTTAAATCTAAATAAGATTGGTGGATTGTAGCAATGTCAATATTTGGTTGTGATATACTGTAGTCTTGCAAAGTGTTACTATTGGGTGAAAGTAGGAAAAAATGTATAAGGGATCTTTTATTTTTTTTAAAATATATTTTATTGATTTTTTTACAGAGAGGAAGGGAGAGGGATAGAGAGTTAGAAACATCGATGAAAAAGAAACATCAATCAGCTGCCTCCTGCACACTCCCTACTGGGTATGTGTCTGCAACCAAGGTACATGTCCTTGACCGGAATCGAACCTGGGACCCTTGAGTCCGCAGGCCGACGCTCTATCCACTGAGCCAAACCGGTCAGGGCAGGATCTTTTAAAAATGTATTGTTTCTTACAACTGCATGTGAATCTATAATTACCTCAATTAAAAAAAGCTATGATAGATTATTAATGTCTCTGCTGGGTATAGAAGGAAGAAGAGGCTGCCCTTGTGTTTCCATTGCAGGATTCCAAAGAGAAGGATTAAAAAATATTATTCTCATTAGGGTACATCAATAAAATGATCATAACCATGGGGGGCCATTTGTATCTGTTGACCCAATAATTCCACTTCTTAGAATTTACTATAAATAATGCATGAAGTTTTATGTGTTAGGATGTTTGTTGTGGTATTATTTAAAACAGTAAAAATAGCTGAAGGATTAAAAATAGGAGATGAGCCTTATAAATCATGGCCTATCAAGGTAATGAAATATTCTATAGACTTGAAACAGTTTAAAAATACACACCCAGCACAATGTAGGCACTCAATAAATGGTAGTTCACTTTACTGGGATGTTCTGGGTATCAAAAGAGCTCATGTGAGTAAATGTACTTACACCACAGGCTCACACTATATGTTGCCAGCTACCCTAACGGCTGTCTCTCCCAGCTCTACCCGAGTCAAAGATGTGCTTCCAGGGAGAACACTGTCTAAGGTGCTCCTGGCTTGAGAGGAATGGGAATGGGGGAACTGACTTACTGGGGAGTCTGAGTCAAGGGATTGGGACTTTCCTTTCCAGAAGACTGCCAACCCTGGTTCCACACCATGAAGAAAACTATGGACATTCTCCCCAGAATATGCATATACACATATTGGACTATAATCATGGAGTCTTTGAAGCAATGTCAGTCCTGCTGACTTGATAAAAGTAATAGACACTATTGCATCAACCCTTTCTGAATGAGTATCAGGCACTGTCCTAGGTGCTTTACACACATTATTTCACTATATTCTTTCCACAACCTTAATCTTTCCACAACCTTTCCTTCATCTGCATTTCAGACAAGGAAAGTAGGGCTCAGAGTGGTTAAGTGACTCACCAAGGTGGCACAGTTGATAAATGGCAGCACTATCACTGGAACCCAAGGCTGTCTGCTTAACACATATTACATTTATTATTATTTTTAAAATATATTTTTATTGATTTCAGAGAGGAAGGGAGAGGGAGAGAGAAATAGAAACATCAATGATGAGAGAGAACCACTGATCGCCTGCCTCCTGCATGCCCCCATCTGGGGATCAAGCCCACAACCCGGGCATGTGCCCCCGACTGGAATCGAACCCGGGACCCCTCAAGTCCACAGGCTGATGCTCTATCCACTGAGCCAAACCAGCCAGGGCAACACATACTACATTTAGAAGGACGGAAAAGGGGTGTACTGTGTGAAGACTGCACTGAGGCTCACATCTGGAGGAGCCCCAGAAAAGTAACCCTGTTCTTCCAATGCCCATTGGGTAGTAGACAAAGACTTAAATCCATCCAGGCAGAAGCAAAATCTCTGAAGAGAAGTAGGCCCATCCTGAAGTCTTTTATTTTTTTAAATATATTTTATTGATTTTTTTACAGAGAGGAAGGGAGAGGGATAGAGAGTTAGAAACATCGATGAGAGAGAAACATCGATCAGCCGCCTCCTGCACACCTCCCACTGGGGATGTGCCCGCAACCAAGGTACATGCCCTTGACTGGAATCGAACCTGGGACCTTTCAGTCCGCAGGCCGACGCTCTATCCACTGAGCCAAACCAGTTAGGGCCCATTCTGAAGTCTTATATCCCATGAGTTTTTCTACCTAACCTCAAACCTTTCTGCTAAAATCTGATCCTTTTTCCTCTCGTTTGCAGTGGAGATGGTGAATACCTGACATGGTGCCCCTCCATGAAAGGTCTAGGTCAGGAGGGGATAGAGGAGCTTCTCCTTCCCCAGTTCTGTTGAGGCCATGACTAAGACACTTCAGTCCCTTTGGTCTTGTGGGTCTGCCCCAAAGTATCAAACCAAAGATAAGAGAAAATGGGCCAGGAAGAAAAGCAGAAAGAAATAGCCTAACCAGACCAAGGAGACCAGCTTGGAAGATGGCCTGGGAGTCTCTCAGGATCTTAGTGCCAGGAACAGGTGAAGTTAAGGTGGGCAGTTTTTCCTACCAGGCTCAGCAGCCAGCTTTGCGTTTGACATCTACCTAGCTGTGGAGGTCTGGCCAGCATCCCTCGTGCCAGAGCCTCTTGTCTATCTTGACATGACATCTCTATAGGAAGGAGGGGGCTGGGTTCTGCTACTCAGTATTTATTCCTCCTATTTCAGTACTACCTCGCTGAACTTGCTCAGGACCAGGCAGTCCAACTGGGGGCCTGAGAGATGCCCGGAGAAGAGAATAATCATGTGAGAAGGATGTTGGGATCCCAAGGCTAGGTCTAAAGCTCTTTCTCTCAACATGAGAGCCAGGAGGGCAATTAAGCCTGAGTTTGGATACAGACTGGGGAAGGGAAGTCTTACCCCTCCCTCTCTCCATCCTTCCCTCCTCCATACACTATTCTATCCTTCTGGGGCCAAGCATACCCACTGTTCACTTTGGCTTCCCTCACCACCTATCCTATGGATAGGAGAGGGTTAAAGGCATGGTATGGGCAAGCTATAAATTTCCCATCAGTGTGGAGAGAATAGGACTGTTGGCAAGGAGGGGGCTGGGCTAGGGGGGAGGGGGAGCTGGGAAAAAGCCAGGAGGTTGTCTCTAGGTAACAATAAACACTGCAAGCAAGGAGCAGCTGTTACACTTACTCTCTCTGCATCACAATGCTGAAATAACACTAATAAACCAGTGTGCCCAATGCACAGGCATACACGCATTTAGGGCCGGGCTCCACAGTACCCCTAGGGCTGCCCTCTGCTTCGGGTCAGGGCCCTTGGTACCAGTGGACACACCAGTCTTGGCCTGGCTATCCTTGGGAGGATGAGTGTTGATGGGTCAGTTTCAGAGTGGCAGTCTCAGAGTCAGGGGAGTAGCAGGGACTAGGGACTCTGGGTTCAGATCCTAGTGGAAAGAGTTCAAGTAGGATAACTCTTGAGTGGGTGTTGGGAGGAGAGAAGGAGAGCAAGAGGGAGAAAAGTACTTACCAAGTCCTTAGATTGGAGGGGATGAAATGGCCAGGAGTGGAGCTGAATGAAGGGAGGTGGACGATAAGAAGGGCTAAGGAGAGGTTTGAGAAAGAGGAGAAGCATATGGTATTGAGGAGTGATTCTTATATTTCTCTCACTCACTCTCTCACTCCTTACATCTCACCGCACCTGGTGCACCCCCTCACAGCACTACTATTATACCAGAGCTCCTGATGCTGTCAGGGAGAGCTGGGGAGTGGAGCTAGTCCCATGTTCCTACATAAAGGGCAGTTGGTCTCTTCCTATCTCAAACCAAATCCATCTCTGGAGCTTCAGGAGCATCCCAGCAGAGCCCCTTTCCCCAGCTAGCAAGCAGAGTCACCAGCAAAGAAAGCAATAGAAATAGGCAGATGAGTACTTGGACTGTGTCAGAGAAGTCCCCTCCTCTTAGCCCATCCTTCTCTGAGTTTAGAGGGAGGATATTAATTATGATGTATTTGGATCCTTGCTTACCTTTGCTGAAACAAGGCCTCTGGCACTGTGGTCAAAGGCATGGCTGGTTCTCTTGGTCCATCTTCTGGCCCCTTCCTGCTGTTGTGATCTCAAATATAGCACCCTATCATTCCCCCGATTCAGAAGGATGGAGAAGATGCACACTGCCAACCTGGCCTGTAAGAGAGAGAGAATCAGCACCTTTGAGGATCATGGTGCCTATTTCCAGAGAAGAGAGTACAGAGACCAAGTGGTCTTATAATAATGTTTTTAAAAAACATAAATTCCCAAGTCATGCGGTGTCAGCTGGGTACCAAGAGCTCTGAGCAGGCAAGTGAGGGCTGGAAGAAGGAGCTTTGTCTGCCTGGGAAGCCCCTCTTCTGGATGATTCCCAGGAGCCCTGAGCTGTCTAGCACATGTGGATGCCCAGTACCTTCTGTGCAGCCAATGGTTACAATAAGAGCAAGAATAATTGGCCCCTCCTATCCTTGCCTCACTGAAGCCTCTCACTGGGATGCTCAGCTTCTCTTGTTCTCTTTCCCATTTCCCTCTCTTCCTTCATAGCTAGGGCCTCTCCGAGCCCCCACAATCCAGATAAGAGACCTTTATCCACAGAGCTCAGAGTGGGGGAGAAACGGGCAAAAGAGAGCTCTAACAGGCCTGGGCCCCCTTCCCCCTGTTGTTTTCATGAGCCCGCCCCCCCACTCCCACTGCTATGAGTCACCAAAACCTTGAGCTCAGCTGAGCTGCCAGCAGCCTTCTCCCTCCCCCTACTCCAGCCAAGCAGATATGCACCCGAAGGGTCCCAGAGCCCCATTCTTTATTGCTAGGAACCTGCAACACACATACACATTGAGATGAGTGAGCAAAGGAGTGCAAGAGACCTCAGCATGTGCTCTGTGCTGAAGCAGAGAGCCGGCTGCCTTCCCTACTGCTCTGTGTTTCAGAGGAGAAACAGAGGCTCTGTAAACAGGATCCACCCTAATAAATCCCCTGAAAAATACTCAATATGAACAGCCTGCCCTACGTTAGGCAGTCAGCTTCACAAGAGGGACTACAGGCCTCTTAGTACCCAATTTTTCCCTATCTTCTCCCCATTTTCAGGCTTCTTCCTGATCTCCCCAAGAAAATCTTCCTTTCCAACTCCCTGGCACAGCTCTCCTACTCTACCCCTACCCCCTGCAGGCCCTCAGAAGCAGTGGGGGAGCTGGAAGGATTCTTTCCAGACTGTTCAGGGGGATTTGAGGGGGCCCTTCTTAACTTGCTGGCAGTAGAGAAGGCAGAGAATCAGACAGCCAAGAAGGTGATCCTGAGGGTCTAAGGATAGGGCAGGGTGAGGCTGGGGACACTTAGAAAGGAATATCCTGCTCTTGCCCAGGGCCTTTGAGGATATAAAATGGAGACTAAGATAGAGGAAAAAGATAATTCTGGGAATGGGGAAGGTGTTGGGGGCCTGGAGGGTGTGACCAAGTTTCTACCCACACTGCTTTCCAAGCTCTCTGCCCATTCTTGCCCTAACCCCAACTTAGTCTCATGAAGCACAGAACAAAGAATGTTAAATGTTTTGAGAAAGGAAGAAGATGCCAGGAAAAGCCACCTCTGGTAACCTGCGGAAAGTCCCTTTTCTCCTTCCTGCTCTCCCTTCTCAACCCTAGTGTCTGAATAGTGAAGGAAGCAGGAGGTGGGGATGGGACAGCAGGAAAGGTGCCCTTTTCTCCAGTGTGGGCCAACACCACACAGAGGCAGATGGGCCTGGCTGAGAGCTCTGGGGCCATGGCACCACATGAATACAGGGCAGGGGCATCTCTGACAGCCTTCAGAGCCTGCAGTTTCATTTCCATCTCTGTTCTCAGCTTAGACATGGATAACAGGTATAAGACCACTCCTCAGTACTTTTTTTTGGAGGGGGGGCTTAATTTTCTCTAGCAGCTTATATTGCAGCAGGGAAACTTATGACAAAAATCTCAATAAAAAAAAAAGCTCAATATTTAGTCATCATTGAGGGATTTATTTCTAGGTCAAGGAACTGAGGTAGTTGGTGCATTTCCTTCTCTGTGGACCTTATAAAATATGGTAAAATCCCATGGAAGTGGGGGTGGAGTGGGATCTGTTTGCCTGGAAGCAAGGGAATACATAAGATAATCTTTGGAATAGGCTGTATAAGGGAAATGTCCCCGAGTAGTGCACCTGCCTTACTCCCCTGAGTTGCTTCCAAGACTCAGGGGCCAGAGACAAGAGACTCCAAGCAGTAGAGAGTAATATCCTGCCGACACTCCTCCCTTGACTTTCCTCCCCACACCCTACCTATGTACCTTTCCCTGTGTTCCCAGGAACTCTCCAAATCCAGGAACACAAAACAACACCAGGACAGTATTCAACTGATTTCCCATCTCTGGCTCTCTGTTTCCACAACTATAAAATGAAGAGTTCAGCAAAATGAGCTCCAAGTTCTCTTCCTTGCAACAGTAAGGTTCTATGATTCATACCCCAAAGGCACAGACCTCATTTGCATGCTGTTTTGCATGTAATCTCCATGGCACTTATTTCATGTCTAAACGTACTGAAATATTCTGAACCCTGCCCTTATCCTCTCTCTCACCAGTCTCTGGTTCTATGGCTCCTAGCTCTTGTCCTCTCTTCAAAGTTCTGTCCCCACCTTCCTTTCACTTCATGTCATAGCACTCACTGGGACAAGCCCAACTGGACAAAATCCTGGGAGCAAGAAAACAGCCTTACCTAACATTCTGGCTGCAATTTTGGGCCCCAGGCCTGAGTCAACCGGTACAGTTCCATCCTTTTTGAAGCTCCTGGCAGTTGGGGGTAAATTCTGGCACTCCTCAGTGCCTCCCCTCTTCCTCCACCTCACTATTCTCCATGCCAGAACGCAAAGTGGCCAGTGATTGATGGGCCTGGGTTCCCGGTAACCGCACCCAGTGGCCCAATCCTCCTCCCTTACCCGATCCCTCCCCTGTCCCTATTCAGAGATCAGATTGTCTCATGTTGGTCCCTGAGGTCCCATTAATTAAAAATACATCCAATTAAATGGCAGGTGAAAACGTGCTATTGGAGCTCTCCACCCCCTTTGCCCCAGCTTGGTCCCCCCGCCCCCCTTAAGGCTCAGCTGTGCTTTGAGCTGAGAAAAAAAGAGAGAGAGAGAAGAAGAACGAGGGAGAGAGAAGAGGAAGACATAGGAGTGGGGGTATGGCAGTGGGGGGGGGTACTATTTGAACCTCTGCCAGGGTAGCATGTGCCAGCCTGGGAGGGTGGCACTGTGCCCTGATGTCTAATTTCTGGAGGTGTGAGTAGGTTCAGTCAGCTGGGTACCCACTTCCATTTCCCTTAAAGGGGCAGAGGGAAGTCAAAGGGCATGGCTAGCTGTGCTGCCCTCCTTCTGGGCTTAGTGGGTGAAGGGCAGAAGTGTAAATGGCAGAGGGCCCTTAGGTGGGGGTGTGATGTTCAGGGGTTGGGAGAGTCTGAGGCCTCCATTCCTGGCATATCACTGCTCTTTCCGACATTGCAAAGAAAAGAAGTGGCGGCTGGGACCCAGGTGGCAGGGCATGGCAATGTTCCCAAGCCAGGCTGTGCCTACCCCTGCCCACAGGAAAACTGAGAAAAGAATGGAGGGAGGGAGGAAGGAAGGAGCCATAATTTGGGTGGAAGCAAATGGGTCAGATAGGATAAAATATACAAGGATGAACAACTGTGTTGGCACTACACCCCCCAGCACCTTATAAGTTAAGAGGGTCTGAAAAGACTTGTTTTGTTTGCCCTTTCTCTAGGCAAAAAGAAACAGCAGTATTGTGAAGGCACCTTGACCTGGCTACCTGGCAGGCTGTGAGTAGGGTATCTCCCTTGACGAGCACTGATAACTCTCATTCTCTTCCACTTACTATGTCCCCAGAATTTTGTCAGCATGTACCCCTGCCCCCCCCCCCCCCCCACTCCGCTTCCTGGTAAGGTCCTCTGGCCCCAGGCAATGCAAAGCTAACGGGCACCAAGAGCTGTTGGGAGAGGAGCTAGGAAAGAAGGGATGACTAAGGGTGGCACTCAGAATCCAGGCAGGAATGGGGGTGGTTTGCCGACTCAGGGCCCCCGCCTGGCCTCCTTGGCAGCCTCAGTACCTCCTCACTTCACTTTAACGCTAATTGGAGATTTTAATCTGCGCTGCTGCTCTGCTCGGGGTGCTGGGGGGAGCGCCAGCTGTGCAGTAATTCCAGCAGCACCGACTGTTTAATCAAGCTGTCCTCCTGGGGAGGGGCCCTCGGGCATGGGGGTAGGAAGGAGGAGCAGAACCTCTGTCATCTCCCTTAGCCTGTTCAGCCTGGAAGGGCTCATGGAGACTAAGGCGCAATTGTGTGGTGCCTCATCCCCATAAGGGCTCCATGGCCACTTGAATCCCTAGCAGAGCCATTACATGGTGTGAGGTCAGTATGAGGCTCATGGGCCAAAGCAGCCTCCCTTCCCATCCTGCTTTCTGACACCTTTTTTGGCCCAGAGCCCTGGGGTGTCCTGGGGTATCCTCCACCCACTCAGGCTGCAAATAATTATCAGACCATCTTGAGCTCTGCAGGTTTGTGCTGGGGGCACAGAAGGCTGAACTTTCCCCCTCGCTGTCTTCTAGGTCCTCTCACCAACACTGTCTCACTAACAAAGCTACTTCTCTTAAAACAATTGTAAGATTTTTTTTTCTCTGAAAAGCACAGGTAGCCCCACCCTCTGAGCTAAAAAGTGACTGTCTTAGAAGCTGGGAGACAGTGGAGTGGACAGCTGGAGGATGCTACACCCTGAGGGAGAGAAGCACCTATGCAAATTGTTCAGTGCCTATAGCTGGGGGGGGAAGGGGGGCTTCTCAAGTTCAGCTGGGAATGTACTGAGAATCAGGTCACTAGGGCAAAGTGTTCAAGGTCTCAGGCCATTTTTAAGGAAGAACAAGTGGTACTTAGAATTCTTTTGGTTTCTTAGGTCCCATTCTCAGGCCCTCTTGGGGTCTTTCTGACCTCTGTGTTGGGGAAAGGGTACCCCCTGTTGTCCAAATCCTATCTGCTAAGGGGCAGGAGATTTAATTGGTCAGCAGCACCCTCGTGTGGCAGAAACCAAGACTGCAGCTGCCCAAGTGGCCCAACAGCTTTGGGGCATCAGCCAGATAGACAGATTGGTGGGCAGTGTTATAAATGTTAGTGTTCTCTGTGCCATCAAGGTACCCCATGCATATTTACTGCTTGACCACTTCCGGGGAGCATTTCCTGCTTTCTAACCAGAGGGTCTCTGGTCTTTTACCCAGGAGCATGCCCTATTCCTCCATCCACCCCATCCTAACTCCAACTCAAGGGGAGGGCGCACCTTACCCAGAACTGGCACTTGTTTAAGCCTGCTGCCTGTGTTGTCTGGATTGCAAATGTGAAAGAGGCACCGCTGAGAGAGGAGGCCTAAGGTCAAAAGGGTAAGCTGATGTCACCTCCAATGGCAGGAGAGGCTCTGGCACCTGTCAACTCTCTACAGGCGCCAGACAAGAGCTGCCACCTGAGCTCAAGACAGAGTATCACCTAGTGGTGGGTTCTGCCTTACAGCAATCCATTCTCCACTCCCTGGGGAGGTGTGGGAATGAATAGGGACAGACTCCTCAGAGTCTGAGATCCTTGCCCTCTGGAATGGACATCAGATAAAACACCTTTCCTCAAAAAATCCAGATACTCTCTAAGAATGCCAGGCCACTGGGCAGAATGCACATGTGGGGCTTCAGACTTCTAACCCCAAGAGAAAAGCTGCCTGTCAGTAGACTTTTCCCTTCCAGTGTCAAGTATTATCTGTTTACTGGTCACTTCTTCCCACACCCACTAAATGGGAAAAATGGTTCTGAACTACAGAAAGGGGATGGAGACTTAACAGGAAATTCTCACTAAAGATTAGGGCAAGAAGTCACCAAGGCAGAGAACTGAGTCACTAAGGGCTTCCTCTCATTGAAGATATTTAACAATAGAGAGAAATACTCCCAGAGAGAAACATGAACCTGTTTGGGGTTGGTGGGCAGGGAGAGGAGCACACCTACCTGGCAGCAGGAAGGTGGAGGTGAGTACTGGAGGCTGTGACCTGCCCAGTTCTGGGCACTGAGGATGGAGAGAAGCAGCCTGTAGGCCTCTCCTTCTAGTGTCTAGCACAGTGGTTGGATAGGTGATCTCCCATCTAACCTGGAAGGAGGTGGAGAAGCTGATGAGATGCAGTAAGAATGGTCAGCACTGCCCTATCCTGACTTGGAATACAGGGAGAGAAAATAGCTTATTGGGAAAAAGAAGGCAGGGCTATGTGTGTGCATGAGGTGGTGGGTGAGTGGAGCAGGTGTTACAGAGGAGAGGCTGAGAGTAACCGACATCAGCATCCCACCATCGAGGAATATCCATTAGCACAGCTGGCCAAGAGGGAAGAATGGGAATGAAATGACTGCTGATGCTAATAAAGGGGGTTACCTACTCTATCCAGGAGGGAGAAATTGTTAATCGGAAGGTAGGATACCATAATAGGGTCAAACAAAAAGCTAAGGAAAGACCTCCAGAAATATTTGGGAATAAGAAAGTGTGTGTGTGTGTGTGTGTGTGTGTGTGTGTGTGTGTGTGTGTGTGTTAGGCCCTTACAAAAAGCAGGCCTGTGGCCTCTGATTGACCTTAGATCCCTACCTGGCTTGAATCTGTGAAAGACATTGAATTTGCCAGGGCTCCGGATATCAGGTGACGGATGAACTTCGCCAAATTCCTCAGGGGCCATCCCTCCTGCTGCTACTGCCACCTGCAAAAGAAAATGACAGGTTATATTAGACATGAGACAAGGGACTAGATACCAAAAAGGGTCTCTGGTCTTTTACCCAGGAGCATGGCCTTAGTGGGTAACAGTGATGGTGACAGTCACCATTATCCTAATTCCCTCCAACCTAAACATGAAGCCCAGAAGGATTCATGAACCTTAAGTATGCTCCCAGAGTTTTAACTGTTCTAAGAGTCCTACCTCCAGGGAACCAGTGCCCAGTCTGATAAAATAAAAACCATGGTTCCTATATTTAAGAGGTAAGTTAAGAATTCAATAGAAATAGAAGCTGTGAAACTCAGAATTATAAAGGGCAATGGAGGTTCAAGGTGAAAGCAAAGTTAATGCAAGAACGTGACTAGAGGAGGCCATTTAGTTTTAGATCAGATCAACAGCTTGAACTCAAGGCTCTTTTTGTCCAAAACAGCTTCTTCAAGAAGGGCCCGGAGGCAAAAAAGAAAAGGTCCTATGAGACAGAAAAGATGTTTGCAGGACAGCAGACATGATGGAATTTGAGCACGTAGGTCCATCACACATTCATCCCCTAGGTCAGTGATTTTTAAGCCTTTTCATCTCCTGGCACACATAAACTAATTACTAAAATTCTCCGGCACACCAAAAAATATGTCTTTTGCCAATCTGACCCAAAAAAGGGGTATAACGTTGACTCACACCAAACGGCTATTGTTGTGTTGTCTTTTTTTTTTTAAATTTTACAATCTAAGAGCAAAGAGGTCAGTGTCCCTGATTAAACAGTCAGGCATTGCATGTTTGCAGCACACCGGCTGAAAATTGCTGCCCTAGGTAAAGATAAATTTGCATGGGGACCAACTCCATATTCCTCCTATGCTGTCAGTTAGGGTGAGCTAGAGAAAACATAAAGGCTTGGTACAAGGATCTATTTCTTTGTCATCAGCAGACAATGTTCATTTTGCAGACCCGCTGCCCCTCTGACCTGAACCCTTAACTCTATCTCTAAGCAGCTGAGTGGTGCCTGTCTCCCTCCAAGATTCTGCTTCCAGCTTAGGGACTCTTCAGCATTCCCCTCTCTGATCATCAGTGGCTCCCAGGTGCATATGCATAAGCATCGGAAGCTACTTGTGGATACATCTGGGGTAGGTCCAAAGAGAGGAAGGGAGTCTGAGCACCAGAGTAAGATGACTTTAGAACCTGCTGTGCCGGCCAGCCCATTGGGTGCACTATTTAGGGCTTAGGTCACTGTGGAGCACCACTCCACCTTCCTTCTGCCCATCGAAGGAGAAAACCAACAACTCAAAACTACCCAAAAAGGGCGAGTGCGGCGGGAATAGAGTTCCCCACCCCCAATTTCCCTTTAATCTCAGAGAATATCCCATTTTACTTGGAGTTCTATAATCCCTCCTTCTCTCCTTCAGTGACTCCCCTTAGTTTTCCTGCAGGTGAGATGTGTTTTGTTTTCCCCTTCCTTCTGAGTTCGCTTTCTAATACAGCTGTACTGTATAATACAAAGAAGCCTGAACTGAGATGTAGGGTAAATTCCTCACATTGCCTCTGAGGGTCTTCTGACTATCGCACCCCCACAGATGGTGGCAAAGTGTTCCTTGAACTTTGGGGTAACTCTGACAGCATTAGGATCTTTACCCATGACTGTCACTTGCTTTCCAATGAATTGGAACCCTTGACTCTAAATAAAAATTACACTTGTATAATATGGAGGTCATTGAAAAGTTAAGTTTTTAAAATGAAAAAATATAAAGACTTTTCTCAAGTTTTTTCTACCAATTTTTTCATATTTACCTTTTCCCCTCAATCTGTCCCTCCCCCCTCAAAATCTCACAGCCCTGCCGAAACCGGTTTGGCTCAGTGGATAGAGCGTCGGCCTGCGGACTCAAGGGTCCCAGGTTCGATTCCGGTCAAGGGCATGTACCTTGGTTGCGGGCACATCCCCACTAGGGGGCGTGCAGGAGGCAGCTGATCGATGTTTCTCTCTCATCGATGTTTCTGACTCTATCCCTCTCCCTTCCTCTCTGTATAAAAATCAATAAAATATATTAAAAAAAAAACTTTTCAAAATCTCACAGCCCTACCTTCCTTTCCTAAGGAAGCTCATGGCTCTCAGGAATTGGTGATCTTAAAGTTGGGGGCTCTATACTCAGACTAAAATTCTGGTTAGCATTCTGGCCTCTTGGATTCCAGTCTTGGCTGGATGCCACTAACTACTTCACTATGAAACTGTGGGCAAGGCACTTCCTTCTCTAAGAACTCAGTTTCCTGCTCTGTAAACTGAGAGTTTGAATTAGGTGGTCTCTAGGGTGCCTTTCTAGCTCTGGCCATTTATAATTCTATAAGGGAGAAGACACTAGTGTCTTTCCATCAGGAAGTGAGACATTCCTGCCCTTAGCACCTTCTCTTCTAGGCCAATGCAGTAAGAAGCTCCCCTGCAGATTCCTGTCTTCCTCATGCTAGCTTAACTAAGGGACAAACAAGTGAGTTGGGAGGCCTCCTAAGTGCCAAACTCCTTCTATTACAAAGAATATTAAGATGGTGATCTAACTCTAACCATGAATCTTGATAAAGCAGATAGGAGACAAGGCAGGTAATGGGCAGGAAAGAGTATAATAAGCATGCCCCCTCATAACACACACCCTAAACTATTTAAGAGTCTGAGCACACATTTGGCTTTGCCCTAGAGAGCCCCTATAAGTAGTGGCTGTTTATCTAATACAACTGTGTGGACATGTGTAAACATATTCAGAGCATCAACATAAATGTCCAATCAAAGCACACACACACACTCCTATCTTCTCCTACTCTAGGCCACCTATGCCTTGTAAGAAGCTATGGTGGGAGGAAACACCACAACCCACTCTTCCCCCTCCCCAAAGTCAGAAAGGAAGAGAGTGAGACAGGAGCTACTTGGCTTCCTATAAATTGTTTTGTCCTTCCTCACAGCTGCAATCAGAAGCTAAGGGCTCCCGCAGGCCTTGTTCTGATCTGCTGCAGGCGATGGAGGGTTTTTGAAACGAAGAGGACTTGGCTGCAGCCCCATTTCAGCTGCCATTGGGGCTGGCTAATGGGCTCATTCGGGAAGACCCCCGCCTGCTGCACTAAAGAGTCCCCCGCCGACCCCCTCCCCAGTCCCAACCCAATTAATAAATGGGGGCTCCCACTTTATGGCTCTGGGAGCAGGAACCAGAGATACAAATGACCCCCAGGGAGGGACAGAAAAAGGCCTTCCAAGAATCAAGCCAGAGAATTGTGCATCCACAGGCACATGCTGCCATAGGCTAGTCATATCCCATTTTCAAAGCATGGAAGGGAAAGAAACTGGAAAAAACAACTGTATTTTCTTTCCCAGATGCGGAGTAGGATAGCACTCTTCAAGTCTATGACACATCCCAACTCTCTGTTACCTGATTTCCAATCTGAAAAGGGCAGAGTGAGGGTGATCCTCTAGGGGCACACATCACATGCACAACTATTTTCCGGGGGGCGGGAGGGGTGCCCCTCCCAGACTCTGCAATACTGAACATAGACACATCCCATCAAGTGGTTAATAAACATTTCCTACTTCTTAATAAAAAAGCAGCTACCACTTTCCAAGCTCTCATGACCATCAACAGCATAAATATGTCCTGGGGTCATCATCTTCAGGCTTTTATCCCTCCCCTCACATACAAATTATCAAACCTTGCTAATTCCTATGGACTCACTTCCTTTCTTCTCATTCCAGTCTTAACGCTAGTGCAGGCCCTCAGGGCTTCACATCTGAACCAGAAAAATGATATCCTAGGCAAGCTTTCCTGCTTCCTTCACCCAATACAGCTGCAAAAGTCTTCAACATCATATTCATCTTACCATGCTCTGCTGTTACTGCTTACCAAATCAAATTTAAATTCTTCATTTGGCCAACAAGGTTGTTCCTCCGACTTCATTCCCTAATATTCCTTTCCTGTACCACTCTGACTAGTCCATCCACAGCCCTCTGCACAAAACACACATAAACCTTCTTCCATAAATGTCCCCTCTCTAATCACTTTCCTCTCTTCTGTTGCATGTTCCCTATCTTCATTACCTTCAAAGAGTCTTTTCTGGTTAACTCAATTTTTTTCTGATTATTCCTTTACTTTGGCTCCCCTGTTACTTATTTTATAACCTGACTTAGTAAATACCAATTCCCTACTTCCCAGGTATGAGACTTATCTCACCCTAGACCCAAAAGTTCCTAAAGATGGGGCCCTCCCCTAACTCCCCCCAGAAGTTGCCCTGTACTCCGGACACGACTCAGCTAATGAATTACTGTTCCCCACTGAAATAGTCCCCCCTGGTATAACTCTTGGGATATATATCAAACAACTACAAGGAATATAATCTTATTCTCAACGTCAATTTTCAGCTGTTCTCTTCCCCTACCAATACTAAACTTGCCACTGAGTCTTTCCAGAATTACAAATTGTTTCATGACTTCAAAGTGTATTGCAAAACAAAAAAGCATAGCCACCAGAAGAATTTGGTTATCTCCTTGATTCACAGTATATAACACTATTTTCTTTGAAGTCCCCTTACTTAGGATGAGAAGATTTTTTAGACTGCAAATCAATCCAAGAGCCAATAGTAATCTTCTAGCCCTGCCTCTAACCTACTTATGACCATTACATTTTTTTGGACCGTCTCTAGGAATAGAGGTTATTCAAGAGTCTCTTTCAACTATTTAGTGAATACTTCCTTAAATTAACCTCACTCTCAAACCCGATTCTTCACTTCCTCTAGTTTAGCCTTGTGGGGTTAGATAGGAAAAAATGATCTGCCATTCCTGTGTACCACCTACATATGTTCAGGTTAATAAGATTAACTTGCCTTTTAATCTTTCCATTCCTTAGCTTCAGGTGCTTAAGAATCAAGGTAATAAAAGCAAAGCTCTTAGCACAGTACCTGACACATAGTAGTTGCCTGACAATGTTAGTTCCTGTTGGCCTTCCCTTCTTTCTTCCAACACCTTAGGTTTCTTCTTTCTGAGCCTGTTTGTTTTTTTTTACTGGCTAAAGATGGCAGTGAACTAAACAAACTAATGTCCTTTAGCTCTAACATTCTGGTTAGTTTGCTGATCTATGTACTGCCTTCACTTGGATCTAAAATGAAGGGGAGAGGAATAATACTAGTCTCCAGGTTGACCGAAAAATACAAACAAAAAACACTTGCAGTTTTAAGACTCCAAAAATATAACTTAATATGATGCATCCATATCATTCCCTCCTTATTCCTGAATTTCTCTCTTGAACTATGTAGATAGCAGTGCTAAGCAAAATGTCCCTATATAAGTTATTTGCTTAATATAATCTAGCTTCCCTAGTGAAAATGTCTTCATAACATCTCCCAGACCAAGGGTTCTAGGCCCAACCTCCACCCATAAAGGTAAAACTACTGTTGCTCACAGTGATGCTTTAATGAGGCCTCCCTGAAACTCTGAACCTTTAAGGCATTATCCCCAAACTTTTACTAGCTCAACCATAATTTTTCCTCCCACCTATAGTCCTATTTTTCTTTCTCTTCCACCACCCCCCCTTTTTTTCTTTATAAGCAATTATACCCTAAGTCTCTTTCTACAGCTCAGCCAGGAGATTGGTCTAGTTCTCTCCTTCTTTCCATCTCATATTGTTTCTCTTTATATGAAACCTTTGGTCCCTAAACAGAAATTGCAAACACTGGTACAAGGCCAAACTCAGAAGTTCCTGAATTTATAAAAGGGTTCAGGCTCCTAAGCTGTCTTTGAATTCAGGCTCTTTTCCCCAGGGCCAAAAGCATTCAAAATTGCATTAACCTTGGGGTGGTTGTCTGCCTACAAGCTGATCCTCACCAAGGGTACCCTCATTAGGCAGTGTTGTAGTTCTGAGACACTGGAGGGAGAAGGATCCTCGAGACAGCCCATCTGATAGGCTTAAAGCAGCAGTCGCCAACCAGTGGTCTGTGACACTGGTGGTCTGTGAGGTCCGAAAGGTTGGGGACCGCTGCCTTAAAGTAAGGAAAAAGACACCCTCCTCCAAGACCCAGGCTTCCTTCTTCACTTAGCTATGACTGTTATGTGGTAGCCTTCTAAGGTCTCTCTATGCTTCCTCCTCAGGGATGGTTTGGTTTGGATAAAATGGCCTTTATTCCTTTAGGACAGTCGTCGGCAAACTGTAGCTCGCGAGCCACATGCGGCTCGAGAGCCACGGTTTGCCGCTCTGTTGACTAATGAGTTTGCCGACCACTGCTTTAGGACTATCAACATTACCTCCAGTTTACAGCCATGGCAGAACAAAACATCCAAAATTCCATCTACTTCTAGGTCCTAGGGAACCTACGTCTAAGTTAATTTACTTCACAGCTATACCCTCTTATTCTAGGGAAGTATGCTACAGCTGAAAACTTCGCTAATTATCTAGAGAGAATTCAAGACTAACTTCTCATCAGCCTCTTTCTCTCAACCTTGGACTACTAATTTTTGAGAGATATAATGAGGCAATGCAGTGGCCAAAGCGTTTTGCCACCATAGTGATTATCACCAGGGCATCAAGGCAGCCCTCATCTGCTTTCTCAAGGATAGCAGGGCCCTCTTCTCACCAAACCTTACTTCCCACAGACACCATCAGCAACTGAGCGTAGAAATGTCATCAGTAAAAGCAAGTCTCAGGATATGAGGGAAGAGGATAAGTGAAGGTTGAGATTTCCTCTTTCATAGACTAGTAAAAAAAACCTCTTGTACCCCATACAACATAAATTAAAAGCTCCTTACGATAAAAAAGCATGGTTATTTTGTGCTCTCCCTCATTTTTCACCCCAAAAGTTGAGGATCTGGAAG
Organism: Plecotus auritus; assembly: GCF_963455305.1. Lineage (NCBI taxonomy): Eukaryota > Metazoa > Chordata > Mammalia > Chiroptera > Vespertilionidae > Plecotus > Plecotus auritus. The sequence continues at coordinate 9,626,327 of NC_137774.1, forward strand.
AGACATTTGTCTTCTGAATTGCCTCTTCTTACCCTTCAAAACTGTGAAGTGGCCATCACTCTTAAAACTCTGACAAGTTAAGCAATCAATACCTCTGGTAAGGCCCAACACATGTGAGTTGGGTAGTGAGTAGGAAAAAGAGAGAAAAATAGTAAATCAGAAGTAGGTGGACAGGAGATGGAGAGACAGCTGCATATGGTGAGTAGTAGTAGAGTATCACTAGTAATTCCTTCAGGTGTCATACTTCCCCCAAAGTCTCAACCCTGGCTTGGAGTAAACTAATGTGAAAGTATTCCTAAGGCTGTGAGAAATGCTACACCTGGACAGTAAAATTAATCCAAATGTCCAGGAATGTTCACCTTGCCCCTCAGGACAACCAGAGACTTAGCAATTCCATCTCTGCCTTGGAATGGTTAAACATTTACTTGAGGAACTCTCTCCCACTCCACCTAGCCCTTCAGGTGACTAAGTTGTGAATAGAGAAGTAACTCAATACCCCAAAACAGTCAAGCTATGGGGCAATCTTAAATAACAATGGAAATCCCAGTTCAGCACCAAAAATATTAACTTCCTTAAGACATTAACCTCACCATACAATTAAGGATGCCTGTCTGGGAAACGATAGTGCCGAACAAATTTAGGTACTGAACTGTATGGTTTCTAGTTAGCATTGGATGTGATAGGAATAAAAAAAAGTCCAGTTAGGTCCTAAGCATTTAGGCCCAAAATTGAAAAGGAAGCCATTGCTATGAGTGGAAACAATACACTCTACTAGAGTATATTCTAGGTTGAAGTTCACACTCCTAGTCATGAATTTGAAACATATAAAGACTAAAAAAATAATTTTTTCTCTGGAGCGTAACCAGGAACACAGGATTCCAGGAATTGGAACAACCTTGAGCTCTCCATTCTCCTTCTGGATAAACATGTGACAGCCCACAGGTAAGGGAACATACTTAAGAGTTTGGGGATTCAAAAGCAAGCTGGCAACCCTCATTACCACCGGTTTTTGAAAATTCAATTTCTTCCTAATTTTCTTGTTTTGGTGTACCCCGTAATTTTGTATAACTGCCAACCCCATTCATAATTTCCTGATACCTATCTTCCTCTTCCTGTCTCTTGATGGGTTTTACCTGCTCTCTGCCTACTTGTACCACAGCTAGCAGGAACGCAACACATACTACAAGGAAAAAATCAGTTCTGTGTCCTAAACCATGAAAGAAAAGGGAGAGCAATTATCTCCTCAGGTGGAGATAGTGAAGATTTTGGAGACAACAGTAATTTTAGCCTTACAAATAACTTTCTGGATTGGCAATGTATCCGGAAATCTCAACAGTGCTAGAAGACTAATTCCCATGCTGACCTTACTCATGGTAACATAGGTCTGGTCAGGGGTGGTGGTGGTGATCCTGGTTTAAGAGACTATTCTTCAATCTAAACACCTTCTCGCCAACTTCCCTGGATGACAGTTGAGCTCAAACCCACTTACCTCTCCCTTCAGGAGGAGTCAGGGTACATGAAGCTCAACTTTTTTGTTGGCCCAAGACTACCATTATTTGTGTAACTGTTTTCTACTTAAAAAAAAAGACATCTTACAGTTTTCTGCAACTTTTAAAATTTTCTTATTCCTAGTCTTGTGTTTTGAAACACCTCTTTAAACGGTGAGGACCTTTATTTTGGTAGTTTATGAATCTGCAGTGATTCTGAGACAAAGAACCCCTAAGATAAAGTGGAGGGGGGGAAATGCCTTTCATACCTAATTGGGTTTGCTCAGAGGGGACAGATTAAGAAGTAAATGCAATGGAGCAAGTGATACAGTAACAGGAAATATTTAATTTTCCAATCTCCACTTTCCATTTTTATAAACTCAAAGAAAAAATTTAATATATTACAAAATATCTGTACACAGACAAGGTACACCCGATGGGGGGCAAAAACAAAGAGAGAGAAAGGAATACAGTGTCAGGAACCTAAATCAGGGAGAATGAGGTGGCAACTGACACTTTTCTGATGTAGCATTCTCTCTCAAAACCTGCTAGTAACCATTTTAGTACTGTAACTATATATGCATATTATATATATATATATATACACACACATATATATACATATATATATATATATACACACACACACACACACAAGTGGTTGGATGATGTCTATGGCATAAGCTAACAGAAGTCCTACTTACAAATTTGTGCTAACTGCCCTGCTTTTAAACATATAGATCTGATGTCATTTTCAAATCCTTATCATTCCTATAGAAAGTTGAAAAAACTAAGGAAACTGGATCAAGCAATTTTGTTTTCAAAACCACAAAAATAACTATGGTAAAACCAGTTTTGCCTCATTCATGAACAGAATCAGATTTCTCATCTGTTCAAAATAATGTATTTAATGGACTTAATACCTCCCATGGTACAATACTTAACACCACTTTTGAATTATTTAAATTTGTAGTTTTCTAATAGTCAAGTTGAAATTCTGCCAAATCTTTACTTCCATTATGTTTATAGATAACACGGCTGAAAAATTAACAAATACCTTTTCTTCCTCCACACAGATTCCAGGATATTTAAGTGAGTTCCTTTTTTCCTCTGCTTTTAGAAATAGTCAAAATTACCAAACTTTTTTTTTTTCCATTTTAAATGTTAGACTCCCAAAATGGGGGTCTGGGGTTGAGATGGGATCATATATACACACACACACACACATACACTCACCCCTTTCCCTAGTAGCAGGGAATGATGGAGACATAGCATATCACTTCATATATTTGGCATAATTAAAAATAAAGGGTGAGAAGGGGAAGAAAAAAGTATTATTGATGACTGCTGATAATCAAAATATAATTAAAATGTATAGAAAATTTTATTCATATTTGATGGAAAACAAATTTTTTTTCACTGAATATATACTTCTTAGTTCTTTAATCAAAACTGGGAAAGTGGGGCTCAATGCCTCAAATTCAAATATTCTAAAATACAAAGGTCCATGTCTGAGGACTAAGAAGTCAACAGACAAAAGGTTCAGATTCCATGGCCGGTGTGGCTCAGTTTGTTGGGCATTGTACTGTGCACCAAAAGGTTGCCAGTTTGATTCCCAGACAGGGCACATGCCCAGGTTGTTGGCTCGATCCCCAGTTGGGGTTAGTAAAGGAGGCAGCCAATTGATGTTTCTCTTTCTCCCTCTCCCTTCCTCTCTAAACATCAATAAAAAAATCTTAAAAAATAAAAAGTTTCGATGAACTTTAACGCAACATACCAATACCACGTCAGTGAACCTAGCAAATCTAATTGAACATATTGGTATAAAAAGCCATCAATGCCAAAATGGCTAGTAGGTTCTTTCTAATCAATGTTTGGCCCTGAGGGCAAAGCCAGACCAAAACCCAAAGAATAAAGAAATACACACACCAGGAATCTACCTATTTCAGTGACAGGGAAAAATAATCTTCATGTAAGTATCTGAAGAGGGTTTTTCTTTCATTTCTCTAAAGTTTTTTATTAGTGCATCTTTCTCTTACAAGTAGTCTTTAATTTTTTAATATAAGAACTTGGCATTGAAACATGAAACTTCACTTGAGTTCTGAAAACTATTCTTCAAGATGCTGAAGCACATTTGCCTTTTCTTTGTAAAAAAGGAGCTAACCTACTTTTCACAAATGTCTAAGTCTGTGCAGATAATTTATATAAATGTGTATGTTCTTAAAACACATTATATGCTGGTACTCACATAGAAACAAAAGCCAGAATGAGAAGCCTCCCAAGTTATCCCACCCTGAAAACCTTTCCCTTTCCCATTTCCTTTTTATAATAAGGAAAAATACTTGCCATGAAATCATAATTTAATCCCTTTTAACCAAAACCCAATCTCTCCAGAGGAAAATCCCTAAAAGAATTGGCAGGATATACATGCGGAGATGTGTATATGTCAATACTGTTCTTTCTTATGTTCTGCTCTTTCAAAGTATTTTTTAAAAAGGTTTCAGGTATTGAAATATCTTCAGAAAAATATCTACCTTAAACTAAGTTACATTTCCATGTATTTCCAGGATGTTTCTTTTCTCTTTGACAATATTAAAATGCTCTGTTTCAAAGGTTTGGTTTTTTGGGTTTTTTTTTTTTTTACATAAAAATATATGTGTAAACAGTATGCTAACTGCTCTTACTAGTCCTCTAGGTCTGAAGGCATCATCTCTAGTCCCAACTCAGCAGCAATGGCCTAGGCTGTCTGCATTTATAAATCAACTTCACCATCAGAACATGGTTTTAAAAAACAACGAAAAACATTTTAGAATTCAAGAGTTACAGAGAACAAAAAAAGTGTTTGAATTTCCTTTCCTTTATTTCAAAAAAGGTAAAGAATTATCCCAGGTTCTTGGGCATCTCAACGATTAATTTTTTCCAAACAAATGCCTCAAAAAGAGACAAAGAAAAACTCTATGAAGATGGGGTAAAAAAGGGAAAAGATAGGATAAAGTCTACCTACTTGCCCAAGAATGCCACTTTCTACAACCTGCTTCATATGCAGGAAGAGGGGTCATGTCTTTTGCCAAAGCAAACTTTAAAGATGAGTAATTTATTTGGAAAAAAGGAATGTTAAAGATGCTCAATGGGGAAAAAAGAAGAGTTTACTTGAAAGCAAAAATGGGAGGTGGTAGAGAGGAAGGAAACATTTATTTAAATCAGCCAGTCACTCTTTGCCCCTTACAGCAAAAGCCTAAGAGCAGCTCAAATTTTGTGAACACTATTCTTTCTTTAAAAAACAAAACAAAAAATCCAAAAAAAACTAAATTCAAAGGAACAAAACATAAAAAAATAATCCTCAAACTTTAAAAACCTAAAGAGCCTCTCCAGGGCCATTTCAAAAACTGAAACTGTTCTCTTTTTCTTCTGCTCAAGAAGTGCGGGCAATGAACTCATAAAGCATTTACTTTTCCATTTAATGACCCTCTCCAAATTCTCTACTTATATTTACTAGGTAGAGCTGAAGTAAATGTTCTGACTATAACCAACCCATCCAGGGGTAAATGCTGCCAACATCATTATTTTATAGGTCTCGTGCTTAGTAGCAAGTGAGCAAGGAATACAATGAGTAGCTTTAAAATAGCCAAATGCAGATGATTACCTCGCTCTGGCAAATGATTTCATTAAAGGTTCAGAGGACTGGATGGAGGATGGACAGGGAAGGAATCTTTCAGGACACTGAAGTCTCTGGGTTAGTAAGGAACTCCTCTCCCTCTTCCCCCTCTTGGCGGGACTCTTGTAGGCCCCCGATAGAGTTTTCCATAAGCAGAAGACTGAGCTGGGCCCCCCCAGTTAAGGCCTGCTCCTGAGCTGCTGGCTCCACTGGTTCCTGGCCCCAGCTCCCCAAAGTTTTGCAATTTGGTCTCTGCATGTGCCACAGAGTTGCTGCTTCCCTCAGCCTTCAGGAATGGTTGCCCGACCACTGAGTGTAATGCTAAGGGGACCCTGGCAAAACGGAGGTCCTGGTCCCCTGGAAACTGCACTGACCCTGTACCCTGGTAACTGCTGGACTCCCCAAGGTGGCTCACAGAGCCTGAGAAGGTCCTGTTCTTCACCAGGGTCTGGGCCAAGGATTCTGTCAAGGCTGGACCAGAGTTGCGTTCATCAGTGTCAGTGGCACTGAACCCTGTTTCAGGCCCATCAGTGTTTCCGTAAGTCCTGTTGGGATGGGATCGGGTAGAGTATTCCATTGGTCTCAAGGCCTGGTGCTCATGTGGCAGGTGGCCAGGAGGCTCTGCTTCAGGCTGGGATAAAAGTTGCAGCAAGGCGGCTGTCACGGCTGGGTTCAACTCCTGGGGGACGCTGGAAAGATCGCCTTCAACCAGAGGGGGTGGAGGTGGCGGCGGTGGAGGTCCGGGGGGCTCAGGGGGCCTCTTCTCTGGTGGAAGAATGTGAGGAGGACATGCTGTGGAAGGGTTACTTCTTTTAACACCATCTTAAAAATCACATGTGATTATAAACACAAACATACATACACACACTCACACACACAAACACTACCCAACATAAACATATATCAATACAAGTAACCAAATATATATATAAAGAATAAAATCTTGGGATCAGGAAATTTCAATTTATAAATAAAATCAAGTGATTAAAGCAAAACAGTTGCATTCTGGATCTAACAGCTGTTGTAAAAAGATCATATGTTTCAAATATTGTTCTGATTTTTGTCTGAGATTTCCTCCATTTCCTTCCTTAAGGAACTGTTCTAATAATGTAGGCTGTTGGCAGCCTTCCTGCCCCTTTTTGCTGTTGAATCAAAACATTAATGAAAATAAAGTAGAAAGAAGGAAGATGAGAGGGAACAATATACATGCTGTGGTCACATTTCTAGGACATAATCTTGCTGTACAATGGAGACCTTGCATAGACTCAGCTAACACATTTTACAGAATGCTTAATAATAATAAGGTTAACACCTGAAATAGAACTTAAAGAACATACAAGAGAGATGAAATAAAGTAAAAACCTTTCATTATCATCATGTATAAATATACACTTGATTCTCCAAACTTCAGTCCCTCTCCCCATAACCACATTCTGAAGAATGGAATATTAACCACCATACTGTCATTCAGCTTCCTATGTTATAGTAATTATAAAGACTAAAGTAATCTATAATAATTTTCTTTTTTGTTTCCCAACCTCCTGCATTTTTTCCATGCTATAAGAAAAATTACTATAGCAATGTCATGCAGAATGGGCTGTTAATAAACATCTGTTTATCTTGGAGACAGTGACAAGAACTGAGTATTCAGAAATGTATTAAATTAATATTATGCTTTGTCTTTCCAAAGATCTTTGTCTTTCTAAGCCACTCTCCAGACTTTTCCCCACTGCTGGCTAAGTTTGCCCAAGCATGCCAATCACTCTCTGAAAATGAACTCCTGCCAGACAGCAGGTTAGAGATATAAATGACATGAGTTTGAGAACATAAAAACCCAAGTACACTCAAAACAGTACATTTAGAGAGGTGCAAGTTACCCTGCTGGAAAAAAGGCTTAATGTTTTGGGATATCTTCCAAATGATTGATTTTCCGTTCCCTAGATTTTGAAATATCTATATAATAAATTCTTATTATCTGAGCTAGTAATATAAAGTCATTCCTCAGACAAGGAAAAAGTAGTTTTTAGTTATAATTAGATATTTTGGTAGCATATTTACCACAATTATATTTTGCAAAGATAAAAAAGTAAGTATGAGCATGCAGATGAAAACACTACAAAATTGTGAAGTTATGCAGTAGAAGGATGAGATCAGATGCAATATGTAACATACAAATAAGGGCAACCAACAGTCCCAATTTACCCAGGACTGAGAGGGTTCCCAAATTGCCAACTTTCACTTTTAAAATCAGGATTGCACAGAGATAAGCTGGTCACCCTATATACAGTACCTGCTCAAGTAACTTGTTGACAGACTGGCTGGTTGACTAGGTGGTAGGAAAAATGAATTTAAGGACAAAAAAATTAGCTATGAAAATTCACAACCTGAAAAGTAGACATTCTAAAAGAGGAGAGCTAACTGAACTACATACAAACATCTATAGATTTCAGAGATTTTTGCTGCCAATGCTACATATCTCATTACATAAAAACATCACAGTACCGGTTAGTTTTTAAAGAATTTTTTTGGACAATACATGAAACGGACACCAGGTTGTTGGTGGTGGGTTTTCTGTGTGTGTGTTTTTTTTAATGCTGAGAGAAAATGACTTTAAAAATACCCAACTGCAAAAGTGAGCAAAACTAAACTTAAACTTTTCCAGATATACTACTTACTATTCACATTTAAAGTTTGACTTTTATGTAATTAGCCAGGTTGTTTCAGTAATATAAAGTCATATTTTGAGCTCAAATTTTTTACATGTATGAGGATGAAAACTATTTCAAAGTAGCAAAAGCAGATAGATTGTAAAAAACTATTAAAGTAAGGTTAATAAAAAACTTTGTTTTTAATCCTCATCTGAGGATATGCTTTCATTGACTTGAGAGAGAGAAGAAGGGAGAGAGAGAGAGAGAGACAGACAGACAGACAGACAGACATCGATGGGGGAGAGAAATATCGATTGGTTGCCTCCCATCTGAACCTGTAACCTAGGCGCCTGCCCTGACCGGAAATCGAACCCAGGACCTTTTAGTGTACAGGATGACACTCCAACCAACTAAGCCACCCAGACAGGGCTAATAAAACTTCTTAAAGGAATTAAAAATAAAGATCACATTTAAAATATCATACTGTTGTAAGATTTAGTGTTAACAATATTGCCAATCTTTAACAATCTGTACTAATGGATGGAGGTGTTAATGAAAGGTACAAGTAACTTTAAAACTTTATTTGACTCATCAGTTTTCAACCATAACCCTTTCCCAACAAGCATAGAGAAGCTAAACAGTAGCCAAAGTGATAGATTTTCACCTTCTGCAGCTTATTTAGTCTGCCCTCTGGTGGAAGTGCTAATGAACAGTAAAATGGCCGAAGAGGCAGCAGGGGAGAAACAACAGGAGAGACACAGGAGACACCAACTGGTTAATCCAGGGGTGACTGTAATAATTAGGAGTGACATTTTTATTCTCCTCTGAAAAGTAAATCCAACATTTTTTTACCATAGGCCAGGCCTTAATTTTGGTTCAATTTCATCATTTAGCTGATAGCTTGTTGGCTCAATTATTGAGTGAATATCTTTCAATCACTATGCTATTTATTTAATTTGAACCACTTCTTTCAGGTATTTTGATAATAGCTGAAATTTTTTTTGCGGGGGTATGAGAGATGATACAAAGAGGCCTCCTTTAATTCTAGATTAGCTTTCTCTGTTATTCCATGTCCTGGAGTCAACTGAAATCAGATGACAGAATAGCAAAGTGAATTAAGAAACACATTAAAAGGGCACACAAGTTCTAAATTCTGGTTCTGCCAATAATATGGTTCCAGCAGTGGGACCATCGACAGGCTTTCTTTCCTTTTTTAAATAAGCAGGCTAATTTAAACTCGCTGGATTGCAGTTTCCCTATCTGTAAAATATAAGGGTTAATTTTATTTATTTTATCTTCCAGTTTTAAAAAGCTTTACATATGAAAAATAGATTCTATATTTGACTCTCTACCAGTGGAAATAAGGCATATACTTTCTGCACCATCCCATATGAAATGTGAATGCAGGACCCTGAAGTTGAAGGTTAGTGAATCTCTTCAACCCTTGTACCTCTTCTCATTCCCCAATTCATGGGGTCTTCATGGACAGCAAAAATTTCCAAGGAGTTGAAAACACTTTTAGATAAATAACGATTTTGCAAACAGACTGAATCAGAATTGATCAGAAACTTCTTTTCCTTCTAATAAATTGCATGCTGTGGTCATGTGAGATCAAGGTATAACAAACATATTTTCTTTTATAAGTTTTTTTTTTCCTTTATATAATGCTCATTTCCTAAGCTAAAATCCATTCAATTGTCTCTTTCAGGAACACATATTTTAAAGGAATCACTTTTATATGCTATTAATTTTTGAAAAATAAATGTATGGTGTTATCTATTTAGAAATATCCCCAAATTACTCTTCATGAGATTAACAATGATGTTTTATTAGGGTTTTCTTGAATGTATCTTCCAGGCAAGACTCTGGTATCCAGCATCCACTACACTAGAGTACCACTGACTATTTGCACAATCTGATGGTTTGTTTGGAAGGCAGATTTTCAAGAGTTAGTTGGCCACCATATACACAGTAGTTCAAATATGTCACTAGTTATGGTTGTGGTTTCTGTGGGTTAGAACACAGGGGCTTTACTTACCTACCTCCTAAGAAATGGAAAAACAATCAGTATATGAAAAGGTGCTTTGAAAAGCTTTGAGACTTAAATAAAAGAAGCCGGACAAGAAATACATCACTTGTTGGTATGTTCTCCTGTAGACTAGGTTACAGAAAAACTGAAACTGATGCCATTGATGTGAAAAAGAAAATGTTAAAGAGATTTTTAAGAGGATCAACAGCACCTGAGCTCAATGAGATTCATGACCGGTCTGTTTACCTGCTGCCTCCTCCTGTGGCATTGTGGGAGTTCTTCGGGGCCCCTGTAGCCCACTGTTCTTGTCACTGTTGTTTTCCTCCAGGTTGCCTGCTGGCTCCTGGGTTTTCATCAGCTGACTCAAGAGAACTGCCAACATATTCTGCATGTCAGCTGGTGTGCTCGAAGCTTCAGGGGTCTTCTGTTCTGCTGAAGGCTGGACCACTGAAGCTGGGGGTGCCTCCTTTACAGATTCCTCTGGGGCCATGGGCTCTGAGTCCTGCTGCTGGGAAGTGGCTTCTGTTAGGGCACTGATAGATTGGTTCAGGGCCTCTAGCTGCTGCTGTATCTCAGGGTTGGAGTGGATGTTAAGCAGCTGTACCATTTGAGGGATGCTCAGGTCGGTTTGGCTCTGCAGCAGATTCAATAATACTGCCAATTCACTTTGATTCAATTGTTGTGTGATGTCACCGAGACCTGTAAGGAGAGAGTGAAGCCAATATAAGAGGATGAGGCAGGGCAAAGACTTCTGCATTCTTCAATTGGCAATAGCAACTTATAATATCCAGTGAATGAAATTTCATTTTAAATGTCTCATTTTTCATGCCTCAAATCGTCATGACACCATTTGTTATTCTTTTTTTTTTTAATTTACTGATTTTAGAGAGGGAATAGGAGGGAGAGGAGGGAGAGGAGGGAGAGGAAGAGAGGGATAGAGGGAGAGAGGGAGAGAGAGAAACATGGATCTGCTACTCCACCCATCTATGCACTCATTAGTTGCATGTGCCCCATCTAGGAATGGAACCCACAACCTTGGGATGATGATACTCCAATCAACTGAGCTACCCAGCCAGGGCCACAATTAGTTAATTCTTTATATTACTGCTTAAAAAATGCATGGACTCGCCCAGCTGGTGTGGCTCAGTTGGTTGAGCGTCCCGTGCACCAAGAGGTCACTAGTTCAATTCCCAGTCAGGGCACATGCCCGGGTTGCAGACTCAATCCCCAGTAGAAGAGATGCAGGAGGCAGCCGCTCAATGTTTCTATCTCTCCCTTCCACTCTCTCTAAAATCAATAAAAACATATTTTTTTAAAGTTCTAAAAATAAATAAAAATTCATGGACTAACTCAAATATCTCTGTATTGTAAGTAAAAGTTACTTCATTTAACCTTTATTTATCCCTAGAAATCTGGCAATTATTCAGGGGTGTTTATTTTTAAAGCTTCCTGAATGATTCTAATGTGTAGCCAGCACTGAAAATTACTGTTGTAGGTGGACAGGGAAGGGAAAGTGAGCCAAGGAAAGAATATCTGTAGTTCAGAAAAACTGTTGTTCCCACAGAACTACTTTGTTATAATAGTTCATTACTATACAATTTTGTATATATTTAAATCAGATAACAGTCTACAGAACTAACTACATTTAGCAATTGTGATTTAACATCATTGGCTTCTAAGGTATTATCAAACCTAACATATACAGGGCTTCAAATTATGTTTTAGAGATCCATGGGTGAACTAACCTTAAATTAAATTTGGCTCACTTAATTCACTGATTTATACCACACATCTAATTGAGATATAGTATTCCTTACTTCAGGAATAGAAAATACATCTATTGTAGGCTTTCTAAACCACAGGTACAAAACTTGGTTTATCTCCTTTTCCCTATAATCAGAACACCAACCTCTTTATTAATGCTTCAAGTGGCTAAAAATTAAAACACACAAACATCCTTGCACTTAACCTTTAAAACCTGCCAAAATGTGCTTAAAAGAAGCACAAAGTCTCTATCCCAGCACTGACCTATTGTATCCCCAGCCTCAGGCTCCACCTTGACAGGAGCAGGCTGTGGTGGTGCTGGGCTGTTGTTCTTCACAGGCTCAGCACTTGTCCCTGAGGTAGTTTCTTTTCGAGAGGCTTTGGATGGAGGTGGCTCTTCTACCACAACACCACTTTGTCGCTGCCGTCGCCGTTTCTTACTCCATAATTCATGACAATCCTGCCAGTGAGGGAGGCTGAAAAAAGACAAAGCAGAGGGGAAATGTGTGTGGGAATGTGGCAGTGAGTAAACAGAAGAAAGAGAGATTAAAATGGGAAGGCAAAGAGCAGTTGAAAAATGGAAAGAATAAGGAAAACGTAAAAATAACCAGAGAAGTTAGTAAATAAATAGTAATAGTGTAAAAGGAATCATGACATATAATAGTCTGAGGAAGTAAAAGTCCAAAAGCCTAAAAGACTTCTACAATGAGAAATGAGGATTTTGCTAATATCAGAGACACACCTGCTACAAAAATGCTCATATTCCTGCCAAGTAGTTAAGTCTTATAGTTCTTACTTGATATAACAATAATAAAAGAGAACTTTATTGGTCAAGTTTCAGTTGGGAATAAATAGCACAGAGATGACTGGCTTGTTAATAGCTACAAAGAGTCCAGGCAAAGTGGTGATTTAAATTTTGTAATAACATAAGCATATCATGATGAAATCCCCTCTGTGTAATATCAATTTATGTGTTACTTGGTTACTTGGTGAAAATAAAAAAAAAAAAAACTGGTTCATTCTTCTTTCTGCCCACTGAATTTCCATTACTGGATATTTTCATTTGGAGGGTTTATTAAAATATTTTAATATATTTTCAGTCCTGTAGGTCAAATCTTACTACAATAAGGATTACCATAACCAAAAATCTCTCTATTACAAGAGTTCCCAAGTTTCAGTAAAATGCTTTATGTATTTTAATCAATATTTATGTCTCAAAATTCTAATGCAATAAATTTCTTTGGAACAATCAGATTTGTAGTTACTACCTACTCATGTACTAACATCCCATTCATTTCTTTAAGGTAGTCTTTCTGTAAGAAAGAAATTTCCAAAAAATGCTGTCAGTGATAAATGTGAAGATAAGAGACTTATTTGCCAGAATGTGAGATGTGCCTGTAGAACTCTGAGGATCTGAGAGAATAAGGAAATTCATAAAAGTCTAATGAAAGAGACACACCTTCAAAGACTGCAGTTTATAAACTCAGGACATATTACCTGACAGTGATGCAAACTATTTAAAATTAGCACTGTCCTTGTAAGTGTGGGATATACATGGTCACCATAGACATAGGGGAATCAAGCAGATGGAATAGTTAATAGCAAAAACTAGAAGAAATACCTTCAAACAGGCTCTATATGGGTATATAGATCCAGGAACACAAGAAGATAGCTTGAGTCAAATTAGAACAAATATATCTAAATCTATTCCTTGTTTTTTAAAAAATACACAACACAGAGTAATAAAACCTTTTATCCATCATAATACTATTTGAGGATACCTCTCCATTTGGCATATGGCCATTTGCAGTTCCTCTTAAATATCTATTATTTTGAGTTTCTCATCTCCTAGGCTTGGGGAGGAGGTTTAGGGTCACTACATGGCCATCAGCACTTACTCTGGAGGATCCATTTTGCTGGGGTCGACATCTTTAAGGAAGTCACTCTGCAGGGTCTGCTCAGCTGTGCAACGTTTGCTAGGATCTAGTGTCAGCATGTGGTCCAGTAAATCAAGTGCTGCTGAAGGAATGCTGTGGGAAGGAAGAGAAAAGGACAAGTTCACAACGACCACATAATTCTTAAACCTGTAACCTTGTGTCAAAGGCTCTGAATTTCCAGTTCCACATAAAACTGTGGAAAGGGAGTTGGAAGGTGGCTAAACAAGCAAGCAGGTTTTCTTCCACACAGGATTTTTTTTTTTTTTTTTTACATATTTTTATTGATTTCAGAGAGGAAGGGAGAGGGAGAGAGAGATAGAAACATCAATGATGAGAGAGAAACATTGATCAGCTGCCTTCTGCACGCCCTACACTGGCACAACCCAGGCATGTACCCTTGACTGGAATCGAACCCGGGACCCTTCAATCCGCAGGTTGGCGCTTTATCCACTGAGCCAAACCAGCTAGGGCTCCGCACAGGATTTAAGTGCTATAACAGGTAGAAAACATGAAGCCAGCAATTACATTCTCTTTTTGTCTTGGTAAGATCAAAAAGACTGGAAAAAAATATATAATGTTCAAAATAAAATGGTTTTCTATCATCAAAAGCCTTCAAAAGAGAAAATTACCAAAAGGCTGTGACAGAACTTTGTTAAAAATAAAATGCTTTCCTATGTTGTGTTACCATAATAAATTGGGACAACACTAACTCCCTCGGCCAGGAAAAAGCCAAGTCCAAACCAAACACCAATCAAACATAGAAAACAGATGCACATTTTTGCCAAACTCACAAAGAGAATTCTTCTCGTAGACGCCTTCTATATTGTTTCTTCGGTTTCATGGTATTGAAGTAAGGCAGCTTGATAACATCAGGCCACACAGCTGGACAAGGGCTACCACAGAGTCGACTGAAAACAAAGCAGAAAGCAAGAACAAGGAAGTAAGTGCGTCAGCATCATGAATTCTGGAGATTCTAGAAGCAGAAATGATTATCTCCCAAGAGCTTATTAAATTAGAGGGCATGCAGAAAGAAAAATCTGGCCTCACTGCTTTAAGGACAAAAGGAATAGGAAAGAAAGAATTGGTTACAAGATAATGAAGAGAAAATACTGGCACGATTGTCTGAAATAATCCACAACATATTTGGTTTCGTAAGCATGTTTTTAATCCTCCACAGAGGTTTTCATTACCAATTTTGTTCAGTTCAGTTAGTGTTAATTACAAGGGGCTGAGCTAGTCCTAAAATGTCCCTATAAGAAAAACTGGCAGAAGAGACCCTAAGACTGAAAATTTTGATGGAAAATTGAGTTTACTTCATAACAAATAATAAGTTATATATCATCTTTTAAAAAAGTCTTCATTAGCCTGCTATATTCTTTCCTTTAATTTTATTAAATAAAACAATCCAAATTCTATCCCAATCCCAGGTCTTCTTGAAACCCTCTATTACAGGTTCTATTTCATAATTATCTGTTTACATGTTTTTATCACTTATTAAACTGAGCTTTTTGAAGGCAGGGACCTATCTTATTTATCTCTGAATCCTAAAGTTCAACAGAGAAAGAAAATTATTACAAAACAGGTTCAATAAAATGTGTGCTGAATAAATTTGACCTTAATCTAACCTAAGAATGGAATAACTATCCTGAAAATGGCATGCTGTTACATGAAGAATAAAAAACATGCAAAGTAAGACCTAAAGAGTAGGTGGAATACCATTTCTTTACATACATAGCACATGACAAAATATATGGTAAACCTGACTGAGTGAAGAGAAACTTACTGGGACATAAGGAGCATAAAATCATTTAGTAGAATAACTGAAAAGTGTTAGAAATTAGAGGATGTGATCACCTATCACACCTGGGCATTCAGAGCACATGCACAGCTGTACCTGATCAGTTCTAGCTGAGCCAGCTCCAGATTGGCTTGAAAAATAGGCTTCTTTGTGAACAGTTCCCCAAGGATGCATCTAGAAAGAGTAAAATTGAGAGGTCAGAAGAGAAATCCCTGGAAGCTATTTATAGTGTGTCTTAATAAACTTTTATGGTATATATACCACGTTGTAAATTAGCCCTAAACTGCAGTGTCTGAGTTGCATAAAAGAAAATATTTCTTGCACTAAAACTAGACAGTATAAAGGATTTAAATTTATGAGCAGGTAAAAAAAAACCCTTGCCACCTATAAAGGACAGCCTATACATAAGCAGAGAAAGGGAGTCAAGAGTCCTTTTCTTGGAAAAAAAAAAAAAATAGTCCCTTTCTCACACTTCCATTGCCATTGTAAATTAAGAAAATAAGTAAAGACTGAAAACCCCACAGTTCACTTTTACAAGGATGCTCAGCAGTTCCTATAAAGAGAATACGTATTAGTTGTTCATTCATCTGTTCTATAGAATGTGCCCTATACCAACGGTTGCCAACTAGTGGTCCATGGACCGCTGGTGGTCTGTGAGGTCCGAAAGGTTGGCAATTGCTGCCCTATACTATAGTCCTCTTAGCACTATTTGTTTAAAAAAAAAAAAAAAAAAAAAGGTTATTGTCATAAGCCAAGATCAGTTTCAATAAGACTCTTAGATACAACATGCTTAAATACCTTTATCATTTTGAAAAAGCTTTCAAAACTATATTGACATATTTAGTCTCCAACTATCTCTCCACAAATTATTTATTAATTACAACAGGAAAACTAATAACTATTTAGTGGCGTGGGGCAAACAACACCTTAACCAAATGACCAAAATTAACATCTATAATAATAATAATCTATAATAATAAAAGTGTAATATGCAAATCGACCAAACAGCCGAACAGAACGACAGTCCAGACGACCTTCCAGACAAAGCCGGAGCTGCAAAGGCCTACTCTTGCACGAATTTTGTGCATAGGGCCTCTAGTCACTAAAAAGAAGCAAATAAATGTGATACTTGAAAAGAACACTTATGGAGTATTCCAGCCAAAAATTCATAACCAGAACCTATTGAGTAACTAGTCTGTATTCTAAAAAATGTAAATGTCACAAAAGACAAAGAAATATTAAAGAACGGTTCCAGATTAAACAATGGCAACTAAATGTAATTCATGTACTGGATTGGATCCTCTTATCAGGTAAGGTATTGTTTCCAGGTCATTGTTGACAAAATGAGAATATGAAATATAAGCTAAAGTACTCTATTAAATATAGTGTATCTAACAATGTTAAATTCCCTGAATTTGATAATTTTACTGTGATTAAGAGAAAATCTTATTTCTTAGGAAATGTACATTAAATATTAAGAGGGAAAGGAGCATGATATATGTAACTATTTTCAAATAGTTCTGGAAAAAAATATGCAGTACATTTATAAATACATTTTATTCTATGTATATATTTTTTCTTTTTAAATATATTTTATTGATTTTTTTTACAGAGAGGAAGGGAGAGAGAGAGATAGAAACATCGATGAGAGAGAAACATAGATCAGCTGCCTCCTGCACACCTCCTACTGGGGATGTGCCTGCAACCAAGGTACATGCCCTTGACCGGAATCGAACCCAGGACCCTTCAGTCCCCAGGCTGACACTATCCACTGAGCCAAACTGGCTAGGGCTCTATGTATATATTATATACTATAGGCCTGGTGCACAAAATTCGTGCACTGGGGGGCGGGGTCCCTCAGCCCAGCCTGCGTCCTCTTGCAGTCCAGGAGCCCTCGGGAGATATCCGACTAATGGCTTAGCGGGCCTAAGCTGGCAGTCGGATATCCTTAGCGCTGCTGCAGAGGCGGGAGAGGCTCCTGCCACTGCTATTGCACTCACCAATCGTGAGCCTGGCTCAGGGCTTCTGGCTGAGTAGTGCGCCCCCTGTGGAAGCACACTGACCACCAGGGGGCAGCTCCTGTATTGAGCATCTGCCCCTTGGTGGTCAGTTCACGTCATAGCAACCAGTCGTTCTGCTGTTCAGTCGATTTGCATATTAGCCTTTTATTATATAGGATATTCCCAAAACCAATGTTTATATAGTTTCACTTTGAAATTATTTGGCTTGATTAAACTTGAGAAAGCAAAACAAACCTAGCTCTTAAAGTTATTAGTACCTTTCTATTCGTATTTGTTAACCTCAAACGAACCTTATCAAAAGATAAAAAAGTAAAATAAAATTTAATTGTTTCTAACATTAATTGTCAAATCAAATTCCAAGTACAGTGCTGTCATAACTGATAAAATAAAAGGCTAAAAGAAAAAACGAACTCAGCTGTGTTTTCAGACTCTAGGTATTATTTGTTGTACTCGTCTTTCTAGTTTCTCCCCAGAATTTCAAATTGAACTGCTCTAGCAAGTCTCTAAAAAGAACATTCTACAAAAGTATCTTCAGAGAAGACTACCATGGATCACCAAAGTAGTAAGCTCACATCAAAAGTCAAATAAAGCCCTAGCTGGTTTGGCTCGGTGGATAGAGCCTCAGCCTGCGGACTGAAGGGTCCCAGGTTCGATTCCGGTCAGGGGCATGTACCTTGGTTGTGGGCACATCCCCAGTGGGGGGTGTGCAGGAGGCAGCTGATTGATGTTTCTCTCTCATCGATGTTTCTAACTGTCTAACTCTCTCCCTTCCTCTCTGTAAAAAATCAATAAAATATATTAAAAAAAAATAAAGTCAAATAAAATCTCAATTCAATGAGTCACTGGGCTTTAAAGAAAGTCTAATTTTCTATAATTTTAATTTCAAATTTTGTTTTTGTGGCTTTTTAAATTTCAGTTTCCAGTCCTTTAATGGGGAAAACATCACTATGTATTCAACATTTTGCTACTACACTAAGGTGGCAGGTTGCAGAGACTGAAATAATAGTACCATAAGAGCTATGAACTCCCCTCCCACCCTGCATCTTAATGGGGCATTACCTTTAGAGTCTAGTTGTGACAATTTAAATGCTAATACTGTTAAAGCAAATAGTCCAGAACACAGACACACCCAGCTTGAATCAGTAATGTTTAACTAAAGCTTCATTTGACCTGGGTAAGCTACCACAGAAATTATATTCTTTCTCCCTCACCCTTTTTGAATTTTGAAATAAAACCCTTGCAATGCTCCTTTTAAATAATGAAATAGAAGGAAAAAATGGGGAAAAGTGTTATGGTCCACTGTAAGTATGTATGTCAGAAACCTAAAGCATTCAGGCCAAGGACAGTGGTATGTATGCGTAAGTCATACAGCATAAGAAACAATTAATGAACATGGGCCATGTAAAATGTCTATTCCTCTCACAAGCAAATTGTAAATATTATTTTCAATGAAAAGGAACTAAGATTACTTAGAGAAATGGCCGATACAAGGTATGGGGCAGGAAATAAATAGGATGAGCCTGGGACCAGAAAACAAGGAAGGCTATCAAAGACTACTATGAATGTATCAAAAAGACTCAAGTATTAACCTGAATAAACTCCCTAAAGACTGGACAGTTTGAACAGGAATAAGGATGATAGCTATAATGGATTAACACATATCAAATATGTTTCATTCCATGAGTTCGTAATGAAGCTAAAAAACAAGCCCCGGTTATCTTTAGAGAATGCTAGAAAAACCACCTCTTTATTTTGAAAATAGTAAATAAAAGAATTAAACCTTTATCCCTACCTTTTCCCTATCATTTGTACCTAAGGTTAGCCAAATAGATATGTTATCTTTATTCCAGAAAGGAATGATATAATTAGACTATCACCATCACAAAACAATCACAATTAATAGATGTGGATCATTAACAGCTAACATTTCAAAAAGAGACAATTATATGTTATGTAAAGTGGTGTATATATGTGTGTAAATCTGCCCTAGTAGGAATAAGTATTTTACCAGAATTGCCTATATAAAGTGATAATAAAAGCAGACCAACCCTAGCTGGTTTGGCTAAGTGGATAGAGCATAGGCCTGCAGACTGAAGGGTCCCAGGTTCAATTCCAGCAAAGGGCACATGTCCAGGTTTCGGGCTTGATCCCCAGCAGGGGGCGTGCAGGAGGCAGCCAATCAATGATTCTCTCTCATCATTGACATTTCTATCTCTCTCTCCCTCTCCCTCTCCCTCTCCCTTTCTGAAATCAATAAAAAAATATATATATATATATTTTTTAAAAAAAGGGCAGACTAATCTGTAATGGATTATTTTGTTGGTTTTCAAATTTTACAGATAATGTACCTAGTTATTGCCTGTCCTCTGGGCAGAGGCTCTCACTGTCCCTCCTCCCCCCGCAACTCTGATGTACCATTTTGATAATCTGTCAGAAGCACTCAAAACCATCTGTAAGTTTCAAGGTCAGTGGGTGATTGGGAATCAAACCTAAATTCACCTACAATATACAGAAAATGAAAGGAATAGAGAACCATGTCAAAAAAACAACAACACAAGAATGCAATCAGCCCTAACCAGTTTGCCTCAGTGGATAGAGCGTCGGCCTGCGGACTGAAGGGTCCCAGGTTTGATTCTGGTCAAGGTCATGTACCTTGGTTGCGGGTACATCCCCAGTAGGGGGTGTGCAGGAGGAGGCAGCTGATAGATGTTTCTCTCTCATCGATGTTTCTATCTCTCTCCCTTCCTCTCTGTAAAAAATCAATAAAATATATTAAAAAAAAAAAAAAAAAAAAGAATGCAATCAGTAAAATCCAGACTGTGGGAAACTGTATAGAATAAATGACCCAGTTTCTTCTAAGGAAACTGTAAAGGAGATAAGGGGACTCAAGACAGACAGAGGGAGAATCTATAATTAAAAGACTTGAGATAATCAATTGCAATCTATGAATCTGATTTGATTGTATATGGATCCCAATTCAAACTAAGTTAAAAGAAATAAAAAGACAATTGGTGAAAGGTTTAAAAAGTATCTCTGAGCCAACCATCCTTTTCTTGGGGTTGCGCTACTGTCCAATGAACGTCTAGTGAGGGCAGTACAAAAAAATTAAATAAAAATAAATAAAAAGTATCTCTGATATTAAGAAATATTCAACAACAGATTTCTCTGAAATTTGGCTAAAAGTTTATCCCCATCCTTTTAAATTTAAAAAAAAAAAAAGCTACAAAAATCAATGTAGAGAGCGAACAAGATACAAGTTCAACAATACGTGAGTTACAAAGAAAAGAAAAAGTAAAGGGAGCCTTACCCACAGCTCCAAACATCTATGGCTGGTGTATAACGCTCCTCTCCCAGCAGAAGTTCTGGAGGTCGGTACCACAGAGTAATGACTTTGTTTGTATAAGGGCGACTGAAATATAAAAAACAATCATGACATAAATTTACAATAGCTTCTGATATAATATTTGTACAATTAAATGCAAATAGAAATAGCTGCCAATTGAAGTTGGGACTATCAAAACAGATCCACAGCAACCTAATAGTTCAAAAGTAGAAGTTTGGGTTGATTTATTTTAGTTTAAGGCTGATCCAAGAACTTAAGACAGAATTTACTTTCTATAACCTAGGTCAGTGGTCGGCAAACTCATTAGTCAACAGAGCGGCAAACCGACCACTGACCTAGGTAGCAATACATTTAGAAAATTAGGGAACTCTGACAGTTATTGCAACTTGCAGGATACTAGAATATCCAAGAATAAAAAGCATTATTTCCCACATGTAATTTTGATAAATGTCTCACCTCTCTTCAGAGTTATAGAGCCGAGCAAGTCCAAAATCTGCTAGCTTGATTTGCCCACTGTAAAACAAAATCAATTTTCATAACTAACAGCAGCAATCTCCAAATTATACCTAAAAAGTCAACTGTTAATTTAGGAGTTAGAGGATTTACAAAAATTGATTTTAACCTCTGCTCTTAATGGTCACTTTTCCCAGGTTAAGTCTCTTTTGATTACTCCAGTTTACGAAGCCTTAGGGTTACTAAGCCTTGGGGCTTTTTTTGGGGGGGGAAACTAGTAATTTTTGGATTTGACTCAACTAAATATTTCCTTCATGTCTTGGCAAACAGTGGCTAGACCCTGCATGATTAAATACTTATTATTGGGGGGAGAAATGGCTGTTCTATCTAGATTAAGAGAGATTTAAGAGGCCTAACAATTAAAGCCAACTCATAATCCAAACTAAGTATACAAAAGATATTTTTCATATAACTGAAAAAATGTATGGATTGAGTGTTAGAAGATAATAGGTAATAATTAATTTTGTATTTAGGGCCAAATGTAATGATTTCTGTAATTTGCTTTAAATAACTCAATCAAAGCCCAGCTTGCGTGGCTCAGTGGTTGAGCACTGACCTATGAACCAGGAGGTCAGGGTTCAATTCCCAGTCAGGGCGCATGCCTGGGTTGTGGGGCTCAACCCCCAGTGTGGGACATATGCAGGAGGCAGCCGACCAATGATTCTCTCTCATCACTGATGTTTCTCTCTCATCATTAATGTTTCTCTCTCTCTTTCCCTCTCCCTTCGTCTCTGAAATCAATAATATATTTAAAAATAAAATAAATAACTCAAACAGAAAAATAAAAGCAACTATAATAAAATATTAATTGTATATGTAATTAATTATATTAGTCTCAACTTTTTCCTGTAATTTGATGTTTCCATAATAAAAAGTAAACAACACTGTGGCTATCACAGGTTTTTTTCAAACAAGGATGATAGTTTTGATCTGAGCAAACAATTTTTATGATGAATGAGGCCTTCTACCAACATATTACCATCACTTCCTATACCATCTATATATAGAAAAGGCTAATAATATGCAAAGTGTCCCCTCAGGAGTTTGACTGAGAGACTGGGAGTTCAATTGCTCGCTATGACGTGCACTGACCACCAGGGGGTGGCAGGGAGTGAAGGAAAACCCGGTCAGCAGCTGGCAGGGGGGGAAGAAAGGCCCCGGCTGGCAGCCAGAAGGCCCCAATCAGCCCTGATCGCTGGCCAGGCCTAGGGACCCTATTTGTGCACAAATTTCGTGCACCGGGCCTCTAGTAATGATATACAACTATGATCTTAGAGGGGTTTTCAAACTTTAATATGAAATAAAAATCACTTGGAAAGCTTATTAAAAGTATCCTAGGCCCTACTGCCAGAGACGCTGATTCAGTAGAGGTCATAGCCCCAAAATTTGAATTTCTAACAAGCCCACAGTTAGATGCAAGTACTGCCATTCTGAGAACCACACTTTGAGAACCACTCCCTTAAAAGGACCACACCCACACTTCACTCTGCTAAGTATGCTGTCTTTGACAGTGATAGCAAGTAATATTTTAATAAACATCAACACAAAATGTTGGGAAACTATTCAAAAACCATTTATTATTTCAGATTAATCATATTTAAACTCTTATGTAGCCTATTTATTTACATATACAGCTTGTGTTACCTCTTGGGGAATGAAAAGACAGCTCTCTCTTTTTTTAGGGACTGGGGATATCTCAGATGTGTAATAGCTCAGATCAGGCAGAAAGATGAGATAGAAAAACAAAAAAAAAGAGGAGGCTATGTTCTGAGATGCTCCTCAAGGGAAAAAAAAGGCTATGCTATGAGGTGCTCCTCAAAGTATCAGCAATGGGACAGAATAGTAAGACAAAGTAACTACTACATGCATGTCATATTTTATTGCTCTCTGTTTTATTGTGCTTTCATCAACAGACAGGCAAGACTTTCCATCAGCAAAAAAATTAGGACTCACTAAAGGCTCAGATGATGGTTAGCATTTTTTTTAGCAACAAAGTATTTTTAAAATTCAGTTATGTACATTTTTTTTGACAAAATGCTACTGCACTCTCAACAGACTACAGTGTAAACATGACTTTTATATGCACTGGGAAACCAAAAAATTTGTATGATTCACTTTATTGTGATATTTGCTTTATTGTGGTGGTCTGGTACCAAACTAGCAATATCTCCAAAGTATGCCTGTAACAACAAAATTTTACATTAAATCAACTCTAATCATTCCTAGTAAAGATTATGGCATCTTACCTATTTGCTCCAAACATCATTACATTTTAAAGTTCAATTTATAAGCAAATTCTTAGAAAAGCAAAATGGAAAGGAATAGCTGACTTGAGTTTTATATTGAGACAAAAAGGGTTCCTCAAATTTCTTGGCATCTTACTCTGAGAGCCTGAGATGGTCCAACGACTCAAGGCACATAGTAGACTAAAAGTTAAAATGGCAATAGACATAGTTATGGAAAAATAGGCCAGACCTAAATATCACCAGCACCTAATCCACCCCTTCCCACTCACTCTCAGTAAATGACCTTCATTGAAAATAGAAGCCATAACGTTACCTATAAACTTTTTGCACCTATAACCTTCCTTCCCTTCCTTCAACTACAGAGCAAGTTTATCAATCTCTTCTCTTGTTCAAGGCTAATCAACACCTACATTTGTGGCTACTACCACCTGTGGCTTTGATTCCAACTCCTCTAGACCCTCCCAACTTTAAATTGTTTTGGATCTTTCCTGAATCTTCAACTTTTATTGATTTTCTATTCCATTAGCACTTAAATATACTCAAACATCTGAATCCTTAAATAAAAAATTAAAGACACATCTACCATCACCTTCCTATTGTCTTACCCACCCACTTACCCCACAGTTTCCACTGACCTTTTAATTTTCATATTCTTATAAGTCTTATAATCTGTCTACATCATCGGACATCTATGGCCACTCACTTCTTAAACTTGCCTATTTTGCATTCGTGATATACTTTATTTTCTTCCTCTCTCTCTGACCATTCCCCCTTGGGTTCTATGCTTGGTAACTCCTGAATCTACGTATATTGCTAGTTTGGAACTCCCACATGACTTACTAGCCCTGCTGCCCTCCCTCTCTTATCAACTTCTCTTTCTTGTCCAGTTGAGGACTCCTTACCATTCTCTCCAGGTAGTATCACCCAGAAGTCTCTGTGTAGACAGAATTAAATGGGAAGAGCAAAAGCTACATATAGCTAGACTATGAGACTCCTATGTCCCGCTTAGCTTCCTGAATTTCCTGACTGTGGGAAATCGGGAACAGGGAGGGGCCTGACCCACCAATCAGAAAAGACACAGAGCAGGATTTCAGTTATTCCGTGGCCTGAAATATCCCCCATGGAGGAGCAAAAGGAACAGAAGAAAGTATGATAATTCTATAGTCCAGAAAGCTGCAAGCTGATAACCATCATCAAGTTCTTGAAGCATTACAACTATAGATGTAAATTAACTATGCCCAGCTTTTTAAAAAATTTTTTTTAATATATTTTATTGATATTTTACAGAGAGGAAGGGAGAGGGATAGAGAGCTAGAAACATCGATGAGAGAGAAACATCGATCAGCTGCCTCCTGCACACCTCCCACCAGGGATGTGCCCGCAACCAATGTACATGCCCCTGACCGGAATCGAACCCGGGACCCTTGAGTCCGCAGGCCGACGCTCTATCCACTGAGCCAAACCGGTTTCGGCTACGCCCAGCTTTAATGAGAATTGTGGGTCAGAGAGATAGCAACAGAAAGAAATAATCTCTTTAACACCATGTTTTGTCTCAAAAAGATATTTAAGTACAAATATACGCAGTTTATATATTTTTTAGTTTAAAATAATGCATTCATTTTATAATTTAAAAACAAAGAATTAACTGAAACAACATCCTTCAGTGGTTGTCACCTATGAAGTTTAACCTCCTTAGTGACTTTATACTAGATCCTTAAATTGGTTCTTTCAACTGTCCAGCTTTACCCTAGCAATACTGATTTTTTCATTTTCCAGACATGCTGTTATTTTCACATTTATGTGCTTTTGTCAATGCAATTTATTTTGCCTAGAAACTCGGCCCTCTGTTGTCAGTCTTCCTGATAAATTTCTATTCATTCCTCTAGATTGCATCTCCCCAGGCACTCCCAAATTCAAGGAAAAAAATGGGCTTAATAAAATGCTTATTGAATTGAGCAATTTATTTATTTAGCTCCCCTACTAAACTCAGAGCTCTCCAGTGACCAACCAACCACCCCATGTAGGACTTTCAGTACTGAAACCAGGACAGTCTTGGGTAACCCTGCATGGTTGGTCACTCCACTCCACAAAGACCAAAAAATATGTCATAATCATTTCATATTGCTATCTATGTTTGTCACATATTTTAAACAGAAATGTTGAAAACAGTGAGTGAATCTGCCTGACCGGTGTGGCTCAGGGGTTGAGTACAGACCTATGAACCTGAAGGTCACGGGTTCAATTCCACATGCCCAGGCTGTGGGCTTGAACTCCAGTGTGGGGTGTGCAAGAGGCAGCCAATCAATGATTCTCTCTCATCATTGATGTTTCTATCTTTCTCTCCCTCTCCATTTCTCTCTGGAATCAACAGAAATATTTTTTATAAGGTGGCTGTAAACAGCCCAATTTCCTAAAGAAACAAAGGTGGCTGTAAACAGCCCAATTTCCTAAAGAAACAAATACTGGACTGATTTTAATAGTGCCAACCTTGCTTTTTATTCCTCAATAGATAGGGCTATCACCAAAGACAACTGTGCATAATACATCTGATATTACCAATGGAGTTTAGGCAAAGAGCCAGAGATGAAGAAAGCAGATGATAAAAACTTCCGGCCAAAGTGGCTCAGTGGTTGAGCATCAACCTATGAACCAGGAGGTAACGGTTAGATTCCCAGTCAGGGCACATGCCCATGTTGCTGACTCAATCTCCAGTAGGGGTCATGCAAGAGGCAGTCGATCAATGATTCTCATAATTGATTTCTATCTCCCCTTCCTTTCCCTTCCTCTCTAAAAGCCCTAACTGGTTTGGCTCAGTGGATGAAGCGTCGGCTTGCAGACTGAAGGGTCCCAGGTTCGATTCCAGTCAAGGGCATGTACCTTGGTTGCGGGCACATCCCCAGTAGGGGGTGTGCAGCAGGCAGTTGATTGATATTTCTCTCTCATTGATGTTTCTAACTCTCTCTCCCTCTCCCTTCCTCTCTGTAAAAAAATCAATAAAATATATAAAAATAAAATCAATAAAAAATATTTTTTAAATTTTAAAAAAAGAACTCAATGTATGTTTGAATATTATTTACTAACTATGGCAAAAACTCTCTGAATATTCTTGTAGGATACGAGTTGATTCCCTTAAATGTTTGCAATTTACAATCCTACCTCTGTTAATTTCTTATCAACAGAGTCTGGAGACTGCTGATCAGGATACTCCTATTGTAAGTTGTTCCTCAGGTACAAACACCAGATGTGTATATAAATGCAAAAACTGTATTATTGGCTCTAACTATAACCCCAACTAACTAATTGAAACTAAGGGGCTTAGAGAGAGAAAATGCTTAACCTCATTTAGTTTTACTATATTACCTGTTGTTCAGCAAAATGTTAGAACATTTAATATCCCGATGCAGGAAATTCTTTTTGTGACAGTAATCCAATCCTTCCATTAGTTGTTTCATGAATGACTTGATATGATCCTCAGAAAAGTGCACCAAACCAGATTCTAGCAGTCCCATTAAGTCATGGTCCATATACTCAAATACAAGGTAAAAGGCACCTACATAGGATAAAAGAAAAAATTAAAACAATAGAAAAAGGATTATTAAATTACAATGCTTCAAATTTTAACGTAATTTTGGAGTTGACCATAAGGCCCTCTGGAACAACTGCTTAATTATATAGATGAAGAAACTGAAATTCAGAGTAGTTGAATAACTTGCCCTTTCTAATAACAAGTAACAGAACTACTATTTGAATTAATCGTCTGACTCCTTGACCAGAACTCTTTAGACTACTATGTCTTGAGGAGGACAACTGCCCCAATCATGTTGTATTATTACTAGTCTTGTATGATCTAAGTCAATTGGCTAATGATAGACCTTGGGCCAAATCTGTTGTAAATACAGTTTTATTTGTAACACACAACCATGCCCATTTTGTTACATACTGTCTGATGACTACTTTTGTAGAAATCTTTACCTTCATTAATAGGACTCACATAATATGCTGGGGGGGGGGGATCAGTCTATTTAGTATAAATTGTTAGTAAATTTCATAGTATTTAATAACGAAAGGTGAATCATCTAACTAAACTCCCTAAATTTAGCAGATAAAAAAAGAAGTACTTTTAGAGAACTGTAAAAGATTTGAAATCCATACCATAATGCCACTTTCAACAGGGTTCATAATAGAGACAAATATCAAAACATAAGAAATACTAGACCTAGTTAGACAATGATATATCCAGTCTAAAAGTCTGTCTCCTGGTAACATAAAGGCAAGGATTCTGAATCTAGGGGGTAGGTTTGAAGGACTCTTCGAACTCTCTGAAACAGTATGCAACATTTTAAAGATATATGTATGCAACACATTAAAGGTATTTTTTTGAAAAATGGATCCATGTTTAAGGAGGTCATGACCCCAAAAAGTTAAGAACCACTGCATTAAAGGAATATCTTAGAGAGATTTAGCTACCATCTCATACAAATTAATAAGAAAAGCACAGCCCTAGCCAGTTTGGCTCGATGGATAGAGCATCAGCCTGCGGACTGAAGGGTCCCAGGTTCGATTCCGGTCAAGGGCATGTACCTTGGTTGCAGGCACATCCCCAGTAGGTGTGCAGGAGGCAGCTGATCGATGTTTCTCTCTCATCGATTTCTAACTCTATCCCTCTCCCTTCCTCTCTGTAAAAAATCAATAAAATATATTTAAAAAAAAATAAGAAAAGCACAAAACTGCAAAAGGTAAGTAGACAAAGGACAACTCAAAAAAGAGAAAATAAGTAAAACTAATAAACATGGGAAAAAAACTCAGACGAAATATAAGAAATGCAATTCAAAATAATATACTTCACCTATCAAGATGACCATTTTTAAAAAAATATGTACTCAATGTTACGGAAGATAAAATGGAATGTACACTCACTGGTGGGACATAAATTATTACTCTCTTTCTTAAAAGCAATCTAACAATACATATGAAAATCCCTTTGACCAAATAATTCTACATCTCAGAAACTATATTAAGAAATAAATCTAAATGTGAAGATTTATGTACAAAGACTTTCTTTTTTTTTTTTTTTTAATATATTTCTTTATTGATTTCAGAGAGGAAGGAAGAGGGAGAGAGAGATAGAAACATCAATGATGAGAGAGAATCATTGATTGGCTGCCTCCTGCACGCCCCCTACTGGGGATCAAGCCCGCAACCCAGGCATGTGCCCCAGGCCAGAATTGAACCTGGGACCCTTCAGTCCGCAGGCCGACACTCTATCCACTGGGCCAAACTGGCTAGGGCTGTACAAAGACTTTCAATGCACTGTTATAATATATATTTTTAAACTGGCAATTAATTGCTCAACAGTGACTGATGAAGTAAATTTGGATTCATCTATCTTTATGCACAGTCATTAAAACATGTTAATGATATGAGAAACTGCTTATGACAAGCTATAAAACACTAACTATACTTTGATCCCAGTAATGTTAAGATAAATATATATAGCCCTAACTGGTTTGGCTCAGTGGAAAGAGCGTCGGCCTGCAGACTCAAGGGTCCCAGGTTCGATTCCGGTCAAGGGCATGTACCTTGGTTGCGGGTACATCCCCAGTAGGGAGTGTGCAGGAGGAGGCAGCTGATTGATGTTTCTCTCTCTTTGATGTTTCTATCTATTCCTCTCCCTTCCTCTCTGTAAAAAATCAATAAAATATATTTTTAAAAAAAGATAAATACAGAATATAAAGTACTAGAAAGAAATAGGCCAAAATGCTAATACTATAGTAGTTCTAAGGATGGTATACTGTGTTGGAGTAGAGAGAAGTGATAGCCATTTTCTTTTTCTTATTCTTCTACTAGTGTCCTGGTGCACAAATTTGTGCACATTGAAAGGGAATTAGAAAATGGCCAGCAGGGTGGGACTGGGCAAGACGGGCCGGACACGCCCTGGAGCCAACCTCCCGTGGTCCCTCCCCAGCCAGCCACACTTGGGGTGTCTTGAAGGGCATCTGCAGAATGAGTGGGGTCCCTCCAGCCGGTGGAGTCCCTCGGCCGGGCCTGCAGGAATCAGGTCAAAACCGGCTCTTCGACATCCCCCAAGGGATCCCGGAGTGCAAGAGGGCACTCTGCAAAGTTGCTGTCGTTACAGGGTGTGGAACGCAAATGCAAGTGTGCAGTAAACCAGATTCAGGGCTGATAGTGCCCCAGTAACATAACCCATGGCCGAAGGTGGAATCATGCAGCCCCGCAAGGAATCAGGCTCCCTCCTCCTGGTTTTGGGGTGCATCACCGGAGAACCACTGCTGCCAAGTCACTGCAGCTCGGCAGCTCCAGCATTGAGCATCTGCCCCCGGTGGTCAGTGTGCATCATAGCGACCGGTCAGACGAGCGGAGGGACACTTTGCATATTAGCTTTTTAAATAGAGATATTTTCAATTTTTCCACAATGGGCATGCATCACATCCATCCATTATTTTATTATTTTAAAAAATAACTAATTTAGCCCAGCCTGTCTGGTTTGGTGGTTGAGCGTCTATCCATGCCAGTTCAATTCCTGGTCAAGGCACATGCCCGAGTTTCGGCCTCGATCCCCAGTAGGGGGCATGCAGAGGGAAGCCGATCAATGATGTTACTCTCTTATTGATGTTTCTATCTCTCTATACCTCTCCCTTCCTCTCTCTCTAACATGGAATATTTAGAATATTATTCCCGAAAATAAACCCAATGTCAGATCTAAC
This sequence comes from Plecotus auritus, assembly GCF_963455305.1. Lineage (NCBI taxonomy): Eukaryota > Metazoa > Chordata > Mammalia > Chiroptera > Vespertilionidae > Plecotus > Plecotus auritus. Next base: position 9,656,493 of record NC_137774.1, read on the forward strand.
TTCCATAAATTTATCTAAATACTATTACATAAGCAGAATTCCCTTTCAATTGCTTTAAAAGTACTTCTACCAAACTAAAGAGGTGTTACTTCCCTAGTGCTAATATCTTTAAGACTATGTAAGTAAGTCCAGCTTAATCCATTACATTCTAAATTTATGTACTTCAATTCTCTTTTTGTAAAATTTATTTTTGATTATAGTTGACATACAATATTATATTAGCTTTAGGTACACAACATAGTGAGATTCAATTGTTATATACTTTATGAAGTGATCACCATAGTATGTCTAGTAATCACTGGTCAGTACACAGTTAATACAATATCATTAACTATATTCCCTATGCTGTACATTACATCTCCCTGACTTATTTTTTTTAAATATATTTTTATTGATTTCAGGGAGAGAGAGAGAGAAACATCAATGATGAGAGAGAATAATCAATTGGCTGCCTCCTGCACACCCCCCTACTGGGGATCGAGCCCACAACCCTGGCATGTGTCCTGACCCAGAATTGAACCATGACCTCCTGTTTCATAGGTCGATGCTCAACCACTGAGCAATACTGGCCGGGCCCCCTGACTTATTTTACAACTGTAACCTTGTGTATTATTTTTGGTTAATCCTCAACCAGGGATATTTTTTGGAGATATTTTTCCATTGATTTTTAGGGAGAGTAGAATAGAGAGAGGGAAAGACAAAGAGAAACATTGATGTGAGAGAAACACATCGATTGGTTGCCTCGTGCACGAGCCCTTATCAGGGCCCGGTCCAGGGAGGAGCCTGCAACCAAGGTACGTGCCCTTGACCGGAATTGAACCTGGGACCCTTTGGTCCACAGGCCAACACTCTATCCACTGAGCCAAACCAGCTAGGGCAAAGTTTATATATTCTTAATCCCCTTTTCCTCCCAATCATATTCTCTCGTAACATTCCAGATTATATTCACATTCTATCCCTTCACAGCTGCCCATCTCTAAACCTTCACACTTATTTCAATAAAAGTATATTAGATGTCATATATAGACTATTTCAAACATAAGTATGGAAAACAAAAAAACAACTTTATCGCCGAAATAGACAAAAGTTACAAATCGAGGAAAACAAACCTGAAGATTTAAAAATACCTGCATTGAATTCTAAACTGTATCAGTGCAAAACTATGTAAAAATATGGATGCACATAAACAATAACCAGAAGGGATGATGTAAAAATGAGAGTAAGAAACAAACTGATAGATACGGTGGACAAACTGATGGCTGTCAGATAGGTGAGGCATGAGGATAGAACAAATTGCCAATTATAAAATTAGTCACGGGGATATAATGTACAGCATAGAGGATACAGCCAATAAGATTGTAATAACTATGCATGGTGACAGACAGTTACTAAACTTGTGGTGATCACTTCATAAGGGATATGAATGTCTAATCACTATGTTGTACATCTGAAAGCAATATAATATTGTTTGTAAACTATAATTAAAAATAAATTTTAAGAAATGAAAGTGATAAATCTGGGTTTTAATTTCCATAATTGTTATTATAATTTGTAAAAAAAGAAAAGACTTTAGGTGGTACAGCAAACTCTGATTTTAATAATTAACAATAATTCCACCCTAACCAGTTTGGCTCAGTGGATAGAGCGTCGGTCTGCGGACTCAAGTGCCCCAGGTTCGATTCCAGTCAAGGACATGTACCTTGGTTGCGGGCACATACCCAGTAGGAGGTGTGCAGGAGGCAGCTGATCGATGTTTCTCTCTCATCAATGTTTCTAACTCTATCCCTCTCCTTTCCTCTCTGTAAAAAATCAATAAAATATATATATAAAAAAAAATAATAATAATAGTTAACAATAATTTCCAAAAGTACATGAGTACACTGAAAAGTGGACATTTTGTAAAATAAGCATTATTCAACACAAAAGCAATATGCTAACTGACATCTTAATTCTGCTGTAGGTTCAAGAAAAAAAGTTGGAGTTTAGAAAAACTATAAACAATGCAAACATGCTAAGAAAGGAAAATGAGATGTACTAGTCTACCCTGTACATAGTTCTTTGCTTGTACCTTTGTCCTTCTTGAAATCCAGTGCATCTTGTTTATCTGTGACAATTTCCTTCATGTTAACGACACTTCGGTGGATTAGCTGCCGAAGGATTTTGATCTCACGAATGGCTGTGATTGGGAAACCTTCTTTCTCATTGTCTAGTCTCACTTTCTTCAGGGCCACTAGCTCTCCTGTCACAATAAATTCAAATTATTATAGTATTAACTAGCATTTTTTTGGCTACCATCTAGTCAATATATGCCCTTGCTCTGAAAGACTGACTTAATGCCTATTTTAATGCTTTTTTATCTTAGAAAACAAATCCCTAAGTTCCTTTATCTTTGCTTTAAGACTTGAATTTTTATAAGTCCCATAATCAGTTAGGCTTAAACATTTTGGTTATTAAAATACACCAATTAAACTACATTATTTTATCTTCAAGGACTAAACCCCTTATCAAACAAAGAGCAATTTACACATTTTATTTTTACCCTCTCTTAAATTCCAAGCAAGCTTATTATAAAACATTTACAAAAGACAACTGAAAAGAGGAGGGTTTTTAAACTGTAATAATTATACTATTCTTTTGGAAAATTTTAGTCTATTTAGTAACTTTCAGAGACCAAATTAGAACTCAAACTTTACTTTTGACAAATCCACTTAAGACATCAGTATTGCTAACTTTTTAACCTGCCATCTAAATTTCGTGGCAATATTTATTTACCTGTGTCTTTGTCCTTGGCTTTATATACTTGGCCATAGGTTCCCTCTCCAATAATTCCAATAATGTCAAACTTGTCCACACAGCGCTTCCCCCAATCACTTTCTGTTTGTCTTCTTTCTCCATAACGAGGACAACAAATTCTAAAAATGGCAGAACAAAAATAAAAACAAGTTGTTTTTTAAAATTAAGTCTACTAAAAAATTTTTTTCTTTTATGATTTCTCTAACTCCTGAGTCTTCTATGAATTTCTTTATTAAAAAGGCAGGAATTAAATGATATGAAATAAATAGTTTAAACGGTCTCTCACAATGGCTAAAACACAGATTTTTTTACTTCACAAAGACACAAGATAAAATAGATTTGCTGCTTGGTTTCTGACCTCTAATGAGTATTTGCTTACTCAACTATAGAATGGGAAAAGAATCCCTACATCATAGGGTTACAATAAAAATAGAAAACTTTGGCAATAATAAGTGCTCAATAAAAGTAACTTTTTATTAAGAGAGGAATGCTAACAATCAGAAGATCAAACCCAGATTCTACTAAATTTATGGTGTGGCAATTTATGTGATTAAAGAAAAAAAATCCCATATCTATTAATTTCATTAATGTGTACATGGCTTACACAACCTGAATATAAGGGCTTTTTTATTTTTTCTTCAATAATCTAAATATTATGAACTCAAAAGATACAATGGGATCAATGTTGGTGGTATATTTGGATTGGGGAAATTATTGGTTTTCTAAAAAAAATAATTAACAGCTACATAACTGTGAATGTAGATGAATGGGTCTCCTAAGTCGTAAGTTTTTATCCATTAAAATAAAATAATCTGCCAAAACCGGTTTGGCTCAGTGGATAGAGCGTCGGCCTGTGGACTGAAAGGTCCCAGGTTCGATTCCGGTCAAGGGCACGTAACTTGGTTGCGGGCACATCCCCAGTAGGGGGTGTGCAAGAGGCAGCTGATCGATGTTTCTCTCTCATCGATGTTTCTAACTCTCTATCCCTCTTCCTTCCTCTCTGTAAAAAATCAATAAAATATATTTAAAAAAAAAATAAAAAAAAATAAAATAAAATAATCTACCTAATAAAAGAGTAACACGCTAATTGATCCTACCTTCACGATGCTCACCAGCCAATTAGGAGTATGCAAATTAACCCGACAAAGATGGCGGGTTAATTTGCATACACAGGCTCTGAGCGGCTGGGTGTGGGGCGGGGACGCTTGTGTTGTCGCAGGCGTTCCGCACCACCCCAGCTGCTCTGGGCCTCTGGGCAGCGTGGGAAGGCAGAAAGGCGGCTCCGGGCCAGAGCAGAAAGGCGGCTCCAGAGCAAAGGCAGTGCCAGCAGCCAGGGGAAGGGAGGCCCATGCTTGCATGAATCTTCGTGCATCGGGCCTTTAGTAGACATACATTAGGCTCAATCTTCTATGATCCTACTGGTGTGGGTTGTAGAAGAAAGTATGAGATTTAAGCTCAAAGTTCTTCACTGTAATAAAAGCTATACTTAAGGATAGGTCCCTACAAAAACTCACTTTGGTCTCTTTTTATATGGTTGCTGAGGTGGTGTGATTGCCTTTGGTTCTGGAGAGTCTGGTGGAGATGGATCCCCACCAGGGAGTTCTGGAGGGAGAGGGAGGTCCGTGAGTAAGTGACGTGGCCTTTGTTCCTTCTCTTTCTTTATGGGTTTTGAAGGCAGAGTTTCTTTTGGACTAAACAATAAAGAAGAGAAGATCATAATTACTTACAGGATATGCAAATAAAACTATCAAAGATTATAATGTCTGGCTATTAAAAGATTACAAAGATTTTACTTTTAAAGGAAAAAATCCATAATACAAAGTCAGAAAAAGGAGTTTATCTAAGTTAAAAAGACTTGGATTTTGCAAAAAGAAATCTATAATATATTAAAGAAATAATAGCCCTGGCCACTGTGGCTCAGTTGGTTGAGTGTCTTCCTGTGCAACAAAAAGGTCGCTGGGCCCTAGCTGGTTTGGCTCAGTGGATAGAGAGTCGGCCTATGGACTGAAGGGTCCCAGGTTTGGTTCCGGTCAAGGGCACATGCCTGGGTTGTGGGCTCAATCCCCAGTAGGGAATATGTATGAGGCAGCCGATCAATGATTCTCTCTCATCATTGATGTTTCTCTCTCTCTCTCCCTCTCCCTTACTCTCTGAAATCAATAAAAATATATTTAAAAAAATAAATAAAAAAAAGAAAGGTCACTGGTTCAATTCCTGTTCAGGACACATGCCCAGGTTGTGGTGAGTACGGGAGGCAACCAACCAATGTTTCACTCTCTCTAAAAATCAACAAAAATATATTTTAAAAAATAAAAATAAAAATTTTGGAATATTAACAAACTGTAATAAAAGCTGTACTTAACAAACTCTTCTTTTAATATCCTTCCCAAGATTCTATTTAGGTTTTGTGGTTTTTTAAAAGATTTTTATATTGATTTTTATAGAAAGTGGAAGGGAGAGGGAGAGAGGAATAGAAACACTGATGAGAGGGAAACATCAATCAGGTGCTTCCTGCATGCCCCCACTGGAATCAAGCCTGTAACCCAGGCATGTGCCCTGACTGGGAATCGAACCAGAAACCTCTTGGTGCATGGGGCAACACTCAAACACTGAGCCACATGGGCCAGATTCTATCTGGACTTTTACTGAGAAGAAATAAAATGCAGAAAGTAATCATCTTAAATTTGCAAAGTGTCACTACAACTCATGGCATCATCAAACCTACTCTATATTTTAACCAGCAAAGATTTAAACAATGAAAGAAAGCTCAACAATGTAACACTACCATATTGCTAAAGATGTGGAGAGAACTTGGACAAAGGGAGTAGTATTTTAGAACTCGGAAAAAGAAATAAAGCTAAGCTGGAAATCAAAACTAGTAAAAAGTATACTGACTTATTCTATTGGTTTGGAAGCAAAAGGCAACCATATCTGACCTTCCAAGATGGATAAATAAACCTCAAACTAAAAAATCTAAGGAGAAGTCCAAGCAACTATTACAGAATCATTAAAAGCAGATGAAGCAGATCTCTCATGATAATCAACAAGTTATAGTCAGTGGGGAAAAAGGATTGCTTTTCTGGAATAGATTGGAAATCACAGTTTTGATATCCAAATTTTAACTATATCAATTTAATTTAATTTAAGTAGGTGAAGGATTTTGTGCCATGCATGTCCTCATAAAAGACAGTGCAGTATGTTTATTCACTCCTACAAATAAAACCATGTTAGATAGTAAGCCTTGTCTACTCCATCACAGTATCAGAAGGTTGAAAAGGATCTGAGAATCCTAACCACAGTAGGAGCCTTCTCCACTTTTTTTGACAAGTGGTTATAAAAAACCATATTCTCCTTTTTCTTTTTAAAGCGATTGTGACTTGAGCATTACATTTCCATTCAAAAAACTTGATCTGAATTACTTTTGAACAGCTTTACAACATGCCTAGACAGGCTTATAATTTTGCTACTCTAAGCAATACTTTACTTTGGTAAACAAGCCCTATGGATAGTTACTCCTACTAAGCTGGTTCAGTTTAACGTACTAATTTCTAAAGGCCAGGTATATGCAGTTGATAACTACAGGGGATGAAAGTCTTAAAAGATGATCTTAGAAGATGAAACATATTGTTTCATGAATATGTTTCATAAAGAATAGCTCTACCCTTGCAATGTACCTTTTTGAAGCATATTGCTGCCCTTTGTGTGTGAAACAACTCAAAAGCTACTACTTCCTACCAATTTTCATCATTTTAAGCTCCTGTAAATCAGACAGAATAGAATCTAGATTAGTTTGTACTCAGATCAACTAAAAATGTAGTGCAAAATGATCATCTGAACTTTCTGTTAAATTACTGATAGTTATCGTACAATTTGCACTATTTTTCTACCCTGGAAACAAAGCATATTACCAGGAAACTCTTGAGTCAGGATACAATATACATTCTTAAAATTTCCCCAATTTTCAAGATATCCAGGGAAAGAAAATTCCTCACTTCTCAACTAATGTCAGATATTGTTTTTTATTCCCAAGAAACTATTTTTAAATTTTTATTTTTCAATTACAGTTTACATTCAATATTATTTTGTATTAGTTTCAGGCGTACAGCATAGTGGTTAGCAAAATATTCTTTGTAAATTTCAACTCCTCATGATTCAGAAATACATTAGTTCTTGGTTCTGCTTCACCAGAATCAAAGTATCTGAATTCTGTCACCATCATTTCATGTAAGTTCAGTCTATGTTTTATAGTTAGGTTTTGTTTTCATCCAAGGTTTACTTTATGGATTCAAATATAAGTTGCTACTGTGAAAATATACATTGCTTCTGGAAAAAAATCACATTAGTAGCATGTCTTTTTCAAGAAAGAATAAGTGTTTGACAGGATGTGTACATTCTACTAATTCAGGACATACATGTTGAATATGGATCAAATGCTATTTCAACAAATTCCAATGTTCCAAAAAACCTTGGAATGATGGCCCATAAAATTGCAATGCTTAACAACTTTATGGTCTTTAGCCTTTAGTGTAGGGCACTCAGTAAAATATAGATCTATATAGTTCTGAAGACATACGGATGTCGAGATGTTCTAACATAGGGAAGCAGACACTGACTCTTAAGTCATTACTTAAAAATCCAGTACCAAGAAGTACTGAACTACCTTAATATCAGTACTTCCTGGTTCCCCATTTATACCTATAGACAACTCACATATGGTGAGTAGATTGAATAATACTCGTGTATAATAATTTTTTTTAAACCTCACCAGAGGATTATTTTTTCCATTACTTTTCTGTTTTTAGAGAGAGAGTGGAAGGGAGGGAAGGAGAAAGAGAGAAAACATCAATGTGAAAGAGACAAATCGATTGGTTGCCTCCTGCATGCACCCCAAACAGGGCTGGGATCAAACCTGCAACCGGGGTACGTGCCCTTGTGACCAGGAGTCAAACCCACAACCCCTCAGTGCATAGGCCAATGCTCTAACCACTGAGATCACTGGCCAGAGCTCATGTATAAAAGTTGTCAAGATCCAGGACTGCCTGAAGTTTAAGAGTCTCTCTCTCGCCCTGGCCAGTTTGGCTTAGTGGATAGAGCGTCAGCCTGCGGTCTCAGGGGTCCCAGGTTCGATTCTGGTCAAGGGCATGTACCTTGGTTGCGGGCACATCCCCAGTAGGGAGTGTGCAGGAGGCAAATGATCGATGTTTCTAACTCTCTATCCCTCTCCCTTCCTCTCTGTAAAAAAATCAATAAAATATTTTTTTTAAAAAGTCTTTTTTTAAATTCTTTATTGTTTAAAGTATTAAATAAGTCTTTTCTCCACACCGACCTCTCCCCAGCTGTCCCCACTCCCCAAGAGTCTCTTGAAATTTATAATGATGAAATTTAATCTGTACAATGTATAAATACCTCTAATAAGAAGTCTTTATTGTTAAAAAGTATAGTTCCTTTTGAACTATTTAAAAAGAAAATTTCTTCACGTTAAAAATTTAATAGCATAAACTTTAAATATGATAATTTATCATCTTCCACTTAAAGCAGATTATTTAAAAAGAGATTTATTCTTACAAACTTCAATTAAAAATTCAAGTTGAGCTCTGGTTGGGTACTCAGTTGGTTAGAGCATTGTCCTGAAACGCCAAGGTTGCAGGTCAGGAATCAACCACTGAATGAATCAATAGGTGGAACAACAAATCACTGTGTGTGTCTGTCTGTCTGTCTGTCTGTCTCTCTCTCTCTCTCTCTCTCACACACACACACACACACACACACACACACACACACAAAATTCATGTGTGATACATTAAAAATTGGAAACAGCCCAGCCAGTGTGGCTCAGTGGCTGAGCATTGACCTAGTCACGCTTCAATTCCCAGTCAGGGCACATGCCCAAGTTATGAGCTTGATCCCCAGTGTGAAGCATGCAGGAGGCAGCCAATCAATGATTCTATTATCACTGATGTTTCTATCCCTCTCTCCCTCTCCCTTCCTCTCTGAAATAATAAAAATATATATTTTTAAAAAATTAGAACTAAGCATTCTATTAGCAAAATCCTAAATCAAATGTGAATGCTCATACAGATCCCTTCTTTTCTATAAGAGCTCAATACTTTAAATAAACAGCCATTAAGAATAGTGTAGGCTGGCCCTAACCGGTTTGGCTCAGTGGATAGAGCGTCGGCCTGCGGACTGAAGGGTCCCAGGTTCGATTCCAGTCAAGGGCATGTACCTGGGTTGCGGGCACATCCCCAGTAGGGGGCGTGCAGGAGGCAGCTGATCGATGTTTCTCTCTCATCGATGTTTCTAACTTTCTATCCCTCACTCTTCCTCTCTGTAAAAAATCAATAAAATATATTAAAAAAAAAAAAAAAAGAATAGTGTAGGCTGGCCAGTGTAGCTTAGTGGTTGAGCGTTGACCCATGAACCAGGAGATCATGGTTCAATTCCCAGTCTTGGCACATGCCCAGATTGTGGGCTCAATTCCCATTGTGAGGCATGCAGGAGGCAGCCGATCAATGATTCTCTCTCATCGTTGATGTTTCTATCTCTCTCCCTCTGCCTTCCTCTTTGAAATCAATAAAAATATATTTTAAAAAAAGAATAGTGTAGACTCTACAGAAGTCTAATAAACTCCAAATAAACCAGGCTACCAAAAAAATAATAATAAAGTAAAAAGATTTATAAACCCTTTATGGTTAACTGAAAGTTTCATACAGATGATCTCTTTCAAAGCAAGAGATCCTCATGGACTATGTTCATGAAAAACATACTATTTTGAAGTGGATGTTTGGCACTCTTTGCTTTTTTTTTTTTTTTTTTAATCCTCACCTGAGTACATTCTTAAGAGAAAGGAAGGGGAGACGAGATAAAGGGAGAGAAATCGATGTGAGAGAGAAACATCAATTGGTTGCCTTCCCTATGTGCCCTGACCAACCTCTGACCCGACTTGATACCCTATCAGGGCACATGCCTGGGATCAAACCTGCAACCCAGGCATGTGCCCTGATAGGGTATCAAACTGGCAACCTTTCGGTGCACAGGACAACACTCAACCACCTGAGCCACTCCGGCCAGGCAGCCTTTGTTTATTTTTTTTTGTTTAAAATATTACAAATAGTCGTACACATGTCTCCTTTTTTTTTTCCCCCAATTGACCTTCCCCCAGCCTCCCCTACCCCCCGCCGGCACATCAGCCTTTGTTTATTGAAACCAAGAAATGTAAACCATGAATCAGAAAGGTTTTTGCAATACCATTAATTAAATTCACTCCTGCATTTGATACCTGAGTTAACACACTCCTTCGCAATCTATATGTTTGAAAGAAACGTTTCATTCTTTGTCCAAAGAGATTTTAACTAAAAGAAGACAAATCCTCTAATACAAGCTTTATGTCATCCATGTGCCAAATGATTTAACTACATGCCCAGTGTCATTTCACACAGACTCTGACTCCTTCAGCAGTTTTATTTATTCATTCAAATAACCAATATTTACTGAATGCATTCTGTGTGCCTTGTTTAAAGCACTGCAGGCAATAAAAAGCTGTGTATCATATTCTTAACATTTAAGCTGCTGCAATTTCACATGAGAAGATAAGAATATAAGTGAGGTCCATGTGCAACTTTCAAATTTCTTCCTGAAAAGTTTTCTTACATAAAAATTATTTTTCATGTGAAAAATAGATATAAATGGCACATGGAGAGCATTTATATATATATATATATATAATGAACAAATTGATATTGAAAGAAACATTCACTTCCATTTTTCTACCTTTAATAATTTGCTCATAAGTGAAAAACAACTGGTAATAAACATACATTTAAAAATAATTACATTGGACTATGAAATATATACTTTCAGAATCAGAATTGATCTATAACAAAAATAGTTTGCTCACTTTATCCTCTCTCATACACATTCTTAAAGATAGCCACGCATACTTACATAAGCACTGTATGGTCTTACTTTACCCTTCATTTCTAATCTGAAATATAGAAACCCCTATGTGCCATCTATGAACATCATTCCACCTGAACACCTGCACTCCACATGACCCATGATAGGTAGATTCAATAATTATTTCGCTAGCTAAATAAACATTTCAAAATAAAGGTTCTTAGCCACACTGATATTGCTCTAACCACTATATAAACTAATATTTAAATGTGGTTGTTGCGGGTAAGATAATGGCCTAGGGTCCCTTTGGATGACGTTAAACTGACTAATGTTCCTTTTCCAACAAAAACTATAAAAACGTATAGCTTGTACCTATAAGTATTTCTAAATTTCAGGCTCTGTTACTCATCTTTATAGTTCTCAGTATGTGGCAGAACTCATAAATACCTATTAATATTAGAAGAGAATGTGGAATTTTTCTTTAAAATCAGATTTACTACCATTCTTTTAAAAAGTTTTAGGGGGAGGGGTTTTTTCCCATTTATTGCACTTGCACCTTCCCAAAAGATACAGAGGGTAGTCTGGAAAAATATAGATCTAAATGGCTGAAATGTATCACTGTTCAAATTACCTATGTCACTTGGAAAGTAATGGAGGGTTGAGAATTGGTACAGGATGCAAAATCAGTGGTACTTATTTTTGTGCTTAAAACGAAAATTTGGTGCAGTAAACTAAACATATCCTAGAGAACAAAAGGGCATCTCAGTAAAAAATAATAACATAAATGCTGTCATGGTATATATCATTGCTAAATTGTGTTTGGTGGCAGTTGCCTAGCTAGTTCTGCCAAAAAATTAAAAATATTTCCTAATGTCTTCTATAAAATTAGACTCATGCTTCATAATCATTTATCAGTTCTCAATACTCAGAGAACTTACTAAAATTAGTTTTTCTCATCATCCCATTGTGAATTTGTATTCTAATTAGTAAAGATGCTACATATTGTTCTTCTGCTTCTTATAGAATAATTGTTTTTTTGTTTTTTTTAAAGCAGAACTTTTTAAAATAAATAAAACTGGCTTATTTTTCTCCTGGACCAGGAAGGAAAAACAAAGCAAAACAAAAAAAACAGACATAAGACATTTTAGGGACCACTGAGGATATCCACTATTATTATTACTACTAGAGGCCCGGTGCACGAATTGGTGCACAGGTGGGGTCCCTAGGCCTGGCTTGTGATCAAGGCCTATGGGGGGCCGGCCGGCTGTGGGGAGGGGACTATGGGAGGCTGGCCAGCCAGGGGAGGTGACTGTGGGAGTGCAATGACCACCAGGGGGTAGCTCCTGCATTGAGCGTCTCCTGGTGGTCAGTGCGCGTCATAGCAAATGGTCGACCGGTTGTTCCAGTCGTTCCAGTCGTTCAGTCATAATGGTCGCTTAGGCTTTTATATATATAGAAGATTATTATTTATATTATGTTGTTGATATTATTAGAGACATATTAAAGTACTCAGAAGTATCAAATATCTACAGTTAAAGCAAATGTGGTCAAAAGTTAACCACTGGTGGATCTAGGTGAAGAGTATAAGGGTGTTAATTGTATCATTTAAAAAATTTTTTCATAGCTACTAAAATTTTCAACATAAAGATTTGAGAAGAAAATGCTATTGATTTTTTTAAATTTGAATCCAAAGTAGCCTTATCAATAAATAGACTTATGAGAAAAAGGGTTACTGGGCCTCAAATTGTAATTCTTCCTAAGTAATATCATAAATAAGGACTTTTCCACTGAAAATTGAACATCAAAGGCATTTCCTATTCATAAAAGCATTCTAAATAGCCATGCATTAGAGCAGTTTTAACAAAGTTTGTGAAAAATGTATTACACTTAGATCAAGAGGTTACGTTTTCTCAGTTAACTATGGGACTTACCTATCCATGTCATCTTCTCCAAGTAATAAGGGTGGAAGGGGCAGAGGAGGCAATGTTGACGTTTTTAGGTGTGGAATAGCAGCTGTTACAGACACTTGAGTCTTCATAGAAACCTGTACAGGGAGCTGAGAATTTGCCTGAGAGGACAGAGTAGACGTCCTTGAGTGAGTAGAAGGGGGCAAAGTTGAAGGACTAGAAGCAGGAACCTGACTAAATGCTGGTTGGGGAGGAGGCAGAGGTGGTTGCTGTGGAATAGCTGGTAGTGGAGGCAAAGGTGGCAAAGGGGGGGTCTGAGGCGGAGGGGTAGTAGTTGGTAAAGGAGGTGGAGGAGAAGTAACTGTGGGGAGAGGTGGAAGGGTCTCCTTTTCTGTTGTCTCTGTCTCTTTTGGAGTAACAATCTCCTCCTTCAATGCCATGGGTTTAGTGTCTCTTGATCCCTGTACTTTCAAATCTTTAAGAACAGGATGCTTTTCAGAGTTCTCATCCACCTTTACTTTCCCTGTATCTAAAGAATTTTTGGCTTCTATGTTTAGATGTGTTACATTCACTAGTTCACTATCTGGGGCAGGTTTTTCCAATTTTAAACCTCTGGGTAACTTTTTAGACTCCAAACCTGAATCCTTAGCTTCTACTAAACTGTTCTCTTTCCTAGCCAAAATAATAGGTGAACCCTTGGATTCCTTTCCATCCATTTTTGCTGCTGCTGCAGCAGCTGCTCTTTCCTTCTTTTTCCTACTGAGTTCAGCTCCCAAGCTGGAGTTCAATGGAAGTCTGACAGGTGAGATACTGGAATGTCGACTACGTGACCCGGATCTCTTCTTTTTACTATGAGAAGATGAATGTCTTGAATATGCAGGACTTCTACTTCTAGACTTCATGGACTTCCTAATGGAAAAAGAAAAAGACAGCTCAATGGATAGGCTATAGCAATATAAAGGAAAATAGATCAGTTAAACTATGGAGAACTATAACTTAAAAAAACCAAACACTTTAGGTTAGCAATCTTAAAAATAGATTAGTTGTCAAATAATAATAAATCAACATTGGTTCATTAATTGGTTTAATTGTAACAAATGTATCATACTAATATAAGATGTTAATAATGGGGAAACTGGGTTTCAGGACATGTAAGAAGTCTGTACTATCTTCACAATTTTTCTGTAAATCTAAAACTATTCTAAAAAAGTTTATTTAAGAAATAGGAACTAAATCCTGTATGAAATACATTTCTATCGTATAACACTAAAAATTATTTAATCAAAGGAAGATCAATATTTTTTCCCATGTTAGAAAATACCAATATTCACAATGTTTACTTTTAGAATTTTGGTTTAAATTTCTGATAAAGTGAAAACATGATTTAAAAAGTCATACTTTACACCAAAGGGGGTTATATCAATCAAGAAATTAAAAGTAACTAGCATTTTTCACCAAAACATAAAAATTTTTAAATGTTTTTATTGATTTTAGAGAGGGAGAGAGAGAAAAACATAGACAAGAGAGAATCATCAACACTGATTGGCTGCCTTCTGCATGCCCATGCTGGGGATCGAGCCTGCATCCCAGGTATGTGCCCTGACCAGGAACAGAACTGGTGACCTATTGGTGCATGGGTCGATGACCCTCAACCACTGAGCCACATCATCCAGGCCCAATATCTAAATTTTTAACTAGAGAACTACTTAATTGACAGGTTCCCAGGAAAAAATTTTTGTTCCTTGTATCCTCAATTTATAATTAAATTGTGCCTAAACAAACCCCCAAGATACAAGAACTGTCTTACCAAAATAATTTATTAAAAGTTCTCAAAACTATAATGGCTTTTGGTACTTTCTAATATAAAGTGATTTCTAATCAACTTTTTAGGAACTCGTAAAGCAAGGTATTATTGCACATTCATTTTATTTTCATTATTAAGGAAGGATTGGGAAGTAAAATTTTAGAATCTATGAGGCAGATTATTCTAAATTGAAACCCAACCCTCAATCTTTTCACTTTTGTTTTAAATATATTTTTATTGATTTCAGAGAGGAAAAGAGAGGGAGAGAGAGATAGGAACACCAAGGATGAGAGAGAATCATTGATCAGCTGCCTCCTGATTCAGCCCACAATCCCAGCATGTGACCTGACTGGGAAACCAACTGTGACCTCCTGGTTCATAGGTTGAATGCTTAACCACTGAGCCATGCTGGCTGCACTCTTTTTGCTTTTTTCTTTAAATACATTTTTATTGATTTCAGAGAGGAAGGCAGAGGGAAAGAGAGAAACGTCAATGATGAGAGAGAATCACTGATCAGCCGCCTCCTACACGCCCCCCCCCACTGGGGATCGAGCGGGCAACCCAGACACGTGCCCCTGACCAGAATCGAACCCAGGCCCCTTGAGTCCACAGGCCAATGCTCTATCCACTGAGCCAAACCGTCTAGGGCCCTTTTGCTTTTTTTTTTTTTAATATATTTTATTTATTTTTTACAGAGAGGAAGGGAGAGAGTCAGAAACATCGATGAGAGAGAAACATCGATCAGCTGCCTCACACCCCCTACTGGGGATGTGCCTGCAACCAAGGTACATGCCCTTGACCGGAATCGAACCCGGGACCCCTCAGTCCGCAGCCCGATGCTCTATCCACCGAGCCAAACCGGTTTCGCGGGCCCTTTTGCTTTTTAAAAAAGCCTAATGTGCTTAGGCTTCAAGGTGTGTGTGTGTATGGGGAAATTAGCACTAAAATGTAACTAGACAAAACATAATTTGCCCAGCAGTCTAAAATAAATTGTTTCCATTCCAGATCTTCAGTATCTCCCTTTATCTTTGATCACTGGTAAGACTGACATGAATCAAAACATTTCAAAATAGCATATATGTGTAGTGAAAACGACTCACAAGGTGCTAGCCATGATTTTCTTATACCTATACTGCTCTTCGGAAATTTGCCCCCAAAACTTAGTTAAAATATAAAGTCATTATTAGAATCAAAGTACTCAAAACAATAACAACATATACATAAATATATCTATATATATGCATGTATGTAAACTACTGAGACTAGTTAAGTGGATTTACCAAATACCCACTTATCCTTAAGAAAATTAGTACTTCTCTTGTAAAAAAACTGGCTGAAACAAGAGGTTTTCTCAGTTTGAATTATAGCTGGTATAAAATTAACACCTCTATCCCAGGAAAAACTTCTAAAATCCCAACCACTAAGTAATGTCAGAGACCACGCTAAAATCTTTCTGTTTCTATAATCTTTCAGCATGACTAAATCTTTCTAAGGAACTTTGCTTTAAAAGCCCTTGAATTTCTGAATAGAAGCCTATTGTTAATGGGACATTTGGATGACCATATACTTAAGGTATTTTTTCTGATACATATGCTGTATTTGAGATCCAGACCCACTCTTCAAGGAAAAAAAAGGGGGGAGAGACAGGCCCTGCCAGCATGGTAGAGCGTCAACCTGTGAACCAGGAGGTCACGGATGAATTTCCAGTCAGGTCACATGCCCAGGTTGTGGGCTGGATCCCCAGTGGGAGGCAGCCAATCAATGATTCTCTATCATTGATGTTTCTGTCTCTCCCTCTCCCTTCCTCTCAGAAATCAATAAAAATATTTTTAAAGGGGGGAGACAGCAAATAGGTAAACTCAGGTAATAATAAAAAAATTTTTCTTCAAAAATAAATGTACTTTTCCCCTGAATTAAGTTAGGTTCCACCCATCTGAAATGAAATTGCTACTATTAATCACTACTAATTTAGTAAATCCAAAGACCTTGCATTTCTGCCAATGCATTTTGTCTTTTAAAACAAGCTGCTTGTTTAATTTTGACTCTCTCCCAAGGAAAAAACACAGAGAATACCATAGAAGGATCTGTATGTTCCTCAACTCTGACTCTAAGAAAGTTTTGTACTTACTGTTTGGAATTCCAACAAATGAGGAAAAATATATAATGCACAATTCAAACATATGATGCTCTCTACAAACCAACTAAAAAGGTGCATTTGACTCTAGGGTTATAATGAGGTACTTATATTTATTTCCTATACTATCATAAAGTGTCTCCAATTCTTTCTTGATTTATTTTGACCATTTCTGCACTAGTTCCAATTAACTGAGTAGAAGAAAACCTAAGATATGAATCCGAAAGGAATCACTGCAAAGCCACTGTTCTTACTGAAACTCATTTTAGTGTTTCAACCCCAATGCACTTCTGTATTCCCAAACCCCACAACAATAAAAATTCTCAGAACAACTTTATTAAAACTACTCCCTCAAGAAAACAAGTATTTGGCTACTGTCTGTGGAGTAGCCACTTTCTGTGTAGTGCTTCACTAATAAACTCTTTCACTTAAAAGAAAAGAAAAATTCTGAAAATATTTCATTTCTTAGGGTTCCTTAAAAAACTTAACAACCTACAAATGGTACACTTAAGATATCCACTTCCCTGTATATAAATTTTACCCCTCATTAGCTGATGACCTCTAGCTAATGATATACAGGCTAAATAAAGCATTTATAGTGAAGTATACTAATGTCAGCTATTTAAGGTAAATCAAAACAAAAGGTGAATCGATGGATATAAAATATATAGCAAATATTAACTGTAGAATGTAGGTGGTACATGTATGGGTCCTTACTACAATTCTTTAAACTTTTCTGTTTTTGAAAAATTATTATGAAATGGAGGAAAAACTAAGGAACTTCGGACCCTGAAAACTAGGAACTCAGCAGGCTTGATCAATTCAAACTAGTTTATGAATATTATAAATGTAAGTCGACAAAAATTACTCACATTGACATATAAAAGATATGCATGGGTTTTTTCAAGTTAGAGTAATTTTTCTAGAAGTATTCAACAACAACATTTTCCTTACTCATAGAATTTACTGACTGGCTTCAGGTTCCAAGCACTGTACTATCCACTTCATATTTACTAATTTAATCCTCACAACAGCTCTAGAAGTTGGTAGGTATTATTCCCATTTTACAGGTGAAAAAAATTTGGGCATGGAGAAATTATTTGCCAAAGGACACACAGCAAGATTAGGACTTCACTCAGGTATAACTCCAAAGCCAGTGTTCTGCTTTTGTGGACAAAGGTGAGTCCACAAAGAGAGAGGTACAATTTCATCATCTACGAACAAGAACACGGTTTCCAATAGATAATTCACTCCAACAATTAAATTTCAATCTAACATGTCTTTCTTGCAAAAATAACCCAGTAGAGGCACTATTATTTTTTCAGAGAAAGATTCTGAAATTTGCCAGTGGTCACAGAATACAGCAAATCTTAATAGGTCAATGGTGGTGCTCTAAAGAAAATCAAATTATCATTGGAACCAATTTCTGCTAGGCTCTACCATCAAAAGGAAAAAGCACGAATCAGCTGAATTTCCCCTAGAAATATCTGTGAAAAGACAGGAGCCTTTGTAAGTTATCAAAACATTGTCTACTAGGAAATAAGTAAATTTAACAAGTTTGAAGACACTGGTCAGAACAAATGGTAGATGACCTAGGCAAACAGCTTCAAGATAATTCAAATGAAAATCTGTAATTTCTTACATCTCTAATCAGGTTCAATGAGGTCTCAAGCACTAATATCAATATGATTTTTAAAAAATTTAAAATAAAGCAACAGAAAAAACTAGATAAACTTTGGAAACTAGTATCAACTCCATGCATAATTTTTCTTACACAGGAGCTTACAGCTGAAGACCCTGCCACTGAAGTACCTACCTTTAGCAGTTTTAGGCATGTAACTCTCCACTTTTCAAATTCTGGGTTAAGAGGAGACCAGATTCACTCACTTGAGTGACTAGCCAATAGTAAAGTGTTCTAGTCAATAAATAATGGGAACATCAACCTAACATTACTAATTGCCAGTTTCTCATAACCCACCCTAAGAAAGAAAGGAGTTAGACAAATAGCTCACCTGGGGAGTGGACTCCGACTCAGAGACCGTTTGCTAGTGAAAGGGCTGCTGGATCGCCTTCGACCATAGGGACTGGGTGATCTCCCACTGTAAGAGCCACTCCTTTCATAGCTTGAGGAACGTCTCCGGCTATAGGGACTCACAGATCTCTGTCGTCTACTGTAAGGACTGGGTGACCGGGTGCTGGACTGGTAGGCCGAAGGCTCCTTGTAAGGTGGACTAATAGACTGCCTTCTTGAGGTGCTTCCAGGACTCTTCTTGTAGGAGTCATAATTGCTGGAGGTGTGAGATCTTGGAGGACTAAGGTCGTAATCTTGGCCATAAGAAGCTCCTGAGGGGCTATCATCTTGCTTGGGACTGTCAGACCATTTCCTGTGGGGACTCCTGGATCTCCTTTTGGGGCTGTCCACTGTTTTGTAACTTTTGGGTGTTTCCCTTTTCCGATGACTTTTACTCCGGTCTTTGTGCCCAGATTTCAATTCACGTTCTTTCCGAGTCTTCTCCTTGTGGAGTTTGGATGACCTGGATTCCTTGTTGCTGCTGCTTTTTGAGATCTGTGCCTTCCCATAGTCATCATTCTCCTCATTTGAACGCTTTGAACTTCCTGATATCCGGTCCTTCATTGATCCCGACTTACTGGAAACTTCCTGTTTCTTTTCTTTTTCTGTCTGTTTACTTTTTAGTAAGTCCCGGGAACGTCTGTGCTGGTGGTGACGATGTCTGTGCAAGCGGTCACTCCGATCAGTTCCACGACGTTCATCATTCTCCCTCCTATCTAATTTGAAGGCCATGTCGTCAGAGAAGGTATCTGAATCAGAGCTGATGTCATCATACTCCACCAAAGGTTTGATAACTGTACCCAAAGGTGCTGCTTCGGGGGTCACCAAACCCATGTCTTTGGAGTGCTTGGACTTGTGCCGTTTGTGCTTCGCCGCCAAGCGGTGACGCTCTCTGCTGTTGGAGCTGCCACCTCCCGATGACGGCTGCAAAGTTCCAGAAGCTCCTCCACTCCCGTCCTTCTTGCCCCCATGTCTCTCTGGATTGGGCATCCCCTTTCCCCTGGCTTCAAAAGGGGGAAAAGTTCCCCAGCACTCCAAAAAGTAACCCCCACCCTCCCCCCAATCCCAACCCCACGCCTACCAAAGCACCCCTAGTAGGGGGTGGGGAGGGAAGGGACCGTGGCGCAGGCTCCTCCTCCCTCCCGACTCGTCGGCACCCTCCTACATGAGGTAGGGGTGAAAGAGCCAGGGAAGAAATGAGAGTTCCTCAGCAGTGGGGTTGCGAGATAACCAGCAGCCGCTCAAGTCTGTTTGCCCTCCTCCCCACCGCGGCGCCAATCCTCAGGCACGGGGGCCGGCGAGGTCGAGGAAGTAGGAAGCCGACGGCCCTGGGCTGCGGGGCCGACTCCGGCTCGGGAGCCCAATGAGGACTGCACGGGCCTTTCCCCTACCCGGTAGCCAGATTCGGGGTGGCTTCCAGTCGCTCAGGTCCCGCGGCCTAGGTGCCTCACACACCCTTTGTCCCTCGCTCCTGAGGGAGTTCCTTTTCTTGCCTCCGCCTCACCTCAGTACCTCACACACTCACTCGCTCCCTCACAGACTCAATCCCACACTAGGTTAAACCGAAACGGCACTCGGAGGAGGGGGAGGGGGAAGCCCAAGAAATATCGCGAGTATACTAAGCTCGCGGTATTTCGTGCTTTCCCTTTACTTCTTTCTACTGCTTGATCAAACAACGCGAGAACCAGGCCCCAAGCACAAAACGCGATCTTCCATATTCTCGCGATAAGCTCCTTGTTTCCTCATTTGATCAAAGCTTTATGCAAACGGAGCTAGGAGAATTTTTTTTAATTCAAAACTTTATTGATAATTCTTTGAACAAACACTCTCAGGTACCTCAGGTACCACAGGCACCCGCGCACCTAATATTTTCAACTACAGCGCATTAGATAGGACACGGGCCTCAAGGTCTGGGTTGTTTTTACTAAATGCTATTCCTTTTTGTTGTTTTGTTTTTATTTCAGAGAGGAAGTGAGAGGGAGAGAGATAGAAACATCAATGATGAGAGAGTATCAGTGATGGGCTGCCTCCGGCACGCCCCCCACTGGGGATGGAGCCCACAATCCCAGCATGTGCCCTTGACTGGAATGAACCCAGGTCCCTGCAGTCCACAGGCTGATGCTCTATCCACTGAGCCAAATGGCAATGCTAGTCTTGCTGTTCAAATGTAGCCCAGAGCCCTAGCCAGTTTGGCTCAGTGGATAGAGCCTTGGTCTGAGGACCAAAGGGTCCTGGGTTCGATTCTGGTCAAGGGCATGTACCTAGGTTCCAGGCTTCTTCCTGGCCAGGGCCCTAGTGGCAGCTCATGCAGGAGGCAACCAATCCAGGTGTCTCTCTCACATGGATGTTTCTCTGTCTCTCCCTCTCTCTTCCACTCTCTCTAAAAGTCAATGGGAAAATATCCTTTGGCGAAGATTAACAAAAACAAAACAAAACAAAAGACTGAATTCGTTATATTAAAATGAAAACATCTTTTTTTTAAATGTAGCCCAGAAAAAAAAGAAAATGTAGCACAGTATTTTGCAAACCCAGCTATAAACAGGGTGAGCTTGACAGGAACTCAATCAGCCAACCACAAAGAAAAAAATCAACAGTGGAATTGACAAAATAGTGAATATATGCAATGGTTAAGCTGCCCTTCGGGGAGGCAAAAGCTTGGGATATGAATTCCCTATCTCCTTTATTTGCTGCAAGTAAATCAAACTACCTTGGGACAACCATCTCTCGTTCTTGAATAGAGCACTTCAAGTAGCAAACTCCTTGAGTTCAGTAAGAGGATAAAAATATTAGGAACAGTGCCCTAGCCAGTTAGGCTCAGTGGATAGAGCATCAGCCTGCGGATTGAAGGGTCCCGGGTTCAATTTGATCAAGGGCATGTACTGGGGTTGCAGGCTTGATCCCCAGTAGGCAGTGTACAGGAGGCAGCCAAAAAATGATTCTCTCTCATCATTGATGTTTCTTTCCCTTCTCTCTGAAATCAATAAAAATATATTTTTAAAAAAATATTGGCAACAGGGCAAAGGTGGGGACATTTCAACCCAAGTTCCTAAGCTTACAACTTGTAAAGCATATAATACATTCATTATCTCTAATTCTCATACTGCCCTGCAAAACACGATATCCTTATCCCTATTTTACAGATAAGGAAACTCAAACTCAGAAAAGTTTAAATAACTTACTCAGGGTAACAAAGCTAGTCTAGAAAGTGCTAAGGATGAGATTCACATTCATGTCTGACACTAAAGCACAAGCTCTTTCATTGTATGGCACTCTTTCCAGTCTACTGAAAACCTAAGAACCTGAAAGCTCATCACTTCTTGGGATCATCTATGACTCTTCTGGAGTTATTTAGCCTTTTATCTTCACACAGATTATAATTATGAATGAGAAAAGCATAATATTTATGCACAAGAAAAAATAGTATATTACACTGCCTCTCATTTTTTACTTTTTGAAACTCCTTTGCACACATTAACTCATTCATTCGATCTTCACAACAAACCTCTGAAATAGGGCTGTGTACGATAGGAAACTAAGGCACAGGGAAGTTATGACTTTTCCAAGCTTATTCATTCTTTTTTTTCCCCCAGCAAATTTATCTGTGAGATTTTTTAAAAATATATTTTTATTGATTTCAGAGAGGAAGGGAGAGGAAGAGAGAGATAGAAACATCCATGATGAGAGGGAATAATTGAATGGCTGCCTCCCTCATGTTAGACCGAGCCCGAAACCCAGGCACGTGCCCCAACCGGAAATGAACCTGGGACCTTTTGGTCAGCAGACCGATGCTCTATCCACTGAGTCAAACCAGCCAGGGCTATCTGTGAGAGTTTAACGTCTTTCTCTGTATAATAGTGCTCATTCAGGGCCCTTAAAGAGGATGTAGACAATATATTCATACCAGAAGACATAAGGTGATAAGTATCATAAGAATGATACAGAGGCCCTACCTGGTTTGGCTCAGTGAATAGAGCATCGGCCTGCGGACAGAAGGGTCCCAGGTTCAATTCCGGTCAAGGGCACATGCCTGGGTTGTGGGCTTGATCCCCAGTGGGGTCGTGCAGGAGGCAGCCAATCAATGACTCTCTCTCATCATTGATGTTTCTCTCTCTCTCCCTCTTCCTTCCTTTCTGAAATCAATAAAAATATATTTAAACATATATATATATATCATTTAAAAAAAAAAAAAGAATGATACAGAGTACTACCTAGGTTCAAAATGAGGTTGGGAGTGTTAAAAGAAAGCTTTATAAAGGGCATTTGATTTGGGCCAGGAAGAGTAGATATGATTTGTTTATGCAAAAATGGGAAGATTGATCATTAAATTAGGATCCAGAAAACATTCTAAATGAAAATAGAAGGATCCACTCTCAAAATCACTGCCTGAAAATGGTCTTGTTGCTTTTTTTAATCCCACATTGATACTAAAAAAAGTTTTTACTTAAATATTTGAGTGCATAAATTGTGATTACAAATGAAAAGCCCTAGCTTTTCATGACAACTTTTTTTTAAAAAAATATTTTTATTGATTTCAGAGAGGAAGGGAGAGGAGAGAGAGAGAGAAAAAATATATCAATGATGAGAGAGAATCATTGATTGGCTGCCTCTGGGATGCCTCCCCTTGGGGATCGAGCCCGCATCCCAGGCACGTGCCCCAACCAGGATCGAACCCTGACCTCCTGGTTCATAGGTCGACTTTCAACCACAGAGCCATGCCGGCTGGACCATGACAACTTTTTAATCATCTGTAGAAGTAGTCAAATTAATGCTACCAAGAAGAAAAGAAAGAAACAAGGAAAACATAGAATTAAGTACTGGAACTCAGGTGTGGTAACTTCCCATCATCAATGCAAGAGGGCCTGGATATAAAGGCCCCCACCAGTGTCTGACCTGATAGCAGATGGCATGAGATTTAATGGGCCAGAGATGAGGTGACTGGCGTGCCTTATCAAACACTGGCATGAATTCGTCAAAATTACTCTGATTTTTTTCTTTTGAGGTCAAGTTTTTGACCCAGATACACCCACACCCACAGTAAAATGAAAAAGTGGGAATGACATAAGGAATTACGGTAATATTAATTAAACTCTTGAAAAATAAATTCATCATCCAAATTAAATAGCTTTAATTATATTTATAATTATTACCTGTTTGTTACCTACTGAAGCAGAATAGAGATTCCCCTAGTGCAGTGGTCGGCAAACTCATTAGTCAACAGAGGGGCAAACCTCGGCTGACCACTGCCCTAGTGAGTGAATGAATGAAGCTTTTTACTGAATTTTTATATCTTATATATTTTAAAAAATTATTTATTGAGAGAGAAAGAGGAAGAGAAGGAAAGAAACATCAATTTGTTGTTCCACTTATTTATGCATTTATTGATTGACGCCTGTAAGTACCTTGATGGGGGATCAAACCCAGAACATTGGTGTATGGGGATGACACTTCTATCAACTAAGCTACCCGGCCAGGGCCTCTTATATATATATATATTTTTTTTTAAATATATTTTATTGATATTTTACAGAGAGGAAGGGAGAGGGATAGAGAGCTAGAAACATCGATGAGAGAGAAACATCGATCAGCTGCCTCCTGCACACTCCCCACTGGGGATGTGCCCACAACCAAGGTACATGCCCTTGACCGGAATCGAACCCGGGACCCTTCAGTCCGCAGGCCAACGCTCTATCCACTGAGCCAAACCGGTCTCGGCTTTTATAGCATTTTAAAATTTTCTGCAGAAGTCTCTTAAGCCTGTCAATAAATATCAGCTGAACTAATACTAGTAAATAACCTGGTGTGGTAGCCAGTTGGATTTTATTATATGCATTACTAAAGGATGAAACTGACACTCAGGAGTTGGAATATGTTTATACTAAGTGTAGTTAGTATCAGGAGTAGAGACACTTTCTTTAATCCTAGGCCAGCACTCTTTCTATTGCACTACACTTTTGGGGTTTGGCATATAAAATTCTGCTCTAATATCAATTATATCTCAATAAAGCTGGAAAAAATTTAGTCTAGGAAATATCAAATTATATCCAAATGTTAAAATACAAAATCTAGCCCTAGCTGGTTTGGCTCAGTGGATAGAGCATCAGCCTGCAGACTGAAGGGTCCCGGGTTCGATTCCAGTCAAGGTCACATGCCCTGGTTGTGGGCTTGATCCCTAGCAGGGGGCATGCAGGAGACAGCCGATCAATGATTCTCTCTCATCATTGATATTCCTATCTCTCTCTCCTCCTCTCTGGAATCAATAAAAATATATTTTTAAAAATAAAATACAAAATCTACTCTAAACTGCATGGTTTTGCCTAACAACTGGTGCGAATGGTGCTTTTGTAAAATAAGGGTTGCTTGACTGTACAGAAAAATTAAACTTGCCGGAGCCAGTGCAGCTCAGTTGCTTGACCATCATCCTGTGCAGCAAAAAGTTGCTGGTTCGATTTCTGGTGAGGGTACAAATGTACTTGTGGCTTGGTCCCCAGTAGGGGCGGGCGGAGGCAGCCGATGGATATTCAGCTCTCACATGGATGTTTCTCTTTCTCCCTCTCCCATCTTCTCTCTCTCTCTCATTCTCTCTCAAAAAAACAATAAAAATATTTTAAAAATTTAAAAACACTCACAACTTAAACTCAGAAATTCTAAGACTGCATGATTTAGTTTATTTGCATCTCTTCCCAGGGCAGGGAGTCAGGGCAATTCTATGAACCCCAAGATGCAGTCAGGAGATTACAATAGTTTCCCTGTAAATCCCCAAAGCAAGTGAGAAAGCTGCTCTTTGTCAATTATATCTCAATAAATCTGTACACAAAAGAAATATTTGCCCTAGCCCAGTGGTCAGCAAACCGTGGCTCGCGAGCCACATACAGCTCTTTGGCCCCTTGAGTGTGGCTCTTCCACAAAATACCACGGCCTGGGCGAGTCTATTTTGAAGAAGTGGCGTTAGAAGAAGTTTAAGTTTAAAAAATTTGGCTCTCAAAAGAAATTTCAATCGTTGTACTGTTGATATTTGGCTCTGTTGACTAATGAGTTTGCCGAACACTGCCCTAGCCGGTTTGGCTCAGTAGATAGAGCATTGGCCTGCAGACTGAAAGATCCTGGTTTGATTCTGGTCAAGGGCACGTACCTCAGTTGCAGGCTCAATCCCAGGCCCTGGTTGGGGCACGTGCAGGAGGCAACCAATGGATGTGTCTTTCTCACGTAGATGTTTCTCTCTCTCTGTCTCTCCCCTCCCTTCCACTCTCTCTAAAAATCAATGGAAAAATATCTTCTGGTGAGGATTAAAGAAAAAGAAAGAAAGATTTAACTAAATTTATAATAATTTCCTACCCAGCACAAACCAATTTGTTAGTTTAGATTTTAGGTTTAAAGAGTCCTCTGAAGTCACCCTCAAAGCTTAGTCACTTAAAATTTGCCCATTGTCCCCTTCTTGCCATATAGGATGATTCTTCCTATGTGTTTTTTTTGTTTGTTTTGTTTAATGACATGTCTCTCCTATCTTCTTGAGTACAAATTTCTAACAATGTCATTTCATTTTTATTTTTAGATGAGAAATAGTAACATTCTATTCTGTGGCCAAAATTTGCTAAAGTTTACTCTATTTTCAAGCTTTGTAATGTTTAAATTTTTCTACCTATATTTAGTACAGACATTATTGTTTCTATGTATAGAGAGCTTCCACGAAGAAGCTGTGTATCTAACATTGATACTTTTGGCATAATAAATTAACAACAAATTTTGAGTACCTGTGATTATTGTGACCAATTGTATTTTCAGAACTCTAAATCAGATAAGCCCATCAAAGGCTGGGGCTGTGTTTTCATGTTTATATTATATTAATATACACAAGTACTAGGACTCCATAGATGCTTGTTGAATGAAGAACACTTTGTTTGACAACAGAAAAGGAATTAGCATTTAAAATATGAACTGTCAGCGCTCTCCTTCCCAGAAGCACACCCA
The DNA here is from genome assembly GCF_963455305.1 of Plecotus auritus. Classification (NCBI taxonomy): domain Eukaryota; kingdom Metazoa; phylum Chordata; class Mammalia; order Chiroptera; family Vespertilionidae; genus Plecotus; species Plecotus auritus. Next base: position 9,683,063 of record NC_137774.1, read on the forward strand.
TCCCTTTTCTCCCCATCTCAGGGCAAATAGGCAGCGGCAGCTCGTTCTGTGCTAACCCCCCTGAACCTGTCTCCAAGGCCCGTTTTTCTTTGACTTCCCAGTAAGCCAAAGCAGCCCCACTTAGGCTCTATCCAGTTGCTTCTTCTATCCTAAGCCCTTCCTTGATTCACTGTCCCCAACTTTAATAAATGTACTCTCAAAAACAAAACAAAACAAAAAACCCCAACGAAACAAGAATTCTCACTTGGGCCCTAGCTGGTTTGGCTCAGTGGATAGAGCATCGGACTGTGGACTGAAGGGTCCCGAGTTTGATTCTGGTCAAGGGCACACGCCCAGGTTGCGGGCTCTATCCCTAGAGGGGGTTGTGCAGGAGGCAGCCGGTCAATGATTCTTTCTCATCATTGATGTTTCTCTCTCTCTTCCTTCCTCTCTGAAATCAACAAAAATATATTTTAAAAAATTCTCATTTGGATAAATGCTCTCTGTACTCCATCAACTTTAAGGTTGCTAGGCTCATATTATATACTATTTGGAACATACTTTTATACTAAAAAAAATTTGTTTACTTCTTTAAGTTCAAATTTAACTGTGTTCCGTATTTTATCTGGCAACTCTATCAATTTATCCCAACAATATGCATTGTATCTATGAGATGTGTCAGGAGCTGGGCTATCTACCACCTGCCAAGCACCATACCTAGCTGCAGTAAGTCCGAAAGCTAAGGGAAGGCTCACTTGGAAAAATCTCGCGAGAAGCACACCATTAATCCTTTTCACGATAGTTCGGCGTCCCTCCCTTTTCCTCTCTCTCGCAGGATCACGGTTAATCTCGCGATCTTTGGGAAGTTCCGTTGGGGAAGATGGCGGCGGCCGGGAGCACCCTTCTCTTCTTGCCGCCAGGGACTTCAGACTGAGCCTTCTCGGGAAGAGTGGGGACTGCTGGTGCCCTGCCTCCTGGGAGCCCCAACTAACTTGATTCCCCCGTTAGTGGTGGGGAAGAGCTTATCCAGTTGTGTAGGACTCAGGCCTTCCCCACTGTCAGGATGAAGGCTCTGGGGGAAACCGAGGGTGAGTGATTGAAGGGGAAAGCAGGGGGGCGCGACACATCTGGGGGGAGCCAATTTGTGAAAGGAGCTGGGGGTCCGATGCCTTCGCGGAGGCCACTCTCTCGTGGGCGCAGAGTCCATGAGGCGGGATTTGTGTGAGTTTTAGATTCTGACTGTGCCTTCCCTGATGGTGGAGAGCTCCGACTTTGTGGTGATGGGGACTCTCAACTTCTGTGAAGGTTTCTTGCTTAGCTAAGGGAAATCAGTTGGGCCTCAGGGCATTTTAATCCTAAAGTTGTGGAAGACCAGGCGAGTGAATCTCAAACGTCTGAATAATGGCATAAGAATAGTAATACAGAGCTGTGTGTCAAAGTACTAGAGGATGTTTGGGCGTGAGTGAAATGATTAGGTCCTTATGATACGTTAAAAGCCAGCAGTTCCCCTAGAACGTCACCGTGTTCAGAACTTGTACTCTTGTGTATGCGTTGATTTTCATCCTTTCAATGACTGGACCAACTCAGAACTGAAAAAAAGCTTTTCTGTGGAACCTTACTTTGATTCTCTAAAGTTACTCCAATTTTAAGTGCTTCCTTCGTATTTTGGACATAGTTTTCTATTACGAATACTGCTCACTGTATTATTTTGTACTTGTCTTCTCCACTTTATATTGAGCTTTGTATATCAGGGACCTTGCCTTACTCATTGTATAGTTCCTGGGACATAAATAGTTGCTCAAAAAATGTTTGCTTTGAGCTTTTATATAATGACATTTACCAGGCTTCTCAAGGAAAAGAAGGGGGGTGTTTTTTGAAGGAGAGGACAAAGAAAGGTTTACTCCTTGGGTGCAAAGGAATGACAAGTGTAAAATGAAGCAGGAATTTTGTCTAGTTTGCTCATTGCCATTTCCCCTACCACATAAAATATGCTTGAACGAATAAGTCTTGAAAGGGGGAATTCCTAGAAATGTGTCCAGAACTGTAAACTGGCTGATATAGCCCCCAAACCAGTTTTCCAGGAGAAGACAGTATTAGAGGGAGGAGCTTGAATCTTGATTTAGAAGATGTCACTGCCTCAACTCTGATTGCTAACATTCTACTCATTTTCTAAAAATATATTTTTATTGATTTCAGACAGAAAATGAGAGGGAGAGAGAGATAGAAACATCAGTGATGAGAGAGAATCATTGATTGGCTGCCTCCTGCACGCCCCTTACTGGGAATCGAGCCTGCAATCCGGGTATGTGCCCTTGACCAGAATCCAACCCAGGATCCTTTAGTCCGCAGGCCCACGCTCTATCCACTGAGCCAAACCAGCTAGGGCAGTGGTTCTCAACCTTTCTAATGCCGCGACCCTTTAATACAGTTCCTCATGTTGTGGTGACCCTCAACCATAAAATTATTTTTGTTGCTACTTCATAACTGTAATTTTGCTACTGTTACGAATTGTAATGTAAATATCTGTGTTTTCCGATGGTCTTAGGTGACCCTGCTAGCAGTTCTCGCGACCCACAGGTTGAGAACTGCTGCTGTAGAGCCTAAGACCATCGGAAAACACAGATATTTACATTACAATTCATTAACAGTAGCAAAATTACAGTTATGAAGTAGCAACGAAAATAATTTTATGGTTGAGGGTCACCACAACATGAGGAACTGTATTAAAGGGTCGCGGCATTAGAAAGGTTGAGAACCACTGAGCTAGGGCCTATTCATTTTTCAATGACAACTTTTTTGTAACATTCCACAACTAATAAACTTTTTCTCCTTTGAATTTCAATTAGTAATGCATCTTCGTGTGTTTTTTTTTCCTTTTAATAAGAGAAACTTTATTTAGAAAGTTACAGAAGTAGTAGAAGTGAGCCAGCTGGGCTGCTAGGCTCAGGAAACATGTTACAGAAGCAGAAGAAGGACCCTTGGAGCTTAGGAGAGGGAAAGGCAAAAGTAACGGGTCTGGGGGGTGGGGGAGGGAGAAGAAAGGGAAGGGAAAGGCTTGGGCCTGCTCCCCATAAGGAGATCAGCTGTGTATCTGTTTTTAAGAGCGTATCTCATTTTGCTTTGTGCGATGGTTATTTCCACATTAACTTATCCACACCCTTTCACAGATGTTATCTCAGGCATATTGTGTTTTTGCATTGCCAGTCATCTCTAGCATAGACCCTTGCTCATCCTAAGCAGTACAAGAATTCTCGAAAGGAGGGTTTAAGGGCAAGGAGATTTGTTCACCCACTGATTTCAGGAGCCAGTCTTTTCTACCTTTCCTTTACCTCTGCTAGAAACTAATTCTTTAGCTATTGACATCTTCCCTCTCTCTGTAGTTATAGTTTGAATTCAAATAGGAGAAATCTGAATGACAAATAAAGCCTGTTTTCTTGATAATGCTTATAAATTGATCTCTTAAAATTATGTAAAAAGATGAACAAAGTTTATATTTTTCATATTGAAAAGCAACTAACCATAGTAAGGCCATATTCAAATGTGTGCTCTACCTATCTCATCAAGGGATATCATACATATCATGAAATGATTTTGTCACTAAATTGTAGTCCTGATCTTGAAACATGATTAGAGATGGTTCTTTTTTGGTTCTCATTAAAAGTTTGAATAGAAAGCAGTCCTGTTCTGTGGTGTTCATTAGGTTAGGCCCATAATTTATGTGTCTTCTTGTCACTAAAAATAAATTCTTTGTATGTTTTGAAGTAAATGATATTGAAAAATATTTTAACTGAGTTCTTACCAGGATGACATATGGGAGGGTTGTTTGCAAGAAAAACTATAAGGTCTTGAAAGAAGAGTTTCTAACAATGTCTTCTGATTTATATTGTAGAGTCGGAAAAGCTGAGTAAGATGAGTTCTCTCTTGGAACGGCTCCATGCAAAATTTAACCAAAACAGGCCTTGGAGTGAAACCATTAAGCTTGTGCGTCAAGTCATGGTGAGGATTGTGGTGTGTGCTTTGATAATTATTTAATAAGCTATGTTCCCTGTGTCAAATTTTTCAAACTAGCTAATATAGTGTGTCTTTTGTTTTATTTATCATAAAGTTGATAGCCACCATGTACCCAGGTGTTTTAAGAATCTACCTAAGCCTGGCCTGTGTGGCTCTGGTTGAGCGCTGACCTATGAACCAGGAGGTCACAGTACGATTCTCGGTCACAGTACATGCCTGGATTGTGGGCTCGATCCCCAGTGTGGGGAGTGCAGGAGGCAGCCAATCAATGATTCTCTCTTATCATTGACTAGAGGCCCGGTGCATGAATTTGTGTACCAGTGGGGTCCCTCAGCCTGTTCTGTGGGATCAGGCCAAAACCAGCTCTCTGACATCCCCTAAGGGGTCCCGGGTTATGAGAGGGTGCAGTCCAGGCCAAGGGACCCCACCGGTGCACAATCGGGGCCAGGGAGAGATGTGGGAGGGCTCCAGGGCATGTCCTGCTGGTCTCACTCAGTCCTGATAGGCCAGACCCCAGCAGTAAGCTAACTTACCGGTTGGAGCGTCTGCCCCCTGGTGGTCAGTGCATGTCATAGTTACTGGTTGACCAGTCAACTGTCTGCCCCCTGGTGGTCAGTGCACATCATAGTGAGCGGTTGAGCAGCCTTAGCATATCATTAGCATATTATGCTTTGATTGGTTGAACGGCCAACTGGACGACTGGACACTTAGCATACTAGGCTTTTATTATATAGGATGTTTCTATCTCTCCCTCCCTCCCTTCCTCTCTGAAATCAATAAAAAAATACGTTGGTTTTTTTAAAAAAAGAGTCTACCTAAGAAGGAGACATATTTATAAAATTGTATTAATCATGAGTTATAGTACACTGAGGTACTTTAGGCAAAGGTGCTAAGAAATACACCAATAAGAGACACACGTGATAGACTGGGAAAGAGACATTTATTCTTCACTTCCTGTTAAACTCCTTGATACTAATGTGATAGTACTTTCATTGTTTCTATGCTAGTAATTGAGTTTGCAATTCATTCATTATTTATTTAATTTTTTTTGCAATTCATTCTCAATTAGTTTCACCTGTTCACTTCGTCAACCTCTTTTTCTACAGTAGTACTACTCCTTCCTGAGTCATTCAGCATTCAGCAGTATGTTGAGCCCTTAGTTAAATGGAAGGCAGGGAGTTGGGGAGTGTGGGGGCTGGATGTTAAAAGTTCATCCATATGATTCTGTGGTAATCAAGTGATGTAGGAAAACTTTACTTCTATGCGTTTACCTGGGCAATAGTTATATGGATGTATTTACTTTGTAATAATTCATAGATATCTTCAGATTCGAATACTCTTCCATATACTTCAATGAAAGTACCCTCTCCTCCCCTCCAAATTTTACTCTGTGTCCAGAATAAGTTCACTTTAGTAGATTTATTAGTGTTTAAAATGATCAGTGTAGCACTAGCAAAATAACTGAATTTGTTATCAAAGGCCTGTGTTTTAGGCTTGACACAAGTGATTATTACTTATATGACCTTGGACTAATTATTTAATACTAGAGGCCCTGTGCATGAATTTGTGCACTGGTGGGGTCCCTCAGCCTGGCCTGCGGGGATTCTGACACCCCCCGAGGGGTCCTGGATTGTGAGAGGGCTGTTCTCAGGGTGACACATCCCGGAATCAGGCTCCCCCCTCTCTGCTTCCGGGTGTGTCACCTGAGAACCACAGCTGTCAAGTCACTGCAGCTCGGCAGCTCCTGCATTGAGCATCTGCCCCCTGGTGATCAGTGCGTGTCATAGCTACTGCTCGGAGCGTCTGCCCCCTGGTGGTCATTGTGTGTCATAGCTACCAGTTGGATGGTCACTTAGGCTTTTATGTATATAGATATCTGAGTTTGTTTTCTCATTTGGAAAATAGAGGCATACAATACCAGTTTGCTTTTCCACATACATTAAGTCCTTAGTTAACATTTATTGGTTCTTGGAAACTGCAACTTTAAGCAAAATGATGTATAGTGAAACCAATATTACCATAGGCTAGTTGATATACATAAGAGTTAAGTTCCTATGGCATAGTTCTGATCACAAAACATCACTGAAATTCTGAATAAAGATCCAGAACACTTTTAATATTAAACATCAAACCCTAGCTGGTTTGGCTCAGTGGATAGAGCGTCAGCCTGCGGACTGAAGGGCCCCAGGCTCGATTCTGGTCAAGGGCACATGCCTGAGTTGTGGGCTCGATCCCCTGTAGGGGGTGTGCAGGAGGCAGCCGATCAATGATTCTCCTGCACGCCCTATACCAGGTATTAATCCATAACTATAGATTGCCCTGACCAGGAAATCGAACAGGCAATCTTTTGGTGCATGAGACGAGGCCCAACCAACTAAGTCACACTGGCCAGGGCAATTTAAATACCTTTTATGTACACAACCCTGAGCCAGAAGATGCACATTTAGTTAAAAAGAATTTAGTTAAAAAGTATTTTAGCAACCCGACACTTTAATATCCATTATCTGATTTGATCCATACAACAGAATTATAGCAGGTCCTCAAGTAACTTCATCTCATTATAACACTGAGAAAACAAAAATCGATTCCTGGTGGTTGGCCACCGCTGGTTTAAGAAAACCTTTGGAAGCAGCAGTCGCCAACTGGTGGTCCCCGGACAACTGGTGGTCCCCGGACTACTGGTGGTCCGTGAGGTCCGAAAGGTTGGCAACTGATGATCTAGAGTATAGAGAGAATATAGAATATATTCTACATATTCAAATATATAGAATATATTTGAGCCAGGGCTCAAGCAGATATAGTCTATAGAGTATCCTGAAGTATTACTATTAGGATAATAGATATGCTTATCTAAAACACTGTTAGCTTGGTTAATTTTTACCTCAAATGTTTTCCCACTTAATACAGGAGAAGAGGGTTGTGATGAGTTCTGGAGGGCACCAACATTTGGTCAGCTGTTTGGAGACATTGCAAAAAGCTCTCAAAGGTTTGTAATCATCTTTGAAATATGCTGATTTCTTAAAACCACCTGTTTAAGAAAGACTATTTTACACTTACACTAGAAATATAAATTGAAATACGTCAACTTTCTATGCTAGGTTTTGGTTTCGCTTTTATTAGGGAATTGAGATGCGCTCTTACCTGATGTTTTGAAACATTTATTTTGATCCTATTTTAGAGGCTGGTAGAGACTCAGAAGATAATTGATGAAGCATAACTATAGATAGCAGGGGAAAGTTGTTTTTTTTCACCTTTACATGTTTTCTTCTAATTAATTTTCAATAAGAAAATGGACATTTTAACGCTAAAAGATTTTTACTGTGTTTCTAGACAATGTTTTCAGGAAAGCAAACATAAAATTTAAATTGTGAGCTTGATTATGCATGCTTATAATTACCTCATGTTCTTTTGGGAGAAATGAAAGTAAAAAAAAAGATTTTCCTCTGATGCACCACAAATGAAACTTACTCAGCTGAATATTGGTTAATTTTTTCATTGTGGTAAAATATCCATAACATAAAACTTACCATTTTTTTTTTCCCCTTGATCCCTCTCATAATCTAGGACCGCTGGCTCCTAAATGCTCACAAAACTAGCATTTTAACCATTTTAAAATGTACAGTTCATTGGCATTAGGTACATTCACATTGTTGTGTATCCATCGTCACCATCCATCTCCAGAACTTTATCATCTTCCCAAATTGAAACTGTGTACCCATTAAACAATAACTTCTCATTTCCTCTTCTCCTCAGCTCCTGGCAACTGCCATTCTAATTTCTTTCTGTAAGAATCTGACTTCTCATAATAGTAGAATCATAAAGTATTTGTCCTTTTGTGACTGGTTTATTTCACTTAGCATAATGTCTTCAAGGTTCATCCATTTTGTAGCATGTATCAGAATTTCCTTTTTAAGAAAGCTGAATAATATTTTAATGTATGTGTATACCACATTTTGTTTATCTATTCAGCCATTGATGAACACATGGGTTATTTCTACCTTTTGGCTATTGTAAATAATGCTGCTATAAACACTTGCGTATTTATATATTATATTGTTTTATTTTATTATTATTATTTTATTTTATTATTTTAAAGAGTGGGTTTATTAAAGCTGGGGACAGTGAAACAAGGAAGGGCTTAGGATAGAAGAAGCAATAGGAGAGAGTCTAGGTGGGGCTGCTTTTGTTCTCTAGAAATGTCATAGGAACGAAATGAGCCGAGGCGGGGCCACTTTGGCTCACTGGAAAGTCAGAGAAAAGGGGCCTTGGAGACAGGTTCAAGGGGTTAGCTGTCCATTGCTCCCCTGATTGCAAGTCTTGTGGGGACCCTAAGAGTTTAGGAAATGCATGCACACCTGAGAGGGAGAATGTCTGTTTTTATGTTGTTGTTTTTTTTAAATTTTATTTTATTGTTTAAAGTATTACATATAGTAGTACATATATCTCCTTTTTTTCCCCCATTGACCTTCCCCCAGCCTCCCCTACCCCCTGTCACATTTATGTTGGTTTTGATGTTAATCTTCCTTATTCAAACATTAGCAGATAACTGTATCTTCTTTAAATTAAAGGTAACTGTCCCAAATGAGTAATAAAAAAGGGAGAAGAGAAAGATCCAATAGTTTTTTCAAATATATTTTTTAAAATTGACTTTAAAGAGAAGAAGGGAGAGAGAGAAACATTGATAAACATCCATAGGTTGTCTCCCGTATGCGCCTGACCGAGGATCTAACCCTCAATCTGGGTATGTGCCCTGACCTGGAATTGAACCTGCCACCTTTTGGTGTACTGGACAATGCTCCAACCAACTGGGTTATACCGGCCAGGGCTCAAATAGATTTTTTTTTTTTTACCTTTATTACTGCATAGGCCATAGCTAACCCTTACCAATGACCTTTGTGCAAATTGTAAGCATTTGAACTATTGAATGTGTTTATCACTTTGAAAGGATGGTCTTTGAAGAATGCAATTTAAGTTATTTGGAGCATCCTTTGTGATTTCCTTTTTTCACCCTTTCATAGTAACATCTTTACCCGCAATGACTGATCGTTTGGAGTCTATAGCAAGACAAAATGGGTAAGTAGACAGACTATCTGTAGGCAGAAATGTTTAACTTAGTGTTGACTTTGGGTGGCTTTATATATGTGTCTTCTATTAATTTTTGTTTTGATTTGTTCCTGCTAGACTGGGCTCTCATCTCAGTGCCAGTGGCACTGAATGTTACATCACGTCAGATATGTTCTATGTGGAAGTGCAGTTAGATCCTGCAGGACAGCTTTGTGATGTAAAAGTGGCTCACCATGGGGAGAATCCTATGGTATGTGTTGTCGATATTTCACTGGAATCTGTGGGGTTTACTTAGGGACATTAATTTTAAAATGAATTGTTGGGGTTTGAAATAGCTTGGGTTTAGTGTTTTCATGAGCCACTATAGAGGTGATGTGATAGGCTACAACATCAGTAGCTTTAGAATGGGATTTAGAGTAACATGGGTCCATCTCTAACATCATCCAAAAGCTTTATCAAGTGGAAACACCAGAGGAACCCTTTCCATTTCATATACACAAACATGAGCCGGAATTGAACAATAGGTGCTGGGGCTTCAGAGATAATTAATAAAGTTTCTATCCTTAAAGAACTTAATAATCAAGATGGACAGATAATCTTGCATGTAGCTGATGTCTCTGAAAAATCCTATAAAAGGGATGAATCTAAAATGTGTGTAACCAGACTATTGCATATGGATTCCAAGGATGGCATTAAAGAGAGGTCCTAATGTTTTAAACAAGCTACTGAAAGTTGATTCTTTTATAAACTATTTCATATATTTTGATCTTTAATTTCCTGTCCCAACCCCATGGTTTACCAAGTAGGAAGAAGATGTTTTTTGATATCTTAATAATGGCATGTGTGCTAATAAGAGAAAAATTCTTGGTGTCTTCAGAGTTCTTAAAGTAGTTTAATGTTTTAACATAATTTCTTTAATTTCAGAGCTGTCCAGAGCTTGTACAGCAGCTAAGGTAAGCAAATGACATAGTCCCTGATATTGGTAGACAATGCTGTTTTATAGCTAGGTTTTGAGGCCAGTCAAAAGTTACCTTCCTGAGGAACAAATTTATTTTCTTGAGTCAAGATTTTTCAGAGTCTATACTTGTTCACTTTCAGAACTGACTTAACTTGATTTCTTACCCTACTCAGTCTAGTCCAGGGTTTTTCAACTTTGGCAGTGTTGATAATTTGGATTGGAAAATTCTTTGCTCTAGGGCAGTGGTCGGCAAACTCATTAGTCAACAGAGCCAAATATCAACAGTACAACGATTGACATTTCTTTTGAGAGCCAAATTTTTTAAACTTAAACTTCTTCTAGCGCCACTTCTTCAAAGTAGACTCGCCCAGGCCGTGGTATTTTTGTGGAAGAGCCACACTCAAGGGGCCAAAGAGCTGCATGTGGCTCGTGAGCCGCAGTTTGCCGACCACTGCTCTAGGGGACTGCCCTGTGCATTGTAGGATGTTTAACAGCATCCTTGGTGTCTCTCCACTAGTTGCCAGTAGTAGCTCTTGAGTTGCAACAATAAAAAATATCTCCAGGTATGCCCTAGCCAGTTTGGCTCAGTGGATAGAGTGTTGGCCTGCCGACTGAAAGGTCCTGGGTTCGATTCCGGTCAATGACACATGCTCGGGTTGCAGGCTCGATCCCCAGTAGATGGCATGCAGGAGGCAGCTGATCAATGATTCTCTCTCATCATTCATGTTTCTATCTGTCTCTCCCTCTCCCTTCCTCTCTAAAATCAATAAAAATATATTTTAAAAATATGTATTTCCATGTATTGTCAAATGTCCATTTTTGGGCAGAAATCACTTTTGTTTGAGAACTACTGACTTAGCCTTTGGAATTCTGTATGGAACAAAATAAACAGCATCTAATTATTGAATTAGGGAAGGCTTGAAAAAATTGGGTCTATACTATAAAAAACTTTTTTTCACTTTAATTTTGAGAAAAATTGTTTTATATTTAAGGCATAAACTCCCACCATAGAATAGTGCTAGGCTTGAAGAATCTCTTTTGTCAATTGGTGGTTTTTTTTCTCCAGACTTATCTTTTCCCTTTGAATTGAATAGAAATTTTCATACTTAAATTTAAACCCAAAATTCACTTTCTGGGAAATTCTTTAAAAAAATATATTTTATTAATTTTTTACAGAGAGAAAGGGAGAGGGATAGAGAGTTAGAAACATCGATGAGAGAGAAACATCGATCAACTGCCTCCTGCACACTCCCTACTGCAGTGGTTCTCAACCTTTCTAATGCCGCGACTCTTTAATACAGTTCCTCATGTTGTGGTGACCCCCAACCATAAAATTATTTTCATTGCTACTTCATAACTGTAATTTTGCTACTGTTATGAATCGTAATGTAAATATCTGTGTTTTCCGATGGTCTTAGGCGACCCACAGGTTGAGAACCGCTGCTGTAGAGCCTAAGACCATCGGAAAACACAGATATTTACATTATGATTCATTAACAGTAGCAAAATTACAGTTATGAAGTAGCAACAAAAATAATTTTATGGTTGAGGGTCACCACAACATGAGGAACTGTATTAAAGGGTCGCGGCATTAGAAAGGTTGAGAACCACTGCCCTACTGGGTATGTGTCCGCAACCAAGGTACATGCCCTTGACCAGAATCGAACCTGGGACCCTTGAGTCCGCAGGCCAATGCTCTATCCACTGAGCCAAACCAGTTAGGGCGGGAATTTTTTTTTTAATTTAAATTCTTTATTGTTTAAAATATTACATGAGTCTCCATTTTTCCCCATACTTGGGAATTTGAGAAAGTCATACATCAATTTTATGTTTTAAATACAGTGAAGTTGCCCTGGCTGGGTAGCTCAGGTTAAAACATCATCCCAATACACCCTGGTTGTGGGTTCCATCCCTAGTCAGGGCACATAAAAGAATCAATCAGTGAAGGCATAAATAAGTGGAACATAAATCAATCTTTCTTCCTTCCTTCCTTCCTTCCTTCCTTCCTTCCTTCCTTCCTTCCTTCCTTCCTTCCTTCCTTCCTCCCTCTCTCTCTCTCTCTCTCATTAATAAAATAAATAAATAGATAAAGTTGAAGTTCTCTGTTGCAGTTCTGTTGAAGATGCCACAGAGATGTCTTAGAAAGGGTGGTAGTATTGAGGAACTAAGTTTTACACTCATATTTCTCAGTGATCTGGTTAGTGTGCTTATAGCCAAATGCACCAAATTTGAACCAGCTTTAAAAAATTGCAGTGCAACATAAAAATAACCTTTTTATGATTTAATTAAACCAATAATTCTAGCAAAGCTATATTATCACCTTTGTCCAGAAAGGTGGACATTGGCTTAGTCCACCAAGCCAGTATTTCTCGTTCTAATTTGGAGTAGGAGACTGCTCCAACTTAAGAACTAGTGGTATTCTAAAGTTAATATGTGCCTTGGCCAGGTTGCTCAGTTGGTTAGAGCATCATCCTGATATGCCACAGTTTCAGGGTGTTTTTTTTAATGTGTATGTTTTTTTAACATGAGGATATATTTTTTTTTATTGATTTTTAGAGAGAGTGGGAGGGAGGGAGGGGAAGAGAGAGAGAGAAACATTGATGTGAAAGAGACACATCGATTGGTTGCTTCCTGCATGTGCCACGACTGGGACCAGGGATTGAACCTGCAACCCAGGTATGTACCCTTGACCAAGAATTGAACCTGGAACCCTTTGGTGCACGGGCCAATGTTCTAACGAGCTAGCTACACCAGCCAGGGCAAGGTTGTGTGTTTGATTCCTCGTCTGGGCACATAAAAGAAGCAACCAATAAATGCATCAATAAGTGGAACAACCAATTGATACTTTTCTCTCTCGCTCCTGCTCTCTAAATTCAGTAAATAGCCCAGCCAGTGTGGCTTAGTGGTTGGGCATTGACCCATGAACCAGAGGTTACTGTTTCATTCCTGGTCAGGGCACATGCCCGTGTTGAGGGCTTGACTCCCAATTAGGGGCTTGTAGAAGGCAGCCGAGCAATGATTCTCTCTCCCTCTCCCTTCCTCTATCTGAAATCAGTAAAAACATTTATTAAAAATCAGTGAAAAAAAAAATAAAGTTAATTTCTGAGCATGTTTGGAAGTGGAACCTCAGAAAGAATATTAGCCTTTATACCTGATATTTTTAGTCACTTTGTACAGATTGTATTTCTAAGGTAGGGAATATATTTTGCTGCTGCTCCTGTTTCTTTTTATTGTCTTCATGGCACTTCTAGCAGTAAGTATTCAATAAATGCCTGGCCAGTTATCTGACATTGTCAGAGCAATTTAGCTTTCAAGAGATTTTTTATTTTATTTTTATATTTTATTGATTTTTTACAGAGAGGAAGGGAGAGGGATAGAGAGTTCGAAACATCGATGAGAGAGAAACATCGATCAGCTGCCTCCTGCACACCCCCCACCGGGGATGTGCCCACAACCAATGTACATGCCCTTGACCGGAATCGAACCCGGGACCCTTCAGTCCGCAGGCCGATGCTCTATCCACTGAGCCAAACCGGTTTCGGCACAAGAGATTTTTTTTTTTAAGTTTGAAAAGAGATGCAGAGAGTAAGAATTGTTGTGTTGGATTCCTAAGCCTGCCCACAAAAGCCCATTTGACTAAGAATCCAAGCCTGTTTTTTGCCTCGTGACATCTACTCATCTCGTTATACATTAAAAGGAAAAGGAAGTACCCTAGCTGGTTTGGCTCAGTGGATAGAGTGTCGGCCTGCGGACTGAAGGGTCCCAGGTTCGATTCCAGTCAAGGGCACATGCCCGGGTTTCGAGCTCGATCCCCAGTGTGGGGTGTGCAGGAGGCAGCCGAGCAATGATTTTCTCTCATCATTGATGTTTCTATCTCTCTCTCCCTCTCCCCTCTTCTCTGAAATCAATAAAATATATTATTTTTAAAAAAGGAAAAGGAAGTGATTTATTTAAAATGTCTCATTTGCCCTGGCTGGTGTGGGTCAGTGGTTAGAGCGTTGGCCTGTGCACTGAAGGGTCACTGGTTCGATTCCCCATCAAGGACATGTTCATGGGTTGGAGGTTTGATCCCGGGTCCGGGTCTGAGTGCCTGAGGGTGGCAACTAATTGATGTGTCTCACATCGATGTTTCCCTCCCTCCCTCCTTTCCACCCTAAAATCAATGGGGAAAATGTCCTTGGGTGAGGAAATAAATAAATAAATTGCTTATTACTTAGGAGCAAATTAGTATATAAATTATCAGGTCTTTTTTACTATCTTTCAAAAAAAATGTTTTTATTGATTTTTAGAGAGGGATAGGCAGATAGAAACACCAATGAATTGGTTGCCTCCGCATGCCCCCCACCCAGAGATTGAGCCTGCAACCCAGGCATGTGCCCTGACTGGGAATCAAACTGGTGACTCTTGGTTCCTGGGTCAATGCTCAATCACTGAGCCACACCAGCTGAACTTAACTATCTTTTATACTGCTTATTAACACCTCCAGAAAAATGGGCAGAACAAGGAAAACTTTTCATTTTCTTTTGCTATTGTTTTTAAAAAAATATTTTTATTGATTTCAGAGAGGAAGGGAGAGGGAGAGAAAGATAGAAACATCAATGATGAGAGAGAATCATTGATTGGCTGCCTCCTGCCCGCCCTCTACTGGGGACCGAGCCCACAACCTGGACACATGCCCTTGACCAGAATTGAACCCAGGACCCCTCAGTCTGCAGGCCTACGCTCTATCCACTGAGCCAAACCAGCTAGGGATCTTTTGCTATTTTTGATTAATTCTAGAAACCTGGCTGGGGGAAAAAAGAATAGAGCAAATTATGAAAATTAATTTTATATAGCCATGATTTTTGGCACTTTGCTGTTAAGATTGAGTAGTAAATATATCTTTTATTCTCCTCCCTCTCCCCTCTTCCCTTAACTCCTTATAGGGAAAAAAATTTTGATGAATTTTCTAAGCACCTTAAGGGTCTTGTTAATCTTTATAACCTTCCAGGAGACAAGTGAGTATTTTTATTTTTTTGCTATTGTTGGAAAAACCAATATAAATCTATAAACTATTTTGTGCTTAGAAGTTTGCCAAGCCTTTTGCCCTTTCTCATTTGTGATTTCTAATAGTACTGACAATCTAGAGCTCACCTTCCAATTCTATGTTTTTAAGTTATTTTAAATAAATAATATCTGCATTAATGCATTATGCTAAAAGAGACTATAATCCTTGAGATGTCCTCAACATATTGATTTCTGGGCTGAAAGAAATTAGTTGTAGAACTGGCTTGTCATTTTTACTTTCATCCTACTTGGGATTCTGTTAACCTGCTTGGCTCTTTTAAATAGAAATAAAAATTAGCTTTGATAGATCACTGGATTATTACTATTTTTTTCTTTTAAGTTTAGAAACACATTTTAATTAAGATCTAAATACAGTTCCTAAAATATTGACTTCTCTAGAAAACCGTGGCTACACAATAATACATTGCATCTATCATGTTAGAATGTGCATTGTACTCAAATACAAAAACTATAAGACAAACCACCATCCTTCAACAACTGAGCACAGATAGAATGCTTCAGGAACAACATAGATGGACTTACAGAGGCTGGGCTGTTTTACTTCAAGCACCATTAAAAAGAGAGCACAAATGCATGGATTTTCGGGTATATCCATTGAGTTGAACTTTTGGCACTAGGAATATCACTATAGATTTTTATTTATTTTTTATTTTTTAAAATATATTTTTATTGATTCCAGAGATGAAGGAAGAGAGAGAGATAGAAACACCAATGATGAGAGAAAACCATTGATCGG
Source organism: Plecotus auritus (assembly GCF_963455305.1). Classification (NCBI taxonomy): domain Eukaryota; kingdom Metazoa; phylum Chordata; class Mammalia; order Chiroptera; family Vespertilionidae; genus Plecotus; species Plecotus auritus. The sequence goes on from NC_137774.1 coordinate 9,698,878, forward strand.
CTGCCTCCTGCACACCCTATGTTGGGGACTAAGCCTGCAACCTGGGCATGTGCCCCAACTGGGAATCAAACCCTGACTTGCTGGTTCATAGGTCTATGCTCAACCTCTGAGCCATGCCGGCTGGACCTCACTATGGATTTAAAAAAGAGAAACATTTTAAAAGTTTTGTGTTTTTTTTTAATGGATATTTTAGTTGCCTTCAATATAGACTTGTCCTTTAGGCTTTCTGTATTAGAAAAAAAAAAGAGAGGGAGAGAGAGAGAGAGAGAGAGAGAGAGAGAGAGAGAGAGAGAGTGTGTGTGTGTGTGTGTGTGTGTGTGTGTGTGTGTTTTAATGATTTATCTCTTGTTCTCTTTACTTCCTAGCAAACTGAAGACTAAAATGTACTTGGCTCTCCAATCCTTAGAACAGGATCTATCTAAAATGGCAGTCATGTATTGGTAAGACTGACTAAGGTGTCAATTCTATATGACCCTTCTGAGTACCCCATTCTTAAATATAGGGCATTACCAGGGTCCTATTATATGGAGTTGGGCAAAAGAAGGCTTACAGTTGTTCGTATGGAAAATAATACAAGGATTAATAAATAATACAAGAATAAACTCTGTTTTTCGTACTCACAACTGTAAACCTACTCTTGCCCCACCCTGTATATATTTATATGATAGATGTATATTACTATACATCTGTGATTTATCTATATTATACATCTTGTCCATCTCCTTTCACTTCCCAAATGATGATTGCATTCCATTTTCTGACTCAGTATCCCTAAGTTGTTGGTTGGTATTCCCTGGGTTTTATTTGAAGTGTCAAACCTGGCCTCCCATCTAATAAATAATGGTCTAGTTGTAATTTTTGTTTGCCACACTATATATTGCTGTATACTTGGAAATAATCCTTTCACTTTGAAGGTGAAATACAATTGTTATATGCCCAAGTACAGGACAGAGTCATTAATTATATGTCTTTTAAGAGCTGAAGTCATTTTCACAATGTGTACTGATAACCTTCAGGCTTTAAATACAAGCAAACATAGATCATGTGTCTTGCAGGAAAGCAACCAACGCTGGCCCCTTAGATAAGATCCTTCATGGAAGTGTTGGCTATCTCACGCCAAGAAGTGGGGGTATGTGATCCTATTTTGCTTATTTAGAAAAATGTCTGATTTTTTGTTACTTAAAATTTCACCTTGGACCAGGCCAGTATGGTTCAGTGGTATGAACTGGGAGGTCACGATTCTATTCCTGGTCAGGGTTCATGCCCAGGTTGCAGGCTTGATTCTCAGTGGGGGGACATGCAGGAGGCAGCTGATCAATGATTCTCTTTTGTAATTGATGTTTCTCTCTCTCTCCTCCTCTCCCTTCCTCTCTGAAATCAATAAAAATATATTTTTTAAAAAATTTCACCTTAGGTTTATAAGCAGAGGGAGAAAATTATTAGTCATTTATAAGGTATTAACACCTCTCTTCCCTACATTTTATATTTTTAATTGTGAAGTAAATTGTTGCCACTAGAATCAATACTTATGCTTCTGTCATATTTCATAAGCTGCTTTAGAGCATGAGTCTTCATATCTGTGAAACTATTTCCTGTATATAGGTTTATAGAAATGGGGATATTTTTCTTTATTTGTAATTTACCTGGTAAAGATGTATTGATAAGTTTTACTTTTCATAGGTCATTTAATGAATTTGAAGTACTATGCCTCTCCTTCTGACCTGCTGGATGATAAGACTACATCTCCCATCATTTTGCATGAGAATAATGGTAAGACTTTAAAGCAACTGAAGGTTTTTATCAGTGTTTAAAAAAAATTTTTTTAGTTTGAATGTCTGTGCTAGTACTTCTTGGTTTGCTACTCGTAATAAGTTTGCCATCCCTGTTAAAGTTTGCACCTGATGCAGTCACACACACATGCATACATATCTTCATATATAAATATGTACTTACATATATATGTGAATAAGTAAATGAGTGAATTAAAGGATATAAACCACCCTGACTTGAAATAATCCCCTTTAATCATTACTTTAATGGTGAAGAAATTGGCCAACTTACTAAAGAATTACAGTAATGGATGTTATTTTCTATTTGCACTTTAATACACTAAAACAAAATGAGAAATGGCCTAATACCTCATTTGATCCCCTTATAACTTCAATCATTGATTATCCTATAATCATAATTCTATTTAAATACATTCTGAAGTTGGAGAAAATAAGCAAATATCAGTAATGAACTTTAAAAATGTTTTTCCTTGGACTGCATTATTTCCTGTATTTTGTTTTATTTACTGACAGAAACACTGGTTGGTTAGAAAGGTAACTTCTAGCATTTCTAAGTTATATAGGTATTACAGTGTCATTTAAACAAAATAGGTCTGACAAATCATGCAGAAGTTAGCCTGTTTTTTGTTTTCTTAATGTTAGGGTCCTTACTATTTGTGTTACTTTGGAAAATATCCTTTTTCTTTTCTCTTCCCAGTTCCTCGATCTTTGGGCATGAATGCATCAGTGACAATTGAAGGAACATCTGCTATGTATAAACTCCCAATTGCACCATTAATTATGGGGTCACACCCAGTTGACAACAAATGGTAAGTTAACTATAATTAATCCTAGGGTAGCAAAGTCCATTTTTGACCATCAAGCCCAGTTTTAAGCCAGTTTCACTTGGCCTTTCCCTCACTTGACTTTCTAGAGATTGGCTTTTTGTTTTATCCATTTAATTTCTTTTTTCAATGTTTATTTTAATGTTCCTCCGAAGTTTGCTCATGGAACACATTCTCTGTCCTGAGAGAGAAAGAAGAGAACTGTGCTAATTCCTCTTTTTAAATGATTGCTCCTTTTTCTCTCATGGGACTTACGTTGGTTTGGAGTTACAATGGAGCGATTAACTAGAGAACATGCTTCAGGGTAGATGTTTGATTAAATACTTTAGGGTTAACAAATAGGATGTTTTGGAATTGGGAGAAGAAAGTTTTGATAGGCATTGTATGTGTTTATATGAAGCAGACATGTCTAAGAATGGGTGTTTAGATTTTTCATTTTCTTATCAAGTCAAAACCCAACCCTACCTCTTCTTTTGTTTGAAGGACCCCATCTTTTTCCTCAATCACCAGTGCCAATAGTGTTGATCTTCCTGCGTGTTTCTTCTTGAAATTTCCCCAGCCAATCCCAGTATCTAGAGCATTTGTTCAGAAACTTCAGAATTGCACAGGTGAGTTATAAGTATCAGTAGCTAATCTTGTTACAAGTATGAAAAAGCAAGCTTCAATTTCAGATTATCTTAGACCTCTTTTGGTCTTGTAGGCCTCAAAAAAGTATTGATGGGTATAGATGTTATGGTACTTGGTACTGAAGTACTTTTTGAATAAATGGACAAATGAAGTAGAAGTCATGAAGGGAAAACTGAGCTGTCAACGTTTTGATCTTAATGTGATCATTATATTGGTCCTTTCCCCCCTCCCCCCCAGGAATTCCATTGTTTGAAACTCAACCAACTTATATACCCCTCTATGAACTGATCACTCAGTTTGAGCTGTCAAAGGACCCTGACCCCATACCTTTGAAACACAACATGCGATTTTATGCTGTAAGTAAGACTCTGTGGGCTGTTGTAGGTTATGTTTGGACCCCAAATGAGAATCTTCCTTTATAGGATTACTGAGGTTAAGTATTCTTTTGGACTGCTGGATCATATCGTATTTCCTCAGTCGGGCAGGAAATTACAGAAAACTCTGGAACATACTGAAGAAAGAGCATAAGCTTCTAAGTCAGGAAACAACATACATTCCATCATTGAAATTTCAGATGAAAGTTCCTTAATGATATTTGGACTTTTACAAGCATATAAGTAGGTGTTAAATATTCTTATTGTTTAATTTTTCAAGTGCCATGAGCTTATAATCTGGAAAGGTCATTTATACAGATGCATACAGAGAAGAAAGTGCTTGAATGCCCTGGCTGGTGTGGCTCAGTTGGTTGGGAATTTTCCCGTGCTCTGAAAGGTTGCCGGTTCTATACCCGGTCAGGGCACGTGCCGGGGTTGCAAGCTTGATCCCTGGTAGGAGGCAGTCAGTTGATGTCTCTCTCTCTCTCTTCCCCTTCCTCTCCCTTGCTCCCTGTCTCTTTCCTCTCTCTCTAAAAATCAATGAAAATATTTTTTTTTAAAAAAAAGGAAAATGCTGGAGTGAATAAATTAAGGAAAGTTTCAAAACCTCATTTTCACTTGAATTTCTTGGAATGTTTGATGATAGTCTAGACTAAGGTAGTAGTTCCCAAATTCTGGCTGCATTATAATTATATATAGAGTATTTTATTAAAAATACAGATTATACAGATTTCTGAGGTAATTTTCATGTTAGCTAGGCTAGGAAACCACTAGCAGAACATTTACAAAAAAAGGGTTTGTTCAGCCAAGTGGGTAATTAGCCTTTATAACATCAGCTGACCAAAGAATTCAGTGGAGTTCTATTACTCACCGAGTTTTGAGGTGTAGGTTGTTTTTTAGGATAGTTGTGGTTGGAGTATAATGTGTGAGTAAATAGCATTCATTTCCTTTGTTCTTTTTGCCTAGGCTCTTCCAGGTCAGCAGCACTGCTATTTCCTTAACAAGGATGCTCCTCTTCCAGATGGCAGAAGTCTACAGGGAACCCTTGTTAGCAAAATCACCTTTCAGCACCCTGGCCGGGTTCCTCTTATCCTAAATCTAATCAGACACCAAGTGGCCTATAATACCCTAATCGGAAGCTGTGTCAAAAGAACTATTCTCAAAGAAGGTACTGTCTTTCCTTTTGATATCTTCACTAATAAATGGAAACTGATAACTCCAGTGATTTTCTAATTTGGTAGCCCATCATATTACCTGTGGAACTTTTAAAAAGACAGATATTTGGTTTCCATATCCTCATGAACTGAATTAGAACCTCAGTGGGAGGTGTTGGGAATCTAGTTGAAGCTCCACAAATAATTTGATGGAACCAATCTATAAAGTAGCATACGGAAACCACTGTGGGTTATGGGGGGGGGGGGGTGTTGTTTGCAATGGACTTAGTTTTTCTCTGCATGCAGTGATATAATTGGCTAGCTAAGGGCCTGAACCCTGCAGTTGAATATAAAGTAGAACTTGAGATGCTGTAGGAAGAAAGGACTTCTTGATATCTAAATTATAGGTGAAGACAGTTCTTTTAGTCCTGAGTATATTTCCTCCATTCTTTGGAGAACTTAATCATATAGTTTTAAAAAGGATGAAACCTGTGCCTTTTTCTCCCAGGATTCTGGAATGCTGGTGTTTTCCAAACAGCTATTAGAAGCTTTGATATGAGTTTTGGCTGCTCTAGTTAACCACAGTTACTTTTTACCTTAGTTGTAAACACTTCAGTGAAAGAGATGTATCAGTGCAAATGCTAGGCAAGAAGAAACAGGGAAGGTAAATCAGGAGATATTTTTTATGGGAATAAGAACTGCTTTAGAAATTAGAAATTTTAGAGAGCATATGCAAGTATGCCTATGGACCTTCTATTTCATGTATTTGAATCCTAGGAGAGTTCTTCAAATAGCTTCAGGGCTAAAAAAAAGTTTTTGTATGGTAGTTATGAAGTCAGTCCTACAGAGATGTTTTCTGCCAAGAAAGTATGTGATCCTTGATTCTGGGCTGCCAATATGTTTAACTTAAGAACATATGATGACAGATATGTGTGTATTTGGTATAACTATATCATTTTAGATTGTAGCCCTATATCCTTGCTCACCAGATTATGGGTTGCACAGCTAACAGCTGCAAACACTGATAGAAAGCAGAGTTTATGGCAGTGGTTCTGGATGTTTGCTTATCAAACAGAATGAGAAACTCCTCTTGGCCACATTTATATTCAGAATTCACTTTTAAGGCAGGGTGTTTATATCTTTCAAGGTCTTTAACAATTTAGGGATTAAATGCCTTCATTTTAGAAAACTGAAATTTAGTTGTTTCGGAGTATTTATAACATAAACTGGCAGATGCCTTTTATTATCTGTGAATGATATAGTAGGTGTGGGATTTAGTTTCCAAGGGAAAGAAAAAATTTAATTCTTTACACTTAGGGATTATTTACTTGTCTCAAGTCTTATATTTATTGATTATTTTATGATGTTTTCTTTGCCTTTTAGATTCTCCTGGGCTCCTTCAATTTGAAGTGTGTCCCCTCTCAGAGTCCCGCTTCAGTGTATCTTTTCAACACCCTGTGAATGACTCCCTGGTGTGTGGTGAGTTGTATGGGTGGCCACCATCTCTCTCAGGGCAGCAGTTTGGTTCCTTCACCTCTTTTTGAAAATTCAGGAGCTGAATCTAACTCAAATACTTCTTATATATTTTTGTCTTTCAGTGGTAATGGATGTGCAGGACTCAACACATGTGAGCTGTAAACTCTACAAGGGGCTGTCAGATGCACTCATCTGCACAGATGACTTCATTGCCAAAGTTGTTCAAAGGTAGCACTGGCCCTTTTCCATCAGAGTCCCAGTAAAAGGTGTATAGTAATGTTTTTTTCAATATTAGAGTGAATTGGAAATTTAGAAGGAAAACATTTAGTCACTGCTTTGAATTCACTCTCCTCTGCTTTCAATCCTAAAGCAATATGAGCTTTGATTTTTAAAATATCATTATGAGGGTAATAGGGTATAAGGTAGGTAACTTCAGGCCTGGCATTAGGGTTCTTGTAGGAGGAAGAGAGCTGAAATAAGATGTAGGTCTTTTTATTTTTTTTAATATATTTTATTGATTTTTTACAGAGGGAGAGAGAACTAGAAACATCGATGAGAGAGAAACATCAATCAGCTGCCTCCTGCACACCTCCCACTGGGGATGTGCCCGTAACCAAGGTACATGCCCTTGACTGGAATTGAACCTGGGACCCTTGAGTCCGCTGGCCAACACTTTATCCACTGAGCCAAACTGGTTAGGGCTGTAGGTCTTTTTTTACTTACCCTCTTTGTAACATGTCAGTGACAGTATGTGGGAAGATACTTAAGCCAGTCAACTTTCCAGAAATATTGTGTAATTTTGAGATTTTTCTTGAAATGATACCAGTGGGCCATTTTGTAAATAAATTTTATTGGAACAGAGCCATGTCTGTTCATTTACATATTGTCTATGGTGGTTTTGCAGCTAAGATGGCAGGGTAGTTAGACAGAAACCATATGATTTTCAAAAGTTTAAATTGTTATTAACTGGACCTTTAAGAATGGTTGCTGACATGTTCTAGAGCAAATGTTTTCAAACATAGGTTTATAAATATAAATTTATAAGATAGAAAGTGCTTTGCTTTAAAATAAACAAGATTTCATACCAGTAGTAGCACTTTTTTTTTTTTTTTAATATATTTTATTGATATTTTACAGAGAGGAAGGGAGAGGGATAGAGAGCTAGAAACATCAATGAGAGAGAAACATCGATCAGCTGCCTCCTGCACACCCCCCACTGGGGATGTGCCCGCAACCAAGGCACATGCCCTTGACCGGAATCGAACCCGGGACCCTTCAGTCCGCAGGCCGACGCTCTATCCACTGAGCCAAACCGGTTTCGGCCAGTAGTAGCACTTTTTAAAGTATTGTTTTGGGGTGATCTAAGCCATTAAGGTTTAGAACTTAGATGGGTCAAGAGATTTTTCTAGTGGTTGATTAATTAAGATAAATCATGTATCCCATTAATCACATATCAAGCTCCAGAAGGAAGGCATTTTGTTACTGAGTTAATTATTACCAGTTTTATTTTAGTTAATTATAATATCTAATTCTTTGGATTCTTGTTTATGGTTAGTTTGTTTTTGGTGATGCTTCAAAAGAGATTGACGATTGCCTACTGGTCCATATTCTCTTTAATTTACCCAAAGCTCTGGCATTTCACAGAACTGTTCCTGCCTTTGGGGTTATTTGCCTTACCGGAAAATTGCATTACTGCAAACCTCTGAAGACATATCTAAATCTCAGGAAAAATTAAAGCTTATTTTCTTTAATGAAAACTTGGTTTCATTCAGCAGCTAGTGCAATGTTAATTTTGTAATTTTCCATCTTATCTTACAGATGTATGTCCATCCCTGTGACGATGAGGGCTATTCGGAGGAAGGCTGAAACCATTCAGGCTGACACCCCAGCACTGTCCCTCATTGCAGAGACAGTTGAAGACATGGTGAAAAAGAACCTGCCCCCGGCTAGCAGCCCAGGGTATGGCATGACCACAGGCAACAACCCAATGAGTGGTACCACTACACCAACCAACACCTTTCCGGGGGGTCCCATTACCACCTTGTTTAATATGAGCATGAGCATCAAAGATCGGCATGAGTCGGTGGGCCATGGGGAGGACTTCAGCAAGGTGTCTCAGAACCCAATTCTTACCAGTTTGTTGCAAATCACAGGGAACGGGGGGTCTACCATTGGCTCGAGTCCGACCCCTCCTCATCACACGCCGCCACCTGTCTCTTCGATGGCCGGCAACACCAAGAATCACCCGATGCTCATGAACCTTCTTAAAGATAATCCTGCCCAGGATTTTTCAACCCTTTATGGATGCAGTCCTTTAGAAAGGCAGAACTCCTCTTCCGGCTCACCCCGGATGGAAATGTGCTCGGGAAGCAACAAGACAAAGAAGAAGAAATCATCAAGATTACTACCTGAAAAACCCAAGCACCAGACTGAAGATGACTTTCAGAGGGAGCTATTTTCAATGGATGTTGACTCTCAAAACCCTATCTTTGATGTCAATATGACAGCTGACACGCTGGATACACCACACATCACACCAGCTCCAAGCCAGTGTAGTACTCCCCCAACAACTTACCCACAACCAGTACCTCACCCCCAACCCAGTATTCAAAGGATGGTCCGACTATCCAGTTCAGACAGCATTGGCCCAGATGTAACTGATATCCTTTCAGACATTGCAGAAGAAGCCTCTAAGCTTCCCAGCACTAGTGACGATTGCCCACCCATTGGCACCCCTATTCGAGATTCTTCAAGCTCTGGGCATTCTCAGAGTGCCCTCTTTGACCCTGATGTCTTTCAAACCAATAATAATGAAAATCCATACACTGATCCAGCTGACCTTATTGCAGATGCTGCTGGAAGCCCCAGTAGTGACTCTCCTACCAATCATTTTTTTCCTGATGGAGTAGATTTCAATCCTGATTTGTTGAACAGCCAGAGCCAAAGTGGTTTTGGAGAAGAATACTTTGATGAAAGCAGCCAAAGTGGAGATAATGATGATTTCAAAGGATTTACATCTCAGGCACTAAATACTTTGGGGGTACCAATGCTCGGAGGTGATAATGGGGAGACTAAGTTTAAAGGCAATAGCCAAGCTGATACAGTTGATTTCAGTATTATAGCAGTGGCTGGTAAGGCTTTGGGTTCTGCAGATCTAATGGAGCATCACAGTGGTAGCCAGAGTCCTTTATTGACCACTGGAGACTTAGGGAAAGACAAGACTCAAAAGAGAGTAAAGGAAGGCAATGGCACCAGTAACAGTCTGTCAGGGCCAGGATTAGATAGCAAACCAGGAAAGCGCAGTCGGACCCCTTCTAATGATGGCAAAAGCAAAGATAAGCCTCCAAAGCGGAAGAAGGCAGACACTGAGGGAAAGTCTCCATCTCACAGTTCTAACCGACCTTTCACCCCACCTACAAGTACAGGTGGATCCAAATCTCCAGGCAGTTCAGGAAGATCTCAGACTCCCCCAGGTGTTGCCACACCACCCATTCCCAAAATCACTATTCAGATTCCTAAGGGAACCGTGATGGTGGGTAAGCCCTCTTCTCACAGTCAGTATACCAGCAGCGGTTCTGTGTCTTCCTCAGGCAGTAAAAGCCACCATAGCCATTCTTCCTCCTCTTCCTCCTCTGCTTCCAACTCAGGCAAGATGAAAAGCAGTAAATCAGAAAGTTCATCAAGTTCCAAGTTAAGTAGCAGTATATATTCTAGTCAAGGGTCTTCTGGGTCTAGCCAGTCCAAAAATTCATCCCAGTCTGGTGGAAAGCCAGGCTCCTCTCCCATTACCAAGCATGGGCTGAGCAGTGGCTCTAGCAGCACCAAGATGAAACTTCAAGGGAAGCCATCATCACTTATGAATCCTTTAAGTAAACCAAACATATCCCCTTCTCATTCAAGGCCACCGGGAGGCTCTGATAAGCTTGCCTCTCCAATGAAATCTGTTCCTGGGACTCCCCCATCCTCTAAAGCCAAGTCCCCTATCAGTTCAGGTTCTAGTGGTTCTCATATGTCTGGAACTGGTTCAAGCACTGGCATGAAGTCTTCTTCAGGGTTAGGATCCTCAGGCTCTTTGAAAACTCCCCCATCATCTAATTCTTGTACAGCATCTTCTTCCTTTTCCTCAAGTGGCTCTTCCATGTCATCCTCTCAGAACCAGCATGGGAGTTCCAAAGGGAAATCTCCCAGCAGAAATAAGAAGCCGTCCTTAACAGCTGTCATAGATAAACTGAAGCATGGGGTTGTCACCAGTGGCCCTGGAGGTGAAGACCCAATGGATGGCCAGGTGGGGGTGAGCACAAATTCTAGCCATCCTATGTCCTCCAAACATAACATGTCAGGAGGAGAGTTTCAGGGCAAGCGTGAGAAAAGTGATAAAGATAAATCAAAGGTTTCCACCTCGGGGGGCTCAGTGGATTCATCTAAGAAGACTTCAGAGTCAAAAAATGTGGGGAGCACAGGTGTGGCAAAAATTATCATCAGCAAGCATGATGGGGGTTCCCCTAGCATTAAAGCCAAAGTGACTTTGCAGAAACCTGGGGAAAGTAGTGGAGAAGGGCTCAGGCCTCAGATGGCCTCTTCCAAAAACTATGGCTCTCCACTCATCAGTGGTTCCACTCCAAAGCATGAGCGTGGCTCTCCCAGCCATAGTAAATCACCAGCATATACCCCTCAGAATCTGGATAGTGAAAGTGAGTCAGGGTCCTCCATAGCAGAGAAATCTTATCAGAACAGTCCCTGCTCAGATGATGGTATCCGACCACTTCCAGAGTACAGCACAGAGAAGCATAAGAAGCACAAAAAAGAAAAGAAGAAAGTAAAAGACAAAGATCGGGATCGGGACAAAGACCGAGACAAGAAAAAATCTCATAGCATCAAGCCAGAGAGTTGGTCTAAATCACCCATCTCTTCAGACCAGTCCTTGTCGATGACAAGTAACACAATCTTATCTACCGATAGGCCCTCAAGGCTCAGCCCTGATTTTATGATTGGGGAGGAAGATGATGATCTTATGGATGTGGCCCTGATTGGCAATTAGGAACCTTACTTTTTAAGACAAAAAACATGGCCAGAGAGAAACTAATAAGTTTATAGGTAAACCACCATCAGGGGTGAGTCGGACAGGTGGTGTTTAAGAATGTTTAAATGACATGTCCTTGATACTGAGCTGGGTGAATTTAGAAAAGCATAGCCAGACCCTACTAAAAAGACCATGGGTTTGATTATTAAGAATCACTGTTCCTTTGCCAGGAAAAAAAAAGTTAAAATACTTGCTTATAAAAGGGAGCTGGGTGGGTGGGGCATAGGGAGAGGGAAGGGTGGAAAACAGTTTTGTGGGAAATATTCATATATATTTTTTCTCCCTTTTTCCATTTTTAGGCCATGTTTTAAACCCAATTTTAGTGCATGTATGCAAAGGGCTGGGCAGAAAGTGAAAAAGCAATACATCCCTTGATGCATTTGCATGAAGGTTGTTCACCTTTGGGTAGTTGTCCATTTGAGACATGGGCAAATGAAGGACTTTGGTTACTTTGGACACTTAAGTAATGTTTTGTGTCTGTTTCTTAGGAGTGTTTGGGGAGGGAAGGTAATTTTAGCTATTTATTTGTAATATTTTAACCCTTTATCTGTTTTTATACAGTATTCCTTTCTAATTCTATGAGGTTCAGGGTTCAAAATGATAGGAGGTAGAGAAGAGCAAGGCTTACTTGGTTGTAGGGAGCTTGTAGCTTGTGCTGGTACGGTAGCATGAAGCCCAAGCAAATTAGAGCCCATCTTTGAAGTTAAGGAGAAAAACCAAAATGGTATTTTCTGTTTTAGGAGATTTTTCATGGGATTCAGACATCATTGGAATATTAGGAGTTACCTCCCTGTGGAGGTATTGATTTATAGTCTCCCTTTCCTTTACAAAAAAAAGGCTGGGCTGGCTTTTGGGGTTGTAAACATGTTTTCAGACGCAGTAAGGTTTAATGTGGGACAGCTTCCCTGACCCAGTGGCATGAAAACCATTGCAGAATTAATAGTTCTCCTATTTCCACAATGTGCCAAAAGTCTACACCCCAGCATTTTGTTTGTAGGAGAACAGATGCCATTCCTGAGAGCTGGGCTCCTTTCTCACAAGGAGGAGTCCAGACTTGAATCACTCATGCTCCCTTAGATAAAACAGTAAAAAAAAATGTGCAGCCATAGTTCACTTAAAACAATTTCAAGCTCACTTGAAGTAAGGGAGCCTGGAATGCTAGGTGGGCATGAAGATAAACCCTTGCTACTGTGTAGCAACACAATTGGACCTTTTTGGATGAATAGGTCTGAGTCTGGATTCTGGGGGACATCAATAAGAAGCCCTTCTCATAAATATAAAAATCCAGGAGACCATTTGAGTGCAACACAAGTTCTCAGTATTTGGAGGGTCCTCTCAAAATTCTGCGGCCTTACTTTGATTTTTGACACCTGCACTGTGCCATTCCTGATGATTCCATTCAGGACCTGTATCAGCAGGACGGGGCATGGTCCCCAGCACAACTCTTCTGGATTAAAAAAAGAAAAGCCAGGTGATTTATTTATGTATGTGTGTGATAAATGGAGTGACTTCATCAGATATTGAAGAAGATTTCTATATTCAGCTCTTTCTGCAGGTTGGAGTTAGCATAGAGTTGGAAAATCAGCTTTGGCTTCTTTCCTGACTGTCTCTGATTTCCTCTAGTGTTCTCCCTTTTCTGGTCATCAGCTCTCAACAACTCTGCCACTTTTGTGTCCCAAGGTAATAAGAAGTAGGAAACGAAACATTGCAAAGTGGAGCAAGAAAAGTTATCCGTTACCGTATCAGTCAAAAGTCTTGGGTGACACTAAGGAGGACATGGGCAAGGTGATACCAGAGTGCTTTATCTTGTGATGCTGATACAGTAGCAGCCTCTCAGACATACAACCAGGTTGGATTTCTCACAAGTTTCTCACCTAGTTTTGAATCCTGTCCCATTGGTTTCTGCAGAAAAATAAGTTATATGGTATTTTTGTTCTGGGTGGGGAAGATCTTATGGGGAATGTACTGCATAGTATCAGGGGCTCAGCTCCCCCAAGCAGAGCCAACAAATACCAAAATGAGTAAACTGGGAAGCTTTTTCTCTCTTTCTGTCTTCATCCCAGATCAAAGGATCCCGAGTTAGGATCTGGATGAAGGATAAGCCCCTGAATTGTCGATGGGCACACCCCACACACTGACCCAGCATCTGAACTTGCTTAACAGGGAGCCGGGGCTAAACTGCTTCACCCTGCCTGAGAACCAGGGAGCACTGCATTTCTCCACAGGGTGGAGGAGAAGAGGCAGAATAAACCAAGCCTGGGACACCTCCCTCCTGTCTAGGTGTACTCATTCTCCTGTTTCAAAAGACGGCAAGGACATGAAGTCAACTTCTACCTGTTTTCTGCTGCTGGTGTCTTATGTATTCTTTGACTTGATTTCTCTTTTGTCTTTAGCTTCATGTTAGGGGTTCTTGGTTAAAACCTGCTCTGATGTACATGAAGATTTCAGGTTCAAAATCAGTATGTTTTAAAATAAGTATCGGGGGTGGATGGATGAAGCAGGATGTAATTGCCAAAACCAGGCTTGAGGTTGATAGCTCTTGGAAAAATTTTTCTGGAGGCCTACGTCTAAAAATTTAGTGCAGCAATATCATGAATTCTCAGAAAACAAAAACAAAATCTTTCAGGGAGCCTGTGAGTCATACAGTATTCAGTCAAGTTACTTAAAGCAGATGCCAGTATAAGAAACTCATTATCCACAATCCCTGGGCAATCCCATTGTCTTACCTTTTCCCCCCCTTCTTTTCAACCCTCCTCCTTGATTTCTACCCTTAAAGTTAGCTTTTTGAGGGATAGGAAGTGCTTAACATCTCAGAAACTAGGTTGGGAAACAGGTTCAGTTATAAAAGCTGGGCTTTAAATTTTGAGTTTTAAAAATGTACATCAGGAGCAGCTGGGGAGGGTCTTTTCTAAAATCTTTGATTTTCTGTGTATATGGCTGTTCTGTAAATACTATGGGGTTTTTCATTTTTTTGAAAGACAAAAACCTGGGATTTTCCCCCCAAAACATTACAAAAGAACCTGATTATTTACATGCAAATAAATTTCTTTGATAAAAAGTAATATGCCTATATGTAATAAGTTTTTAAACTTTGAATAATGTTCATGTATTCATCTTTTTAAAAGTTTGGTCAATTAAAATTTTATCAAAAAGTAAAAGTATTCCTCCAGTAAGTGTAACTTGAAATAGGTTAACTGGAAAAGATAATTGAAACAGGGAAACAGACCAGTGAAAGTTTCATTTGATATATCTGCTTTCTGCAGGCCTTAGTCACCAAATTCATCAGTTTTTGCTAGGAGAAAACTGCTCTTAGGTGAGCCATAACTAAAAGGCTGTTTTTTTGGCTGAAGTGAAGCAATAACAATGAGTTTCTGAAGCCGAAGTTTCTTGCTTAGGAAGCCCTTTCTAGGATAATGAAAATAAAAGTGCTTGAAGAGTTTGGTAGTAAGACAGCTAGAATATGCCATTTTTTTTTTTTTTTACAGTTCTCCAGCACTATTTGTTCGTAAGCTCATAATGAGATTCATAACAAGTTGGTAACTAAAACTGCGAATTAAACGAGGTATGAAGACAAACTCATATCTGCTGAAATTTGATAGTTTTTAATTTATCTTTGGGACGTGATTTTGTGGTTTGTCGTTGTTTTAAGGGCAAACTCTTAATTCATGTAAATGCTATCATGAATTTCCAGACCTTGAGGACTGGAGTTGCTAAAGCATAATAACGTGATGACACAACCTAAGGAGTCAGATGTGTCAGTTTCCTTTCTATAAGCGCCGCCTACTCGTTCAGACACGCTTGTTTCTCCCGCCAAAGTGGCGTCAGGATCAGGTTCTCACCAACCAGAGCCCTGATTGGAGGACGGGCAGGCAGTAAGCCCATTGGGCGCCTGCGGCGGTCGTGGCGGAGAGGAGGGGGGAAGCCAAAGGCCCTTTTGCCTCGCCTGCCCCCACTTCCACCCAAGTGCACCCCTCCCCCAGCTAAAGGAATAGTCACCCAGCTCCAGCACTGAAACCCATACCCCCGACCACAAGGTGCGAGGTGCGGCCTCGCTGCATATCCCCGGAGCAGTGGGCTGCACAATTATCCCCTTGCCCTTCTGATTCATGCACAGGGAGACCCACGCCCCGCAGCGGCCCTCCAGGCTTCCCTGCAACACCGGGTAATGCAATCCACGGGGGCGGGGGAGGCGGCGGCAGCGGTAGCTACGGCAGCGGCGGCAGCAACAACAGCACTGTCCCAATCTAGCGACAACCAGAAAGAGGAAAATGGCTCCGAGCAGGGACCGCCTGCTGCACTTTGGGTTCAAGGCGACAGTGAGTGATAGGGGAAGGGAGCTGGGTGGCCGGGAAGGACGTGTGTGGCAACACAGGCTATTGGGGGGAGAAGCGACAAGACGTAGGGGGCTGGGGAAGAACTAGACAGAAAGCTCAAGTGCTTGGTGGGTTGATGCGTGCTCCATGCCCGCGGAGGGGAGGAGAACTGGGGGCTCCGGTGCTGCGTGCAGTCGTCCTGCTTTCCTCGCTCTCCCGGATCCGCGAGCACGCGCGCACTAGCACCCGCCTCACAGCCCCTCCCATACAGAAATACACACAGACACAGACACTTCCCTGCCTCTCCAGCTCGCGGTGGGCTTGCCTGCCTGGGAGGCGAGAGCGGGCTTGCGCCGCCCCACACTCCGGCTGCTCCCGGGCCGACCGCTGTCGGCTGCGCCGGGAGTGGGGGGAGGGGTGGTCCCGCGCCGCCGAGCGCTCCTCCTCCCCCCTCCCCACGCTGCTCCGAGGCCCGGGCGGCTCTGCCCAATGAGGAGCGGCGTTGCTGGCAGGTGGCGAGTGTTTTTGTTTTGGGTTGAAGTTGAGGCTGAGGAGAGAGAAGAGCTAGCGACGATAAGTCGCCGCCGCCGCCGGCGCCGCGGGAGGTGGAGGAGGCTCAGCCGGAGTCGAGAGGTCTTTTCTCCCCGCCGGCGGCCCCTGCCCGCCGCTCCTCTGCCTCCTCCCGGTCCCGGAACTCCCGGGCCTGCCCGGGGCCCCTCGTCTTTGCACTCCGCTCGCCGCAGCGCCGGGCCCCGGCCGCACCCGCCGGCCTCATGAGGAGGGACGTGAACGGAGTGACCAAGAGCAGGTTTGAGGTGTGAGCTTGGTGGGGCTAGGGCGGCGTGAAGAAGGCGATTCCTACTCTCGTGCCCCCCAAATTCGCTCCACACGGAGCCTCCTCCCTTTGCCTGGCGCCGTCACCCACCGGCCGCTGGCGCTATCAGACTTCTTTCCCCATCCTCGCGACCCGAAAGCCTAGTGCAGCCCGGCTTCCCCGGTCCTCCGAGCTGGTCGCCTCCCGCCTCTTCCACTCGCGGGCCCCCGGCGGGGGGATTAGCTCTGGCGCCCTAATTCTCCCCTCCCCCCAGCATCACTCAGCTTTCAGTTCTTTACACAACCCTTGGCTTGCCTCCCTCCACCCAGGAGAAAAAGCATCACAGCTCCCATCGACCGGAGCTGGCTTTTCTTTCTGCCACCTTGTTCGTGAGGCGAGGGGGAGATGATGGGCCCGGGGGCCATTTGTCCGAGTTTTAGAGACCTTGGTTAAACTAGGGAAGTGGGGGTGGCAGGCTGGGGTGAGAGAGACGACCAGGGGTTTTCGGTGCCGTGTTTGGTCGGGGTATTGTTCTGATACTTCCTCTTCTTTCCCGTTTAGTCTGTACTTTTGTAGCTCATTGTTTCTGGGAACTCTGCGATGTGTACAGGCTTTGAGATTGGGACGAAGGTCTGAGAGATTTCAGGAAATCCCTTCAAGTCTGTTTGTCTCTGAGAACTTCTCTGACGAGAGAGGTTTGTAGGCATGAAATTGAGAAATGGGTGAGGAAATAAGGAAACATCTGAAAAGCGTCTTCAGAGAGTAGTCACCGTACAGGGAAGTGATTCCTTTGGGAAGTGAAGTGTTGTAACTACGGATGAGTTACGGTGGTACTGTACCAGGAGGCTTGTCAAGGGGGGTGAGAGAAAGAAACTTCTACAAGAGGAGAAGATGTTACCTGGCCTTTTCTGGCAGAGAATCAGGCTGACCCGGGATCACTCACAGCTCGGTGTACCTCTCACTGGGTGTTTTTCTTCATTTCCATTTGAAGGATGAAATGGTAAGACGGTGAGACAGAAGTCTCAGAAAACTTGCCAACTAGGTGCAGAGGGTGAAACTGCTACCTAAAGGTCTTAAGTTTAGTCTATTCCTTGATTTTTTTTTTTATGGTTATGGGGGAAATATATTTTAATTTATCCACAAATGTCAAGATAGGAAGTGTTTGGGGGGAGGTATAAATTGAGGACTACCATGTTGCGAGCGAGGAGTGGAGAAAAATTAAGGAATTGGTCTCCTTAGTGCTTTAATGTTTATCTTAATCACAGGAAGAAAGCATGATAGTGGATATGATTTGCTTTTTACTTTATGTTGTCCTAATGTAGAGAGACCCAGTAAACTTAATTTTTGGTGTTTTCATATTTAGTGCTACTGTAAAAGTTGGCACTGTCGTTAAAATTACTGAACAGACATTTGGCACTTAACAGGAATCTTGAAAGCCCTCAAATACTGAAGATTTGAGCAGGGAATAGCCTTTTGCCATCGCAACCAGCTTTGTATCATTTATTTTGCTGTTCACTTTTAGGTTGTGTAACTGTTGGAAAGAGTTCTTTTGTAGTGTGTGCTTTAAAAATGCATTTTTTTTAATTCATATTTTAATTTGTAGTTTATCTGTAGTCATGGTACTAAAATAATAAGAAAATTTATTGCTTTATTAAGCATGTCTATTTACCTTGATTGATAAGTAACTGGCAGTTGCAGCTTTCTAAACGTTTTTGAGAAGATAAAGAAAAAAAAAAAGAATAAGGGGCCGGGGAACCCTCCTTGTACAGTGTTCATGATTAAAGTGTTTGTAAACCAAAAGCTACTCTTTTATTACGGGAAGCGTTCCATGCTAGAATACAAATAAATGAAAAGGGCTGGAATTGGTGTGTGTTAATGGGTTTCATTCTTTCTTTCTTTTTTAATCTGGGTATTTCTTAAAGTCATTTCTTTACTCTCCTAATTTACAAATAGTAAAACAATAAGATATTTGATCTTTCCTGAAGAATACACTTATTGCTAATTTATTGAAAACATTTTAAATATTCACTTTTAGTGAATATAGAAGATATAGACCAGATAAAGTAGGCTTTTCGTATTTAAAACGTTTACATCAAATTATTTTTAATTCTCAATATTCAGAATACTTTTATTTTTTCAAAGATGCTTTTTAAAGGACTGATAATTTTATGATTGTAAGCAGACACCTGATCTCTGAGAATTTTTGTGAGTGCAGGAAAATTTTATAGCAACTAATTTTAAATTAGGTACGATTATTATGAAAAGTGAAAAATTGTTGCCTTTTTCTTGGCCACATTTTTTTTTTCCTGGCAGAGAGAAGATAACCAGTGCTTATCTTTTTATAGTTGATACATTAAAATCTTTTATAGGGATATCCTATGTATTATGCTTTAGGATGTTGTACCTGAAGGCCACACACTTTAAATCTCACACTCAGCGAGAGAGGTAAAGAAAAAATGTTTAAGTTGCAGTCAAGAGAGAACACAACCTGTTAGCCAGGTATGTAGCATCCCCTAAGTAAATAGCCAAAGTAGATGATGGTTGGATAGAAGAGTTAAAAAGATAGAGATGTACAAATTATTGTTGTTCATTTCTCTTATCACTTTGGCATTAAATCGATACAATAATAACAATCCTTAAACATTAACGTAATGTGTGCCCAATTGTTTTAATCTCTTAATTGAAATTCATTATTCAAATACTTATTTTATTACTTACAGTAAACTTTGTTTTTCAGCAAATTTGGTAATTTCCAATTTTTTCAAATATATTTTATTGATATTTTTACAGAGAGGAAGAGAGAGGGAGAGTTAGAAACATCGATCAGCTGCCTCTTGCACACCTCCTACTGGGGATGTGCCTGCAACCAAGGTACATGCCCTTGACCGGAATCGAACCTGGGACCTTTCAGTCCGCAGGCCGACGCTCTATCCACTGAGCCAAACCGGTCAGGGCGGTAATTTCAAATTAATAATAGTTATTTCATGCTTCCTACAGATCGGGCACTGAGCTAGGTGTTTTACCTCAGGTACTTCTGATTCTCACAATTCCATTTTACAGTTGAGGAAAACGGCCTGAGAAGCGTTCAAGTTGCACAGCCAGCAAGTAAGGAGAGCCAAGATTCCAATCTGCATTTTTGACTCCACTATACCATTCTGCTCTGTGTTTTAGTGTAGCAGCATAAAAACCCATAAAATGTGTGGAGAAGAGCTTCCTAAAGTTCTTCATCTATTATATTTTATTTTGTCTTTGCTATCAAGAGAATGAAGCTGCCCTTCATCTTAAGTTCTGTAAACAATGTTATCTTAACACTCAGTGAGATTAGTGACAGGCGTGTACATTTAAATTTACTTTTTGTTTTTGTGTTAAACCTCTCTACTTTGTCCTGCTTTTATCTTAGTAGCTCCATTATGAGAACATAGTACTATTAGAGGAAGAATTCTATCTTATTTGGGTTTATTCAAAAGTCTAAGGTTTGCCCTGGCTGGTTTGGCTCAGTGGGCAGAGCGTTGGCCTGTGGACTGGAGGGTCCCAGGTTCGATTCCGGTCAAGGGCACATGCCCGGGTTGTGGGCTCAATTGCCAGTAGGAGGCAGGCAGGAGGCAGACAGTCAGTGATTCTCTCTCATCATTGATGCTTCTGTCTCTCCCTCTCCCTCTCCCTTCCTCTCTGAAATCAATAAAAATAAGTTTTTTTAAAAAGTCTAACATTTAAAAAGTTATAGTGATAATATTAACTGACATATGTTATCTTATAGTTTATTTAGTATCTGGAGATGTTAAGAAGTGATAAGCTCTAATTTGGGTATTTTGAAGTATTGTTCATTATTGTTTTTTTACTTGAGGCCTGGTGCATGAATTTGTGCACGGGTGGGCGATCATGGCCATTAGGCCGGCTGGGGGGAGGGGTTGTGGGCGGTTGGGGGGCTGGCCCGCCCCTGAACGAACTCCCACAATTAGCCTTTTATTATATAGGTTTATACCTCACTACTACTGTGATAAATCTATAATATTATAGTCTGCCTCATTTTATTAATTCAGTTTGTCCAAAATAAGAAAAAACATAAAAGGTGGTATGGCAGAAAGAACATACTACAGTGGGAGTTAAGAGAACTGGATATTAAGTCTTGATTTTTGCCACCAACTAACTATAATTTTGGTTATTTTTTAAAAAATTGACTTGAGAAAGAGAGACCGGTTTGTTGTTCCAGTTACTTAGGCATTAATTGGTTGAGTCTTGTATGTTCTTTGACTGGAAATCACACTGCAACCTTGGTGTATACTGACAACACTCTCACCAACTGAGCTACCCAGCCAGGGCCTGATCATTTCTTTTCACTTCTCTGATTTGATCATTTCCCTCTGCAAAACAAGGGAGTTAGAATCTGTTATAAAAGTTGCCTTTGTTTCAGAATCCTATGAATCTGTAATTTTTGAATAAAAGCAGAGGACCATATTTCTTTGTCCATTTCTTCTGAAACAAACAGCCACTCTGATATTTTTGTTTTAAAATTTGTAGGCTGACGGGAGGGTGGAGGGGGGGAAGAGATCAACCAATGAACTCATATGCGTATATGCATAATTGGAGGACACAGACAGTGGGTGGTGAAGGCTTGAGGGGGAGGGGGTGGAAGCGGGAAGTGGGGGGGGGAAAAGGGGACATATGTAATACTTTCAGCAGTAAAGATTTATTTTAAAAAATGGCTATCATCAATGAATCAATAAACAGCCAAAACAAATTTTGTAGTCTGAGTTGCACAGTACTCTGTTAAGCCTGCAATAATAACCTTTTTCCCCCTTAAAGTTCTATTTTTTAAAGGATATTTTGCACAGTAAATAACCATATTTTCCAATTCTGTGCATGTGGAAAATTATATATATTTTTCTAGTGGGTGAGAGTCATTTCACTCTATTTGAAAGGCATTGCAGTGAGAAAGAGTACTAGTAATACTAAGGACTTTTGTTTTTAACACTTTATTTATTATTATTTTTTGTTTTAACATTTTAGAGATTGATTTGAAAGTAATCTAATATAGAAAATCCAAATTAGAAGTCTATGCTCTGTAGGTGCATTCAGACAATCTGCCCTTTTTGAATAGTGTTATTGATGTTTCTTTATTGTATAATCATGGGTCCTTTTTTCTTTTTGAATACAATAACATTATATCATGTACTTATGTGGTAGTAGTTCATTATTTAAAAATTAACATGTTTGTAGTCTTCATAGGGATAAACTATTATGCATGTTTTCCATTAAGTTGTTAAAATATTTTAGCTTGGCAAAAACTTTACAAAACATATTCTCTTTTGTTATTGTTGTTAATACTTACCTGAGGATAATTCCCCCCCCACACACACACACACCTCCCTTTGGTATTTCTAGAGAGAGTGGGAGGTGGGGAGAGAGAAACGTCGATGTGAGAGAGACACATCGATTGGTTGCCTCCTGAACACACCCTGACTGGGGTGGGGGAATCTAACCTACAACCCAGGTACGTGCCCTTGACTGGGAATCGAACCTTCAACCCTTTGGTGATTAGGCTGACACTCTAACCACCGAACACATCAGCCAGAACAAAACATACTTTTAAATCCACAACTGAGGATATTTTTATTGATTTTAGAGAGAGAGAAACATCAGTGTGAGAGAGAAACATTGATTGCTTGCCTCCTGTTCACGTCCCACCGGGGATTTGAACCTGTAACCTGGGTATGTGCCCTGATCTGTAATCGAACTCACAGCCTTTTGGTGTGCAGGAGGATGCTCCAGTCAACTGAACCACCAGGCCAGGGCTGTAAAAATTCTATTTTCATTTCCAGAGTTGTCTTTCTTTTCAAGTCTTGGTCTCATTTTCTTTTTTACAAATTAATAAGTACTTTTGTTACAGCTAAGGATTCCATGCCTAGCCCTTAGATTACTGTTTCCCAACTGGTGACAGATTGGAAAATGAATTAAAATTTTAGTAATCTAACTACTACTGTGGTTTTGGAAGGGTATTTTTAGATGTTCAAAATAAAATATTCCGTTACACCAGGAAAATCCAAGGGAGGGAGGAAGAAGAAAGAATGCCCTTAAACTGACCAAATTTAGCTGCTTTCGCATAGTTGTCTTTACAGTTTTCCTACTTGACCTTCCAGAGTTCGTGAATTCTTGGGTCAGACCCCCACCCAAAATTGACTCAGGAAAATGAAGGCATTCAACTGTGGTTTTGCAGATCTATGTCTTAATGCACTTGGACTCATTTGAAAATGTTAACTTAATAGCAACTAACAATAGGTGGTGGTATGGAACTAGGCAAAAGTATTTGTGTTTCAGCTTGCTTAATTATATAACTATAAAATCAAATGTACTATTATGGTATTTGTTGGTGAGTATGACTTTCTGATCAACTGTAGGATGCAGGTAGGTAATAATTTCATAATGAAAAGTAAAAAAAAGGAAAAGTGATATTAGGGTTTTTTTATAATCTGCAACAATAAGAAGAATGCCACTGGTTTAGCTATTCTGGGTGCTTTACTGTCAACTGAGTAAGGGAATTTATGTGGCAGGAGGGACAGGCAGAAGGAAAACAGTAAAATTTCTAGCTTAGGGCAGGTTTTTTAATGTAGAGGAGTACCTGTTCTTATGCATGTGTCATTCTTGGTTGGTTGACAGTTCAGGCCCAGGGAAGGTCATTACCAACTCACTATATCCTGAATTGCAGTTACCAACAAAACCTGTTTTGTTTATTTGTTTTCCTTTTTGAAGGTTAGTGGGGAGAAGAAAAAAAAGAGAAGGGATTTGCATTTCGCTGCAAATTAACAATTTAATGTTAATTATAAAGGTTAACTGCAAGGTTTTCTAGAGTTCCCTTTTAGAATATGTCATCCTTTGTCATTTTATTTTTTGAACCAGATCATTTATATATTTAATGTTCTAATTTTGAAATTAATTTGAGTAAGGAAAGAATGAAAGTGTGAAGGCGATATCTTAAGGATTTTACGAAGGGAAATAATTCAGAACTATGAAATAAGTACTCCCATATATATTTTAATTTTTCATAAACACACATATATATGTACTAGTATCTATGTGACCTTGGGTAAGTTACCTCTCTGGACCTCTGTCTCAACTCTAAAGTTCCTTTGAGCATGGTAATTCCGTGATTCTCTGTAAAGAAATCTCCCAGTTTGCTGTAGGTCAGCAATTAGATATTCAATTTATTGCCAGTGTTCTTATATTTCTTTACATAAAACTGCTCATAAAGACAGCCTTTGTGATCTTAACCTATATTCTCCTTTTGACTCCTGCTTTTTTTTGCCTTGAATTCTGGTAAAAATTGAGGGAGACACTAGAAGAAAAAAACAACTGTGCAGTATCTGTCCAAATGAACACCTTTGCCAAGGGAGCGAGGAATGGATATATAAAGGTTGTGTGATATCCTGTACTTAATAGTGTGCTGTTACTAAATGAAAATTGTTAGGATTTATAGAGTATTATACCCTATTTAAGAGCATTAGTTTTGAAGTTATTTTGAAAGTTTGAACCTTGGCTTGCCACTTACCATCTCTGTGACTTAGACAAGCTATTTAATGTCTCCAAGTCTCAAATTTCTATCCAAAACGGGTGTACTACTTACTGCACTGGATTGTGAGAATTAAATTCTATAATGTTTGTGTAGCATTTAGCAAATTATCTACTGTACAGTAAATAATAACTATTACTATATTACTTTGTGGAGTAGAAATGTTTTTAAGTAGACTTAAAAATTTTTTTTAATATATTTTTATTGATTTCAGAGAGGAAGGGAGAGGAAGAGGGAGATTGAAACATCAATGATGAGAGAGAATTATTGATCGGAATTATTGATCGGCCGCCTCCCGCATGTCCCCTACTGGGAATGGAGCCCATATCACGGCATGTGCCCTTGACTAGGAATTGAACCTGGGACCCTTCAGCCCGAAGGCCGACGCTCTATCCACTGAGCTAAACCAGCCAGGGCTAAGTAGACCTTTTATAAATCATTTTCAATGCTTGGAATTTACTATTTAAAGGAAAAATTCTCTCATAAAGAAGAGAATGTAACTATCTTAATTCATCTGATTTAGTTTTATATATTGGGTTTGTTAAATAGGAACTTCTGTGAATTTTAATCAACCTAGTTGAATGGTAATAATTTAGCAGTGTTTTAATCTGGAGTTTATACTGTAACCATTATTGTATTCATTGTCAGGCAGATATGGATAAATGTCTCCTAAGATGAGAATCTGGCACCCGGTTGTAAGTTGACATTTAAAACACTAAGATCAGTCAGCTTTTACCCCAGAAACGCCATTTTCTGATTTGTAGAAAATTAAGCTGTGACGTGACTGAACACGCACAAGTAGCGATGCCTTTATTTTTTGAAAAAGAGCACTGCGTTGCTAGTACCCTTTTCCCACGTGCATTCGTGTCATTTTCTGAAAATTTACATGTTCTTCATGTAAAGAAGCTTATGTTGAAAAAAATTGCATCATAACTTATTTCTGCAACCCATTTGTAGGAAAAAACCTGATATATCTTGGAATTCTCCATTACACATTTATTTAATACTAGAACTTTTTATATCGTCATGAATGGTAACTTCAGGAAGATAAGGGACTTAATATTCAGTATTCTTTGTCAAAGCTGACTGGATTTATACCAAAGAAGCTTCCCAAGTCTAGATCTACACAGCAGCAACAACAAATGCAGTTTTACTGAGGTCAACACATTCCTTAAGAAAGAATAATTATATTGAGATTAAAATCCTCAAAAGATGGATTGTAGGCCTTAAATTTGACAAAGTTTATTTGCACTCATCAGTCTCTGATCCAGAGAGAAAAGTTTATTCTAAATTAGGAATCGAGATCTCCACACAGACTGTGAACTCACACTGAGCCCCAGGGGGAAACCATTTACATCTCTATCTTTACAGCTCTTAATAAAATGAGATCTCTAGTTGTCTGTTTCTCTAGTTTAACTGGATTAATGTTAGTTAAAGATTACATTTAATATAATGTTTGTCGGTTTTAAAAAAAGATTAAACCCAGAACTTTTACTTTTTAAGACTACTACTCCCCCTGAGTTAAACAGACATTATTAAGGAGGAGTAAATAAAACTAAATTTCATTTATGACAACTGAATTCTGTAGTAGAGATAAATAAATATCAACCTGAATGGCTATCAGACTCACTAGTGAAGCTTCTGCCCAGTACTAATCCCTTCATACTATTGTCATCCACTGAGTGGGAGATCTGGGAATGGAAGTTTCCTAAGAGAGAGTGATACAAATTTCTGTTAAAGAAACATGGAAAAGGAATACAAAGATAATTTATATTTACAACCTGAACTCCATGGGGAAATAATTTATATATCATAAATTTGAAATCATAAAATCAGTACCCCTTTTCTCAGGTTTCTATTCTAGTCTAGATGTTTAGCCCTAGAAACAAGGTCTGCACCTAATCAATCAAATGTACAGCACCTAATATATAGTTATTTTACAGTTTGTACATTTTATGTGATCTAGTACATCATTTCACTAATGAAACCATCACACCACACTATACAGCCTCTCATCCTCCCAAAAACAAAGATATGTGGCAAAGCTCAGCAAAGTTTATCTGAACTTGTTCAGGGCTCAGAAAAATCTGGGTATAGAAAACCAAGGCATGCTGTTGGTAGGAATTCAGTTCTGTTAAAAATTTATTTAGCACCAACTATGTGTTAGATATTGATAGGTGTTAGAAGTACAAAGCTGTTCCAAAAAATTGTCTGCCCCAGGGAGATTGTAGTCTAGTTAGGAAGAAAGATAAATAAGAGACATAATTGAGTGGGTTCTAGTAAATGCAGTGATAGATATATGGGAGTGATAAGAACCAATTTGATGAAAAGCATTCACACTTTCTGTTATCAGACTGCTTATAAGAGATACATTATACTTCAATGCTTTTATTTTATTATTTCTGTTGATTTTTAGAGAGCGAGAGGAAGGGGAGAGAGAAAGAGACTTTCGATTTCTTGTTTCACTTATTTATGCATTCATTGATTGCTTCTTGTACATGCTCTGAGCTTGAACCCGGAACCTTGGCATATCGGGACGACACTCTAACCAACTGAGCTACAAAGCCAGGGCTAAATTTCTTTTTACTTTAATGCTTTTAAAGAAAAACAAAATCCATTGACCCTGCTTTCAAAAAATATTAGCACTTTTGCCAAAACCGGTTTGGCTCAGTGGATAGAGTGTCAGTCTGCGGACTGAAAGGTCCCAGGTTCGATTCCGGTCAAGGGCATGTAACTTGGTTGCGGGCACATCCCCAGTAGGAGGTGTGCAAGAGGCAGCTGATCGATGTTTCTGACTATCTATCCCTCTTCCTTCCTCTCTGTAAAAAATCAATAAAATATATTAAAAAAAAATATATTAGCACTTTAAGCCCTGGCTGGGTAGCTCAGTTGTTAGAGCATGATCCCAATGCCCCAAGTTGTGGCTTTGATCCCCCAGCAGGGAACAATCAATCAAACAGTTAATGTGTAAATAAGTGGAGCAACAAATCGATGTCTCTCTCTCTCTCTCTCTCTCTCTCTTTCTCTCTCTCTCTCTCTCTCATATCAACAAAAAAAATATATTACCACTTTACTCTCAGGTGTAAGGATTTATTTTTAAACATAGGAGTATGAATTATCCTTCTCTATGACATTCTCTCCATGTTTACAGGGAATGACCAAGATAAAAATCTGCAGGTTTTTATTAGTAATTTCTTCGGTTGTACTGAGACATCTTTAGGGAAATGAAACAGAGCACTACCAGTGATAGAGCTAATCAGAGTAACTCCTTCTCTCTAAAGCAACATCCCTCAGAGACTTAAGCAGAAATCAAACAAGGTTAGAAAAAGAGGAATAGGAAAGTAACTGTCAGCAGTAGTTCCAGGAATTCATTATACCAGGTGGAGCAAAAGTAGGTTTACAGGTATACAGATTTGTGTGTGTGTGTGTGTATGTGTGTGTATGACCCTCATATATATCCTACTAATAACCCCTAGGACAGATATGTTGAACTATCTCAAGTAATGAATATAGTTTTACACATTAAAGGGCATATTCCCATTTATTGTTTCATTTGAACTTAAAAAGAATCTTGTATGTTAGGCACAGGATATTTTTCTGCTATTTTATAGAAAGCAAATGCTCTGTAAGGCTGTTATTTTTTCCAACATTAAATAAGTATAAAAGCCAGAACTTTAATCTAGTTGACTTGAAGTCTGTTATACTTGCCTCTACGGCAGTGGTCGGCAAACTCATTAGTCAACAGAGCCAGATATCAACAGTACAACGATTGAAGTTTCTTTTGAGAGCCAAATTTTTTAAACTTAAACTTCTTCTAACGCCACTTCTTCAAAATAGACTCGCCCAGGCCGTGGTATTTTGTGGAAGAGCCACACTCAAGGGGCCAAAGAGCCACATGTGGCTCGCGAGCCGCAGTTTGCTGACCACGGC
Source organism: Plecotus auritus (assembly GCF_963455305.1). Taxonomy (NCBI): domain Eukaryota; kingdom Metazoa; phylum Chordata; class Mammalia; order Chiroptera; family Vespertilionidae; genus Plecotus; species Plecotus auritus. The sequence goes on from NC_137774.1 coordinate 9,726,824, forward strand.
TCTAGGGTATGCTGAGAATAGGTTGTTTTGAACAATTTACCCATTCTTTTTTTGAACCATAGCAGTCATTTATAAGATGTTTTGTTAGTACTTGGTTTGTGACCATAAAATTGAGCAAAGTTAATTTTGTGGAGACTGCAAAGTATGAGAATTGAACCGGCACTTTGGCTTATTAGCCATACTTATTAACCAACTTAAGTAACTCTTTTAAACAACCATGAACAAATATTCTGTGTAAACCATACCAAGTAGTAATTTCCTTTCAGATACCTATGCAGTAAGTCACCATTGTCAAAAAGCTGTTAGTATATTATCCATATGTTGAGTAAAACTAATCTGATGACCTTTTTTGCTATAATTCTTCCTCTTGAAGACTGGGAGTGAGATATTAAAACAGTTTTATAGATATTTGTACAGCCAGTGTGGCTCAGTGGTTGAGCATCAACCTATAGACCAGGAGATCATGGTTCAATTCTCAGTCAGAGCATGCTCGGGTGGGGGGTGGTTCGGTCCCCCGTAGGGGGCGTGCCGGAGGCAGTCGATCAATTATTCTCATCATTGATGTTTCTATCTTTCCCTGCCTCTCTGTAATCAATAAAAATATTTTTATTTAAAAAAAGAAAAGAAAGAATACCAAGAAACAATATTATCATCTTCTGGAGTATTTAAATGATTTATTTCAATAATGTGAAATTTGCATTTAAACTGATCCCATCCATGAAATACAAGGTGTAATGGCCAAGATCTATCTGGCACTAGCTACAAACATATTCAAATGAAATGTGTAATTAACTCATACATTACCTTTTCAGTCAATAATACTCCCTCCCTACAATTCAATTTTATTCTATGCTTTACATTTTATGGCTGTAGTGAGGTGGCTAGAGGTCATTGTTTTCTCCTATAGGCCATATCTTGCAAGTCTGTTTGAGTTCATTTTTCTTTGAGTTCCAGAAATCATGCCAAAGGCAGTTGTCCTGCCACCACCAAAATAGGTTCTGAACCCAAATACAAAGATGACACTGGTATGGTCTTACACCTTTTGGCTAGTTTTTCCTGAATTTCTGTCTTGGATACTGTTGCCTTCCTGGGGTGAAGGATGTCAATGAGCATTTGTTTCCACTAAAGTAGTCTGCTGGTCATAAACTTCCTGGTTGGGATGGTTCCTGTGTTGTTCATCTTGGCAGCCAATCTTTAAGCAGCCAAGGAGGGCTCAATACTTTTGGGTATGCACTTAGGAGTGGAATTTCTGGGTCATGTGGTAATTTTATGTTTAACATTTTGAGGAACTGTCAAATCGCTTTCCACAGCAGCTGTACAGTTTTACGTTCCACCAGCTCTGTACAGTGGTTTAAATTTCTCCATATCCTTGCCAACAGTTGTTGTTTTCCTTTTTTAAAATTATAGCATCCTGGGGGAATCTCATTGTGGTTTTGGTTTGTATTTCCTTAATGACTAATGATGTTGAGCATCTTAGGTTTTTGTCCCAACAACTTGGGTTGTTGCAAGCCTTTGGTTAATTTCCAAAGTTAAAAAAAAAATTTGTTTTGACCATTTTTTTGGTTAATTTTATGGAGAGGTGGGATTTCAAAATTCCTTATTCTGCCATTTTCATTGATATCATCACTAAGTACACTTTTGATCTGAGTCTTGAAAAGACTCATTTTTGGCTCCCTAGTGTTAAAATACTCCAATTATATTAAAAATGTACTTTTTCAATTTCTAATTTTTATTCTATAGAAGAGTGACCACAACCAGTGGTTTGGCTGTGTCTTCTAATCATTTTTATGTACTACTTATTTATTTATTTTTTTAAATATATTTTATTGATTTTTTTACAGAGAGGAAGGGAGAGGGACAGAGAGTCAGAAACATCGATGAGAGAGAAACATCGATCAGCTGCCTCCTGCACACCCCCCACTGGGGACGTGCCCGCAACCAAGGCACATGCCCTTGACCGGAATCGAACCCGGGACCCTTTAGTCCGCAGGCCGACGCTCTATCCACTGAGCCAAACCGGTTTCGGCTACTACTTATTTTTTAAAAGTATATTTTTATTGATTGCAGAGAGGGATAGGGAAAGAGATAGAAACATCACTGATGAGAGAGAATCACTGATTGGCTGCCTCCTGCATGCCCCCCACTGGGGATCGAGCCCTGTGGACACATGGGCCCTGACTGGGGCTTGTGCCCTGACCAGGAATGGAACTGTGACTTTCTGGTTCATAGGTCGATGCTCAACCACTGAGCTACGCCAGCCAGGCTGTACTACTTATTTTTAACCACTACTTATGGTTCAAGACAGGGCATTCACACGGGACAGCTATTGTTGTGTTGGCTGTTGTCATTTTTTTATTTGACAATTTAAGGGAAAAGAGGTCAGTGCCCTTGACTACATAGTCAGGTATTGCATGTTTTAAAAATTCTTGTGGCACACCAGTTGAAAATCTCTGTTCTAGAAGTTTCAGTAGAATATAGAGACATAAGAGTTCAGTTATTATATGACATATTATAAAAACCTCCTTTCAGATATTTATCAATTAATTGATACCAGCCAAATATTTAGCTATATCATGTATCCTTTATTTAACTGGCTTCTTTATAATTGCACCATTGTACTGTTCATATCATGACCTAAGTTAATAGATTTCTTTGGTCCATTAACTTGGTATCACTTTTCCTAAATGACTTTCTTACTAAGGTATTTCTTCCCTTCCACTTTAAAAAATCTGTGTCCTAAAAAATATAAAAAAATAAATCCTTGTTCCAGTTTGATACATTGTGTTTTTTGGTTCCTTTTAAATCTAAAATACAATTTCTGGCATGCAGTTAGTATATCTAGGGTACTATGTACTTTATTTGTTTCTTATCTGAAACATGGGGATGCTTTTTTTTATGAATAAGTAACATGGCTACATTAAAATCCTGTTGCTTTGGAAATATTTCCATAGCGGTGAGATGATTTAAAATGTGTGTTTGTGAGTGAATTGTAAAATTACTATCTGACATATGTCTTGGAAAATTCCAACAATTCTGCCAATTTTCAGTTTCTGGCACATTGGCTAGAATTTGTTCATGAGGAAATCAAACCCTGCTTTCTCTTGGTTTACCAATCCCTGTGGCATTTTGGAATGTGAAATTCCGTTAAATGCCTGCTACTACTGCATCAAATCCCATAATGACTTGCAGTATTTACCTTTTAGTTCTTTTGTATGTATTTAGATGGGGTGGGACTAGGGAAAGTGGAGGAGGAGAGTGAAGGACATATAATTATATTGCTACTTAGAATTTTCAATTTTCCTTTCATTTCAAACTTAAAAAGAAGTTTTCAGTAAGGCATGGAAGATTTTGTCAACGAAAAAAATTCCAAACCTATAGAACATTAAAGAGTTTATTTCAGCCAAACTGAGGACATGCCTATAAGCAAGACCTCAAAATGCTCCAGAGAATGGCAGTTTTGTGGTTTTTAAAATACATTTGGAATCAGAGGAGGGAAGTAAGGAATCTTTAATTGGATGAAGAGTAAAATGGAGAGATAAAATACATTTACATTGCTGGTACAAGATAAAAAGGTTTACAGTGAATAGGGTGGTACGCAGGCAATAAGATCATGTGCTCCCTTGAGGGTGGTTACACCTCAGTCGGATCTGAAAAAGGGATTACTCTGGCATTTCACAGTTAGAGCCTAGATGCACAAGAACAATGGGTAGGGCTTGCTTACGGCAAAGATAAATCTCTACTAAAGAAATTATAAGCCTAGGGTGTAGCTACCCACCATGACCTGCCCAGTTTGGAATTTATGATCAGGTCACTCTGTGAGGTTACTTCAGTCATTGCACTTGTCATATTTATTACCTAGCCCCCTTTTTTCATTCACAATTTCTATGAATGAGCAGCACTCAAAATGAATTTCAGTCATATCCAGTGGTTCTTCAAGTTCATGGAGTCCTCAGAGCCCTGGAATGTTGCTGTGTATAGTTAAAACTTAGTAGGTGACAGAGAATAGAGTAAAAGTGTATACTTATTTTAGACTGAGAGCAAGGAATTGGTAGTGGACATAGATTTTGGTTAAATAAACAAAAGTCAGGATAAAAGAAAGCTTGGAATACTGAGGTAGATGTTAGAAGATGTCCAAAGCAGAAAGTTTGACCTAGTAAGTACTGTGTTTGTTTTCTAAATGTATTCCTTCCTTGGTTTTTATCTAGGGATTTCTTTCCTTTTTTTTTTTTTTTTTTTTTTTTAGGGATTTCTTTCTTAGGATAAGTCTTCTATATATATAAAAGGCTAAGTGACTGACCGTCGGTCTGACCAACTAGCTGGCTGGTACATATGATGCTCACTGGCAATTTAAAAATAAACGTTGATACATATAAAGCTCTTGCTGGTGCCACTTCTATTAATAGAGAAAGGGCGAATAGCAATATTAAAATATTTTGTATTTTAATTTGTAATACTATATTATATATACTATTTTGACATGTAATTTTTTTTGCAGAAATGTAATTACCGCATGAATCTTCTAATTAATTTCCTTTCAGTGTGCATGAATCTGTGTACCAGGCCACTAGTTTAGTCATAAGATGATAACACACTGGCAGTAGTGTCTTTTTAAAAAGCAGTTATGTTTCTGTTAGGGACAAGATGTTGGGTGGAGGAATTACAGACTTTTTTTTTAATGTTTATTTAGCCATGCAAAAATGTTTTTCCTTTTAGATCCTGGCAAGAAAACCAGCCAATCAGAAAAACATTTGGTGTTGGCTTAGCCAGGGAATGGCATAATCAGTAAAAATTACTTAAAAAAGTAAAAATAAAAAGTTTAAAAAAAAATCTTCTGCAGTTTTAACTTGGGATTTCTTTATAAAAATTTATCCTTAATCTATGCCTAAAATTTTCCTCCCACGGAAAGATTTGACTTATATTGGGTTATCTTTGTATGTCTTAAAATTTTTTTTAAATATATTTTTACTGATTTCAGAGAGGAAGGGAGAGGGAGAGAGAGATAGAAACATCAGTGATGAGAGAGAATCATTGATCTCTGCCTCCTGTACTCCCCCTAACCCCCCACTGGGGACTGAGCTGCAACCTGGGCATGTGCCCTTGACCGGAATCGAACCAGGGACCCTTTAGTCCACAGGCTGACGGTCTATTCACTGAGCCAAACCAGCTAAGGCTGTATGTCTTAAATTTTATTCAAATCCATGAAATTTAGATCATGAATCAAACTTTTTATTTATTTATTTATTTATTATTTATTTTAAATATTTTTCTTGATTTCAGAGAGGAAGGGATTGAGAGAGAATCATTGATTGGCTGTTGCTGCCTCCTGCACGCCCCACACTGGGGATGGAGCTTACAGCCTGGGCCTGGGCCCTGACCAGGAATTGAACCGTGACCTCCTGGTTCATAGATCCACACTCAACCACTGAACCTTGTCGGCTGGGCTCAGTGAAATAAGTTCAGATGGACAGATCTCAGAGGGGAGAGAGATGGAGGGAATGGGAAGAGATTAACCAAAGAACATATATGCATAACACATGGACACAGACAGTAGTGTGGGAAGACCTGGGGTGGGGTAGGGCTGGGTGGAGAGGGGCAAAGGGGGATGAATGGAGGACATCTTTAATGCTGTCAACAATAAAAAACAAAACATTATGCATTGTAAAGGAAGCCAGATGAAAGATAACATCTTCTGTTTCCATTTTTTTAAATGTCCAGAAAAGGAAAATCTACAGAGACAGAAAGCAGATTAGTGGTTGCTTGAGGTTAGGGATCAGCACAGGGATTGATTGCAGAGGAGTATGAGGGATATTTTTGGGGTGGTGGAAATTCATCAAAGTGAATTATGATGGTTGCACACAAATTACTGAAGTGTGCATTTAAAACCAATAAGTGTTGTATGTGAATTACACCATAACAAAGCTGTTTAAAAGTGCTATATGCAGGTGAAATTCCATGATGGTGAAACTTAGCAATTATTATAACTTCCATAAAACAAATTTAATGTAGTTCATGTCCTTTTAAATAAATGGGGCAAAAGCTGAGTCTCCAAACTTACATCTCTTCATATAATTTAAGTATTTGTAAAGATACTCAATCTGTTACTGTGCTGGTGTCATTTGCATCTTATTTACTAAATTTAATGTAACATTTAGTTGGTCACTGGTATTCTGAGCTTTGGGGTGAGTTGGAGTTTCATAGGAGAAGGAACCAAGCACATCCGGTTAGGCAGATTGGGAAAGACTTCATGGCATAGAGAGCATGTCCAGTGGACGTTACTCTATTTCTGTTGACAGATTAGGCAAGTTTGGTTGTACAGGTACTTTAGAGAAAATAACATGAGCAAAAGCACAGAGCCTGTTTAAGGAGAAGCAAGTGGTCCTTAAGTTCTACTTTATTTCTGTTTTTCTCCTATTGGTTATAATTTACTATATATAATTAAAAGTTGTTGTGAATTATTAAATGTACCATTATTTTATAAACCACAAAAAAAGCTTTAGATTTTAATTTTAAGATGCTTCCAGAATTGTTACAATGAAAAAAATACCTTAAAATTTTTTTAATTGTGAAAAAATACATATAAGCATAAAATTTGCCATAATTTATTTTTTGTTAATCCTCACCAGAGGATTTTTTTCCCATTGTTTTGTTTGTTTGTTTCTTTCTTTCTTTCTTTTATAGAGAGAGAGTGGAAGGGAACGGGGAGGAAGGGAGAGAAACATCGATGTGTCTTTCTCACGTTGATTGGTTGCTTCCCGCACAGGTGGGGAGGGAACCCACAACCGAACCTGTGACCCTTCAGTCCTCGGGCAGACGTTCCAACTGCTGTGCCAACCCTGCCAGGGCCATCTTCATCATTTATAAGTGTACAATACACTCACAATATTGGGCAACCAATCTCCAGAACTCTCTTCATTTTGCAAAAACAAAATATATCTTTTTAAAATCTAAAAGTGTATTCATAAATTTAGCTGCATATATCAGAGATTCAAATTAAAAGTGGCTTAAATAGTTTATTTTGACTTCATATAAAGCCCAGAGTCATGGTGTCTCTACAGTCATCATCAGGCTTTTTCTAGTTTTCTGCTTATTTTTAAAACTTGGCCTTCAACGTTATGATAGAAGACCGAGTTCAGTCATCCTAACCACATTTCAAGCAGTATAATTGAAGAAGGAGTAAAGAAGGGGCATACCTTCTCTTTTTAAGGACACTCCAGAAATTGCAAACATCACTTTTTCTTACATTCTGTTGGCCAGAACTTAGTAACCTGGCCTTATCTAGCTGCAAAGGAAATAAAGTCTTTTTCCCACACTGCCCTGTGCTAGCCAAAAATTGGGAATTCTGTTACTCTAAAAGAGGAAAATGGATATTGGGGAATAACTAGTATTCCCTGCCAAAATACTCATTAAAATTTGTATTTCTTAGAAAGCTTGAATAAAATAGATCAGATCTTTTAATATCTTTTGGAGTTGGTAACTATACTCTTAATTAAATTATCAGCAGGGGTCACTGTTGAGCAAGTATTTATTTTTCCTTTGTTCAACCTGTTATTTCTCTCCCCGATCCTGGATTTAAAACTTCTTGAACTGGTTTCCTGGGTCTTGTTTGTGTGCTAATAAGCACTTAAATTCATTATGTTCGTAAACTAATCCCCAAAATGTGCCAAAGTAAGATTTAAAAACTGATCAGAGTGCTCCTATGGCAGCATATGTACTAAAATTGGAATGATGCAAATTAGCATGGCCCCTGAACAAGGATGACATGCAAATTTGTGAAGCATTTCATATTTTTTTATTTCAGACTGATTAAAATAATAAATCTCAAAAAACTGATCAAAAGGTTAAATTAAGCCAAAAACGGTTTGGCTCAGTGGATAGAGCGTCGGCCTGCGGACTGAGGGGTCCCGGGTTCGATTCCGGTCAAGGGCATGTACATTGGTTGCGGGCACATCCCCAGTGGGAGGTGTGCAGGAGGCAGCTGATCGATGTTTCTCTCTCATCGATGTGTCTAGCTCTCTGTCCCTCTCCCTTCCTCTCTGTAAAATGTCAATAAAATATATTTTTTTAAAAAAAGGTTAAATTAACAAAAAATGCTTCTTACCATTCAGGAACTCTATTAGATGATATAATTATAATTTGTAATTTGAAGTTCTATTTTTCAGCTCTGTAATTATAGAAAAACAATTACAGTGTTATGCAAAGCAACAATAAGTGCTAATGTTTGACAAACCAAGTCACTAATTTAAGTGATTTTTTAAATTTAAGAATGTCCTATCCTAGAAGAAGGGCTGTAGCCATGTCCCTTTGCTTTTTTAAGAGGTTGGAGTCCTATTTGAAACATATAGCGAGAGAACAGTTTAGTTGCTCTCATGTTTTTCTCTCTGACTACAGCTTTGTAATGGTTTGTGGGTAGATTATAAAAATACATAATGGTATATCCCCGTGTTAATATAAAACCAGACTAAGGTCAAATGTTTGAACAGTCACTTCCTCTACAACAGTTACAACTTAAACCCTTCACAAATTTGTTGTAATTCATTATAGTTTTGACATCCTTTGTATTTTGCATGAGAAACCTAGAGTTTGGATTCAGCTGAAATATTAAAATATCTAAAACATGTATTCGATTGTGTCTGTGAAACATTTATTTTTACAAATAATACCATCAAGTAGCAGAAGCCATTTGGTTTTCCTAGAAAACATCTAAAATTATTGTATATATGCCTCTAGAATTATTTTTTAAACTCCATTGCTGTGTCACTTATATAGTAAAATAATTCTGATTATCTGTGAGAACTGTGCTTGGGTTCTGAGATCCTCAATCTACTTTATCTGATTGTTTCTCAAACTTAAGGAAGCATCAGTATCACCTTGAGGGCTTGTTAAATACAAACTGCCCCTCTTTCCCTTCACCTCCTCCCCAACCCCAGTTGCTGATTCTATAGGTCTGGAGTACAGCCCAAGAATTTGCTTTTCTAACAAGGCCCCCTTTGATACTGATGCTGCTGGTCAGGTGACCACAGTTGTGAACCACTGATCTTAGCCTTTCTTGCAAACTTGGAGTAGGGTCCATATGTGCAGAAGGATGATAACGGAAATATAAATCTGGACAGATGTCCTATACATCTGGTGTTTCCAGATCCTCTCAGGATACTGTGAATTCTTTTTTCCCTTCACATACCTTCATGTTCCCACAGAGACAACAGCATTCAGTTTGTATAGACTGAAGCAAGGAAAACGATCAGCAGCTGTATGTGAATTTTGTTCCTTTTTATAGAGTTGTAGAAGAGGAGAGAGATGATTTTTTTTAAATACCTTCCACCGATGGGTAGATATTGTTGGAAAGCAGATAATTCTTTTTTTTTTTTAATCTTTATTGTTGAAAGTATTTACATGTGTGTCCCCCCCCCCCCCCCATCAACCCTCTCCTGCCTGCCCCAGGCCCTCACGACCCCATTTTCTGTGTCCATGGGCCATGTATATATGCATACAAGGTCCTTGGTTGATTACCTTCCGCCCACCCACCCTCCCCTGCCTTCCTTCAGAGATTCCCTACTCGCTTCCATAGGAAAGCAGATTATTCTTTAATATCAGATAATTTTATAAAACATGTGCCGAAACCGGTTTGGCTCAGTGGATAGAGCGTCGGCCTGCGGACTGAAGGGTCCCGGGTTCGATTCCGGTCAAGGGCATGTACATTGGTTGCGGGCACATCCCCAGTGGGAGGTGTGCAGGAGGCAGCTGATCGATGTTTCTCTCTCATCGATGTTTCTAGCTCTCTATCCCTCTCCCTTCCTCTCTGTAAAATATCAATAAAATATATATTTTATAAAAAAAAAATTAAAACATGTAATTGTCAGGCAATAGCATTACTTTTATTTTTAATCCTCATTGGTGGATATGTTTTTATTGATTTTTAGAGAGCGAGGAAGTGGAGGGAAGAGAGAGAGAAAAACATTGATTGATTGCCTCCCGTACCCACCCCAACCGAGGATGAAACCCGAAACCTTTTGGTATACTGGACAATGCTCCAACAAGTGGAGTCACGCAGCCAGGGCAATAACATTACTTTTATTATAAGACTAGAGGCCCGGTGCAAGGATTCGTGCACCAGTGGGGTCCCTCGGCCTGGCCTGCAGGGATTGGGCTGAAACCGGCTCTCCAACATCCCCCCAAGGGGTCCTGGATTGCAAGAGGGCAGTTCTTGGGTGACGCATCCCGGAATTGGGCTCCCTCCTCTCTGGTTCTGGGTGCGGCACCCGAGAATCGCAGCTGCCAAATCTCCGTAGCTCTGCAGCTCCTGTGTTGAGCATCTGTCCCCTGGTGGTCAGTGTGTATCATAGGTACTAGTCGGAGCATCTGCCCCCTAGTGGTCATTGCGTGTCATAGCTACCGGTTGGACGGTCGCTTAGGCTTTTATATATACAGGTAGTGTTTGCTGCACTGAAGCTTAGTAGTTAAACCAACTTGTTACCAAGTCCTTAGCCTGGGAAAAGAAGGAAAGTCTATAAAGGAAAGTCTATTAGTTGTCATTGGACTTCGCAGCAGAAACTCTGCAAGCTAGAAAAGAGTCGAACCAAATATTCAAACTACTGAAAGAGAGAAATTACTAGCCATGAATAATATATCCAGCAAAGTTATCCTTTAGATATGAAGAAGAAATGAAGACTTTCCCAGACATACAGAAGATGAGGGAATTTATCACCAGAAGCCTTACATTGCAGGAAATACTCAAGGGGGGTGTTGTACCTGAAACAAAGAACAAAATGTCACAAAACTACAAGATCACCAACAAACTTACAGCATAAACAGGGATAATTTGTGACAACAGAAACATAAAAGGGGATGGATAAAGGACTGAATTTGCAAAGGAGAATGGAGCCCAAATGCACTCAAAAGAAAAAGGAGCCGAAACCGGTTTGGCTCAGTGGATAGAGCATCGGCCTGCGGACTGAAGGGTCCCGGGTTCGATTTCGGTCAAGGGCATGTACCTTGGTTGCGGGCACATCCCCAGTGGGAGGTGTGCAGGAGGCAGCTGATCGATGTTTCTTTCTCATCGATGTTTCTAGCTCTTTATCCTTCTCCCTTCCTCTCTGTAAAATATCAATAAAATATATTTTTTTTAAAAAAAAAGAAAAAGGACTACTGTATATATGACACTTTTTCATAAACTTAATGGTAAACACACACACAAAAAAACTGAGACATAACTTAAAAAAAGAGGAAACAGATGAAAAAAGTATGGAATACCATCAAATAAAGCAACAATCAGAAACACTAAGGAAAAAGAACCAATGTAGGCACAGAGCTAACAGAAAACAAAAGATAAAATGGCTATAGGAAATCCTCATACATCAGTAATTACCCTAAATATTAATGGACTGAATTCACCAATAAAAAGGCATAAAGTAACAGATTGGATCAAAAAAACAAAATCCAACCATATGCTGCCTTTAGGACACAAATCTAAGCTGCAACCACAAAAATAGGTTCAAAATGATTCTCTAAGCAAATAGCATCCACAGAAAAGCAGGTGTAGCCATACTTATATCTAACAAAATTAAAATCCTTCTTTTCTCCTCTTTTTTTTTTTCATTTCCACTGCCCCTGGAACCTTACAGAGACTTGCATCGTATTTTACTTGAACTATAATGTCAGTATATTCTTAGCTTATCCCCTTCCTAGTCCAGAGTTTAATTTCTTTAGGTTTCTGTTTTCAAAAGGATTGTTTTAAATTTCCTTCATGACCTAACCCCACCATCCACTTAACAGTTTATTCATTAGATTTATTGAGTTCCTAACATGTATCAGACTCTCTGCTCAATTCTGGATACTCTTTAGATGTCTGAGATTGAGGGGCAAGTATATTCACTACTTCCCTACCTCTTCAAATTCTCCTCTATTACTTCTACTTGGTTATTTTTATTTGTTTTTAATTTTTTTTATTATTTCAGAGAAGGGAGAGGCGGGGAGAAAGATAGAAACATCAGTGCTGAGAGAGAATCATTGATCAGCTGTCTCCTGAGCGCCCCACACTGGGAATCGAGCCCACCACCTGGGCAAATGCTCTGACCAGGAATCAAACAGTGATCTCTGGTTCATAGGGTGCCGCTCAACCACTGAGCCACCCTGGCTGGGCACCTTAATGGCATTTTAATTTTTTTAAGTGTTTATTTTAGCCAAACTGGTGACATATAGCAGAGAGCACGATCTCAAATGCTCCTGAATGACTTTTTTTAAAAAACATATTTTTATTGATTTCAGAGAGGAAGGGAGAGGGGAGAGAGAGAGAGAGACATTGACATCAATGATGAGAGAGACATCATTTATCGGCTGCCTCCTGCACGCCCCCACTGGGGATCGAGCCCGCAACCCAGGCATGTGCCCTTGACTGGAATCAAACCTGGAACCCTTCAGTCCATAGGCCGACGCTCTATCCACCGAGCCAAACCGGCTGGGGCCTTAATGGCATTTTTATTTTTTATTTTTTTTATTTTTTATTTTTAAATATATTTTATTGATATTTTACAGAGAGGAAGGGAGACGGATAGAGAGCTAGAAACATCGATGAGAGAAACATCGATCAGCTGCCTCCTGCACACCTCCTATTGGGGATGTGCCCGCAACTTAATGGCATTTTTAACTGGTCATTCTGTAGTGATGTGGTTTTAAGCAGTAAACCTTTTGTAATTCAGTTTTCTTAAATGTAAATAAAGATACGGGGTAATGTGAAGATTCAGTACATTAATACATGAAACTAACTGCTATTAGTTCAAAATTTCTAAAGACAGGGAACAAATTAAGTATCTCAAAGATGTTTTTCAACCTAAAGAATCTCTGAAAATATGACTGTGGCTTTATAATACCCACTATACTTATTCACCTCTCTCCTAAAAGGATTACCTCTAAACTGTTGAGTTGAGCATAATAAAATGTTAAGTATAACACTTGACACAGTATTTTGTTTTTGCAGATGTTCTCAAATAGTGATGAAGCTGTGATCAATAAAAAGCTTCCCAAAGAACTCCTATTACGGTAAGTAAGCCTGAATGCTAATTTTATGTTTGTGTGTGTGTGTATCATATTTATCTATTTAAAAATTTGTTCTTTTCCTATAAGTAATATTTGGATTATCTGAATTTATAAATTTATTGATTTTTTTGTTAAATAATCTTGTCTTTTCTAGATATAAATATTTTTGAATGTTTAATCTAGAAAATTTTCTCCTACCCAATTTGTACCTATATATAATTTTGTTTTCTCATTTTCCCTTTGCCCTATTCTTTTAGATAATGTAAGAGATAGCATATTTTAGTCTAGTTTAGTACTGATTTTTTTTGAAGAGTGATTTTAATCCATCCCTTCCCCACACTTAAGTTTGCAAAAAAATATTACATATACTGAGGTGCTATATAGAAGAGTTACAACCCTTTATTTTACTGATAGAAAGGCAAAAGCTATTTGAGACTCTTTCTTTTCCTATATTGCACTTATGATTTTACCTTTCTTACTTTTAATGTTTAGAAAGTACATTTGGGGTCACCCATAACATAAAACACACAGCTCCTGGTTTACATACCTGACTCAGGAATCACCTAGGAAGAAATAGGCATTAGGGAAGTTATTTTCAGTACCCATTATTTGGGCACTTAATCACACCATTCTTTGTTCACTTATGTGAAATATCGTGACTGAGAAAGAAAGGTATATTCTCACTTGCAATTTTAAGAAGTTGTTATTTGTGCTTAAAGGTATCACTTCTTGCTCTTAGCTTGCTACAAAGTCTAGCCAGCCCATAACCAGCCCATTCCTGCTTCAGGATTTGTATGTCTTAAGTCCTCCACTATATTGTAAGATTCCTGTAAACAGGGATCATCTATATATATAAAAGCCTAAGCGACCATCTGACCGACTGACCAGTAGCTATGACATGCACTGACCACCAGGGGGGCAGATGCTCAGCGCAGGAGCTGCCAAGCTGCGGTGACTTGGCCGCTGCAGTTCTCAGGTGATGCACCCGGAACCAGAGAGGAGGGAGCCTGATTCTGGGGTGCATCACCCGAGAACCGCCCTCTCACAATCCGGACCCTCACGAGATGTCGGAGAGCCGGTTTCGGCCCAATCCCCGCAGGCCAGGCCGAGGGACCCTGGGCCTCTAGTATCCTATAAATATTTATGTAGTACCTTACACATTGGAGATACTAAGAAAAAATTATGGAATTGAACTTGCAATGGGTTTTTCCCTGGAAGCATTGCCTATGTACATGCTGGTTGACGAGTTTAAATTAATAGCAATACACCCTTGACTGCCCAGGGCCATTGGAGAATATACAATCCTGAATATATTGAGTAATATCTTGAGTATTCCTCAAATTGCAGCAAATTTTTAGCTATATAATTTTAGATAGGTTACGTTCTTAACTGCTGTTGTAAGCTGAGTATACTAAGGCATTCTTTAGTTTTTTTTATAATGACATTTATTTGAATGCTCAGTTCTACATTGTACTATTGTAGTTTACCTTAAGACTCACTAAGATTTAGGGAAATTACTTGACTCCTTATTAACTGGCCACACCATATATATATGGTTTATGTTTTTCTGGTTTTGCCATGAAACCCAAATTTCTTACTATGGCCTACAAGACCCCTCATGGTCTGGCATTATAGTTTAAATTGGCTGATTTCTAACCTAAACAGGGAACCTAACTAGCACATATAATAAGATTTCTGTGAGGAAATGAGCTTAAGTTCCAAACAGTCGATTCTGTACTTCCTGATGGGAATAAGTCCCTTCCTAAGTTGGAGACAGAGTGAAATTGATATCCTAAGAAGGAAGGAAATGACTAGATACCATAAAAAACATAGGTTTTGTTAAAAGCATTAAGACAAATAGGAAAGAGGCTTTTTTGATATCTTTGACATTGCACCAGATAACAGATCAATATAAATGTTAGTAAATTCAATCTGGGTATATTTCCTAAAGTTTAAATTTTGTTTAAAGTATACAGGGCATGACTAGAAAAAACAGATGCCCTGGGAAGGAAAACTGGATAACTGGAAGATAGGAATAGAAGGAAAACTTACTTTTTATTAGGCTTTTTTGTACTTTTAGCTATTCTTATTTGAACTCTTCATTTTGAAATAGTCGCATACTTACAAAAAGCTACAAAAATAGTTTTGAGAATACCCTTCCCTAAGAACTAAAATTTTATATAATTAAACAATACAGTTATCAAAATTAGGAAATTAATATTGATATAGTACTCTTAACTAATCTACAGACCTATTCAAATTCCTCAGTTGTCCCAATAATATCTTTTATTCTGGCCCAGGATCCATTCCAGGATTAGACATTCCATTCAGTTGTCATGTCTGCTTAGTTTTCTTTAATCTGGGGCAGTTCCTTAGTCTTTCTATTGTTTTCATAATCTTGATAGTTTTGAACTGTTATTTTCTAGACTCCCTCAGTTTGGCTTTGTCTGGTGTTGCCTTATGATTAGGTTATGCACTTTGACAGGTATATTACAAAAATGGTGTGTCCTTCTCCGTGTATCATAATAGGAGGCACATAAGTTAATATGCTTATTACTGGTGATGTTAACTTCGATCACTTTTTAGATAGTGTTTTTCTGTTTCTCCACTGTGAAATTATTTTTCTTTGTTATTGATAAATATCTTGTGGGGAGAGATATTGAGACTATATAAGTGTTCTGTTAAAATACAGTTTAAGCCCTAGCTGGTGTTACTCAGCGGTTAGAGTGTCAGCCCCTCACACTGAAGGGTCTCAGGTTCGATTCCTGGTCAAGGGGCACATACCAGAGTCCCGGTGGGCTCCCCAGGCCTATTTGGGTGCATGCGGGAGGCAACCAATCAATGTGTCTCTCTCACATTGTTATTTCTCTCTCTCCCTCCCTCCTTCCCACTTTCTCTAAAATATCTTTGGATGAGGATTTTTAAAAAATACAGTTTAATAAATATTATACAGCATTTGTTTTGGTTAGATTTTAAGTTACATATTACATCATTGATTCCAGCATATATTAACTTACACGGAGGACAATTGTGTTCTTAGGAACCTACTATTTACTTGTAAATGCAAGGCCACAGCCAAGTTACCATGAATTAAGTAAGTGTTCTTGTTTCCTCTTAACTTTAACTTACTGATTCTCTTCCTTCCCTTTTAAAACAAAGTTTATTATTAATGTGGTAGCAAGCTGGAATCCACTGTTTGCATAATGTGAAATCAGTTAGCAGAATTGACTGTACTCTCTTTCAGAGCAGAGCCATATGCATTTATTTAGGAGTGCCTCTTGATAAATGAATGTCAGTGTTTATAAGACAAAGAGTCTTGTGTATTTTCCAAGAGCTACTGTAAAGTGACTTGTTCCTCAGAGATTTTCTCTGAAGATGATATTGATAACTGTAAAAGTGACATGAAGGATAAGACTGCTTGAGCCCACACATGCCCTTTTAGCTATGAAACAAGTACAGTTTCAGAATGAGGATTATTATTACTTATAAGAATCTAAAATATTTTTCATTATTTTTTCAACTGTTGGAAGTGTTGGGACATAATTATCATGTAATATATACTATGTATGTGTGAGTTGGTAGAAGAAGGGAGTGAGGGAAAGATCAGAGAGAGATTATTGTTTCCCCTTTTGTGAACAGAGACAAAAGGTGCTTTTTAAAAATATTTTTTTATTGATTTCAGAGAGGAAGGGAGAAGGAGAAAGAAATAGAAACAACAATGATGAGAGAGAATCATTGATCATTTGCCTACCGCACACCCCCACGGGGATCAAGCCTACAATCAGGGCATGTGCCCTGAGCAGGAATCGAACCGTGACCTCTTGGTTCATAGATCAGTGTTCAACCACTGCCAACTGGGTGACAAAAGGTCTTTGATTCAGGTGTACTACAAGATTTTAGGCTCGAGGGGGTTTTTTTGGTATAGTATATAGTATTGTAGTTTAGGATTTTCCCCCCTAACCCTAAATGTCATTTGTAATATTCTTTATTTTGGAGAATTTATAAGCTCTGCACATACGGTCCATTATTAAGTTGGATGGGCAGTATTATTTTTGTAAATTGCTCTACTTTATCTTATAATAAAGTTGTCTATCTCTTTTTAGGATATTTTCTTTTCTGGATGTTGTTACCTTATGTCGCTGTGCTCAGGTCTCCAGGGTAAGAATGCTTGACATAATTAGAGGGATATCCCTTCCTGACACTGATAATATCAGCTTCTGTAGTAGGGAAACTATTTACTTTAGATGTTAGTTGAATATTGTGTTTCAAAGGATGTTGTTTCACCCATGGCATACCCAAACCTATGTAATTCTACAATTCTACTACACGTACCATCTTGACTATTTGTATAATACAAACAGAGGAAACATTTTCCAGGAAAAGATATTAAACATACAAATTAAAAGATTGGTCTCTACTTAGAATTTTAATAAAATAGTGTTTCATTATGTTTTCCTAGTTAATTTTATACACACATATACATATGGAAGGCTCTTGAGGTCTGATTCGCATGTCAACTCCCCTTATTTTTTTCTCTCAAAAGGTAATAGCTAGTTTTTTTTTAAATTGTAGAGCAAACCAGATTCCATTCTCAAAGTCAGTTTTTACATTATTATTAATTATCCATTTTTGCCAGTTGACTTGCCATGATAAAACAGTGAAACATCGTAATCTTATTGGCTGCCACTAATATAAAGAATAGAAACTCTTTTGTGGAAAAACTGCTTTATGAACCATTCCTAGTCTCTTGTAATACAGATACATAATAATTAACCTACTAAAAGGAATGTGTACTTAGAATTATCATCTTTTTATAAACTGGACAATGGTACAGTCCTAGGTCCTGGATATGTAATAACATCTATGTCAATAAGTGTATCCACAATTTTTTAAAATTTCAGTATAAATCTATGTCTTGAATGTTTATAGTAAGAGATGATATTCTAAGTTTATAGCTCAACAATATTAAGACTTTTGTTTATACTTTAAATTCAATAGGGAAAACTTTTAAAGACTTTCTTATTAAAATACAACAAATTAACTCTGAATCTTTTTCCACCTGATCCTGAAAAGTTGAGAAGCTTAGAAACTTTCTTACCTCCCTTTAGCTTACTGAAGAAATGTATGAGAAGTCTTTAAACTTTCACTGTTTTGCAGTGATCACTGAATTAAGTTAGAGGGAAAGTTGACCAATCGAAAAACATGCCTGAGTGAGCAAATTGGTCTCAAGGAAAGCATTAAGGCTCTATCAGGTATACGGAGAAATTATGCTGTCTTTTCAAAGTCCCAGGTTACCATATCACAGTTTCAAGTCTGACCAAGTGATGCTATGGATAGCAAATAGGTATTGAACATAGCAATATTCATTATACTGTCCTCTTTCTTTGGTTTCACCCTCATCTTGATCCTTGTTGAGAGAGAGAGTAACGGGCTTACTTTTCATCAGCTGAACTATCTCTTTGGGATGAGAAACTAGAATCTTCCAGTTAGAAAACAGTTTCTGGCTATGATACACACTACAGCCTGTTCTTTCCCCAAGCTCCTAAAATCTATTGTAGCTCTACCCACTCATTTATGAGATATTCTCATTGGAGAATAAAGTATGAATAAGAAGGCAGACTTACTGGGTGTTAATAGTGGGGACTGGGAAATGTTTCTGTCAATTTCAATCATTAGTAGAATGAATTGTGAACATGAATATTGCTGGGTTTTCTCCTTTGTTCCAGCTCCTGCTCATTCTGTCTCTTTTTCTTCTAAATAGGCCTGGAATGTTCTGGCTCTAGATGGCAGTAACTGGCAGCGAATTGACCTGTTCGATTTCCAGAGGGATATTGAGGTATAATTATGTGGTGTGTAGCCCCATTTCTCTTGTTAGGATGTAATTACAGCATGGAACAGACTAGTGAACCATATAAATCTTCTTTCCCTGGAGAGACAAAGTATTAATTTTGGTGCCTATGAACTTCATGGGAGCCTGCAATGTTCCCACGAACTTATTCTTTGAGTCTTTACGAATGAACAGAATTATTTAATTGAAATAATACTATTTGTATTAATAGGACAAATTTTTTTTTTGTGGTGAAAATATGAGCCTGTATTTGCTCATTTTAAGGAAGTCTTTTTATATTTATTGAAGAATCAGTTAACTTGTTGAGGTATGATATTTGTATAAATTCTTCTTGAGATGGGCGTTTTGGTTCTTGGAAAGATTATAGTTTTTGTGAAGAATGAAAAAAAGAATAAAGTCAAAAGTCATTTATTGAATTATTTTGCTGGAGAGAGATTCCACCCCTTTTTTCTTCTCTATTTTATCTCTTAGTATTGTTTATTATTTCTAAAATAGAGAAGCATAATAGCTTAAACTTAAATTATTTTAACCTCAATTTGAGCTCTGTGGTCCTTGGTTTTCTCATCAAAAGGGTGGAAATAGTAAGAGTCCTCATCCTATATAATAAAAGGCTAATATGCAAATTGTCCCTTAGGGAGTTCGACCGACCAGGAGTTTGACCACTCGCTATGCTATGTGCTGACCACCAGGGGGCAGTGCAGAATGAAGGAAGGCCCTGGCCGGCAGCCAGCAGCCAGGGGAAGGAAGGCCTAGGGACCCTACCCGGGCATGAATTTTGTGCACTGGGCCTTTAGTTGTGTTATAAGAATTAAATAAATTTTACTGGAACTTAATTATCTTAAAGATCCGTGTAAGGATTTTTTAAAAAGCCTCACATGAACTTTCCATTATCTTTAAAAGTGCCTTTAAAATACTATCCATTGACATGAAACTGTATTTTTATGTTTTTCACAATTATTTAATCTAATGGAAGTGATTGCTTAAAACAACATGGCCTACACATTCAGCAAGCTTTTGTTAGATGTTCATTGAGTCTCTGCTGTAATTAGAAAACTATAAGAAGCACTTTAGAAAGAATACAGAAATAATAGAGTTAATATCTTTCAGTAGCTGCAGTTTAATTAGAAGGGCAGTTGGGCAATCTACTTTATAATAATAAAAGCATAATATGCTAATTAGACCAGACAGCCGAACGACCTTCTGGGCATCCTTCCTGATGAAGCCACAGGGGCCGAGGCAGAGGTGATTAGGGACAATCAGGTAGGCAGGTGAGCAGTTAGGGGCGATCAGGCAGGCAGGCAGGCAGAGTGTTTAGGGGCTATCAGGCAGGCAGGTGAGCAGTTAGGGGCGATCAGGCAGGCAGAGTGGTTAGGGGCGATCAGGCAAGCAGGCGAGTGGTTAGTGGCAATCAGGCAGGCAGGTGAGTGGTTAGGGGCCATACAGGCAAACAGTTAGGGGCGATCAGGCAGGCAGAGTGGTTAGGGGCGATCAGGCAGGCAGGCAGAGTGGTTAGGGGTGATCAGGCAGGCAGGGAGGTGAGCAGTTAGGAGTCAACAGTCCCGGATTGCAAAAGGGTGCAGGCTGGGCTGAGGGCCCCCCCCCCCCAGTGCACGAATTTCATGCACCGGGCCTCTAGTCTATATATATATGGCTAATATGCAAAGTGTCCCCGCGGGAGTTCTATCACTGGCTATGATGTGCGCTGACCACGAGGGGGCGGCGCAGAACAAAGGAAGGCCCCGGCCGGCAGCCAGTGAAGGGAGGCCCTGGCCAGCAGCCAGAACACCCTGATAGGCCCTAATCTCCGACCAGGCCTAGGGACCCTACCCGTGCATGAATTTCATGAACTGGGCCTCTAGTATACACATAAGACCTTACATAGACATAAACCTTAACATAGGCATAAGAGAACTATAGAGCACCGTTTCCTCAAATAGAGAATATCTTACAAATTGAGTGAAATAAACAGCTATATAGGGTTTGTTTAGGCATGTTTCAAGTAGATGCGATAATCAGGAAAGCTTTTTCACAGTAAGTTGAAATTTTCCTATTGCATTAATAACTAATTCTTTAAAATGAATAGAAGCCTCTTCTTTGTTTTATAAATTATTTAAAATGAGTTTGTATTCTTTTCAAAATCAATGTGATGACTTATCTTTTTGTTTACCTGTCTATATTTTACAGGGCCGGGTAGTGGAGAATATTTCAAAAAGATGTGGGGGCTTTTTACGAAAGTTAAGTCTTCGTGGGTGTCTTGGAGTAGGAGACAATGCATTAAGGTAAGAACATAATTATTGATTAACTGATCTTCCATAACTGAAGTAAAGAAAGCACCATCTCATCCAGAAAAGGTTAAAATTGTTTTAAGCTTTTTATAAAGAAAGTTATTGCTTTCTTTAAGCTATTCTGAACTCAAACACACATACATTGCTTTATAGCACAAAGATATTCAGTAGTGGGATGTAGGGTTTTGAGAATAAAACAAGAACCAGTGTCCCCTCCAAAAAAGCCAAATTCCCCATATCATAAATAGTTCTTTTGAAGCCTTGAGTAAATTTTGGGTTTTGTTTTGTTGTTGTTTTTTCTCAAAGTTAAGGTAATTTTAACTTGGTTGACAAAAAGATCAATGTTGAAAGTTTGTGGTTGAGCCCTAGCTGGTTTGGCTCAGTGGATAGAATGTCAGCCCTCGGACTGAAGGGCTTGGGTTCGATTCCGGTCAAGGGCACATACCTTGGTTGCAGGCTTGATCTCCGGATGGCCCTAGTTGGGGTGCTTGCAGGAGGCAACCAATCAAGACACTTTGATATGTGTCTCTCTCATATCAATGTTTCTCTCTCTCTCTGTCTCTCCCCCTCCCTTCCACTCTTTCTAAGAAATCAATAGAAAAATATCCTCAGGTGAGGTTTAACTCCCCAAGCCCCCCCCCCAAAAAAAAAGTGTTTATGGTTGAAAATTAATTTATTTGTGATTGTGAACGACTTTTGTACCAAATATCCAATATTGCCAATAATATGTATACACACACACACACACATATATATATATACATATATATATATATGTTATTACTTTTTAAATACCAGAATTGTGCCTGTTTCATTTCAAACCTTTTATTTTTTTTCTGTGAAGGACCTTTGCACAAAACTGTAGGAACATTGAAGTACTAAATTTAAATGGGTGTACAAAGACTACAGACGCGTAAGTATTTTGTGTTTTAGAAGGGTAAATCATAGCCCTTTGTGTCTTGCCTATAGAGGCTTTAAATGCATGCTACTAAATACATTTAGCATATTTCCTTTTGGTATTATGGAAGAAAGGTATTTTAAAAGGAGAAAGTAACATTAAAGTAGCGGTGAAATAAGGCATTTATTTTGGAATCGGGCGCAAATCCTATCTTGCTCTTTTAAGTGAAACTTAAAAATTGTAGTCAGTGAATATGCAGTAGGGATAATAATGATATAAGTTACTAGGACAGTTTATATTTCAAGAAGATACTAGTGGCTGTCATTCAAAAGACATGGCAAACAGATCATTTTATAAAAACGTGTAAAATCTTACACATGGGACTAAAACATTGTGGTAATCAGTATTGAGAGTATTGATTAAATGACTTTGAATGTACTGTGTTTGTATTGGTCGTAATATAAAAGAAATAAATTCTGATCCTTCATCCTTGAGAGTTTATCATCACAGACACAATAGACACCAAAGGTAAACATGGTAAACATTTTTTTTATATATATATATTTTATTGATTTTTCACAGAGAGGAAGGGAGAGGGATAGTTAGAAACATCGATCAGCTGCCTCCTGCACACCTCCCACTGGGGATGTGCCCGCAACCAAAGTACATGCCCTTGACCGGAATCGAACCTGGGACCCCTCAGTCCACAGGCCAACGCTCTAGCCACTGAGCCAAACCGGTCAGAGCAACATGGTAAACATTTTTAAAAGCTCAAGAATATCTATTGGTAATAATACGTATCAAATAACATTTACATATTAGGTAGGGAAATTATTGCCTATTGTGAGGTGAAGCCATTGGAGAATTATGCTTTCACAGCGAATGGCCAGAATTATTCACGGAATCTTCCTGTTCAAAAAGTCCTCATAAAAGAGATATTTTTAGAATTGCTTGAATGAAGGAAAGTGGATGATACTCCAAGCACAGGGGCACATTATTTATTTTATTTCTTTCTTTGAGGTCACAACATTGTTCACCTTTAAAATAGGAAAGTGTTTGAAAGATAAGGACTATGGTTATTAACAAGTATTACTCCTATGGGTTGATTTGGAAATCTTGAATAGGAGAGACAATTTACTAACCCCTTCTCCAACCATGACTTTATACCAGTAGCCTAACATTTACTTTAGATAAATTACCTGTTTATTTTTTCCTTTGAATATTTAATGTAATAGAGATTAAGAATTTGACCACTTGGTATCTAAAAAGTGACATATAATTTACACATTTTTCTAGGAATTTATATACCAAAGATACACTGGCAAAAATGTAATATGATTTATATACAAAGCTATTCATTTTTACTGTTTGTAAATAGCAAATACTGCATTATTATTTTTTAAATGTTTTTATTTATTTTTAGAGAGAGGAAGCGAGAGAGAGAAACATTGATTGGCTGCCTCTCACACACTCCCTACTGGGGATTGAGCCCGTGACTTCCTGGTTCATAGGTCAACGCTCAATTACTGAGCCACACCAGCCGGGCAGTACTGCATTATTCTTAGTAGCAAATGACAGAAAACAATCCAAGTGTCTTATTAGTAGATGTCTGGTTAAAAAAAGGAATGAACCCTAGCCAGTTTGGCTCAATGGATAAAGCGTCGGCCTAGAGGCTGAAGAGTCCTGGCTTTCATTCCGGTCAAGAACATGTACTTTGGTTGCAGGTTCCCTGGCCCTGGTTGGGTGCGTGCAGGAGGCCTCAACCCATAGATGTGTCTCTCTCACATGATTGTTTCTCTCTGTCTCTCCCTCTCCCTTCCACTCTCTCTAAAAATTAATGGAAAAATACCCTCGGGTGAGGATTATCAAACAACAACAACAAAAAACAAGGATTGAGGAGAATCTTTCTATAGTACACTGGAGTGATTGCCAGGACATACTGTTAAAAAAGCAAGTTGCAGAAGAATTTGTATAATAAGATACCTTTTGTAGGGCCAGGGGATATAATACAAATATATATTCATATTTATTAGTATTTTCTGGAAGAAGCAATGGAAAGGTAATCAAAAACTAATAAAAATGGTTACCTATGGGGGAGAGAGAACACCAAGAGACAGGAATGAAAGAGAGACTTCTGAAGTATGTTTTATACCTTAATAGCCATGTAAATGTTCTACATAATTAAAACATGAATTAAGCTAAAAAGAAATCAAAGCAGTCCCTAACAATCAAAACAAAACACATGAACCCAGCCATACCAAATTGAAGCTATAACCACCAGAGAGAAATTACTTCTACTGACTTTTGACTTCTTAGAACACATTTTAAGCATATGCCAAAGTAGACAAAATTGAACCCATCAGCCATCTTCAAATTGATAATTGAGAAATTATTACTTAATGGCTAGTATTGTGTCACCTTACCCCCACGTTTATCTTGTTTTGAAAAACGTCTTAGACATTATATTATTTAATCAGTAAGTATGCATTTCTAAAAGTTAAAGGCTGGGTCTGTTTTTTCTATGCCTTCTGTGGTGTCCCTTGGGAAAACCCTCACACACATACAGAATTTTCAGCATTCCGTCAGAAATTACAACACATGCAACGAAGCAGGAAATGATACCAGAAGAAGAGCCAGGAAGAAAAACCAGCCAATAGAAACAGACCCAGAAATGACAGAGATTATAATATTGACCAATAAAGAGTTTGAAAATAGCAATTACAAATATGCTAAAAATGTTTAAAGATAATATAAAGATTAAAAGGATGGGAAAAGATATACTATTACAAACACTAGTCACAGGAAAGTTGAAGTGGTTATTAATATCAGCTGATGATGTAAACTTTAGGGAAAAGAGTGGATGGAAAAGATATTAAGTGGTACCCTCCTCTTTCAGTAAATGATTAAATTTGTATATCAAAACCAGTAAAATTATAGAACACTTGAGCAACATTATCAGTGAATTTGTCCTAATTGACATTTATAGAATGCTATACCAGAAAGCACCAGAATAAGCTTTTCAAGTGCACTTGGAATATTCAATAATATACACCAAGTAATGGGGCCATAAAACAAATTTCAATAAATTTAGAAGAATTGAAATTCTATTGAATGTGTTCTATAGCATCAATGATATTTAAGTAGAAATCAACAACACATATCTAAATAATGTAAAAATTAAATAATCACCCTCTGAATAACCTATGGATCAAGGAATAAATTACAAAGGAAACTCAGAAAATACGTTTTGCTGTGTGATAATGAAAACACAACATTGAGACTTGTAAACTGCACCAAAGGCAGTGAAGTGCTTAGGGAAAGTGTATAGCTTTAAATACATATACAGATTTCCCCTGCTATCTGAAAGTGTCCCTAGGAAACCTTTCTTAAGCCAAATTTATATAAAATAATGAAGCTTTGGACACCTTAAGAGATGAACAAAGTAAACAGATAAAGCACAGATGCTCAGAGTTCAAAGCCAGGGTGGCTTGCCCTGGCCAGTGTGGCTCGGTTGATTGGAGTCCTCCCATACACTGAAAGGTGGCAGTTCGATTCCTGGTCAGGGCACATATCCAGGTCATGGGTTAAATACCTGTAGGTACGTACGGGAGGCAGCCAATCCATGTTTCTCTCTTTCTCTCTCCTTTACTCTCTCTGACATTTAAAAATGTCAGAACAGTTCTTGGACTTTGGACTATATAACAGTAGGTAACTGATGAGATTTACTGCCCTCTAGAAAAAAAGAACAAAAGCCACATGATCATCCCAGTGTGATAGGCAGCCTCTAAAAAGGCCCCCAAGTAATTCCTACCTCCCTGGTATTCACACCCTTGTGAAGGTCCCCTGCATGCACTGGACCTAATTAAGGTCTCATTTCTAATAATAGAATACAGCAAAAGAGATTGGGTGTCACTTTGGAGATTAGGTTACAAAAAGATTGTGACTTCTGTCTTGCTCTACTTTTTCTCAGGGCTCTGACTTGGGGGGAGCAGGGCAAGTTGCCCTGTTTTGAGTAGTTCTGTGGAGAGGCCCATGTGTCTAGGAAGTGAGGTCTCTGGCCAAGAGCCAGTGAGGACCTAAAGCCTACCAAAAACCAAATGACTGAACTTGGAATTGGATCTTCTGAGGTTTGCCAAAAACTACTTAAATGAGCTTGGAAGGGAATCTGTACTCAGTTAACCTTTGAGATGACTGCAGCTGTGGCCAATTCCTTGATTACAGTCTTGTGAGAGACCCTGAGTTAGAGGCACCCTGCTAAGCTGCCTGTGCAGGTATTCCTGGCCCACAAAATCTGTGGGATAATAAGTGTTTGTTGTTTTAAGCTTCTCACTTTGGGGCAATCTATAATACAACAATAGATAACTAGTGCATCATTAGATAAAAAAGCACATAACAAAATCCAGCACCCATTCATGATAAAAATTCTCAACAAACTAGGAATAGAAGGCCCTTCCCTCAATCTGTTCAAAGGTGTCCATGAAAAACTTACTGCTAGCCAACATAATTTAATGGTGAAACACTGAATGCTTCACCCTAAGTTCAGAAGCAAGGATGTTAACTCTTACCATTTCTATTTAACATTCTTTTGGAGATTCTGACCAGTGCAGTACGTTTATTACAGAATTACAAAGTAAAAGCCCAATAGAAGATTATATTCCATACCCACTAAAATGGCTATAATAAAAAAGAGGGGTGTGGGGAACCAATACAAAGTATTTGGCAAAGATGTGGAGAAACTGGGGCCTTCATAGGTTGCTGGTGAGAATCTAAAATGGTACAGCTGCTTTAGAAAGCAGTTGAGCAATTTTTTTGAAAGTCAATCTTAAACTTAGTATAGGACCTAACAATTCCCCTAGCCATCTAGCCAGAAGAAATAAAGTATAGGTCCACACAAAAACCTAAGAAACATATCTGCCAAATAGAAAGTATGGTTCTTATTTGGGTTCTAATTTGATCAAATCAACTTGACAAAGGCATTTATGAGAGAATTGGGGAAAATTAAATATAGTGATGATATCAGATATTAAGAAATTAAAGTCCTTATCTATTAAAAATATGTCCTCAAATATTTACAGGTGAAATATGTCTGGGATTTGCTTTAAAATATTGGAACGAAAAAAGAAGAGTAATGGGTGAAATAGAAATAGAATATTGATAAGTGTAGAAGCATAATGATGGTACATGTGCTTTCTCTGATATTCATTCTTGTGTATATTTGAAATTTTTCATAAATGAAAAAAATTAAACTGAGGCCTTGACCACTGTAAAAAGAGCCTCTAAGAAATTCATGAAGGAAAGTAGGAAGTAATGTTACGTAACTTGTTTCAGCCCAGCACTGGTCCATCCTCTGTATTTCTTGCAAAAATTCAATTATTACTGCCATGCAAGAAGTTAGCAGAGATTTAAGTGAAAGAGCAGAGACAGAGCTTTCAGTCTTCATGTCTCACTGCTTGCTAGCAGGTAGTAGCTTTCTTATGTTCCTGAATTGCAAAGTGCATGTAGATCTTTTATCAGCACATATGCAGTTTGCTTTTAGTAGCTATTAATATTTCCTAAA
Organism: Plecotus auritus; assembly: GCF_963455305.1. NCBI lineage: Eukaryota > Metazoa > Chordata > Mammalia > Chiroptera > Vespertilionidae > Plecotus > Plecotus auritus. The sequence continues at coordinate 9,754,441 of NC_137774.1, forward strand.
GTGAATAAAGCACCATCTTCCCCTCATACAAATTCTCATACACATCACAGCCTTTTTTTATCCTTCATAAAGGCCACTGGTTTTCTTCCTCAATGTGAAAGGTTCCAGGATTTATAGCTGCTTTTATTGGGGGTATGGAAATTTTACAGTTCTTAAGTATATACATGTATTTAATGAAAATCATGTATGATATACTAAGGATGTGTTATTATTTGTTTGTTTATTATTTTCTCCTTTTTCCATTTTTCAGTACATGTACTAGCCTTAGCAAGTTCTGTTCCAAACTCAGGCACCTTGACTTGGCTTCCTGTACATCAATAACAAACATGTCTCTAAAAGCTCTGAGGTAAATTTCTTAAGATAAGATTGTCCAACAATCAGAACAAATACTTATTAAAAAATAATAACTGACATAAAGTTGGAATTGAAGGAAACTATGTTTTATGGATACAGACAACGGTTTAGAATAGATCTTTTACCAGTTGCCCAAATTACAGGACAGGTGAAATGACGAGGTAAGTAGGGCTTATTTATACATGAATGATTAGTTGTTGTTTTTATGGAGGCTTCGTCCCCTCTTCCCAAAAAATGACACGTAGTGTCACTTAGTGATTAAAGGAGTGCTCTGGAGTTAGGTCATTATTAGGTACCTTGAACAAATGTAGTCCTTGTGAGTTTTTCCTTGTCATCTCAGGTTTGTTACTAGGATTAAACCATATTATCATTATTTGATAACATTAAGCCAAACCATATAAAGTTGTCAATATTTCAATAGCTTTTGTCTTATAAAAATGACAGTTTCATGTTTTTTAACTTAATATATATAAATTGCTTAGCATATAGTAAGCACTCAATAAGTTATCATTGTTTTAATGATACTGTATTTTTTTAAAAATACATTACAGAAAATATATCTTAAAAGGAAGGTGAGATGCACATTCTCTTTTTAACTTTGTTTTTTATCAGCCTTTTATGGTCCTATATATTGGTTACATTTATGAATAATAAGAATTAAGCTACTAAAAGACTTAGTTAAGTAGAGTATAAGTAATCTTTAAATGTGGCTCCTAGACTTTCCTTGTGAATATTAAGCACATATGTATCTAAGGCTGTTTGCTGTGTAGGATAATAGCATAATATAATAACATTTAGAGTTTACAAAATATTCACATAAATGATCTCATTTATTTGAAAATCTTGTGCGGTAGATAACCTTGTGAGGTAGATATAGATAGTGTCTACTTTACAGACAGAAAATCTAAAACTTTTGTGAACACCAGGTAATGTGATTCAACCATGTCATGTAACTGAATAAGATTCTGTGCTGCCCTTAAGTTTCTCAGAGTCTAGTGGGAGAAAAAAACAACACATTAAACATGTCATCATGTGACAGTGTGGTAATAGAAGCCATATAGTGCTGTGATAGAAGTACGGTCAGCAGTTCGGGGAGAACATAGACGTGGCTGTGGCTAATCTTGGTTAAAAGAGGTTCAGGCAGGCTTCCTGAAGTGACTTGCTGGAAGTCACACTATTAATGTTGAAGAATGGGCTTGAACCAAGATCCCCTGGTTTTATTTTATAAATCCGTTAAATCAGTATTTTCCAAAGAATGTCATAGAGCTTTGGATTCTTCCATAGATCATATATGAAATCAAAGTTCAAAGATAAAGCTAGTATTTGATAGAAGCCAGAGATCAAATGCAACATATTTTAAATTCAGCCTATAGAAATAGTACTCTAGATACTTCCCAGATAAGTAATATTTATAGATCCTCTGTAATTTTTAAAGTAAAAGTTTAAATGTCCTCATTAGTACTTTGATAAGTAATAAAATTATTTGATAGAGAATCTGAGTTTGACTCTAAACTTTATTAACTACTTGCTCAACTTGAACAAGTCACTTAATTTTTGTTTCCTATCTAGGGAACTTATAAATATGTGATAGTACAAAAAGAATATAATTTGAAAAGAATAAACCTCCATTAAAATCTAATATATCTGGAAACAATATTGTGCTTGGTGTTTGTTAGTTAAGCTGGATTTGAGCTAGCCCTCCTAGTGATAGAGTTCCACACCAACACCACAAACATCGATAAACCCACTTTTGCGATTAGGAGATTGCCTGTGTTCTAAATCTATGTTAAGTAAATACGTATATTCTTGGAAGATCATGGGGCTCTATCCATTTCCCAACTAAATGGCCAATAAAATGAGACTTTAGTGCCTTTGGAATTGGATTTAGTCATATGTTTGTTTCATTTTGTTTTAACCAAGTGAGGGATGTCCACTGTTGGAGCAATTGAACATTTCCTGGTGTGACCAAGTAACCAAGGATGGCATCCAAGCACTAGTGAGAGGCTGTGGGGGTCTCAAAGCCTTATTCTTAAAAGGCTGCACACAGGTAATACTCTACGTAGTGCTTGTGAATGATAGAGAAACTTAAAGAATATGTAATTGTTTTGTGTTACTGACCAAAGACATATTTACCAAAAATTACTGTTTTCCTTAGAGTAAAAAATTAAAAAAAAAGAGAAGGAACATCTGACCAAAGATAAATTTTTGTTTTGAAGGGAGGCAGACTGGAAAGACAAAAATCATACTGAGCAAGCACCATAGGCAGGAAGGATTTGATGCAATTTAATCTGAAAAGAAAACTCGTGTATTGTTACTGCCCGAGACCTTGAACTGGATAGACAAGGAAGGCCATCTTGACAATTTTCACTAGTTTTTAAACCACCGGAAGCTTTTCTTAAATGTACCAAGTATACAGCAACCTACATTTTATGGTGTTGATGCTTATTTCCTGCCAGTCACATTATAAATGCAACATATTTTGTCATTACTGGAAGGCATTGGCATGGGAATAATCAAGAGTGGGTTTCGAAGTGTGACTGACTCTCATTACCTTATTTTTTTAATGATTACTCAAACCATGCCTTGAATTCCATTAAAAATGCCCTCTTTTTTTTTTTTCCACCACAATGGGAGATGTTCCATTGTTTGAAACAGAGCTTTGGAAGTATGACTGCGTTCAAACAACAGCTTGCACTTCTGGTTATTTATAGAATCCTGAAAAATAGTGATTGGAATGCATCATTACAATCAATTACTTGCCATCTGCTCTCAGCACTGTACTCATAGCACTCATCTTCCAGCAGCAGATAAACTGTGGGTTCCTTTCTTAGCTCCTGCTCCCAAAATACAGGGAGTGTAGAAATGTGAAAATTCTTTTAGGTTCCTAAATGTTCAGCAAAATGCTGTAAAGCATATTTATCAGAAGAAAAATCCTCAAACATTAGGCAATGTTTATTTTTTCTTGATTTCATGATAATAAGAATTCGATATGGTAAGAACAGATAAAAAATGAAACGTACTGATCATGAATTACACCTTTATGTGACCATGGTTCATTGTTCCTTTGAATAGTGGAACTTGGTTGGCTATATTTAAAATATATTGATGAATGTGTACACTCTTAAACCTTTATCCTTTGAAACAATGTCAGTAATTATTTTTTCTCTCATTTAATCTTTCTAGCTAGAAGATGAAGCTCTCAAGTACATAGGTGCACACTGTCCTGAACTGGTGACTTTGAACTTGCAGACCTGCTTGGTAAGAGGTCCTTCCCACAGTTCTTCTGTATTACTAATTGACTTCTGTATTATTACTGTAATAGTTTCAGTCATCAAGGCCACTAGTTATTCCACTTTAACCCAGGGGACACAGTAGTCAGATAATTCTTTACTTGCTTAACGATAGTCCAGGGCCTTTTTAAAAAAATATTTTTTGATATGTTTTTATTTATTTTAGAGGGAGAGGGAGAGAGAAACATAGAAATATCGATGTGAAACATCGATTGCCCCCTATTGGGGATCGAACTTTCAGCCTGGGCATGTGCCCTGACTGGGAAAGCGTTCCAATAATCTCTTGGTTCATGGGTTGACGCTCCACCACTGAGCCACATTGGCTGGGCTCTCCCAGGGGCTTTGACAAAGATAAATGGGTAGTTTATTCAGAATTTAAATTCTCAATAGGCTAACTATAACTTCCTCCCTTTCTTTTCTATTTAAGACTACTCTACTGTATAGAATTAAGTCATTCACAAGCTTCAGTATTTAAAATATTTTTGGTAAGTTCATCGCAGTCCCATTGATTAAGATCTATCAGTAAGTCAGAACTGTTGGGAACCACTGATCTAAACAGATGGCAAGCAAAATGTGCCCTTTAAATTATACTCGAATAGTATTTGCAGTTCTCATTTGTTTCTTTAGACTATCAACTTTTTTGTTTCTATCCCAAAACTCCTCCATTTTACGTGAAGAATTTGCTGAGACTATTCAGGATCCTGGAACATTGGCACCTTTAGCTTTTCTCTCTTGCCTTGGAAAGTACATATGTGTGTTGCTTTGGAATGAGAGCCTCTCTCACAGTGAAAAAAGTTGATGAGGGTTTACCTTGTTTTTACTAAGCCTTTTGATTATTATACCCTCCCCTTCTTGTTTAATCACCTAAAACTTAAGAGCATGGTGGCTGCTTAGTTTAAACATGATATTTTAGTTTAAAACTACCACATTTTGTACAATTTCAGCAACTTGCCCTTCAGCCCTTAGGGGTGGTGCTTCTGCTTAGGAGGCTTCCGGGGACTGAGTTAAAGAAATGACATTCTTTTCAATTCTGACCCACCCCTTCCTCTTAATTCTGATTGCCATAGCTGCTCATTACCAGATTTGCCTAATTTTATTCATGAAACTGACCTGAGAGAAAGAGCTTAGATGACTATGGTAAACATGAAACCATCATCTCAAAATAATAGGAAAAAACTGTTCGTGAGCGTCTTCAGATTTTATTTGTATGCATATACATGCACACATTTTGTATATATATGTTGCATACACATTTGTACATACACATAAATACACGTATACCATACCTACCATTTACCATTGTAGTTTCATTTCCTTTATCCTTCCAGCAGGCAGAAATCACAGTGGATAAGCATAACGAACCAGTTCTATCATGTATTTATTTTACTGTTTCCCTTCACCCAGAAACTCAGACATGAGTTACTCTTTCATCATTCCTTCCATGTGATGCTTAACATTCATGTTCCTGCCCAAATTGAAGTGACAAAAGTACATTCCTGATCCATTCTCTTTTTCTTGACTAATTTAAAAACATAAAAGTTTAGTAAGTTTTACTTTCTAAAATTCAAAGTAATGGTAATATGACTTACTTTTCTCCTCTCTTCTTCCTCTGTAATTTCTTATAGATTTTAAAACATTAAAAATGATTTATAAACTAATATCACCTTGATAAATTAAAACAACAACAAAAAACATTAAAAAGGGTAGGCCAGCATGGTTCAGTGGTTGAGCATGGACCTATGAACTAAGAGCCACTCTGGTTGGGCATGATTTTTTAAAAAATTCTTTTTTGTTAAGTATTACATGTGTCCCCTTTTTTCCCCCATTGCCTCCCTCCAGTCCACCTCCGCCCCCTGCCCCAGACCCTCATTGCCTCATTGTATGTGTCCATGGGCCATGCATATACAAGGTCCTTGGTTGATTACCTCCCACCCACCCACCCTCCTCCACATTCCCCCCAAGATTCCAAACTCGGTTCCATGCTTCCATGACTTTTTTTAATGTAACATCTTTGTTCTTTTTTTTTCTTCTTCTTTTTAATATATTTTTGTTGATTTCAGAGAGAGGAAGGGAGAGGCAGAGATAGAGGATAGAAACATCAATGATGAGAGAGAGTCATCCATTGGCTGCCGCCTCCACTCCCCTTACTGGGGACCGAGCCCACAACCCCGGCAGGTACCTGACTGGGAATCAATCCGCAACCTCCTGGTTCAGAGGTCAACACTCAACCACTGAGCAACACGGCCGGGCATATCTTCATTCTTTTTAATTTTAAAATAATTTGAAACCTACAAAATTATATTTGAGCTAGACACAACTGTTTCTCTCCATAAATTAGAATACTCGTTATTAGAAAACAAAAATACAGAAATAAATGAATCTGTGGTTGATGTGAGACTGCAGTTGTCATCCACGGGTTGTTTTTTTAGTAACTTAGTATCAATTTTGAACTTGTTAGTATGTTTGCATTATTAAAATACTGCCATTTTTATTGGTTTTCTAGGTTTTAAAACCATTTAATTGAATGTACATCATGATACTCCCCATGCTGTTCCCAATTGATTAGATTAAAAGAATTCCTTTATAGCTTCTTGCCCCCAAAATGAGCCCAGATTCTCTTGCAAACTAACCAAAAGAAACTGGGAGGAAAAAACAAATTGTGTTCCTTTTCCTTTACGTCTGCTACCTGATTAATATTAAATCTGCTTTTATTTCTTTTTGGTACCTTTCACAGGTGACATTTTTTCCTTCTTTTCTGCAAAGCTACTAATATCTATGGGGATTTTTTCTCTTGTTTTTTAGCAAATCACAGATGAAGGTCTCATTACTATATGCAGAGGGTGCCATAAGTTACAGTCCCTCTGTGCCTCCGGCTGCTCCAACATCACGGATGCCATCCTGAATGCTCTGGGTCAGAACTGCCCACGACTTAGGTAAACATTTATTTTCTTTTTTAAAATACATTGGGTTTTAGAAAAAACCCCTACAGATTTGTGTTCTACTTATTTATGCATTTATTGATTGATTCTTTATTTTCATTTTTATTTTTTTATCCTCACCCAAAAATATGTTTATTGATTTTAGAGAGGAAGAGAGAGAGAAACCTCGATTGGTTTCTCCTGTACACACAAAACCGGGGATGAAACCCGCAACCTAGGTCTCTGCCCTGACCAGGAATCCATCCTGCAGCTTCTTGGTATAGGGACGACGCTCCAACCAAGTGAGCCACCCAGCCAGGGCCATCGGTTCATTCTTGTATGTGCCCTGACTTGGGGAATCGAACCCTTGGCATAGCAGGATGACACCTAACTAACTGAACTACCCAGCCAGGGCAACATTTCTTGTTTAGCTTAAAAATATTGGGAAAAGAACAGGCCTCCTTCACTTGGAACCTTGAAATTTTTAAGGTGGACACTACAAGGCCACTACCCTTTTAGATGCCCTCCTTCTTGCTTTATACTTTATTGGATTTACATGTAATTGGCCTGAACCAGCGGATAATGGTCTCCATTTTTTACTTCTTCTAGCCATACTAGAAAAAAAATCATTTTATTTTATTACTTGAGAAAAGAAATAAAGAGGCACTTTCTCTTACTAACGCTTTCATATGTAAGATGGTCCCCTGCTTACAATGGTTCAACTTATGATTCTTTGACTTTATGATGGTGGAAGGTGATATACATAGTAAATAAATTACATGAGATAGTCAACATTTTATTATAAAATAAGCTTGTGTTAGGCGATTTTGCCCAACTGGAGGCTAATGTAAGTGTTCTGAGCACATGTAATGTAGGCTTGGCTAAAATTATGATGTTTGGGAGGTTAGGGGTATTAAACGTGCTTTTGACTTAACGATATTTTCTACTTTTGAGGGGTTTGTCCGGACATAACCCCATCACAAGGCAAGGAGTATCAGTAATTCCTTTCTGAAGAAAGTTTTTGAAGGCCTATCCTGTGGTCATTTATATTGTAATAATGATGCTAGGTACATAGCAGAAAGTATTTAAAAAGAAAAAACAGCCCTATAGGAGAACCTCCTTTATGCTGATTAATGGTATTTTAGAGCAAGCCTTATTTCTTCATGGCTCCACCTCTCTGCCTAATATAGGATTGGCTAAATATTTATTAAGAATGCTGTGTTGGCATGCACGTGGTATCAAACCCATGTTGATTCTGTAAGAGCACACAACACACTGTTTTAATCTCCATATACCATCTTTAAAAAAATAAAACTTATATTGTATTTATGTGTTAGACATATTTGCCATTGTTTTAAGTGATTCACAAATATTAATTTATTTAATCATCAAACACCATATAAGCCCTGTTATTATCTCCATATTATAGATGAAGAAAACTGAAGCCCAGAGAGGTCAAGTAACCTGTTCAAGGTCTCACAGCTAGAGTAAGTGCAGGAGCAAGGATTCAAACCCAGGCAGTCTGGCTCCAGAAACCACTTGTTTTACATAGAATAATCATTTATGAAACTTTTTTGTAATCATCTGGCCATGGGCCTAACTGTAATTAGTGAAAGAAAATTTGGCTATAGTATCAAAATTCCTTAATAGATCATAGACTTGTTTGTTAAAATTAGTAACATCAGAAGCCTAGAGTAGAATTCTATTCAGGAGCTAAGGAGGTAGCCAAACTCCTGTCTACAAATATTACAAATATTTCCCACTAGAGGCCTGGTGCATGAAATTCATGCACTGGGGGAGAAGGGGGTCCCTCTCAGCCCAGCCTGCGCCCTCTCGCAGTCCAGGACTGCTTGGGGGATGTCCGACTATCAGCTTAGGCCCGTGATCCCTCTTGCAGTCCAGGACCCCTCGCTCCTTACTGCCCGCCTGCTCGCTGCTCCTTAGCACTGCTGTGGAGGTGGGAGAGGCTCCTGCCACTGCCACTGTGCTCGCCAGCCATGAGCGGTACTCCCCCTGTGGGAGCGCACTGACCACCGGGGGACAGCTCTTGAATTGAGTGTCTGCCCCCTGCTGTTCAGTGCGCATCATAGCTACCGGTCGTTCCACTGTTTGGTTGATTTGCATATTAGGGTTTTATTATATAGGATTCCCTTTTTTAAAAAATATATTTTTTACTGATTTTAGAGAGGAAGGGAGAGGGAGAGATAGAAACATCAATGATGAGAGAGAATCATTGATCAGCTGCCTCCTGCATGCCCCCCATTGGGGATCGAGCCCACAACCCCGGCATGTGCCCTTGACACAGTCAAACCTGGGGCCCTTCAGTCCATAGGCTGTTGCTCTATCCACTGAGCCAAACCAGCTAGGGCACCCATTCTCTTTTTGTTGTTAATCCTCACCTGAGAATATTTTCCCATTGATTTTTAGAGAGAGTGGAAGGGAGGGGAGTGAGAGAGAGAAACATCGATGTGAGAGAGACACATGATTAGCTGCCTCCCGCATGAGCCCGGACCAGGGCCCGAATGGAACCTGCAACCAAGGTACGATGCCCTTTGACCTAAATTGAACCTGGGACCCTTTAGTCCACAGGCTGATGCTCTATCCACTGAGCCAAACTGGCTGGGGCTTACCTGGTCCCTTTGTGTTTTAAAGAGAGGGGCTTTCAGCTTCCTCCTCTATTGTGTTTTATCCTATTGTTAGAACAGAAAGACTCTCAGATGTGATACTTCAGTCAGTTCATGTTTTTCCATTAGATACAGCATTCATTTCTCTTTTTTTTAATTTATCTTTTTTATTGTTTTTTTGTTTTGTTTTTTACATTTTTATTGATTTCAGAGAGGAAGGGAGAGGGAATCATTGATCGGCTGCCTCCTGTACACCTCTTATTGGAGATCTAGTTGCAACTGGGCATATGCCGACCTGGAAGCAAACTTTGACCTCCTGCTCTTTAGGCCGGCGCTCAACCACATAGCCACACTGGCCAAGCTAATTTATCTTTATTGTTTAAAGTATTATATATTGCCCCTTTTTTTCCTCCAGTGATCCCCTTCACCCCCTCTAATTGATTGTCAGTTGATAATGATTTCTTATACATTAGTGTTGTTGTTTTTTAACTTCTGTGAATAATTTGTAAGCAAACATAGATATTCTTTGGTACCATAGTGCAGATGCCACCAAACTTTTCACAGAAAAGATATGTTTGATCCCTCAGTTCTGTGGTTGGTATTTAGGTTGTTGTGTAGCAGTTCCTGAATAGGACAGTGGCTGCCAGCTCAGCTCCCCTCTCCACTGGGCCTCCCTGGGAGCCTGTGGGAGGAGGCAGGAAACGTAAGGTTATTTATTCATAAGTATGGAATTTCACATTTGGGATAGGCCTGTAATTAACCAGTCCTTTTATAACATTTAAAAAATCTATTTAAATCTGAGTGGACCTACATGTAAAATAGGGAAAGAGAGTAGTTTCCTTTAGCGACAGATTAACAGAGTACCATCTCCATTTCCCTTGTTTTCTAGAAGCAGGCCTGTCCTCTGGGTGCAAGCAGTATGCCATCAAAAGCCTTTTTTTTAATTAATTAATTAATTAATTAATTAATTTATTTATTTATTTATTTTGCTTGTTTGATGCTTTTTTTCTTTTTTTAAATAATGCTTCATTGTTGAAAGTATTATATATGTCCCCCCCCTCATTAATCTCCTTCAGCCTGCCCCCCCCCCCCACAGGCCTTCAGCACCCTATTATCTGTGGAGAAGCCTTTTAAATGCATTTTGGCATTAACTACAAGCTTCTCTTATATTCTTCTGATTGCATAAGTCTGCAATGTATTTATAGGACCACTTTATGATGACCCCATGAAAATGAATGGCAAGATCTTTATACAGACTTGCTTAGCTATTAATGTCACTCTATATTATGTAGTCCTTAGGGACTAGGAGGTTGTTTTCTTAAATTCTTGCTGTTTTAATAAACGTGGTTTTCAGGGACCAAGGACTTTACTTTCACTTTGGTTTTTTTAACAGAATATTAGAAGTGGCAAGGTGTTCTCAGTTAACAGATGTAGGCTTTACCACTCTGGCCAGGGTGAGTATTTTCTCCAGGTTCTACATAAGTTTTGTTTGGGATTTTTATTTCAGAAGAATGAGCGAGGATGTAGATGTGGAATGGCAGCAGAACTGAGGGTGTGGGGTGTTGGGGAACTTCCCTGTGGCTGATGTTCCGGAGCGTTCTCATGCCACAGCTACTAGCTTGTATAATTATAGTATTTAAAATTATAACTGTCTTTGACCAATGTATGGAACAAGAGGAAGGACCTTTGCTTTCAGGCAGATTGATATTTAACACCACTTAGTTTTCTGGCCTTAAAATTTCCCCATATTTTAAATGTTTATATTGTAATGTTTGGTTTTGTGTTTTATAGAATTGCCATGAGCTTGAAAAGATGGACCTGGAAGAGTGTGTTCAAGTAAGATTGTGGATTTTTACTCAGAAGTACAGTATAATAGAAACTTATGTAACATGCACGCGAGAACATTCGCTTCCCTCCCCTGGTGTAACGCAGTGCCTGGCAGCACGCTGACTCAATACTGCTGACTCTCCAGGCACACCTAGCAGAGGATCATGGTAGCTGTGTCCAGGGGAAAATGTATGTCATCAGTAAGGTTGCCATTGAAAAGAAAGAAAGCCCAAACATTCAAGCCATAAGATATTTCCTTAGACCTCTGCAGGGTTTTGATATTAGTAAATAATTAAAGCCCCATCACACTGATATATAGCCCTGTCATTTTTAGCTTAACTGGACGCTGGACCCCTTATATCATTAGCCCTAGAGACCTGAGTTTGTATGGAGCTCTGTCCTTCAGGCAGGCAACCAGATACTTCCTTAATAGCAGTATCTTTTCTTACCAATTTTAAGAGTTTTGAGGTTAGTTGATTGAGGAAAAACTTCGATGGGAGACTCCTAAAAAGAAGATAGAATAATGAATTTTATTAATGGTAAAAATAAAGAAGATACTTGGGTCTATTGAGGTCAATTTTTTCTAAATTACTTGTTATCTCACACTACTTAGCAGCTATTAGTTCTTAAACTGAAATTTATTTCTGTCCGCTTATCTCTTACACATGCTTAGTGTCCTTTCCAGTGTTAGTCCTTCTGAGTGATGTGCACACACCTGTCTGCTCCAACTCCCCACCACCTTGACATTCTATATTAGAATAATGTAATACCTCAGATTGGGAAGAATTTGAAAAGAAGCACTGATTTACTTTTTGTCCTAAGATTACTATAAAAGACTGTTCTTCCTTTAGGAGTTCTTCCTTCCTGAATGTCAGTAGGTAACCCATATTCCAGCAGCCCCTTTGTGCCACCTTTGGGAAGGTAACTGGCACCCAAAAGATAACATTAATCTTTTTTCATGGAGCATTATTTCCCTTTTTGTTTTCTGTGATGGGTTTAAGTAGGTAGAACAAAGTATAGTGGGTAGAAGTTATGAGGAGACAGATTTTCATTCATTTAAAAAACAAAACAGTTTTCAACCAGTCTGTTCAAAGATGAAGACTGGAGAATACTAGATATGTTCAAGCCTAGTTTCTCAAAGAACAATTCCGGTATCTGGGATATCAACCTCAAGATTTTGTTATTTGAGAATTGATATCAGGATATCAGTCTAGATTACAAGTATAGTCAAGAGTGAGGTACGGACCATGAGCTTTTTTTCTTGGAATTATACCTAAAATAAGCTTATGTGTTTCTTTCAGATAACAGATAGCACCTTAATCCAACTTTCTATACACTGTCCTCGACTTCAAGTATTGGTGAGTTTGACTCTGAAAGTTTTATGTGTTTACCACATTTAAATACGTTTTTATTGATTTTTAGAGAGAGAGAAAAACGTAGACATGAGAGAGAAATGTTGATCGGTTGCTTCCTGCACACGCTCCATCTGGGGACTGAACCTGCAAATGGCATGTGCCCTGACGAGGAATCGAACTGGCATCTTTTCAGTGCACAGGATGACGCTCAACCAACTGAGCCACACCAGCCAAGGCTATTTATTATACTTAGATTTAATCAAAGCCCAGCTCTTACTTTTTCCTCTTTTTTTTTTTTTTTTAAATATATTTTATTGATATTTTTACAGAGAGGAAGAGAGAGGGATAGAGAGCTAGAAACATCGATGAGAGAGAAACATCGATCAGCTGCCTCCTGCACACCTCCCACTGGGGATGTGCCCGCAGCCAAGGTACATGCCCTTGACCGGAATCGAACCCGGGACCCTTCAGTCCACAGGCCGACGCTCTATCCACTGAGCCAAACCGGTTTCGGCACTTTTTCCTCTTGCTATCTGTCTACCATTTTGGGAAAGCATATTTTTCTAAATTGTCAACTTACAGAGGACCAAGAGAGGAATTAAGAAATGTTAAATGTTTTCTTTATCAGTACTTGGAAATTGAAAACTGACGGGGAAAGTATGAGTTCTCCCTCCCACATGAACTCCAACCTGAATGGTGTTAAAATTTCCAGAGGTCCTGGGAGTCGATGGCTAAAAATACAGTTTGCTTCACCTTCGGACCAAAACAGAAGCAATCAAGGCTTTTACTAGGGAGAATTCTCTGCTACTGTTCCTTGTAACACTATGGGAAACAAAGCATTCTGGTTGACCATCTTTTTTTTTTTAAATATTTTTTTGTTACTAATTTCAGAGAGGAGCGGAAAGGGAAAGAAAGATTGAAATACCAGTGATGAGAGAGAATCATTGATCAGCTATCCTGCACACCCCACACTGGGCATTTGAGCCCACAACCCATGCATGTGCCCCAACTGGGAGTCGAACTGTGACCTGGTTCATAAGTCAACGCTTAACCACTGAGTCACGCCAGCCGGGCATGGTTAATCATTCTGTATCTAGGTTCATTTTTGGTGTATTTGGTGGCACCTTGCTCTCCAAATTGGGTCAAGGGTTCTGAGTTTCACGTGTAGGAACCAGGAACTTAAAGAAAATTGATACAGTGGAGAGATTTATATGAAGAGATAACTACACCTGACAGCTATCAGCATCAAGTTCATTTAATTAACTTGGCATCCCCCTGTACCAGGTAATCAGTATGTAGTCCAAATTACAGAAATTTTTGTGCATGAAAAGCTTGAGCCCCACTTGTCCCTGTAAAGAAGAAAAGTGTTCATTTGTGTGTGTGGGGGGGGGGGGTATTTTATTTCGTTTATGAACTATTTCATAGGCATTACATAAATTCACAAAATATATTTAGAATCACACAGAAATGTCTATCATTGATTGTCAAAAGCAGAACCCCAGCAACTCTAGTTTGCTTTCTTTATTTACCACATGGATCTAGTGATGGTTCCATATGCATCAAAATCAAACTAGAAAGGTCTCTCTGATGTACACAGGCCTCTGGCTAGAAGAATGCCATAAGATATATCAGTGTCCTTCCTTGCTCTATTTGGCTGCAGAGTCTGTCTCACTGTGAGCTGATCACAGATGATGGAATTCGTCATCTGGGGAATGGGGCCTGTGCTCATGACCAGCTGGAGGTGATTGAACTGGACAACTGCCCACTAATCACAGACGCATCCCTGGAGCACTTGAAGAGCTGTCACAGCCTTGAGCGGATAGAACTCTATGACTGCCAGCAAATCTCACGGGCTGGAATCAAGAGACTCAGGGTAAAGATGGCTGTATCACCCTCCAGCTCTAGTGTTCTCAGCACCCTTTCTTTTTTTTTGTTTTTAGATTTAGATTGCTTTGATTTTTAAATTTACTTAGACATTTAGCAAAGATGGGAGAAATGGAGAGCAAATGTACAGGAAGATAGTTTCAGGTGGAAATGTAGGAAAATACCCACTGAAGGGAAGAAAAGTAGGTCTCCTCCCAGCAGTTTCTCCAGTGATGTCCAGAGTTTAATCACATGCCTGGAGTCAGACGCATATGCCACATTTTGGTTCTAAAGGAAAGAAAGGAATAACAAAGAAAATGTTTAAATAGGATTTAAATTTTTAATTTGTATTTTCTTCCATATCAACCCCTCTTGCTGGGATTTTTATTTATTTTAAAATACGCTTGTATTGATTTTTAGAGAGAGGGGAAGGGAGAGGGAAAGATCGATGAGAGAGAAACATCATTGATTGGCTGCCTCCTATACTCCCCCACTGGGGATCTAGCCTCAACCCGGCATGTGCCCCGACCGGAAATCGAACCAGTGACTTTTTTGGTTTATGGATCAATGCTCAACCACTGAACCACATCAGCCAGGTGGGATTTTTTTTTTTTAAGATAACAAATGGATCAAGTAATTTTTTCCCTTTTTCTACTTGCCCCCCTCCCCCTCTCCCCCCCCCCCCCCCCCCGTCTCCCCGTAGAAGAGAGACCCATGTATAGTCAAATGACTGGAAGACAGGTTGCCAGCAAGGAGGTTATAAAAGGCTGGATGGATCTATATATTAGATTATTCCACTCAAAAGACATTTATTGGAACTTCTGCTTCACACCTGCTGTGGGAAAGGCACTGTGCTTATTATCCCTCACAGCCAACCTCTAAAAACTCCATGTTGACCATATGGCACCTGAGCACATAAAGGAGCACCACACCTCATCTTGATTTTCAGTTGGCCTCAGCTCCTCCTCCCCCCTCAGCCCTAGAGGACTGAGAGCATAGCTGCAGTGGGAGTCCTTGCAGCCGTCTTTCTTCTACACCAAAGACGAGAGCCACAGATCATCAGAAGAAAGACTGTCCACAGTGACTTGGGGAAAAATTCTTAAGCTTATTTCAACTATGGGAATCAAAGTAGGAATCCCTTTGGGAACAGGTTAAGAAATGAGTATGAAGTTTTTCCCCACTTGTGTTACTATGGAAGCAGGGAGCAAAGTTATGTGAGCTGATTTAGTCATTTAGAGTAACGTGTGGGATGGTACAGAGTAGAACCCGGGCCTCTGCAACATCCTGGCTGCTGGTGTTCAGCCTCTGCCCTGCTTTCCTGGCCACTCAGTGTTTGTTCTGAAAAGCAACATTGCTCTTTCTGTTTAAGCCCTCTCTCTTAGTAATGTTTCTGTCTTGTTTCAGACCCATTTACCCAATATTAAAGTCCACGCCTACTTCGCACCTGTCACTCCACCCCCATCAGTGGGGGGCAGCAGACAGCGCTTCTGCAGATGCTGCATCATCCTATGACAGTGGAGGTGGCAGCCGTTGCGAACTGAGTATTTAATGACACTTCTAGAGTTACCGCGGAGTCTCCAGTGGAAGTGACCCAGTGTTCTGGGCAAGGGTTACCACGTGAGGCAGCGTCCAGATTCCCAGAGCCACACGTACATATACATACCCATCCACTCTAGCTCTGTGACGGGGGACTGAAGATTGTGCTGGCTTTATCAAGTGGATTGATAAGACTTAGCCATTCCTGTTGGACGTTCCCAGAAGAAAATCATAGGCAAGGTAGGGGGGAGGGGGTGTTCCAGCAAACCCAGTGTTACTGCTTACTACGGTTCCTTTATTTTATTAAGGGGTTTATTTGGTGATTTTGGAACAGCAACTGCAGTCCTCCAGGGTCAAGGAAAGCATAGAGAAAAACAATATATGTTTTATCCAGGGACCAGAAAGAAAATTTCTTTGCATCCTATAAATGGTAGCCATCCGTTGTGAGATGACTACACAGCTTCTGTGCTTCCTTGTTCCCATGCCAACGTGCTGAGCATGCTCACAAAGAAGGCTCCTCCATTCTGCCTCCTGTTGAGTATTTGGCCCAGTGGTTTCCTAAATGGTCACATTGAAATTACTGTGATCCAAATGTGATTACTTATTCACTCAAATTGTCACTGTCTGTAGCACACTTGTGCACCTGTTGTCCTTTGTTGCTCCCTCCTGCATTCTTGCCCCGTCTGTCACCTGTTCATAGTCTGCTTACTCACACTCAGTTGTTACTCCTTTGCTGTGTTGTGTTTACAGTTTGCATTTTGGATGATTAGTTGGGGTTACCAAACATTTTTAAAAGAGACATTATCAATAAATATTTTTTTAATTCTAAATTTTACCATTAGGGGACCCTGCCTGAATCTTTGCCAGTCTGAAGGGAAACAATTACAAAAGCAAGAAAAGTTATGAGAAGAAATTAAGCTGAAGCTATTTTGATGATAGTAAACTTTGCCTTTTGGGTTCTGTTACATCTTGTGATATGTGATAATATGCATGATATGCCCAACACTCCCTGCACATTTTTCCTTCCATCAGGCTCTGCTAATTTAATGAGGAGAGCAAAATGCATTATTAGTAAAGAGTGGGATGGCAAAGCCCAAAACGGAGCCTGGACACCCCATCACCCAAACTCAGGCACATCGTCTGTTCACTGAAGTCTAGGTGTGATCAGTGACATCTCTGATTTGCGTCTTTGGGATTGTTTTGTTTTAGCAGAAATGCTATTAGAGGCACTGTGCCATCTAGCCAATCAGTGTCTCTCTCCCCCACCCCTATTTCAGCCTATCAGGGACCCTGTAACAGCTGGTCAACTGTATGAGAGTGTTGATGGCATCATATTTAATATTGGAGCCTCAAAGGACTGGAACCTGTCAGCCGTATCTCTTGTTCTCCAGACTTCCCATGAATGAAATACAAGAGTAGCCAGGTGAAGGAACTGGGGCAGCAGAAAGAGAACACTGAGGAAGAGGAAGCAGGGGTCTCAGTGCCTCTGCCCAGCCTGGTCATCAGAGTTGAGGGCTGGGTAGGGTATTCAGTGCCCATGACTCAGTCAAAGATGCTTCCCCTCCCCTACACACACAAAGTGCTGCAGAGTGAGTTAAATGAGTTTCTAAAGTACTAGAAGTAGATTTCTAAACCCCAAGGTTAAAAACCATCTGTGATTTTTTAAAAAACAGGATGACTTTTGTAAGAATTGTGTGATTTATTCCTTCACATGAAAGGATCCCAGAAATGTGTACAACCCATCAGTATTTAATATGTTACATTTATTTTAATCCTATTTAATTACTCCCTTTTAAAAACTAAAATTATATTTTTTAATTCCCCCTTCCCCTTTTTAAATTACATTGTAAGGAATATACTTTTTAAAGTGAGACTCCTCTCCTGGCTGTACCCCACACCTATAAATATATACATGTGCACACACACTTCCAGATGTAGTTCATAATATTCAGATCCCCACGTCACTCGTTCAAACAAAACTAAAAAGAAATATTTAGGGCCCATCTGCTCTAATGTTTTTTATAGTGCCTGAACAAATTGACCATAAAACCCTGATTGATTAGTGAGTGTGGATTTGAATTGCCCAATAGATGAGGCTATTAAGGGTACTTCGTTACTTTAAAAAAAATGATATATATATAACTTTTTTTTAAGTTCCTACTCACCAGTACATGAGTGTCTTGGAAATGCTGTTTCTCTCCTCAAAGAGTGTTCCCACGTGCAGGTGCCTGTGGCCTTGCCCAGGTGATCCCTGCCTGTCTGGTCTGAGAACAGAGTGGCGTGAGAGGATAAAAGCCTAGAGTGTGCAGCTGTTTGTGGTCAGGCAGGAGGCTTGTTCCTTTCTCCAGAAAACTTCAGGCCCATCAAGCTTGGAATGAAATGTTTTTTATGCCAGTCTCCCAACTACGCCAGCTGATGGAATGTACCAGGACTTTGAAAACCCAGAACATGGTAAGTTTTGGTCAGATGGACAGGGTCCTGTCCTCTGGACACAGTGCTTCCTGTTACAACATCAGGGAAAGTTCAGTACGGTTTCACAGCCGTAACTCTTCCTTAGGGAAAGCTTATTGTCTGGCTGCAGAGCCCCTCCAGTATGCCTTCCATAATGAAAAAGGAAGCGTGAAGAGAGATTTGGGAGAAGTAAGAAGGTACCCTCAAAGGTATTGCCGTAAACCTGCCGATAGCCAGGAGGAATTATTGCAGTGTCCTCTGGCGAAAGTTATTCAACATCCAGGTCATCTTTTTTCCAAGCAGCCTTTTCTCCCCTTACATTTCCCAGCATCATTTGCTACGTCAGTACCTTTTCTGTCCTCTTCATTGGCCCCATCAGCTTTTTTTTTTTTTTTTAAATCCTCACCCAAGGATATTTTTTCCATTACTTTTCAGAGAGAATGGAAGGAAGGGAGTGGGGGGAGAGAGAGAGAGAGAGAGAAACATTAATATGAGAGACACACACATAGATTGGTTGCCTTCCACACATGCCCCAACAGGTCTGGAGATCAAACCTGCAACCCAGGTACATACTGGGAATCGAACCCTCGACTGTTACATGTGTGGATCAGCACTCTAACCACTGAACACACCGGCCAGGATCCAGGTTTTTTTTTTTTTTTTTTTTTTTTTTTTTTTTTTTTATTGACGCCTCCCATTTCTCCTACACCCATCCTCACTGTCTGTTGTTTAAAGCCTCCATCTCAGTCCCAATGATGCTACTGATTCTGAAATGTCCCCAGTCTAGCTTCCACTTTGGGTCCTTGTCCTGATCGAAGCAAACCATCCTGGGCAGCCTTGAATTCCGTGACTGTCAGTGGCTCAGGCCATTTTTCACTGGGTGGTCTTTGACATTTGCTTGCTGAATTAGAAATCAAACTTGGATATGAGTAGTAAAGGGGATCTGGCTTCATTTTTTCCCCCCAGTGTTTGGAATATGAAGGCACATTGTACTTCATGTAAAAAGTTTTCTCCTGTTCTGCTCTCTAGTGGATGTAAAAGTATTTCTTAAATGTGTGTGCGTGTGTGTTTCCACATTCTTGAGTTAAGCTGACTTAGAGACATATAAAACAGAAATTTCATATATTCCTTAGATCACCCATTTTAGAGAGAAACCTGGTAAATGTTTTTATGATGCTTTATTTTGGGTTTTCCAAACCGAACAGTTCAATGTAGCTGTAATGCTACAGCAGCCAAGAACTTACGTTCTAGTTGCCTTCTAAAATGCATTTTTACTGGTTTAATAGCCCACTCGTGCCGTGGGGGCTACACAAAGTATGCCACGGAGCCTGTCTTGGTTTGAAGTCGTTAGGAAGTGCGACGTGTTACTGGAAAGAAGAGGGTGGCTGCCTGCCTGCCTGTATTGGCAGCATGTCCTTAGGCGACCCTGTTGTTTTGGAAAGGAGGAACACTTGCGGATCACGGTTGCAGACCCTTGGCCGATTAGTATTTATTGTGCTGAAAATCACAGACTGCTCATGACAGTCACCACCACCGAGAGAGGCAAATGGTCTGGTCTGCCTTTTCCCTGCTTGTGTGCATGCTTTAAACTTAGGTTTCTATCCCTATTGTGCATCCTGGCTGACACTCTTTCCGTGGTATGCTTTGAGCTTCTGGAACATTCTATAAAACGATTGCCTTCTCTCGTTGCCCACCAGTTCTAGGATCTTTAACCACCTCAGACCAAAACAATGTAAATTAGCCAAGTTTTGTTTGAGAAGAGATTTAGGATGTTTGGTTGGTCTTTAAGTAGAGCCCCTCAGTCCCCTTACAATGATTATGATCTGGGACCAAAGAACCCTAAAGCAGTAGGAGGGTGAGGGGACATATGGAGTCTCAGCCTCTCCTCACCTTTATTTCTACCATAAATTTTAATTGTAAGATTGAAAAACACAAAAGACTGTGAAAGACCGTGTCAATCGTGTATAATTAACCAGGTAATAAAGTTGGGCTGTATTTGCTATGCCCCAGATGCCCTGACTTACCATCTTGGTTCTCTGGCAAACACATGCGTCTCTAAGCTTGCCTTTTCACTTGGGACCTTCTTCCTGCCAGACACTACCGTTTGAGGCAAGTGAGTTTTCTGCATGAAGGGCTTCTGCAGTTCCCTCCTCAGGCAGGTCTCCCTATTTTGTCCATTTTTATTCTTAGGCATAGCAGTTGTACATTTCTGAAGCCTTTGGTCCTTAGGAAAGTTAATAAAAATCTCTCAGCTAAGTCTGAGCGAATATTTGGAGCCCAAGAGAGTTACACTCAACTTTCAGTGGAAAAAAATTTGTTGAACAAGCTCACATGAGGAATGTTAAGAGGAATTCCATAATGCACTTCTTCCATCTCCGCTGCGTGTGTTTTTTGAGTGAGCCCTCGGTAGAGTTTGATTCCCAGGTGTTGAGGATTATTGCTTGCTCAGCCAGGGTAGTTCGCTGCCCTTGAGGAAAAAGAACCATGAGCAACCAGAATTATATCAATTGACCCTGTGTATTTTCTCTGTTTTTCAGTGTCTTGTTTTGAAGAATTGGGGTGGGGAAATGGTAGGTGAGATTCAAAGTAAAGGAGAAAATCAGTTCTGGAACTGGGGTACTTTGCTTCAGGTACAAGCACCTGTCCTGGATATGTAGAAACAACTGCTTCACATGTGAGTAGATTTACTTTCCATCCGATGAACTCCAGGCCCTTTTTCCTTCTGCTTTCCACACACACCTAACCAGAGTCATCCAGTGGGGATTGGCACCGCTGAAAGAAACCCCTGGGCTTCCCAGCTGCTTCTGGGCACGGTGTTCGCCAGGGCCAGAGCCAGGTAGGCAATGCGGATCCCCACCCAGGAAGAGGTGGAAGGGAAGAGGTGTCCAGACACATACTTCTTCTCTTCTGCCAGGGAAATCTTTGAAGTGATGTCTTTTATATTAAAGTGGAAGAAGTTTGCCCCACTAAGTTTCGCTTGTCATTGTCTCTTACTACAGTTTCTTATTCAGATCCGTACCACACTGCTGTTCACACACGAATGTATGTGGTTCTTCTCTTAGCTTAACTCTTCCCAAGCACCAGAAGTCATTATTCTATTTTGTTTTTCTTTTTTTATGGCACTAGTGAATGAGAACCTAAAGTCTTAGAAAATCCTGACTTGAAAAGGAGTCTCTAATCGGCATGGTTTGATTATTTTGCCTTTTCCCCCCTAAAGACTTGAATGATTTTCTTTCCTAGTGCCGTGATACATCTGTAATGAGGGAAACCTTTGCTGCTACTTTCCTGGGTTTACAACAGTTTTCTTCTTCCCTTTAGAATAATTTATCTGTGTTTCTCTGATGACTGTTAATTTCTAACAAGTGCAGGAGAGGTGAGCCGGAGATTTCTTCTCTTACTCCCCTCCTCACCCTACCCCCAAGTTGCACACTAACCTCTACAGCCTCTGTGGAATGGGGCGCATCTCTTGGAGCTGGCCCCTGTGGCTCGGTGGCTGCCCAGCACTGAGGGTTACTTCTGAATCTTGCCTTTCTCCATTCCTGTTTTATGACTCAACCTTCAAATGCCTCCCACTCTAGCCGCCTCCTTTTTCCTCCCAGGAATCATTTCCAAGTGACCTGCCTTGGGCATTTCCCAGCTGCTCTCCTCGCCTTTGCCCACCTTCCAGTGACCCTGAGCGCACAGGCCTGAGAAGTGCGGCCTGTGCGGAGCTCAGAGAACTGTGAGGACTACCCTGCCCGTCAGACTCTGCCTGGGCTCAGAGATGGATGGGTAAATGGTGCTGTGGGAGCAATTTTTATCTTCAAGCCAGGCTCTTGCATCCCTGTACCGGGCAGCCCCCTTCTGTTCCCAGCCCTTGAAGGGGTAGGATGCAGAGAGGATGGTTGGCTGGCAGGGGTCTGGTACCTAACATTATTATCTGGCCTGCCGAAGCCTTCCCCAGCCTCTGGCCTACCCTGGAGCGCTTCAGTGTGTGGGAGGGAGCTGCTGCTGACTGTCTCTCCACTAGGCCTGCCCAGCGCTTTGCCAGTCCCTGGCATCGACAGCCCCCCACGTGGTGACCTGACGCCACGTTCCATTTGCTGTCCAAGTGACTGTTTCCACTACTACTTTTGGCGCTTGAGATTGCGGGGGAGGGAGGGTTATTTAAAATAAATAAAAGCCAAGGTGGCAGTAGAGGATTCCTTTTGCTTTAAAATCTTTGGACTAAAAAGAAATGTTTTTTATATATAAATATATAAAGTGAATTGTTATGTAACTATTATTGTTTCCTGTATGTTCTAATTTTGTTTTATGATGTAATTAAAGGAAATAAGCTGTGAAGACTTTTTCATTTTGCTGCGGAAGTAGCCTGACTTGGAGCTGTGATTCTCTGCTTTCTTGAACCCTAGAACTGCACCGGCTCCCGAGGCTCAGTGACGGGCTGCTTTTTGGCACCCTTACATTTTTAATAGAATTTAACTAATAACCTTTAGTTAGTAACTTTAGTTAGCAGCCTTTCTTTAATACACTGAACTCTACTTGTCTGAGAAAAACAGAAGACATAACATAAATCAGGATTTTAAAATTTTTGTCTTAATTTGGTATTAACAATTCATCCTGAGTTCCTTATCTGCACAGACCATTGCCCTTACCTCGCCTAGGAAGGAGTGAAGATGGTTTAAACACAAACTCCCAAGTCAGATTGCCTGATCTCCACCCAAATGACCTGAATGACCCGCTGTCTCATCTTCATCCCTTTAGAGCTGTAAAGATTAAAAGAGGTACATGGTAAGCAGTCACATGTTACCTGCTTTATTCACTTCATTTCAGCAACTATTTCAGTGTCTGGTCTGTGCTAGAGGCTTCTAGGTTGAGAGATACACAAAGGTTAATGAAATGGGGTCCCTATCCTTTTGGTGGAGATGAGCAGGGGAGCCAAATCTGCAATCAAAATTTACATCACAGGGTATCTATCCTGCCATGAAACACCCTCAGGGAACCTGTGGATTCTTAGGCCTCTCTTGAAATCACTCATTCTGCACGAGGTAAAGGCCTGGTCTGGGTTGGTCTTTGGGTGAGGCCACCGGGGTTACAGGGGTACACGCAGTTGTCCATGTCGGATCAGCCCTGTATGTTGAGGGAGGTACTTTCTAGGTCTTCAAGGATAAACAGACTTCCCCTTCCCTATCCATTCTTTTTTTTTAATACCCAAGTATATTTTTTCCATTGATTTTTAGAGAGTGGAAGGGATGGGGAGAGACAGGGAGAAACATCAATGTGAGAGAGGCCCTCGCGCGCACACACCCCGTCTGGGGCTGGGGATCCAGCCTGCAACCAAGGTACATGCCCTTGACTGGAATTGATCCCATGACCCTTCAGTCTGTGAGCCGAAGCTCTAACCACCGGCCAGGGCCCCCGTTCCAGCCAGTGTTCAGAGCCTCCCCCTTCCTGCCCTCCCTGGCCAGGGGCTACCTGGTTTAAAACTCCGCAAAGATGACCAGTAAATGATTAAAAAGGGGTTAAGCAGGGGTGCCTTGGCCTGTTTTCCATTCCATGCATATAGATTTGCTCTTTTCAGTATTTTTGAATTTTTTTGTGATAAAATTTTGAGGGAAGGGAAAGGAATGAAAAAAATAAGCAGAATAACATCACGTTTCAAAAAGCACTTAATATAAAATGGGTTTTCTGCATGGGAAAATATACACACGAAAAATTAATTTCAGGTGGATTGACCTAAACATGAAATTTAAAATTTAAACTTTGAAAATGTTTGTTTATATTTATGACCTTAATATAGGGGAAGACTTCTTAAGACCTAAAAATTAAAAGATTAATAAGTTCAGCTGCATTTTTAAAATCAGACCCTATGGCCTCAGTGTTTAAGAAGAGCTATAGTATTTCCCAAGTCTCTAGAACTGCAGTTTGAATAAGCACAGCGATTTGACAGTTGAATGGTCTTTTGGAGACTTTAGTGAATAGTTGTTGCCTTAACTCCGTGGTCGGCAAACTGCGGCTCCCAAGCCACATGCGGCTCTTTGGCTCTTCCACAAAATACCATGCCCTGGGCGAGTCTATTTTGAAGTGGCGTTAGAAGAAGTTTAAGTTTAAAAAATTTGGCTCTCAAAAGAAATTTCAGTCGTTGTACTGTTGATACTTGGCTGTGTTGACTAATGAGCTTGCCAACCACTGCCCTAACGAATTGGAATAAAAAAAAAAAATCCAGACAGATTTATTTATTCCTATCCCAGACTCTATCCCTTGCCCTAGTCTATAGTTTAGGCAGAGGACAGTTCTCAAGAGGACCATATCATCAAGAAAATGGAACAAGCATTAAGTATATATACCTTTTAAAATTAAATTTGCAAAAAAGGAAGAGGTGAGTAGAATTTTAAACACAAATTCACTCATTGTTCAGCAACACTGCTTGGGGCAAAAACTCATCCATATTGCCAGGTTTCTTGCCTCAGAGGCTTGGCCAGGGCAGCTCATCTTGGGAAGCTGTGTCCCAGGTTCCGATAACTTGCTGCCGAGCAGTAAGAAACGTGAGCCTGGGGGCTGCTTGCTTCCTCCCCAGGGGAAGGCCCCAGGACGGTGCGGCTCTTCACCTGGAGCCTGGGGAGCATCGAGGATTTCCTGGAGAACCAGGCTGGCATCAGTTTCCTCTTGCAGCAGGGCGTCCTGGGTTTAGGTCAGCACCAGGTGGTAGCCATCTGGGTTCAGCACTGAAAGCAGCAAAAAGGGCACCACGGGTGAGGCTGGCCCAATCACCACTAGGATGCACTCCCAACAATGAGCGGCCTGCAGCGCATCTGCCACACCCAGGTGCTCCCCTCACCTCCAGTCCACTTTTTAGGAAGCCTCCCTGTGCACTGTAACATCACAGGAGGGGCAGGGCAGGGCAGGCATCCAGATAACCAGGCCTCCCAGCGGACGGGTCAGCAAGCACCTGCCCTCCTTCCAATGTGATTGTTGCAGTTTGGGTGGAGTGGGAAAGGCGGGGGGGCGGGGGGGGGGGGCTCACCTTCCATGGTAATACACTCCCTAACAGAAACGCGGGCATTTTTTTCCTCTTATGAGAATGCATTTATTCAGCCATGTTTTTCCTGAGCAATAAATCGCTGTCTTTTTACTATATGAGTCTCTGTCTCGACACAAAGCTAGTGTCTCCCTCTAAAACTCCTACCTTTTTTCACCACGGCCACAAAATGGGATTCATCCTTAAGATTCTGAACCACCTGCAAGGGAGAAGGGGCCACTAAGACAATTGGGCTCTTAGAGCTCAACGGCGTAAGCCAGGGTAGATAGGGAGAGGGAAAGGAGTGATCCAGGCCTTAGTGGAGCCTTATAGGGAACCACTGCCCCTTTACCTGGTCACTGAGGAGAATGAGGATACCCCCAGGGCCCTGGTGGAAGAGGCGGTGGATCTGATTGGCTGGGAGGTTCAAGAGCTCTGCCAGTTTTCCCATCAGCTCAATGGCGCTGAGTTCATCCAGAGAAATCTCTTGATAAAAGCCTGGGGGGCGGGCAGCAGGGGTCAGTGGGGAGAGGGGTCTAGAGGGAGCCCCAGATACCAGGAGGATGAGGGCATGGTAACAGCCTCATGGTGGGTGTGAGGGGAGAGAGTAAAGAAAGACAAAGGATTATAAACCCACTTAGTCTTCACCTCCTATTCCTCATCTTTGGGGAGGCCTCAGATTGAGGGGAGCCCCGAGTTGAAAGAGGAGATTGGACATCTACATATGAAGGACTGAAACCCAAGAACAATATGTTCTAATCCCACATGCTAATAGAATGACAAAATCAGAAGGGGTCAGAGAGAGAACATGGAGGAATAAACCCAGGGAAACATCCTGGAAGGAGAGGACTGATCTGGCCATGGAGGGCATCTGGGTCCCAGGAATGGTGGGGCAGCACCCTTTCCCCAGGCCGGAAGAGGGTTCGTGCAGCCACACCTGAGTTTCTTCTGGAGAGAGGCCAGAACCTCACCTGGTTCAGGGTTCTTAGGAACCTCGTTCTCTTGCCTAGAGGCCTCCTGAGCCACATATAAAGTCAGCCGGTGACGGATGGGCCTGGGCCAGGAAAACAGTCTCAGCCCTTCATATCTGGACCATCAGCTCCCGTTTTGAGCCCCCATCCCTGGGAGAGACCCCGCCTCCTCCCAGGTCTCCAGGGAGAGAAATCGCCACGCATTTCTTAAGCATTTAATGAATGCTAGGTTCTGGGGGCGAGAAGATGAGGAAAATCTAACTGTCCCCAGAAATTGAGTGATACAGATGGGATGGTCACAGAAAGGAGGGGTCACGGGAGCCAGTCTGTAACCTCAGGCAGATCCATGTCCTTTGGGGGCCAGAGTTTCTTCCTTTGTAAAATGAGGGCGTGGGAATAAGTGGCCTTTCAGGTGCCTCTTGACTTGAACATTCTGCTAGCTGAATTGGTAGGTGCCACTACAGAGGGCAGGGGACCCTGGTTGGCAGTGCCCAGCACCTGGCTCTAAGAGTATTGAAAAGGCGGATCCCGTCGGCAGCCCCGCAGATCTGGATAAGGTCCTGCCGGGTAAGCTTCAGCAGATCAGTGCCTGCAGAGGCAGACAGAGCCAGATTGGGGAAGAGGCCTGGGATCAAGGATGGCAAAGGACACAGTCCAACATGAGTCTACAAATAGCCCTAGTATATCCAGGTCGACTTAGAGCCACACCCCGGCTCTGCCACTTGTTAGCTGTGTATCCTTCCACAAAGTATTTAACCTCTCTGAGCCCTGTTCTTACGGGGGATTGTGTAAATTATATAGGATAATATGAGAGAAAAAAAACCTAGCAAGTATGGTGCCTGGCAACTCTTAGTCCTAAATAAAAGTTAGTTGATGGGAACACAAAAGCCAGAACTGAGGCAGGCTTCCTGCTGAGAGTCCCACCCCCATTTCCCTACAGGGGGACCCCAGTCTCACCAGTGAAATTGGCTAGTGTCCGGCAGTAGCTGGAGAACCGGTGGCGATGTAACCACTGCTGCGTCTCCAGGATGGAGGCTCCAGGGTTCAGATCCTGAGGCATAGAGAGGGCAGTGCAGGTAACACCATGAGCCCACGGACTGAGAACAAAGGGGAGGAGAAACAACGTCTGCTCTTGGGGGCCCCAAGTCTGAGGGGGAGGCTCATTCTGCTGGTGGGAAGTGCCGGGTCCATGCAGGGAAGTTTTGTGATCTATGGCCATACCACATCTGTCCACCAGGGGGCAGGGCCGCCCTATTCTGGAGCGAGAGATGAGGTTGCTGAGGCCTTGGGAGAGTGGAGCGGGGAGAGGGGCTTGGAAAGGGAAGACGCACCTCAGCTGGGCTGAAAGTGTCCAAGATGAATGGTGGTGAGCAGCAGAGCCTGGGAGGGAGCAGAGAGTCAGGGGCTCTTGGGAGCAGTGCAGCCAGTCTCCCGCCCTGGCAGGCAGAGCTTGCCAGGTGTCATCCCAGGTGTTCCCCAGAAGTCGGGCTGAGCCTCTTCCCCTGCCTCAGCGCACTTCTCAACCCTGCCCTCCCCCATGCCTTGGCTGAGGAGCTCTTCTTTCGCGCCCCAAAGGGCTGATAGGAGGTGCGCATCCCCACTCACCTCTCCGGGGACAGGAGTTTGCAGGAGTGGGGGGAGGTCAGATCCCGAGGGCTGAGAGGCAGGTAGGGCTCTGCACTGGGCTCTGGCCACGGTGAACACTGGGTAAACAGTAAGGTCGGCATGGACCGCTGGAGAGCAGTGGCAGCTGTCCCTCACCTCCCTCCATCTGCCTATTAAGAGTTGACAAGGGCCCGGCCAGTGTGGCTCAGTGGTTGAGTGTCGACCCAAGCACCAGGAGGTCGCCAGTTGGGTCATTCTGGTCAGGGATCAGCGCACATGCCCCGGGGGATCTGACCTCCCCCCACTCCTGCAAACTCCTGTCCCCGGGGCTGTGGTCATCCGGAAGCAGTCACAGCCCTTGAGTCCTCAATTTCCCAGGTGAACATGAGGACCTTTTCTCCAAACCTCCCTTCCCATCCCTGCCACCCCAACACGCACCTCCACGAAGACCGTGCTCTCACAGGCAGCCTGATACTTGTCTCTCTCATGCAGGGGCTGTTTCTCAACCTTCTCCCGGTCGGTTTTCAGTTTCCGGTCAGCTCCTTTGGGCTACAAGAGGGAGACATGGAAATCTCAGGGGGCCCCTCCTCACCTGCACACTTCTCTTTACAGAAGGGGCTCTAAGAAGGACATGCAGCCCCATCCCTCTGTGCAGAGAGAAGGAAAGAGTCCCAGAGAGGGGACCGCAGGCTGAGATCCACAGCAAAGCAGGGCCAGAATGCACACAGCCAGTGAGGCAGGGTGACAAGCCCTGGGAGGGAGGGGAAAGGGGCCCCGGTGCTTCCTGGACCTTGAACACCTTGATGAGGCAGCCAGCTGAATGCAGGTGTTCAGGTGGAAGCTCCTTGTCACCGGGCTTGAAAGTGTCAATCTGGAGGCGGAAGGGGACGCCTTTCTCTCCACCCTTTTTCCGGGGAGTGAACTCAGTGCTGATGCAGTGAACCTGGGGCGGAGAAGAAGCAGAGAGGAAGCAGTGTGACTCCAGGCCCCACCTACATTCCAGGGGGATTCCCCCTAAAACCTGTGGCCTGCCTGTCACCTGTCAGCAACGGCCCTTCTTCAAGTGTAACTTCATTAGGTTCTTTCCCTATGTTGTACTTTACTTCCCCATGATATATATGAATTTTAATTAACATTTAGTATCCTTATATAAATTGTCTACGTATATCCTTTGCCTATTTTTCTGTTGGTCTCTCTTCTATTTTTTCTTATTGATGTATGATAACTTTTTATGTATTAAGGCTGTAACACACTAACAACTATTTTTCCCACTTGGGGTCTCCTTTTAATTTTGCCTAGGTATTGCAGACCATGACTTTCTCAGAAGCTAAGTCCTGTGTTTTGTAGTTTCTTCCATTGCTTTAATGTTTAACTAGTCCTTCCCTATGGTGAGAGTCCATAAACCTATATCCATATTTTTCCCCCAAGGTGTTTCCTGGAAGTGATTGATTTTTACTGTCCCCTTACCCCCACCTAAACTCACCTTCCTGTCCCGGCTTCAGGCTCACCTGCAGGAAGAGGGAGGTCCTCTTGGTCGGGTCCCAGTGAAACTCCACTGTGTTGAGCTGTGAGGGCAGCACCTGGGGTTCTATCACCCCCACGGACAAAGGCACATCTGCAGACACAGAGCAGCAAGCAGGAAGCAAGGCTCAGCCCGCCCCACCTGTGAGGGCTTTCAAGACAGATAGTGCCCCTAAAGGGTCCCTCCCCATTCACCGATGTCCAGGATGCGGTCCCCAGGCCGGCTCCATCTCCACCCATCCAGCTGCTGCTGCTCCGTGTACTGCAGGCGCCGGTCATGGAACACCACACGCACCACACTCTGTGGGCACAGGAAGGTGGAGCTCATAGGCATTTGGGAACCAGTGCCCAGACCTGGGGTAGGCCAACCCTCCCACCCTCTCCCCACCTTGCTTCCCACTCCCAGGAAACATGGGACTTAGAGTCACTAGATCTGTGTTCAGATGCCCACCTGCCATTCTGTGAAACTGGGGAGGTAATTTAGAGACCCTGAGCCTCAGTTTCCTCATCTGTAAAATAAGGAAGTTAATCCCTTCCCACTCTTAATCACTCTACTGGTCTCTTTTCTCTCTCTATATATTTTTAAATATATTTTTATTGATTTTTTTTTTTTTTTACACAGAGAAAGGGAGAGGAATAAAGAGTTAGAAACATTGATGAGAGAGAAACATCGATCAGCTGCCTCCTGCACACCTCCCACTGGGGATGTGCCCGCAACCAAGGTACATGCCCTTGACCGGAATCGAACCTGGGACCTTTCAGTCCGCAGGCTGACGCTCTATCCACTGAGCCAAACCGGTTAGGGCTCTCTCTCTATTTTTTTAACGATAAGCAAAAGTTTACTTAGAAAGTCACCGAGGTAGAAAGAAGCAAACCAACTGGGCTGTGTGGGCTCAGGAGACAAGTTACGGAGGCAAAAAAAGGGACCCTTGGAGCCTAGGAGAGAGAAAGGCGAAGGTAGCTGGCCTGTGGGGGAGAGGGGGGGAGGCGAGAGGCAGGCGCGCTCCAGAAGGGGAGAGTGCTAGCCGTCTCTTCTGTGCCGCACTTATCATTTTGCAATTTGTAAATCTACTTGTAATTGCATATAATTTGTGTGATTACAAGTTTGTCTCACTCTGTAGAATGCAAGCCCCCTGAGGAAAGGAATTACATCTGTCTCTTTACTGCTGAATTTCTAGCTCAGAGAACGGTTTCTGGCAATACATGGGAGCTTAATGAATAATTTTTTTTAAATCTTCACCCAAGGACATGTTCCCTTCTTTTTTTTTTCTGAGAGAGAGAGAGAGAAAGAAAGAGAGAGAGTGAGAGAGAGAGAGAAAGATGAGAGAGAAACATCGAACCATTACCTCTGGTATACGCCCAGAATGGGGATGGAACCCGAAACCTAGGCATGTGCCCTGACCAGAGCTGAACCTGCAATCTTTTGATGCATGGGCCAACGCTCCAATCAAAGGAGCCACCGGCCAGGGCTAAATGAATAAATTTTTGAGAGAAGTAACCATGTGTGTGAATAATACACATTTTTTCTCCCCCCCTTTTTTTCTTTCTTTTTCAATTCCCACCTGAGGATATTTTCTCCATTGATTTTTAGAGAGAGTGTAAGAGAGAAGGAAAAACAGAGAGAAATATCTATGTGAGAGAAACACATCAATTAGTTGCCTCCTGCACGAGCCCCGACCAAGGCCTGGGCCTGGGAGAAGCCTGCAACCAAGGTGCGTGCCCTTGACTGGAATCAAACCCGGAACCCTTTGGTCTGCAGGCTGACGCTCTATCTACTGAGCCAAACCGGCTAGGACTATAATGTATTTCTACATCCTGGTTCTGCTACTTACTGGCTCTGTTTTATGGAAAAATACTTAACTTCTCTGTACCTCCTGCCTGCACAGTTCCTGCCCACCGCTGTGAAGGTCACCTTAAAAGGTGGACCTGAGAGGGTTCTACTCGGCAATGACATCACAGGATGGCACTGGCTTCCTGCCCCGTGGGACAGTCAGACTCAGCCTTTGCCCGATCTGGGAGGCGATGCACCTACCTTCAGCAGCCTCGGCCACTGGGTGGCGTCACCCAGCTTGGAGTTGCAGAGCATCTGCACCTCATAGGACTGGCCTGGGAGAGATAGGGGGACCAGTGAGCCCCACTCCGAGGGGCAGAGGTGGTGCCTGCCTCCCCAGCCCACCGTGGCACAACCTCCAGAGCTTGCTGCCCCCACTCACCCCTTTCCTTCCCAGGCCCAGCGTACCCTGGTTCAGGTAGGTCAGGGCCTCCTCCTGCTTCTTCACGGCTGGTGAGGTGGCTGCACAGAGCACGTACTGGAATGAGGGGCAGGGAGGCTCCATGCTGGGGATGTTGGGCAGCTCCTCCTGCTTCAGGTAGGGCAAGGGCAGGGACTCCCTGTAGGGAGAGGAGGCCCTGCCAGCTTTCTGCCCTGACCACCGCCCCCCGCTGGGGCGTTGACTCTCTCTGCCAGGTCCTATCTCCTGGGAGCCTCCAGTTTCCCGTAGCAGGCACTGCAGCAGCAGCCAGGGCCAAAGGGGCCCCTGTTCAACGCCTTTGGCCTCTGGGAGACCTCCGTTAAGATGCAAACCCCAGATACTTCCAAGCATCTACAAACATCTGGCATCAATTGCTTGTTTGCAACCTCAGGGCTTGCCTGATGCCAAGTCAATGCCCCACCAAAATGTCCTGTGTAGGTGGTGCTCGGGGTGTTGTGAGATGTCCCAGGACCCACTAAACTCGGGTACATTTGACCACATCCCCACCCCCAAAGGGACCCAAGAGCAGGAAGCCCATCCCCCTCTACTTGAAACAGAAGCCCTACATGTCCACCACAACTCGGACTAGGGCCTTCCTCGGGGGCCGAGGGAAAGGACTCTGGTCCTTACCTGAGCAAGCTGCTTGGCGGCCCGGGATACAATTCCCCGGGGCCAGGCCACAGGTGCTCCAGCTGGTTGTGCCAAAACAGCATCTTGGAAAGGGAGCGGGCCAGGTGTGTAACAGAGAGGTCAGCTGGACCCACTGGGCCTCCACCTGGGGCCTCAACCTCTATTTATAGAAGCAAACCCACTAAAGGGTGGGGTCAAGCCTGGCGTCTCTGATTGGCTGAGCACCCAGGGCTCTAGGAAACTATGGACCTATTAGGCAGCTTAAGCTGGGAGGAGGGGGAGGGGAATGGTGTCCCCAGGGCTCCCTACCAATCATTAACTTGAAGGGGAGATGGTGGTACAGCAAAACAAAGTCACAGGGATGCACATCCACTCCCCCACCATTCCCCAAGAGGCCCAGGGACAATGAGGGGACCCCCTTAGGCTTCAAGATTGGCCCCAGATCCATGTAGAATCCCACAGACTCATAGGCTAGGGCCAGCCTTGGGCAAACTATGGCCCTCAGGCCGGATCCGGCTGTTCTATCCGGTTCTCTTGCTCTCCCCTCCGCTCCTTTACTTTGAATTTATATTAGTTCACACAAACACTCCATCCATGCTTTTGTTCCGGCCCTCCGGTCCAGTTTAAGAACCCAGAGTCAAAAAGTTTACCCACCCCTGGCCTAGGGCCCTTCACATGACCCCATGGGAGGAACCTGACCCTTCCCAGGGGACAGGACAAGCAGGCATGCTGCATCTCATGCACCTACAAAGGGTCTTTGCTCCCTGCTGGCCTCCCACCTCCCCTTCCCCGACCCCAACACACAGGTGCAGGGATGGCAGGACACCTGTCCTTTGGCTGGGCTGCCTGGCTAGGGGACTGGAGTTTACAGAACATAGTCCAGCTTGCTGTGGAAACAACTCAGGGGGTGGTGCTGGGGGGAGAGCCTGCCTGTGGGGAGGAGGGGTGTGTGTGGGGGGAGGACCCTCCCAGGGCAGTAGAAGGAGAGGAGTTCCAGTGGGGTTGGTGTCTTTGCCCCTCCTCTGCCCTGCGGTATGGGGTGGACTGTGTTTAGGGACAAATACAGTCTGCCTTGGGAGGGCTTCCTGCCCCATGCTCAGCCCCTGTTGTCACTGTACACAGACAGCCCCAGGCCCCTGTGCCCAACCCCCAACTACTGTTTGGTATAAACAGACAAGGGCCTTGCAGAGAGCAGAGAGACTGGCCTCTCAACACACAGCCTGAGCTCATGTGACCTTAGCCACCCAGGCTTGGTGACTCTGCAGGGCCTGCCTGGGGAGGGGGGAAGCCAAAGGGTCCCCACACAGGGCACCTCCATCTCCAGGGGCCTGGCCCTTGGTCCTGGCCTGGGGGGAGCAGGGTGTGGGGCAGAGGAGGTAAGCCAGCAGATGGAGGTAGCAAAGGTGGAGGCTGGTGTGGGCCCCCTTTGAGGACAATCCCCAGAGCAGGTCCTGGGAGTGGGACTCCAACTCCAGCACCCAATTCCCTGTCCTCTCACCACCCTCCACCTGCTTGCATCCTCCTGCTTCGCCCCTGAGTTCATCTCTCCCATACTGGCTGCTACTCCTTCCTCCCACCCCTCTGCACTCTGTCCCACTCAGATGTTGCTGGGCCTTCCACCACTCTCTCTCTCTCTCTCTTCCCTCTCTCTAAGGAAAGAAGCTGGGCTTGAGGCAGTGGCGGCAGCCTAGCCACTTGCACCCCCCCAACCCCACCCCACTCTTTCACTGTGCCCCCTGGGCCAGCACCGAACAGAGTTTGAACAGCTCATCCTCAAGCCCAGAGAGGCCTTAGGACACTTGTGGTGCAGACTCCCCACTCTCAGAGGGTTCTCAGGCCCTGGGGGGCGGGTGAGGCCCCCCCAAGGCAGGGGCATGGCCCAAACTCCCCTCTTTACCTTTCTGAATGGAAGCAAGGCCTCCCTCCCACCGGGTGTGGCAGTGATGAATGGTAATTCTGTGGTGCTGCATCTTTTTCCAGGGTTGAATTCCCAAGAGCTGCCTTGGGGTATGGGGGGGCACCAGCAAGGTCCCCAGTGTCACCAGTCCTGGGGGGTATAGACATGCTTGTCCCAGAAACTTCCCCACACACAGATAATTTCAGGGACAACTTTTTGGGTGCAATATTTTAAAATGGATTTTTCCCCACCCAAAATGTTCTATCATTTTCTAGGCCACGGCATAAACCTATCCTAATAATACCCTTTAGAGTTTCCTAAGCCAAGGAAGTAACTTTTTATCTGTAAAAAAAATTGCTGAGAAATAACAATTCTATGTCCTTTTTCTCCTCTAACCAAGATGTCTTGTTTGGTTTTGCTTTCTATCCCAAGGCAACATTGAACCTGGAGAGTGGGAGAGTTGAAGGGTGAGGTCTACCCCTCCCTCAAAGAAAGAGGGGCTGAGAGGAGAAGGATCACTCATTCATTCAACAAAATGCTATGAAGTGCCTACTATGTACCAGACGCGCTCTCTCTCTCTCTCTCTTTCTCTCTCTCTCTCTCTTTCTCTCTCTCTCTCTCAGAGGAATCCTGACTATTCAGGGCAAAAGGCCGGGCCCTGAGTTCCAGGCACAATTATTTTACAATGGAAGGGATTTATGAGAGCATGATTTTTTAGACATCTCACACACAGGCACACAGGAGCACGCACACTCAGAGGAAGCTGACTGAATCCCATATGGCAATCCCTGTGTGATCAGTAGTCTGTGCACACAAATAAATACCCCTACCCCCAAGAGGCAGTCCCTCCTCCCAGCAAAATGCCTCTGAGGATTTTGGGTGCACAGCTCCAAAGGGCACCACACTAAACAGTGCCCCCTGGAGTTGGACAACACATAGGCCTGGCTCTAAGCCCCCAATCTTCCTTTTTTTAATATATTTTTTTATTGATTTCAGAGAGGAAGGGAGAGGGAGAGAGAGATAGAAACATCAATGATGAGAGAGAATCATTGATCCGCTGCCTCCTGCATGCCCCCTGCTGGGGATCGAGGCCGCAACACGAGCATGTGCCCTTGACTAGAATCGAACCTGGGACCATTCAGTCTGCAGGCGGATGCTCTATCCACTGAGCCACACCGGCCAGGGCAGCCCCCAATCTTTTATTCCTGAGACTCCCTCTCAACCACAGTAAGTCTCCCTTTGGAAAGGTTCCCTCTGTTCATGAGTCAAGCTTAATTTGCTTCTATTCTTTTTCCTTTTTTAAAAATATATTTTATTGATTTTTTACAGAGAGGAAGGGAGAGGGAGGGAGAGAGTTAGAAACATCGATGAGAGAGAAACATCAATCAGCTGCCTCCTGCACACCCCCTACTAGGGATGTGCCCGCAACCAAGGTACATGCCCTTGACCGGAATCGAACCTGGGACCCTTGAGTCCGCAGGCCAACGCTCTATCCACTGAGCCAAACCGGTTAGGGCTTAATTTGCTTCTTAAACCTTCCTGCAGCCCAGTCAGTTGGCGCTTATGTTCTCCATGTCCTGTCTCTGCCCTTCCCCAAAATCGTTCATAGCAGTCATCTGACTGCAGTTTATTCTTGTGTACTTTGTCTAATTCCCGCCCGCGCCCCCCCCCCCCCGCCCCGCCATAAGAGTGGAAGTCCCCTGAGGATAGGGACTAAGAGAGCTTTGCTAGTGTTGACGTTAAGGGTATGTTTTTCAACATAGACTGAGTTCAAGTGCAGCTGTGTGGCTTTGGGCAAGCAACTTAACCTTTTTAAGCTTCATGCTGCAACTATAAAAAGAAGATGATGAGAGTCTACTGCATAGGAACAGAGTGAAAACTGAAGGAGATAATAGTTGAGCCCTCAGTAAATGTGGGTGTCTTTTTTTTCTATGTATCACCAGTGCCTAGTACATCATAGGTTTATTCATTTAGCCCATGGGTTTATTTCTATAACAATTGTAAGTACTGAGGGTCTGTCTGTTTATCAAATAAACAGTTCTTCAGTGCTTCTCAGTCCACCTTCTGAGGAAGATACTATTTTTTTTCTATTGTTCTGTTATCCTCCTCCCCCATTATACAGATGGGGAAATTGAGGCCCAGAGAGGTTAAGTAGATATCTCAAGGTCACACCGCTAAGAGGAGACAAAGCCAGGGTTTGAACCCAGGCCATCTGAGTCACAGTCCCTGTTCTTAATCGCTGTCCTATGTCCCACTCTCCCTGACAAATTTGCTATAGAATTTTAAAATGAATCTCCAGGCAACTTTCCAATCTGCAGAGTTGAAGAAAGAGGTCTACCAGTAATTCTCCCCCAAAGAAAGAAAGGTTGATGGGGGAAGCATTTGTCATTCATGCATTCATTCATTCAACAACCCCCAAAGAAGTATCAGACCCAGGAACCTGACTCCCATGATGGCAGTGACCTTGGGCCTTTCTGAGCTTTGACCTTTCCAGCTGCAACATGGGGATAACATCGCTTTCTGCCCCACTCCTGGGGCTGAGCGGAGGGTGAGTAATATGAATGATAGTGGCTGGTCTGCTGCAGTTTTGATAGGTGTGGGAGGGGAGGTTAAGGATGGGGTGGCAAGGACAGGATTTATGGTCTCATCAGGTGTGTCTGTGAGTGGGGTCCTGCTTGACTTGGGAATTCCCTTGGGATGAGCCGCATGTGGAAGCTTCCGGAGGGAGGGAAAAGCATTGCAGGCAGGGAAGCCGCTGGCCCTAATGATTTAGAGGTGCGCGATGCCCATGGAGAAAGCTCAGTCCCATTGCACATTGTAACCACCCTGTGAGGTAAGATGGGCCCCATTTAGAGTAGAAAACAGAGGAATGCACCTTGTCCAAGGTTATTTGCTAGAAGAAGTGGGCTGGAACCTGTGACACTTCACAGCCCTGCACACCTGCCATCCCCCAGGCCAGTGGTCGGCAAACTCATTAGTCAACAGAGCCAAATTTCAACAGTACAACGATTGAAATTTCTTTTGAGAGCCAAATTTTTTAAATGTAAACTTCTTCTAACGCCACTTCTTCAAAATAGACTCGCCCAGGCCATGGTATTTTGTGGAAGAGCCACACTCAAGGGGCCAAAGAGCCACATGTGGCTCGCGAGCTGCAGTTTGCCGACCATCCCCCGCCCCCCCCCCCCCACGCCAAGACACAGGAAGGACTCCTTTCTCTCCACCCCACAGTGAAGCAAGCCTTTGGCTAGAGGACCGGAAGAGCCCACCCCTCCGGCTCTCTGTTTCAGTTTTGCTGTCCTTGGGAGCCACGGGCTCTCCCTAAGACACAGGAATGACTGGGCCACTCCTCTGCGGAGAACCCCATGCTCCCCACGCCGTTCTCAGCACTGTTCTCAGGCGGGGCTGTGGAAACCCTGGGCGGCCACGGCCCGTCTTCCAGGACGTCCGTGGAACACAATGGTTAGCGCTTAAAGTAATTTTCTTTTTTGGTAGGAAAACCACCGTGGATATTCTTTTTTTTTTCTTTTTTTTTTTTTAAATATATTTTTATTGATATTTTACAGAGAGGAAGGGAGAGGGATAGAGAGCTAGAAACATCGATGAGAGAGAAACATCGACCAGCTGCCTCCTGCACACCCCCTACTGGGGATATGCCCGCAACCAAGGTACGTGCCCTTGACCGGAATCGAACCCGGGACCCTTCAGTCCGCAGGCCGACGCTCTATCCACTGAGCCAAACCGGTTTCGGCCACCGTGGATATTCTTGGAGTCCATTGCAAGGCTTGCACAAACCTTAACATGGAGCGATGCCTTTCTTTTTAAAAAACCTTTATTGTTGAAAGTATTACATATGTCCCCCTTTTGCTCCCTAGAGCGATGTCTTTTTTTTTTTAAATTATCGTGTAGCTTGCATTTTATTTATTTTTTATTTTTTTAAAGTATACCTTTTAAAATTAGCCTTATGCATGTCTCCTTTTTAAAATTTATTTATTTATTTATTTTTATTTCAGAGAGGAAGGGAGAGGGAGAGAGAGAATCATTGATCTGCTGCCTCCTGCACGCCCCGCACTGGAGATGGAGCCCGCAACCCGCGCATGTGCCCCTGACCAGAATGGAACCCGGGAACCCTTCAGTCCGCAGGCGGATGCCCCATCTACGAGCCACACCGGCTAGGGCTAAGCTAGAACGATGTCTTTAAAATTCTCTCAAGTCCTGAGTGAGCCACTTTGCCTTCTCGCCCCCCTCCCCCACCCCTTCCTCCGTGGCACTGATGAATTGCTCAGCGGGGCTCCAGGGAGTGAGTTTGAGAAGCCACTTTGTAGAGGAAAACTCAGCTTCCTGGCCATTTGTCCACTTTTCTCTGCCCTTCCTTCTCACCACCCCTCCTCTTTCTTGTCTGCCTGCAGCTTCCAGAACGGGCTGTTCTTTTTCACACCTCTGTGAGTTTTTCCAGGCTGTTCTCTCTGCCTAGAACGGCTGGCTACCCCCAAGTCGGCTAGAGGGAACCCCTGAATTATTGCGCCCTCTAGGTCAGGATTTATAGTAAGACCTCTAATGCAGGGATCAGGCGCCCCAATGTCCATTACCACTCCAGGCAATTAGACGGTTTAGAAGTCTCAAATGTGGACAGACCCTCAAAGGCCCTGCTAAACACAGCTTCCTTGCAGTGCATCCATTGTTGCTTTCTGTGCAGCCTGCAGGGGGCGGTGTGGGCCTAGCCCTGCCCCAGGCTCTCCCACGCTGCTTTCAGCGGGCTCTAGACTTTCCTAGCCAGGAAACCTCTCCCCATGGACCCCAGCGAGGAGTTACAGGCAGGATCCACCCTCCATGCCTCAATGTCTCCTTTGTCATCACCACCCTCACGCTTCTCACCAGAGTCACCCTCACCTCTAACCCTGCATCCAGTTGCTTCCAAACTTCATCCTCCCTCTTTCCCAGTCTGTGCCCAAAGCCCCTTTCCAGCAAAAGGATCCTCCTTTAATAGTTTGGGCCCCCTCAGTGCTTATCTCTCCAAAATTCTAACCCCTAACAGCACCCTCAGTCCACTGGGCTCCACCCCCTCACTCACCCCAAAGTGATGACATTGCTGTTACCTTGGTAACAGATGCCTGTGGGTGGGTAGGGGAAATGGACTAGAGAAAGAAAGCAGTGGCTTCGGGACACTGTCAGAGGCATGGGAGGTGGGTAGGGGGCAAACTGATGCAGTGCCTAGGGAGGGGCTGCCAGGGGCTCTGACCCGCCCCACCATGGCTGCGGTCAGCCTATGTCCCAGCCTCAAGGAAAAAAGAAACAGAATAGAAGGGGACATCTTCCTGGAAAGAGAGATTTTCTTCATGGAGGAAAGGGAAACATCCCCAACCCCTCTGTCCCCTCACACAGGAACAGGTCTCCTGGGCTTGGCAGGGGACAGGGAAGGGATTGCATATACTGGAGCCCAATCTGTTCCCCTCCAGGGAGCCTGGGGCACAGAGAGAGGGAACAGCTCACCCAGGGTGTATTAGGGACAATGCCACAAGCAGTGGGAGGGTGGCTCTATGCCAGTGTCCTGAGCTCCTGGGGTTGGTGGCAGCAGGGGGTGGAGGGGCCCTCCTCCAGCCCCTGGGGACCTGGCTGTCCCAGATGCCACAGACGGGAAGTGTGTCAGGCACTTGCGTAAGAGCCTTCTATATTTCCATAAAGTCGTAATTACTGAGGCCTGCCATGGGCCTTAGCTCATTAGAGTGGTATCTGCCTCTGGGCCCCAGGGTGGGCTGGCCGGCAGGGGGAGGTGGGGGAGACCGGACAAGGCCAGGCCACTCATGGTGTTCTCTGCATCCCCAGCCCCACGGGTCCCCCTTCCTCTCCCCAGCTAGGAGATGAGAACCCAGACTTGACCTCAACCATGATGGACTACCCCACCCCAGGTGTGCTGGTTCTAAAGCTAGAGGGAAAGGCCAGGTTTTTCAGCTTGGGCTGTCCTGGGCAATCCCTGGGGCCAGAGGCCGCAGCGGGAAGGGCTTGAGCTGAAGGTGTTTATGGGGAAAATAAGTCAGTCCTGTGGAAGGAGTAGCAACCCTCACATCAACGAATCTCAACCTCTTCCTGGAAGGATCCTGGGGGTCATTCAAGCCAAAGATTCTTAATCTTTTGGGGATCTTAGATTCTCTGAGGAGCAGATGAAAGCTCTGACTCTTCCCAGAAAGTGCTTATCCTCCAAATTTTACATAGTTTCAAGGGGTTCACGAACTTCCTAAAGCTTCCCTGCAAGCCCAAGGTTAAGAATTCTTAATAACAACAACTATTGCCCTGGCTGGTTTGGCTCAGTGGATAGAGCGTAGGCCTATGGACTAAAAGGTCCCGGGTTCGATTCTGGTCAAGGGCATGTACTTTGGTTGCGGGCACATCCCCAGTGGGAGGTGTGCAGGAGGCAGCTGATCGATGTTTCTCTCTCATCGATGTTTCTGACTCCCTATCCTTCTCCCTTCCTCTCTGTAAAAAATCAATAAAATATATTAAAAAAAATAACAACAACTATTATTGCCCCATTTTAATCCAACTCCCCATTTCAACCTATTCTAGTCCAATTCTGCCCATCTAAAAAGAAAGAAATGAAAGTCCCTCCAGAGAACAGCTCTCTGCCCCAAATCGAAGAACAGAAAAAAAAAAAGGGCAGACTGGGAAGAGGACCAGACTCTGAGTGTGCTGGACATTGTGCCCCAGGCAGATTTAAGTCATTGGCCATCCCTCGGTCCCGGGGCTCCTGAGAGCTCAGTGCCCACTCTCATTCAGGCAGTTCTCCCACCAAGAGGCACTCCAGTAGTTGTATTTTGACTTCTGGTCTAGGGGGTTCTTTTGAGAGTGTGACTGCCATTTATCCTCTCGTGGCACCTTGACCCTCGTTATTTCAGCCACCGCATCTGAGATGGGACAATGTTCCTCTTCCAGGAGAAGCTAGCCCGGTGCTCCGGCCCTGTCCCTGAGCTACTGCAGTAGGAGTTGTTGGCGCTGAGACAATGACTCAGACTTAGTGTATGAAAGGCTTCTCTGAAACACTTCCAGAAAGGACATCCAGAGGTCATGGCATCCAGCCCCCTGGCCTCCTCCATATTTGCCCCACCTCAGGCTTCTGGTGCCGAGACCAGATGGGTCCAGGACCCACCAACTTTCCTGGCTTTGCCTTGGTCACTGGTACCACTGAGGCCCCTGGGAATTCTTCCTCTTGTCTCATCAGAATCCTTTTCTGGGTTGACTCCCCCATGAAATAACAGGCTCCCAATGACTCAGGAAAGTGAGGGGAACGACGCTGTTTCTTCTCTCTGCTCAGGAAAAGCACTGGGAAGGAACAACGATCCCAAAAGAAATGCGAGGAGAAAATTAATTTCCCTGCTTGTCGTCCCTGGGCTAACTCATTCATTCTCCTAACACCGCACTGTGTCCATTTTGCTGATGGAGAAATCAAGGCTCTAAAGGGTTTAGTTACTCACCCCAGGTCACAGTTAGTTAGTGACTATACAGGTACTGGATTCTAAGGAACCCGGAGTTTCTGCTAGGTGGGAGAAACAGGGGTAGCTCCCCAGGATGTCTCTAAATGCAGAAGGCCTTGTTTGCTCTAGTCCAGAATAGATGGGGTGGGGGGAGGAGGCTGACAACTCTATCTCAGGGTGCTCCAAGCATTTCTACATCTCAGTTGTCCAGGGAGGGGATTTTGGGGTGCCCTGCGCTGGGCAAGAGGGAGGAGGGCAGCCCTCCGAGGAGATTTGGAGATGGCTGGTCATGAGTGGGCCTTTGGGGAGACTGGTTTAAGGACGGAGGCCAGGTTCTATTGCAGCTCCTTTCAGGAAAGCTAGCTCTCAGCGTCTGTGGCTGCAGTGGGTGGATCTGGAGGGGAGGGGACTAAGCCCCCACAATCACGAACCCTCACATCTGCCCTTGTCCTACTTCTGTCACTGGCAAGTAAATCTCTATTCTTGGACACAGTAACCTGAGCGGTTCTCCAATGGTGAGCTCATCCTTGGGAGGACAGAGATCGCATGGATGGCTATGTGCATGGGCAGACACAGGGTTCAGCCCCTCCTCCAGGGCTGCCATAAAGGCAGTACCTTCTTGAGGTCCCCCCGCCCCCATCTTATCACCCACAGCAGATGAGGAGGAAGGAGACTTAGACCCAGAAGTCTATCCACCCCCAACCAGGAAAGAAGTCTCTCATCTCCCAATTTACCTCTCTTTCCTTGGACTGGCCAAGAGATGAAGCTAGACCTTTTGGTCAGGATGGGAGGTGAGGGAGGAGGACTTGGGGAAATGGA
This sequence comes from Plecotus auritus, assembly GCF_963455305.1. Classification (NCBI taxonomy): domain Eukaryota; kingdom Metazoa; phylum Chordata; class Mammalia; order Chiroptera; family Vespertilionidae; genus Plecotus; species Plecotus auritus. The sequence continues at coordinate 9,796,814 of NC_137774.1, forward strand.
AGGCACACACACACACACACACACACACACACACACACATACACACCCATGCATTAGAAGAGATACCTTCAGACAAGTGGGCAGAAGACACCTTGGAGGGCAAGAACCTGCTTGCCCCTCCACCGTTCCCTACCCCCCTGATCTAACTCCATCTGTGGCAGGTTCTGTAGGAGGGGGCGTGTCCTGGAGAAGGTTAGAGGACCTCAGGTGCTGGGACTGAGGCCACTTCTCTCTTTTCTGCTGAAGTCCAGACAAGACTGGAAAGTGACACACTGTCCAGCTTTTCATCCACAAAAAAGCAGTTTGTCAGGCCTGGCCTTTGACACATGATGTTAAGTTGTCCCTTCTCTGCTTAAGGAAATTACTACCTCACAGTCCAGGGGTACGTGTGTTTGGGGAGCGTCTCTTCAGGGCAGAGACACCCAGGTACTGAATGGGGCAGAAGGGTCCCCATTCTTCCTCCACCCCTATCAGGAAGTCCTCATTTGGATTCTACTCTCGGCTATCCTTCTGCAGATGTAACCTACTTCTATTCCCCACTCCACCCCCCAACCTTATTCAGACTCTAATATGACCTCTGGAGCCATCTCTCAACCTTGTCACGCCACCCATTCCAGGTTTTTCAATGTAAAACGGCCCCCTCCACTTCTCTTCCTTCCAAGCCCCTCCCCATCTTGTCGAGCCCTCCCAGGCTCCGCCCCCTTCGCCCTCGTTGCCACCGCGGTAGCCAATAGCGGAGAAGCTTATTTGCATAGCGGCGCGGGGGAGCGGCGGAGGGAAGGGGGAGGAACCACGCGACCTCCTAAATCAAAGTTGGGAGGCGAGGACTGGGCGGAGGGGGCCTCGGGGTGCGGGGCTGGGGCCCGCGGGGAGGAGGGGGAAGATGGGGGGCGGGCTCAGAGGGCGGCGGAGGTGGCCGGACCAGGACAGCTCCACGGCTCCCTCCCTCAGCTCATCCCCGCGTCCCCACTTCCCTCCTCCCCTGACTCCGAGCAGCATCCTCTGCGGACCCTCGGTCCTCACTCCCGGGGTCGTCGCGCTCCCATCGCTCCGTGTAATTACCACCCCTCCCCGGCCAACCCGGGAACTTTCTCCGCCCGCGCACGGGAGTGAGGGGTTGCTTTGTCTGGGCGGGTTTTTCCTGGGGTTCATTGGGTGGCAGTCTTCGGAGAAGGGCGTCAGGGTCCCAGAGAGACGCCCGCCCCCCGCAGCCTGCCCCCCACCGGGAGGACCGTCGGGTCTCGGCATCCTCGCGGCCCTTCTCCCCAACCATGACTGAAATGAGCGAGAAGGAGAGTGAACCGGATGACGCGGCCACCCACACCGCCCCGGGGACCGTGTCCGTCCTCCAAGAAACCAAGGTAACTCGGGAGGCGCGAGGCCTGGACCCCTCCCTGTCCGATGCGACCCCGGGCCGGACGCCCTGCTCCGGCCTCGGCCGCCACTACGGGTTCGGCTGCCCTGGGGTCACAATATCCGGGCAGGTGTGATTCTTAAGGCTCCGCGCGGGGGAGTGGGTTCGCGACGGCGGGCCACCCGGAGCCCCCATCACACAGGCACGACACGCCCTTGCGCGCGTGATGAGCAGACGCACCCCCAGACCCTCCAGGGAGCTGACAACTCGGCTCTGTTGGAGGGAATCGGCGCAGCGCAGGCGGAGGGAGTGTGTGGCCGTGTGTAGCGGGTGTACGCGCCGGTGTGCTGCGTGCGAGGCGCATCCCTGTGGAGTCCGCCAGGTCTCGGGGTGCAGCTCAGCCTGTCCCTCTCTCTGCCTGTGTCTCTCTGAACATGTCTACAACCTGGCTGTCTCTGTCTCGGTATCTCTCTGGGCGCGTCTCTCCCGCGTTCCTGGGGCTTCTCTGCGTGTTTATCTCTGAGTCTCTCCGACCCGCCGCAGTCCTGCATTCCCCCCTCCCAACCGGGTTAGTCTGGGGACGCGAGGCCGCGGCCCAGGGGTGCGCAGCGTCCGAGTCCACGCCGGGGGCTGCGGCAGCGCGGGCCAACGCGGGCGGGGACGAGGGGGCTGTGGTGGCGGCTCCACGGGGCTGCTCTCCCCCCACCACCCCGGGATCTGGACGAGGGTGGGGTGGGATAAGGCGGGTAACAAGCAAAAAAGAGAAGTCATCGTAATTAATGAATGTCATAATTAACCCTAATTATGTATGATCGTTACTCCTGCGGGAGTCACAGTGAATAAATTATTTCCCAGTGAAGTCAGGCGGAGCCCAGACTCCTGGCGCTGAAGGGGGTGAGGGCGTCGCTCACATTCAACGCACACCACCCCCCACCCCCATCCCTCTTCTAATCTGTCTGCTCCCTTCCCAAAGTTCTAGGTGCTCTCAACTGACCCGCAAGAAGTTCTGCGGGAAGCAACCTGAGCTGGCCTGGGCATGGGGAGAGAAGAAGCTCTGCCCCATTTCCAGACTTCAGGCCAAGACCTCCTCTCTCCCTTCCGCCCCGTATTTTGTTTCCACCCTGCTCCTGTTACCCAGATGAGGAAGGCAGTGAGGACCAGAAATAGATGGGGTCTTTGGCTCCCCCTGGTATCTCTAATTCATCTAGAGTTCTCTCCAATGCCCATCTTCCTCCTCATTCTGTCTTGACCCCTCCCCCGCCCCAAGATATAAGGTTAATTCAAGGTCAAGGTCATCAAGGGAGTGACCAGGGGGAGGTGAGTAAAGCCACAGTGGAGTCTGGCTGAGGCACCCCAGGAAGCTCCCTATCCCTAAACCAGAGGGACCCAGTGGGGCTTCATGTCCAAGTCTTCAGATATACGTTTTTTAAATTCTTTGTTTTTGTTTTTTATCAGATATACATTTGACCTTCTCCTGGCCCCTTCTGAGAATGAGACCCTGGGCTCTCAGACCACAGAATTAACTCCCGCTCAGAAAGTCAAGTGTCTACTGGGAAAGGAAAGAGATGTGGGGCAGGAGGCTAGTGCTTGGAATATTTGTGACAGCTTCTTTCCAGCAGAGGGTCCCAGGAGCTGAGCCCCATCCCGAGGTCCAAGGCCTCTGACCTTCTCAGTTGCCTCTAGTCACCCTGGACAGACATCCCCCTCCTTGCTTCCCAGGGACTAGGGGGTCTGCTTCCCACACCAAGGCCCGGCAGCTCTGCCCCTTCCTTAAGAGCTCCCCACAAGCATGCAGGAGTGAACGCAGACAGGAGCCCTGGGCAGTGCTGCCTCAGCAGTCAGCGGGCTGCAAGCTCAGCTGTATGGGGAGGGGGAGGCCTGTGCCTGGCAGGTTTGCACTGCCCTCCTCCCAGCCCAAGGACCCTCCAATGCCAGTCACCTCTGGGCCTGAGCCTCGGCTATCCCAGGAACAGGGGGGGGAGGTAGAGTGCACATTTGGCCTGGCAGCTCTGTGCCTTGGCGCCCTTCCCCTATGCCACCCCCTTGTGAAGGACTCAGCCATAACTCAATAATAACATGCTGGGCTGGGGGTCAGGAGGGCAGAGGTGGGCAGAGAGAGAATAATTCAGGACCCTTGCCAGCCTCCTTCCATTCTCCTCCCCCAACCTGTCTCAAAGAAACTTCTATCTCCAGATTGTAGCAGTGGGGGAGAGGAAGGAAAGAGGGTTGGTTGCTGCCCACCCAGCTCAGTTCGAGACAGGTACAACAGAGGGGGCTGGTACCCACCAGACAGTGAAGCCAACATTCCAGGCTTATCTATCAGTGTTTGGGCCCCCTGGGCATTTCTTGCCAAATCCATCCTTCTGCCCACCCTACAGTTGGGTCTCACCCCTGCATCCAAGCTACTCAGCCACCTTCCTTGTGTCAGCATCTCCTTTTCTGGGTCCCCATCCCATGCTACGACATAGGGTCCGCAATCACCCCCTTTGGTGCCATCTTTGGGAAGACCCTGCCATGCCAGCTCTGCCATCTGAGTCAGCTTGTGCCAAGTCCACCAACATCCACTGCCAGCTGCTTAGTGCCCTTTCAGGAGCTGGCAGGAAGTGATGAGGTACAACAGGAAATTGAGAAGAGAAGGGAGCATCAAGGGCAGGGGTGGGGAACCTTTCTTCTACCAAGGGCCATTTGGATATTTATAACATCATTCATGGGCCACACAACATTATCAACTTAAAAATTAGCCTGCTCTATTTGGTCAAACATGCAATTAACTCACCCCTAATGCCTTGGCAGGGCCAGACCAAGTGATTTTGCAGGCCTTATATGGCCCGTGGACCTGACATTCCCACCCCTGGCCTGGGGTATGGGGAAAGTGGGGAGGAATTCAGAAGAACAGGGCTGGTGGTTCAGGCTCCAAGCCAGACATGCTCCAGGTGCATTGGCATGGAACAGGATCCAAGAGAAGGTCCAGCTCACCAGGGTACATGGCAACTTCTCCCCATGCCATGGAATGGGTCCTGGAATGGTGCAGGCACCAAAAAGGTAGCTGATGGGGAGATGGGGAAAGATCATCTCTGGGAACTAGGAGCCCCAGGAATGGGAATACTTGGCCAGGCTGGGCCAAAATGACACCATGTAGCCAAGCCGGATGTCTCTGGAGTGAGCAGGCATCAAGCCATTTGCCAGCGGTGATGCTTCCTGCCCTCCAACCACAGCTCTTGACATCTGCCAGCCTCCCCAGGTGGTATCTGGGGCCCACGCTGAGCCAGTGAGTTTCAGACAGAGTTGGGGTTGCCCTGGTGCTGGGGAACATTTTGTTCCCGAGGCCTCTGGAACCCTAAGAGGTGGTTCGTGGCTCCGAGGCCAGGTGGAAAGGAGAATAGGGAGGATTGTTATAGTAATCCTGTGAGGTTGCTATGAAAATAATGGCCTTGGGAGGGGGACATGATTGATGTCTTAAACCAGTGGTCGGCAAACTCATTAGTCAACAGAGCCAGATATCAACAGTACAACGATTGAAATTTCTTTTGAGAGCCAAATTTTTTTAAAATATTTTTATTGATTTCAGAGAGGAAGGGAGAGGGAGAGAGAGATAGAAACATCAATGATAAGAGAGAATCATTGATCGGCTGCCTCCTGCACGCCCCCTACTGGGGATAGAGCCTACAACCCAGGCATGTGCCCTTGGCGGGAATCGAACCTGGGACCCTTCAGTCCGCAGGCCGATGCTTATCCACTGAGCCAAACCAGCCAGGGCGAGCCAAATTTTTTAAACTTAAACTATATAGCTAGGTACATTGTTATTAACTTAATTAGGGTACTCCTAAGCTGGCCTTGGCTAAAAACTCAAGGGGCCAAAGAGCCGCATGTGGCTCGCGAGCCACAGTTTGCCGACCACTGCCTTAAACTATTTGAAGGACTGATATGTGTGAGAGCCTAGCCCTTTCTGGAGCCAAGGGAGGAACAGGGGCCCGTAGGCAAAAGTGGCAGGAGGCAGGTTTCAGCTCTGTATAGGGAAGCACTGTCCAGTGATGGCAGCTGCCCAAAGATGGAGTGTCTGTCCCAAGAGAGGGTGTGCTTCCTGTCACAGAGGTGACCAACACAGTCAGACAACCCTTCTGAGGGGACGTGCAGGGCCGTCAGGTAGGGACTGCTCTACAGAGCCAGTCTTTCAAGTCCCTTCTAACCTAAGTTGTATTACTGGCCTGTAGACAAGCCCATGGAGCAACTGAGGGGCAGCGGTGAGGGCCAGGCAGGGCACAGAGCGGCAGGAGGCTCCTGCTCACGTGGGCTCAACAGCTAAAGCCACTGGTTCGAGTCCTGGCTCTGCTACTTCCCAGCTGCGGACTCATGAGTAAGTGCCTTCACCCCGATGAGACTCAGTTCCTCATCTGAAAGGGGGGTCATTGTCACCACCTCAGAGGGTAGTGCCAGGGTTAATGAGATGTTGCAGAAAAAGTGCTAACTCACTCCCAGCTCACTGACAATGACAGCCCCTTATAGCTATAAGTTCATGTTTTTGCTTTTTGGACCCAGAGCCTTGCATTACTTAGAGAGCATTCAGTCCTCCCTCTTTCCTCTTGGATGTGGGGGAAATGAGGCTTGGAGAGAGGAAAGGAAGTGACTTGCCTTTAGACAGCAGGTTTAGTTCTGCCCCCACCCCCAGCACAGACTTCCAGAGACCTCGTGTGTTCTATGTCCACCGCCTGTGGGCAGTGATGGGTTCACTTGCCCCCCTGGGCCTGTGAAAGCCCCCAGAGCCACATTTGGCCCATAGATCACATTCGTGTTCTAATTCTTTGTCCCTCTGGCCCTCCACCTCTGCCTCAGCACGCAGGCATCCAGGGCCTGGGGCCCCGATTCTCACAGGCACACAAAGGAGCCCACAGTGCGGTCCAGGAAGCTGCATTTGGAAGGAGCCAGACACCCCAGGGTTCTGGCTTCACAGCTGGCAGTGGCACACCAGGCCTACCTTGTGCCCAGACATCTCCCTCTCCACTCCCCTCATCCGTCTTGCTGCCTGCTGACCTCCCCAGGGCTGGAGGGGCCACCACTTCCATCCTCTTGGCACCACTGCCAGGCTGGCTGCCATGGCACACAGGCTGCCTGGTGTGCCAGCTGGGAACCCTGGCCAAGTCTTCCTGTCTGAAGCCAGACTTCTGGCCCCCTTTTTCTATTCCTGGTGGAAAGGAGTAGGCAGGGGTACGGGGGCTCTCAACAGGAGGGGAATGGGGCAAGGATCTGGATAGAGAAGATTCCAGGTCTCGCTCTGGGCAGACTCAGGAATGGTACGTTAGGGCGAGCAGTGGAAATAACCCTGGCCTCACTGCAGGATCCACTCTGCACTCCAAATGGGCTCCATTTAGGATTCCAGCCACTTGCTCATTTATTCAGCAAACATTGACCGAGCAGCTACTATGTGTGCAGGCCCTGTGTCGAGATGTGAAGCATCTGCCCCTGCCCTTGGCTGGCTCACGGACTCTTGGGAGAATGAGAAGTGAATAACAACATAAACCTGATTGGAGCTATAATGGACGTCAGCGTTGGGTGCGCTGGGCCCCAGAGGAGGGAGTGGTTCCACTAAATGGAATTCCTGCAGAAGAGACAGCTTCCCGGAAGAGGAAGAGTCACTGGAAATCCTGAAGGATAAAGAGGGTATTAATTGGATGAGGAGAAAAGAGGACAAATAAGTCCATAGCTCAGGGGCATAAAGCACGGATAAGTCCAAGTCCTTAGGCCTGGGTGGTAGGCAGAAGGCACGGGTTGGAAAGGCAGGTTTGCCCAAGTTGCAGAGTCTCATGTCTGGAGCAAGGGCTTTTGCTGGGTCCTGAGGAGCCATGAAAAGTTTTGTTTTTGGTTTTTAAAGATATATTATTATTGATTTCAGAGAGGAAGTGAGAGGGAGAGAGAGATAGAGACATCAATGATGAGAATCATTGATTGGCTGCCTCCTGCACACCCCCTACTGGGGATCGAGCCCGCAACCCTGGCATGTGCCCTTGGCCGGAATCAAACCTGGGACCCTTCAGTTCACAGGCAGAGGCTCTATCCACTGAGCCAAACTGGCTAGGGCCATGAAAAGATTTTAGCAAGGTCAGGGATCACCTCCCTGTATGGAAAGCAGATGGAGGCAGCCCGGCTGGTGTGGCTCAGTGGTTGAGAATAGACCCATGAACCAGGAGGTCATGGTTGATTCCTGGTCAGGGCACATGCCCAGGTTGTGGGCTCAATCCCCATTAGGAGGCCTGCAGGAGGCAGCCGATCAATGATTCTCTCTCATCATTGATGTTTCTATCTCTCTCTCCCTCTCCCTTCCTCTCTCTCAAATCAATAAAAAACATTTTATATATAAAATGTTTATATATATATATCTCACAGGGAGAGCCTCAGAGGGTAGTGCCAGCTCCCGAATGTTCTAGAATCTTAGTCCTAGTGAGGGGTCAAGGATGCCACAGGTTTCTGCATGGGCTCCAACTACATATACATATATAGAAAGCAGGTAGAGGCAAAGGGTTGTGGCCTCAGTCAGACTGGGGGTGCTGTGGCCTGAATTAGGGCAGGGCTGTGCAAGTGATGAGGTGATTGTAGGGGACAGGCTGGAGAGGTGTTTTAGAGGGGAAATCAGCCCTGAGGATGAGGGTTCAGGATGACCACTCCCACCCTGTTCAAGAACACAGGTGGACAACTGGGACCTGGTGTGTTTTGTTTGACCCCCAAAGTATTTTTTAACTCAAGTAAACGGTATGCCCGTACCATGAAACCCTGTGTAGCCATAAAAAAGAATGATGGATCTCTTTAAGCATTGGTATGGAATGATTTCCAAGATTTACTGTTAAGCGAAAAAAAGCAAGGTACAGGAAAAATAGTATACTACCATTTCTGCAAAGGAAAATAAAATGAAACTTTTTAAATGTGTTTCTCTTCAATGTCCCATAAAAGTCTAGATTCCTTTTGAACATTGAAAAACCTGACAATCCTGGGTGGCCTCCCTTGGCTGGAGGACACCAGCAGCGGCTCCCTAGCTGTTCAGTCCCCACGTCCCCACCACTCCTCATTATGCGCCTGCCCAGCCGGAACTCCTTTGCTCAGGGAGGTTACTGTAGGCATCTGGGGTTGTGACCCACCTTCTGGAACCTGGCAGCCCTTCTCTTCACCTTCATCTCACCTCTGGCCCTCAGCCTTCAGCTGCCGCGGACCAGCAGAGCTATCCTGGGGGGAGGGGGCCGGGGGCAGCACCTTCTTGGGTTTCCACTCACAGTCCCTCTTCCTCTCTCAGCTCCAGCGGTTCAAGCGCTCGCTTTCCCTCAAGACCATCCTCCGAAGTAAGAGCGTGGAGAACTTCTTCCTCCGCTCAGGCTCTGAGCTCAAGTGCCCCACCGAGGTGCTGCTGACACCGCCAACCCCGCTGCCCCCTTCCTCCCCACCACGGGCATCCACAGAGAGGGGCCTGCCCACCCCGGCCCCCTCCCCCTGCCCAGTCCCACGTCCCCTGGCATCTCTCAAACCGGTGAGGCTGCACAGCTTCCAGGAACATGTCTTCAAGCGAGCCAACCCCTGTGAGCTGTGCCACCAGTTCATTGTAGGTGGGTGCCTGAGGCGGGCAAGGTGATGGGCCAGGGTGGGCATGGGGACTGGCTTAGGGAACTTCCTGAGAGTCATGGCTCCCAGTTCTAACTGTGCCCCTCATCCTGGGCAGACAAATGAGCACTCTTGGGGTGGGGGTTGCCCAGTCTTGCTGTGTTTACTAACAACTCAGGCTTCAGTTCCAGTTCACACCCTGACTGGACGAGGGGTAGATGCTAGTCCCGGAGACTGGTCCCCTACCCTGTCCCCACCCCCTAACCTGCCTCCTTTGCTCCATTGCCCATGGACCATGAAGTTCATGGTCCATAAGGAAGCTAGACATGGGTGTGGCCTCTCTTTTTTCTGAACCCAAATTCTTCCCAGGAAACTCCAAGCAGGGCTTGCGGTGTAAGACATGCAAAGTCAGTGTCCACCTCTGGTGCTCCGAGGAGATCTCCCACCAGCAATGCCCAGTCAAGACGGTGAGTGGAGGTGGCTGGCGGAGAGCCCCCAGAACCAGCATGTGGGGGGATGAGTACCCCTCAAGGCTGGTTCCCCATGTGGAGTTGAGGAAGATCAATTACTCCATGGGCCATGACATCCTCATGCCCTCTCTCTGCCCCCTCTTGCCGTAGTCTTCCTCCTTCCGTCGCAACTTCAGCTCCCCCCTCCTGGTGCATGAGCCGCCACCAGCCTGTGCCACAAGCAGAGAGTCCCCACCCACTGGTGAGTATCCTTGCTGCTCCTGATCCCACTGTGGGGTGTTGAGAAACCCATGCATTCCTCATATGGACACCTGTGTCACACTGCTACCACTTCCCTTCTGTGGGTGCTCCTGTCCTGAATGTAGGGTTCCTTCATTCACTCATCCTTCAACAAAAACTTTACTGAGCACCTACTAAGTGCCAGACATTGTGCCAGCCACAGGGACATAGCAGTAAAGAAGATGAAGTTCATGGTCCATAAGGAAGCTGGACATGAAATAGATAATCACACCAATTATCCATTAACCATCATTCAGATGAATGCCTAAAACAAGGATAGGAAATAAGGAGAGGAGAAAGCAGCCACCGTCCTCAACCATGGAGACTGGGAAAGGCATCCCGGAGAAGTGAAGGGTGGGGAGTTAGTCCACTGAGGCTCTGGGGAAGGCGAGTGTGGGCAGAGGGTGTGACCTGAGGCGGGAAGGGGCAGTTAAAGAGAGGACAACATGGCTGGGACTCAGGGAGTGAGAGTGAGAGGGTGTGACAGGACCATGGGCCCAGGGCCTTAGGGTCCATTTTATGATTGTTCTTTGGACTTTATTCTAAGGACAATTTTTGTGTTTTTACAAGAGCATTCTGGCTGCTGTGTGGATTGGAGGGGCCGGAGTGGAAGCAGAGAGAGTAGTTGGAAGGTTGTGATGGCTGCCAAGAGAGAGTTTGGGAGCTTGGAGCAGACTGGTAGCGGTGGAGATGGAGGGAAGTGGGCAGATTCTAGAACATTCGGGAGGTAGGACTAGGTGACGGAGTGATATGGGCAGTGAGGAGAGTGAGGGGTCAAGGATGCCACAGGTTTCTGCGTGGGCTCCATGGAAGGACCTGGGCTCTCCCTGTGATGAGGGAGAATGGGGAGGGCAGATGAGGGGAGACCAGACTTTGGCCTCCAGGATGCTGAGCGGTGGGGCAGCCAGGGCTGAGATCCAGGGCTTCAGGGCTGAGCGAGGCTGGCAGCTGGGTGCCTGGCCTTGAGGGTGGATCCTTGGCAGGCGCCAGCGGGAAGGTGGACCCCATCTACGAGACCCTACGCTATGGCACCTCCTTGGCACTGATGAACCGCTCCAGCTTCAGCAGCACCTCTGAGTCCCCCACACGGAGCCTGGTATGGTGGGCACCAGAGGGGAGCCTCGGGGGCAGGGGTCTCTGAGGATGAGGGTCCAGGGGCTGAACCCTTCCCTCCTTCTGTCCCCAGAGTGAGCGGGAGGAGCTGATTGAGGATGGGGAAAGCAGCATCCGAAGCTCTGAGGAGGGCCCTGGCGACAATGGTGAGTGGAGGTTAAGGACCAGGGGCAGGAAGGGATCACAGTGCCCAGTGCGGTGGCTTCCTGCTGCCTCACACCCTGTCTCCTGCCCCCTCCCGCCCCTGGCATCTGCAGTGTTCACACCCCCGGCAGAGAGCGAAGGGTCGGTACCAGAGGAGAAGAGCCCTGGACAGCAGGTGAGGTGATGCTGGCGCCAGCCCCAGTAGGCCAGGTGGGAAAGGAATGTCACTTCTCCTTGTCACTGACCCACGGGTGGGTGAGAACAGGGGAGTGGAAGTATCACTGCTCCATCATTTATTCTCAGCCTACCGTCTACAGGGGTGGGCGATGCTAGGGGGAGTGGTCACAGGAGGCAGGCGTATTACCCCTCCCACCACTGACCCAATGCCTATTGCTCCCACTCCTGTTTCCACAAGGGTGGGCAGTTTCAGGGTGCAGAAGGCAGCAGAGTATCCCCCTTCTCCATCCTGGCCCAGTCCCCGCTGGGGTGTGTGAGCACAACAGATAGGAGAGGCTGACCTCTCCTTATCCTTGACCCAGGAGCCTTGGGTCCCACCTCCCAGCCCCCAGGTAGCAAGGCCAAGGCCAGTAGGGGGAGTGACGAGTGTATGGCCCTCCCATCACTGACCCAGAGCTCTCCCACAGCCCCCCAAGCACCCGCTGCGGAAGGACGTGGGCCCCATGTACTCCTATGTCGCGCTCTACAAGTTCCTGCCCCAAGAAAACAACGACCTGGCTCTACAGTAAGTCCTCTTGGTCCCAGCCCCACCCGGTGGCCACCTGGCTCCGCCCTCAGGGCCCTGCACTCCCAGCCCTCGGGACAGTGTGAGGGGCCCTTCAGGAGCCTTCTCCTGCATACTGGAGGCTGCTGAGCCCAGAGAGGAGCGGAGCTGCCCCGGGTCCAAGAGGGACTTGGTGCTGATGGCATGGCTCCCGCCCCTGCGCCAGCTCTGTCCTGGCGAATGTCTGCTGTCCCTGCGGTCACACAGTGTCCTCCTGTTGAGGGCATCAGGAATCCGCCTTCAGCTGATTCCTTGACCCAGGAGCCTTGTGTCCCACTTCCCAGCCCCCAGGGGGCACGCAGGGGATCTGGGGTCCAGGACTGTGGGGATGCAGAGAGGGCAAGCCCACCCTGCCCCATATGCTGCCCCAGCTCTCTCCTCCCAGGCCTGGAGATCGGATCATGCTGGTGGATGACTCTAACGAGGACTGGTGGAAGGTGACTTGGCAGGGTGGGAAACGGAGGGACCCTGGTAGGCATCTCATCAACCTCTGCCCCCAACGGGCACTGCCCCACCTTCTCTCCACTCCTCCTCCAGCCACTGGCTCTAGCCAAGCCTGGGACCAACCCTCAGACCTTGCTCTTGCTTTGACCACCCCCCCTGCCCCTCTTCCCCCCCCCTCCCCCGCCAAGCCGCCTCAGCTCTGTCCTTCTGCCCACCGAATACCCTTCCCAATGCAGAAGCCACCCGACTAGGGGCTTGAATACAGAGAACCCAGAATCTGGCATCGGCTCTAAGTGGTCACTGGGTCTAGAGAAAGCAGTGAGGGGTGGCACTGGTGCTCATGCCAGCCTCATCCCCAGGGCAAGATTGGCGACCGGGTTGGCTTCTTCCCAGCCAATTTTGTGCAGCGGGTGAGGCCAGGCGAGAATGTTTGGCGCTGCTGCCAACCCTTCTCCGGGAATAAAGAACAGGGCTACCTGAGCCTCAAGGAGAACCAGGTGAGTGCCTGGGCCCTGCAGCGGTTACAGGAGGTGGGACTGCAGGGCCCTCTAGTGCTCTCCTGCTGGGACTTGGGGTTGGTGGCCACAGGCAGGGGCTGAATTACATGAGAGACAGCTTTGGGGAGAAGAGGAGCACTGGATTAGGAGTCCAGAGGCTTGGGTTTGAATGGTGGCTCTGCCTCTGGCTTGTGGTGTGACCGCAGACAAGTTCTTTTCCCTCTGTGATATGGGAGAGGGGCTGCGTTAGTTAGCCCAGCTGATCTCAGAGTCAGCCCCAAAGTGCTGCTCTGTGTCTGCTGATGTCCTGGTCTTGCTGCTGCACCCTGTACCCTCAGGGGATCTGCTCCTAGCACCCCAGCTCAGGTCTCCAGCCACATCTGATGCCAGTTTCCTCATTCCCTGGAGCGGGCCCCCTGGGAGCCATCAGCAGGACTCGGGGCCAGGGCTGCAGGCAGTGCCAGGCCTTAGCTCCATGTCTCTCTGGCTCAGATCTGTGTGGGCGTGGGCAGGAGCAAGGATGCTGACGGCTTCATCCGCGTCAGCAGCGGCAAGAAGCGAGGCCTGGTGCCAGCCGACGCCCTGACCGAGATCTGAGAGGAGCCAAGAGAACCCAGATGCCACCCCTGCCTGTGCCTGGCCCTCGCTTCTGGTCCCGGGAGGGGAGCAGGCATCTGCCCACACTCTTCCTCCCTCTGCCTCTCTCCTAGCGGCCATTCGCCATGGCTTGGGAGGCTTCTGCACTGAGGAAGGTTTAATTTCTTGGGTCCCAGGGTGTCCTGAAAGATGTGCTCCTCTGGGACTTGGGGGTGGGGGAGGAGGAGAGGATGGGGGGGATGGGGAAGCTCCAGGTAGGACCACCCTGTGCCCAGGCACCCCCAGTCCAGTTGCCTTGCTGAGTCCAGCCCTGAGGGGCATTCTTGGGGGAATGTCCCTGCTGCTTCTTCCCCCAGAGCCTCCCTGTGCTCACACCAGCTTTGCATGACTGACACTCCCTCTCCCACCCAGCCTCTGCTTGGGTCTAATTGTGTGCAGCCTGGCCACGCTGCCCTGGGGAAGTGAGTGCCTTCCCAGCCTCTCAGCCCTCGGCCCCAAAGTGCTGCTCTGTGTCCGGGGGATTCGGGGCTATGGGAGGGTCCTGAGTCCCTCTCCTGGTCTCACTGCCTCTGTCACTCAATCAATTCTCAGGAAAGTCTTGCAGGAACCTCTCCCATTACTTGAACTCTGGGCGGACAGAGGAGGGGAGGGCTGAGGGCTGAGGAGGATGTGGCAAATCAGAGACTGCCCCCTCGAGTAGCACAGGCACTACAGAGCAGCCGCACCCTACCCTTGCTCACGGGAAAATTCCTGAACACAGAAACCCCACTGAACATGGGCCTGCGCTTGGTCAAAACACCCCCATTTCATTGTCAGGACTCTAACAGCCCCCCAGCAGCAGGACCCACCAGCCAGGGGCGCCTGACCAGTGGCCCCAGGAGCCCCAGCCTCAGGGCTGACTTCCAACCGGCCCTTCCTCACCCCTCTCTCTGAGCTCTGCAGGGGGGCTGCCTTTGCTGGCTGTGTTGGCTCCCTCGTCCTGGACACAGAGCCCTGGGAGGGAGCGGCTGGGAAGGTGGGTCTTTGTTGGGCCACCAGGAAAGGAAGGGAGAAGGCACCCTGAGGGCGGGGTGGGCACCCACAAAGACAAACACTCCCTTGCAGGTTGCTTTCCTCTGGTGCCAATGTCCCTCTTCCCCCCCAGCTCAGAGCCTCCTCTAGTGTCCTTGATCGTGCCAGCTGATGCCACCCCCATCCTGGGCACAGTCATGCCCTCCCCTGCGGTGGGAGGGACACATTGTCTTACCCACTGGCCCCTGCCCCACTTCTCCCCCCGCCCCCCGCGGAGGGGGACTCAAGCCACACTGCCCTGTTTGCTGCCATGAGGCCCCTCAGCAATATCCCAGGGGCGGCCCTTGCCCACTGTACATACGGCTGCATGACGGTCTGCCGGGGCGTCGCCGAGCCCCCAGGCCCCTAAGTAAACGTTCCTGGTCCCAACCTCTCTGCTCTGTGTATCTGCTTGGGAAAGGGGAGAAAAAGGGCAAGGAGTGGGATGGGGCTGCGCGTGCTGAGCGGAGGGAGGCCTGCAGGTGTTGCTCTCTGGGAGGGGTGTGGAGGCTGACACTGGAGGGGTCCCCAGGCCTCTTCACTCCCTTCCGCTGGAGCAGCCGAAGACGCGGGATCTGGGAGGTGTTTGAGAGAAGGGGCTGGGGAGAGTCGAAGCGGAGAAGAACGTGGAAAGGACCGAAAAGGGGGGGGGGGGGTAGGACACCAAGGTTTGTGGGATGCGGAGGGAGAGGGCGGGGCTGCGGCCACTTTCTGGTTCCTTGCGCACCTGGGTCGCGCAGGGGGCGGGCACACACCTCCCCGCGTCTGGACGCTTCCCGCCCACCCAGCGGGGCCCTCCAGGGCCAGGGCCTGCGGGGTTCAGTGTCCACCCGAGACCGGCCTCGCCCCCGCAGCCTCCCAAGTCCGAGGCACACACGTTGGCGGCTGGGACAGTCGCGGGCAGTGGGGCCCCGGGATGACTCAGTCGGGAGCCTGGCACGACGATCTCCGCCCACCTGCTCCGGCAGAGGAGCATCTGCCCCCTCCCCTGCCCCGCGGGCGTCCGCGTCACCGGGAGCGCGTCCTGCGCTATTTATAGGCAGAGGGGAGCCGGGAGGCAGCGGGAGGCGGGCTGTGGGGGTGCCGGGTCCCGGCGGTGCTGCGGTGCTGCAGGGCGGGGGGACTGCTCCTCCCCGTGGGCGCTCCCCTGCGTCTGCCTTCCAGCGCCCCGCCCCCAAAGCAAGGTAGGCCAGGTGGGACGAGGCCCTGCTTTCTTTGGGCCCCTTCACCCAAGGAAGGCCTCAGGGCTGGTTGGGAAGGAGGAGGAGGAGGATGGCCTCCTCTTCCGAGGACCCCTGATGGTGGGAGTGAAAAAAAGGGGTCACAAATCCAGTCCAAAGGCTTAAAGAGAGAGCAACTCACATAATAGGCGCCGACTGTGTTCCAGGAACCAAGCCAGGATCTTAATTTTATTTAATCTTCTCAATGACCCGATGAGGAAAGAGGTGGCGTCCCCTTTCGCAGACGGAGAAGGGGAGGCCCTGAGGTGTTAGGTGGCTTACCCAAGGTCGTAGGGATTATCCTGCTCCACCGGGTCCCTTTTGTACCTGGGGAAACAGGCCCAGAGGGACTAGTAACTTGCCCAAGGTCACCCAGCGAAATAGTGGTCAAGCCACTGAGAAATCGTATCCCTTGCCAGTCAGCTCTTCTCCCATTGGGCCCTGGGTCTCTTGGTGCCTTAAACCAGCAAGATGGAAGCAGAGACACCCCAGATGCTGGGCCAGGGGCTCCAGGGATCAAGACCCCACTCCGCTGGAGACAGTGAGAGCCTTCCAGCCAACCCTCCTGCACACTCCACTCCCATCTGCCACCAGCCAGCAGCTGGCCTGGACCCATGCCTCCTCCCCAGCCCATTTGCCGCACTGCTGAGCACAACAGCTTTTTCGGGTGGCTGAACCACTGACAGCATGCTCACAGCCTGAGGGCTGGGAACAGCTGGTGCCCTCCCCATAGCCTCTGCCTTCCTCTGTGCCCACTCAGTGGGTGGCTGGACCGGCAGCACCGTTGGCCTGGGGCAGAGCATGCCCAGGAAACTGCTGGTGGTGCCAACCCACCATTTGGCTCTGTTGCCTGACCCACATGTGCCCTCCATCCTCCCACCTCAGCCTGAGTTTAACTGTGTGGGGATAAAGGTTACCTAGGCTTCGGAGAGATGCAAAAAAGAGGGGGAGCCTGGGAGCCAGAGACAGGAGAGGCCTAAAAGGGTAGAGGGATGGACCAGAGGTGGGAGGAGGGAGTCACAGAGGGAGCCTCTGTCCAATCCCACCCATTTTGCCAGCACCAGCCACTCCCTTTGGTCCCTTCAACCTTCTTCACAAGCCCCCCTCCCCCCATAACCACCTCTCCCAATGCTTGGGACAGGCGGGGTGGGACACCTGCTGAGGAGTGCAAGGAAGGTGGCAGTGTACTTCCAGCCTCAGCCACCCTGGGGCTTGCAGGGAGCCGGCCTAGGTGGTCCCTCTCTCAGCATCAGAGAGAGCACTGGGAAGCGGGCCAGGGACCTACACCCCCTTTCCAGCTCGTGGCTCTGCAGCCGCCGCTGTGCGCAGTACCTCTGCCACAATCCACTCTGAGTCACACCCTCCCACGCCTGGAAGAGTCAAAGATGGGTGCTTGTGTTCATGCAACGCTGAGATTCTGGGGAGCCGCTGGCCCCTCTGAAATGGAGTTGGACTTGCTCAGGGAATCTTTACCTGGGGTCAATGAACCCCTTTAAAAGGGTATACAAATTATAAAGGGGACCAATTGTATATGCTTGAGAGAATGGACATATATTTTCATAACTTTCCATACTTAAAAGAGATCCAGCCGTTAGTTCAGGGGATCTGCTTGCTGAAGGGCCTTAAGCACGGCTTGGGAAGGGGTTAGAGGCCCATGGTGGAAAGAGGTAATTTCCAGGCTGGGGTGAGCTTCAGAAAGAAGGAACTAGGGGATTGGGTTGTGGAGGATGGTATAGGGAGGATAAATGGTGATGGAAGGAGACTTGACTTGGGGTGGTGAACATACAATACAGTGTACAGATGCTGTGTTGTAGAATTGTGCACCTGAAACCTATATAATTTTGTTAACCACTGTCACCTCCAATAAATTCAATAAAAAAGGAAAAAAGGAAGTAACTAAACCCAAAGCTTCCCAAGAGATAGGCTCCCACAACCCATGACCCTTCCCTCCCCGCCAATCCTCCCACAACCCAAAATGTGAGGCGGTTTTCTGCAACCACCTGTGAGAGAACAGCACCATCTCCTGGTCCAGGGTGGAAACCGGTTTCTGTGCTGCTAGCAGGAGCCCAGGTGCGGGTGCCATGTTTGTTACCATAGCCTCCTTTCCGTCGCTCCTCAACTGCTTGAGGGGCGTGGAGGTGGAGTGGCCTCCACTGGCCTTCCCCCTCTGGTCCATGACTGGGAAGGGGTCCCATACTCCAAGCTGAGAGCTTGTCCAAGGCCCTTCCCCTTCTAGGCCACAGCTTCCCCACTTGGGATGACAAAGGATTGGAGCAAGAGCTAAAAAATTAAGTGCATACAGGCTGCCACAGTGGCCACAGGGAACCCTCAAATCAGTGCTCTCGTCCCAGGCTCTGATGCAAGTGGGTGGTGGAGATCCTCTGGACATTCCTCATTGAATTTGGGCTTCCCTGCCTTGGGCCACCCACTTCCCCCATCTGGTCCAGACTGGACAAGGACAGTTGAGGCAGAGCTGGAGAGGGGCCTGCTGTCCCCAAGACCACTTTGGCCCTGCCTTTCCCAAGTGTAGATGAGAACATCTGCCAAGTACACCCCCTGAAGGCCAATTGGCTTTGTATTGCTCCCCGCAAAGCAAAAATTCCTCAGGAGAGGGGTGGAGGGCAGGGAGGTAACTAGCTAGGACATCAGTCCTAGCTGTGTCCATATAAAGGAGGTGGCCGCTTCTATGCAACCTTCCTCCCAACCCAGACGTCTTCCTCATCCAAGTCGACATTCCTGTATTTAACTGGCTGACTGACCCGCTCCACCTGGACATTTGTCCCTCAAACTGCCACCCACTCAATATATCTAAAGCTCAGCTCTTCTAGCCCTTCTCCCCACCTCAAATGGTTCCTTCTCATCACTAAAGGAATCCCCTGCTCAGTCCTCCAAAGCACAAGGCCTTGGGGCCAACCCAGACTTCTTCCTCAGCCCCCACAATCAGTGTCTACAAAGCTGTTTCACTTACTAAATATCTTGAATCCACTTTTCCCATCCCAACCCTACATTAGTTTTTGTGTGAATCCAAATGTCTGCAAAACAAAGACAGTAACCCTACTTGACAATGTTGCCAAGATTAGAATCAATGTCAAAGTACTGGACTCTCAGAGCAGATATTTTATTGTAAAACTGGCAGTTACTACTCCCAGTAATAGTTGCAAAATAAAATTTACTTCCCATTTGTAAAAGGGGCTACAAATTCACAATGTGCTGTGAACTCACAAGCAACTCACAATGGCTGACAAGCTTTTGTATGCCACGTGCCTTTTCCCAATTTCTGAGAAAAGCCTTTTCTTTTATCCCCTATGTGATGGGTATAAGGCCCGCGGCCCCCCCCCCCCCCAAAAAAAAAGCGCGACAGGACAAGAAGGTAAAAAGATTTAGAAATTGTTACTCAAAATGACAGCTTGTTACACCTCGATACAGCTGTTTAGGGATAGCAGTCAGCAGTCGAAGTCCAGGTGTAATTTCTGGACTGATGTTAAAGGGCATATTTTAACCTTGGACCTCAGTGCCCAGTTGAGAAGTGTAAGCACTCTATTTGCTGTCATTTTTAATACCATGTGACAACTATTGGTCCCCAACCAACATTTGAGACCACTTTTAAGGTGCTACCCATGCTCTGCTGTGAAAGCATTTCTGAAGCACAGTATTTTGGAGGCTTGGGTAGAAGCCATTCCTTCCCTCCCTGCAAAGCAGGCCCTGCACCCCACTAAAACAACACACACACAAATCCCCTCTATCATGGAGAGGTCACGAGTCAAGAAATGAAACAGGAACCCTGGAAGGGCCTGTATCTCAGTCCTCAGAGTGGTCATTCTGGCCCTCTAAATAGTGAAGACTGGCCCTGGCTAGGTAGCTCAGTTGATTAGTGTTATCCTGATATACCAAGGTTTTGGGTTCAAGCCCCGGTCAGGGCATATACAAGAATCAACCAATCACGGCTAAATAAGGGGAACAAATCAATGTTTCTCCCTCTCTAAAATAAATACATAAGTAAGTGAAAACCCACAATTAGTAACTTTGGAAGAAGCAGAGAGGTAGACGAAGGCTACTTTTATTAAATGACTGAACCACGTAACTGCCAAGGCCACTATGTACAGGTAAGAGAGGTGAAGCTTTATTTCTTGGTCTCTTCCTCCTTGGACAGAGTCTTGATGATCTCCTCCTTCTTGGCCTGGAGCCGCTCTTCACGGCGCTTGCGGGCTTCCTTGGTCTTAGACCTGCGGGCCTCGGCCTGGTCACTGAGTAATGGAAGTAGAAAAGATGGGTCAGTTTGAGAACAGATAGGCTGCTGGGAGATGGAAGCGCAGGCCTAGACCTCTCTCTTTGAACATAGTTAGCTTGAGGAATGAATGGCCTGGGCCCGTGGTCGGCAAACTGCGGCTCATGAGCCACATGCGGCTCTTTGGCCCCTTGAGTGTGGCTCTTCCACAAAATACCACGGCCTGGGAGAGTCTATTTTGAAGAAGTTTAAGTTTAAAAAATTTGGCTCTCAAAAGAAATTTCAATCGTTGTACTGTTGATATTTGACTCTGCTGACTAATGAGTTTGCCGACCACTGGCCTGGGCTATCAAGAACTCCCACTTCAACTAATCTACAGCCCCTACCGCACATGTCTCAGAGGAACACTTGTAATAATAAAAGTCAAAGAAGCTGCCCCATGACACAGAGGCCAATTCCTGAAGAAACTTACGCCAGAAGCTTCTTGCGAGCCTTGTCTGCCTTCAGCTTGTGGATGTGTTCCATGAGAATCCGCTTGTTTTTGAACACGTTACCCTTCACTTTGAGGTACAGGCTGTGGTACCTGCAGGATGTAGGAAGCAGAGGTTCTAGCCAGTGATGGGATCAGAGGTTGGCCCCTCCACACCAAGTCCCTAAAGCGTGTAGGGTTCCTTTCCTCTTCTATTGCTGATGAACTGCTTTCCCTCAAACCAAAACTTTCTGGCCAGAAGAGCCTGTCTGGCAGATAATTCAATACTTGGACTACCCTGATGCCGTATGGGGGTGGGGCGGGAAGAAAACAGCTAGCCCTGGCTGAGTAGCTCCGTTGGCTAGTGTTGCTCCCATATGCCAAGGCTGCTGGTTCGATCCTCATCCCCGGTCAGGGCACATATAGAGGTCAACCAATGAATGTATAACTAAGTGGAACAACACATCGATGCCTGTTCCCCCACGCCCTCTAAAATCAACAAGTAAACAAACACACACACACACACACACAAACAAAACAGGACAGAATGGAAGAATTTCCTAAGCTTACTCAACACAGATAGCCCCCTCGCCAAGGCCAATGAGACAGAATTGTGTCTGCACAAAGAACAAGCCATCAAAGCAGCAAATGGGTCTTGGTGGGCCCAAGAGGAAGACATGCTTACATGTGGCGGTCAATCTTCTTAGATTCGCGGTATCTTCTGAGTAGCCGGCGAAGAATTCTCATCCTCCTCATCCAGGTTACTTTCTCAGGCATTCGAGCATTGGCAGTACCCTTTCGCTTACCTGCAGAGAAGATGAGTTAGGTCCACTCTCAGGCATTTAGATCTCAAAGGAGTTATTCAAGCCAGCTGATTGGTCCTAATGACAGCTACCAACTTCCACCTTGTGAAAACCTTTATAATTCACTAGGTCATGTGACAAGTGCTTTGTTATCATTTTAAGTAACATTTCCATTTTACAGATGATCCCAAATAATTTCTTTCATTTATTAAGTTTTAAAGGAAGCACAAACAAGGCAATTCTTCCCCCTATGCTTTGCACAGAATGTGGATATGATGGGCATGCACCAAGGCAGCATCGTAAGCTGGAAGGGGCTTTAAAGGTGGTGTGTCCTTCATCTCCCTAAATTATCCTGACCTTTGAAAGTGGTTTTAGAATTTATTGGACAGTTTCAAGTACCAAGTACAATCCTTGGCATAGGGTAGGTGCTCAAGAAATGTGACCTCTTTCTACCAATACTGTACTTTTAATTTCAACACCAGTGCCAACTTTCTGATTTGCACAAAGAAAGCACATCAACTATCAGAGTAAGAAAAGGGCTCAAGATTAGACAGACTGGGAAGAAAAAGATCCTAAATATATTTCAGTCTAGACTTAAACACCCATTATTTCTTAAGTCTTAGAGGAAGAAGAATGCACTAACCTATGCCCATATGCCTGCCCTTCCTGCGGGCCAAGGTGTTTTTCCGGCATCGAGCCCGGGAATGGACAGTCACAGGCTTCCGGATGATCAGCCCATCTTTGATCAGCTTCCGAATCTGCTGCCCTGGAAAAACATAATGTACCTGGTCAGTCAGATAGGGCCTAGCTTCAAGAATGCAAGTCATAACCCAGAGTTTTAATAGGACAGGCCATAGACACTGTGTACATCCCCAGCCCAGTGATCTCAAAACTTCCCCCCACTTTTAGGTATTTGTAGCCTACTCAAAACATCCATCACCATTTCCCAGGTGATGTCTCACCATCCTGGCCCGTCTTCAGTTAGAATCCTGCGAGGTCCATTTAACCAAAATCCCTGTTACCTCCACTTCCTCTTGGTAACTTCCCATCCACTGACCCTCTACACTGCGTGCCTTAGCTATAAACTCTACCTGCCCATGCTGTATTTGGATTTGAGCCCAATCTCCCTCCCCCCTGTAAAAGCCCATTTGCAGTGGCTCCTGTACCTATCACAATGATCCCAAATGAAGCCTGCCTTACAATTGTCATTGAATACTTTTTCCCCCTGTAATATTATATGGAATTATTGTGGTATGATGCTCTCTGTAGGATTGACATCTATTAGCCTTGAATATGCCAACAGGCTCTCCTAAGTCTGAGGCCCCAGGTCTTCCCACATCATTATTTCCTTGGTCATTTCTACCCCCCAGTGCCTTCACAGAGCTTTAAAACAGAGTATCCACTCTAGGAATAGTAATTAGTATAACACTGGGTGGTTCCATCAACTTGTGTTTGTTTTTTGTTTTTTTTTCTAGGAAGAGCTAAGACGAAATCCTAGCTCTTTTATTTACTTTTTGATTAAATTTTTTTTTCTATGAACAGTTTGTCCATTAATTTCTATCCTGCCCTTTTGGCAAATGGCAGGAATAAAAACTCTGGCATCTCCATTATTCTGTGATCCCTCCATTTTATAAGACCTCGCAGACTATAAAGTCAACACAACTGTGTCGTCTTCCATCTCATGAAACATGAGTAAAGGGTAGGACGAAGAAGGAACATAGACCCAAGAACTCACGGGAGTTGGCATTGGCGATTTCATTGGTCTCATTGGGGTCCAACCAGACCTTCTTTTTGCCACAGCGGAGGACGCTGGAGGCAAGCCTCTTCTGAAGCCTGAGCATACTGCGACAAACAGAAAGAAAACACTGTCAGGCCCTGGAAGCCATTGCTAGGAAGGAACGAGTATCCCCAGCACATCTGCCCTTCCAAGTCTTCTAAGGTGGTGAAACAGAACACATGGGAAAGTGGATGTGCATGCGCACACAAGTGTTAGGGGCAAACACGTCCCACTTCACTAAGACTTTTGCCACCCACGCCATCACACCCCCAGATCTTTCCTATATCATTCTCTCCTCTGGAAAATGAGAACGAGTAAAATTAGGATGGAGAGGGGGCTTATGCCCGTTCTGGTGTTCAGCTCTAAAAACAAGTGTTTAGCGTGAAGAATCCGCGGCCAGGAGACCTGAATTGCTAGTCTAGTCCTTTGCTTCCTGGGCTCGTTTCCTTCGTCTCATCACAGTAATAAGCGAAATTCAGCTGGCCTTAAGCGGTCTCCAGGAGGTGCTAGGGTTCGCCCCTCTTGGCAGCCAGAGGCCTGAGACCTCATCACATAGATGCAGAGGTCGGCTCGGATCCAGGAGCGCCCCGCGAGTATGGAGGCCAGGGCCTAGTCACCGCCGCTACCTTCCCTTTGCCCGCGTGGTCGCCCCCGATCCGTGTGCGGCGCGGTGCCCCGCCTTCCCGCGGCCTAAAGTTCTCGGGACGCTCCGCCACCCCAATCCTCTCGAGGCCGGGGCCTAGTGTGCTCCGGCCTACCCCAAACTCCGGGACCCGCCGCTTCAGGGCTGCCTCCACCTCATCTCTCCCATCGGGGGCCACGGTCCCGAGCACCGCCGTCCCCCGGCAGCCGGGATCAACCCAAGCCGGAGACCTGCGAGTCCTCACCTCATGGCTTCTGCCGCAGCGGCGAAAGGAAAGAACTCACTTCGGCCAGGCTCCTCCCATTATCTGTAAAGGGGAGAGGCCATCCCCCGCTCCGCTTTCATCCGTATTCCCCTCTTGTCCTTTCATCTTCCGCCATCCTAAACGTACTTAAATCGTGTGTAAATACCCTAGATAATAGAAGCGTAATATCAGGAATCGTTTTAAACATAAAAACATAGAAAATATACCCCTTTGGTAGGGCAAAATGGTATAGTCCGGCTTCCTACTAGGCACGCGCAGCCAGGGTGGCTGATCACGTGGTTAGTGGGAGCCGGATGTCAGCTGGATTGCGCAGGCGGGGTAGAGGAGTTTGCTAGAGTGGCCCAGTCCTTGCAGGCATCCTGTGTTCTCTGGGAAGATGATTTATTAGCGGGTAAAAAAACAGTGAATGAAGCGGAAGAAAATAATAGGGCAGATATCAGACAAAAGCCACCTTTTTATTCATTTTCTCAGTAGATCGGGAGCCCCTGGAGTGCAGAATAGGTCACCAAAGACATTAGCTTGTTTTTGCACCACTGTGGTTCTTAATCTTAGTGCCTCAGCTTTCTCCTATGTAATATTTCCGTAACCCAGTTGTGAAAATCACGTAAGTTAATGTTTGCAACTTGCAAAGGGAAGCTTTAAGACAAGCTCCTTGATAGTAGGAAACTTGTTCGGCTTACACTGCACTACAGCGGGTTTAGAGTTTAGAGCATAGTAAACACTTGAGAAATACTATTTTGGCTGAGTGAACGCATAGTTGTGAAAGTTTAAAAAAAATTCGAATGACCACACAACCCATAGTTCTTCCCTCCTGGTCTGGCGTACCCAGTGCAAAAACCCAAGGAGAATATTCTGGAATCCAAGAAACCCAGCTTTGAGTGCTGGCTCCACCTGATTACCGCATCTCTAGCTGAATTTTTCTGGCTGCTAAACAGAGCTCAGGTCAAAAAGGGAGAAAGAGGAGCAAAATTTATGCCACATCCTCACATCACAATTAGTGTCATTGTCATGTTACATCTAAGTGAGGTCACAGAAATGGAAAGTCCAGGTCTTTGTGACCGCAAAACCCATGCCTTCTGTCATGCCAGGCTCTCTCGTGTCCATTGGGCAGGTGAGGACCCTGCTCCGGATTGGATCTGCTCATAGGACAATGCTAATGGGTTTCAGCTGCAATGTCTCTCAAAGGGATGTGATCAGAAAAACAATTTAGGCTGGCCATCTACTTGTTGCAGGCCGGCCTTATTTTAGGGTCACTAAACCTGGGCCAATCTCCATTCTACTTCTCACCTCTCCTCTTTGTGGAACAGCAGGAGGGGTAGATTAGGGAGATAACAGGTCCTCCTGTCATGACTGACCCCTACACTGCTCCTTACAGCATCTCCAAAGGCCCCAGCAATCCATCATTTAATTTCACTTTCCCTCATCCTCCCAATCATCCCAGGCGACAAAGATACCACAGTCCTGGCAACCCCATTTTACAGGAAAGGTGTAGTGATTTGTCCAGGGCCACATGACCAGAAAGAGCCTGAGCCAAACTGGCACCAAGGTCTCTTGCCAGAATCCCCTACTCCTTTTCTCTCCGAAGATCATGCGTGTTAAGTGGGGTCCAGGCCTTGGATTGGATGAAGGGGGAGCAATCCTAGGTCAATGGTCATTAGATCTGATTTTAGCCAGTTTCTCCTCTCAGCTCATTTCTTCTTCCTTTTTCTTCTCTCTTCCAAAGTACACGGACCTCACCCAGCCCCAATCCCGGCCTTCTGGAAGGGCCTGGGATACTAGCAGCTGAGACAGAAGGACTCCTGGGTCCCTGGGATTTCTTGTGCTCTGCTGGGACTCCCTTTGGACACCCTCCCCGCTCCAGCCTCAGCCCCCCGCCGGCCAGCCCAGAGTTAGAGGCGGGGAGGGGACTTTCTGTTTGGTTCAAGGGGACCTGGGCTCACACAGGGGAGAAAGCAGTTAAAGCCGGGTCCCCGGGACCGAGAAGTTCCGGTGGCCCAAGCTGGAATGGGGAGACCAGCTAGGGAAGAGCGGTTTGGGACGGAAGGGGGGCGCGGTGCCAGACACGCTAAGCCGCGTTACACCTCCATTAGCGCTTGGCATCCCCTGGTAAACCGCCACCCCCGGCCCCCAACCCTCAGGCGAGTTTCTACCCCCACCCCTGCCCCCGCAGAGGGGGCCGCCTTCACCCCGGGCCAGTCCGAGGTCAGCTTGCGCTCTGCCTCGGAGCCAGGAGGGGCGTGCTTGCCTCCCGCCGCCCTTCCATTGTCCGTGCGGAGCCCGCGGAGGGGCTGCGAGGGGCGGGGCCGGGGCGGGCGGAGGGGCGGGGGGAAGCGGCGCGGGCGGGGGGAGATGCTGAGCCTTCAGGGGCGGAGGAGGCGGCGGCGGCAGAGGAGAGAGCGGGAGGAGGGAGGCAAGGCAGGAAGAGGGCAGCCGCAGGCAGGGCCAGGTGGCTGGATCCGGTGCTGGCTGCGCTGCGCCGCTCTCGGTTCCTACGGCCTCTCGTGCGCTGAGGGCGCCCAGCTGGGCCGGGCCGGCGGCCGGAGGGGAGGCTCCTCTCCATGGTCCAGAAGACCGGCATGTCGCGGGGCCCTTACCCACCCTCCCAGGAGATTCCCATGGAGGTCTTCGACCCCAGCCCACAGGTGAGGCGCGGTGGCTGGGCAGAGGGAAGGGGCCGCTCCCGCGGACCCTGGGAGGTTGGCTGGAGGGACCCTGGGGAGGAAAGGGTTATAAGCTCGGCGCGGAGGGGAGAGGGGCGCCTGCTCGCCCCCAGTTCCTGCGGGTTAATGATTGATGGGCGCTTGGCCCGGAATTGGGCTGCGGTTTTGCGGAGCCGGAGGAGGCGGTCGGAGCGCCTGTCACCCTCGCTTCCTCGTGTCCCTGCTGCTCGGGTACAGGTTCCAGTGGGTTGAGAATGGGGGTGCTGGCGGGGGGATCCCGGGGTTGAGGGAGGCTGGAGAGCGAGCTCAGGCAAAGGGGGCGACGCAGAGCACGCTCTTGGGCGCTGGGCGGGGGTGGGTGGGGCGGGGGTGGCTCTGGGAGATGGCCGAGGCGCTAGTCAGAGGGCGGCGCCAGCAGGCCTTCGGAGCCGCAGACAGTGGCCCTCGAGAGTGGGGAAGGGGCCAGGCTCCCATTCCGGCCACGTCAGCTACATCCCTATATTGGACCAGCACCTCGTCCCCAACACCCACGTTCTCTCTCTCTGCCAATCCTCCCCTCCCCCCTCAGCCCCGGAAAAATGCCTCCAAAGTTTGGAAAGTTGGATGGATGCCAACTCACTGTCCTGGAGGGGAAGAAGCTGTTACCTGGGGGAGGAGGTCTGATGTCCCGCCCTCCCCCCCTAACACTTAACTGTGCCCACGGGTTACTCCGAGGAAGGGGCATTTTCGGGTGTGGTGGGTGTCCATGGAGTAACTAGCAAGGTCTGGGGTGGTTTCTCTGGGGCATGTCCTTCTCTAATCTGGCAACACCCCAAGGCTGGGATAGCATTAACTCTTTTCTGGCTGTGGCCAGAGTGGAGCAATTGTAACCGCCATGATAATGTGGTTAATCTGCATGTGTGTGTGGCGGGGGCCAGGTCAGACCTAAAAATACCTTCCTTCCCCACCCCAGGCCCCTTGGAGCCTGCGAGGCAGCTGCCTGGGCCTTTCTTTCAGCTGTCCCTTGTCCTCTGGGTGCCACTCCCTTTTCCCAGCCTGGGGTGGTGGTGTGAGAGAGTCGGAGCTTCCTGGGTGATCCTCTTAAGTTTGTAGGGATCCCCAATTCCAGAGGTAGGGTGTATGTCTGGTTTAAAGAGAGGTATAGGAGGGAGGATTCTGGGGTTCCCGGGTGCCCTTCTTTCCCATCTATCCATTCTCCTTCTGGTACTTAGGCCCAAGTACCAGAGGGAGGATGGAGATCCTAGTCTGGTCATGGCTTAGTACCTTCTTTGGTAAAGAAACTCTAGGATGCAGGCTGGGGGCACGGGCTTGGAGGGCCTAAACCCTCAATCAGATGACCCCCTCCTCTGGACTGGCCTGGGGTCAATGTGCATGCGTGAGTTGGGGAGGGCAAAGAAGCAGCCCCTGTACAGGCGGCCTGGAAAGAGCTGGATGTGCGGCTGTTTGAGTGCTCAGGCAGTGTCCACTCCAGCCAAGTCAGGAGCCTTGTCAGTGAGACTGAGCCAGCCTACCCCAGGGACTTGTGGGGGCTGTGTCCTAGGCTCATCTTGGGGCAGGGCCAAGGGGCATTTAGATTGATGCAGCCTGGTGGGTACCATGGGGACAGGATGTTGGCAGTGGCAGCTGGGGGTTAGTGGGAGGGTGCTTGATCCCTCTTGCCCCTTCCGGGAGAGGTGTGACCACTGTGATAGTGAGGAGAGGCCTGAGAAAAAGTCCTGCCAGGATAGGGGGTGCTGAGCTTAAACATGCCCGATGGCAGTGGGCCAGGGTTAGATGTTTACTTACCACACGCCTCACCCCCTCCCCGAACATCTAGTTTGGGGTCTCGTAGAGCTGAAAGCGGCCCCTCCCCTCCCCACTCTGCAAAAAAGGAAAGCAAGAGTTGGGCACAAGAAAAGCCAAGTGGGGCCCTCTTGGCAACTGGCAGTTCCCCTTCTCTCTCGGGGCCACAGGCACACTCAGCCCTGCTCCCCTCCAGCTGAGGGGGAGCGGGAGAGGGACTTTCCCCAGGTTTCTTCACCACCACACCCCAGCACTGCAGGTGGCCTCTCCCTTCCCTCCAGGCCTCTGCAGCCTGCCCAGCATCTTAATTAGCTTTGCTGCCTAATGAGCCTCCAGCTACTCAGCGCCTGCCCCTTCCCAGCCTCTCTGGCTTAGTTTGGGGGGTTTCTGTGTGCACTTCCTAGGGCTCTCTTGCACTGCCCCCCACTCCATGGCTGTGGTCTGGGCCCTCCCACCCCTTCGGGCTGTACCATCTCAGGGAGAATATGGGGGGCTGTTCAGATCAGGGAGTGATATTTCCAAGGCTTGGCTGGAGCTCTGGCCCGATAGGGTAAGGGTTGGGAAAGGGCCTTTCTGATTCCACTCTTGTCCCTTCCTGGCTCCTCCAGGGCAAATACAGCAAGAGGAAAGGACGGTTCAAAAGGTCGGATGGGAGCACATCGTCGGATACAACATCCAACAGCTTTGTGCGCCAGGTAATGGGGATGCTGGGCCGAGAGGAGGGAGGCGGCTGGCTGCTGGATCCCGGCTTTGGTGAGCTGGGTCTGAGGCTTTCTCCAGGCACCCTCCCCCATGCCATTTGTCGCCTGCCTGGAACCACCCATCATGCTGACACCCCATGACCTCTCCTGCCTGTACTGTCAGCTGTAACCACGCCCTCAGCCCCCGCCCATCCCTTCCCCCAGCACCAGGCACCAACCCCTGTTGCCTGCCTGCGTCATCTCATTCAGGGACAGCCTGGCTTGCCTCCTTCTAGCTTGCTTCAGGCTGTCACCCACTCCCCCTGCCGGCTGTCTGCTTCCACGTCCTCCCCCAGGATCTGACAGCGTTGGGTAGAGGCAAGTCCTAAGAAATGAGGAGCCAGGACATTTGAGTCCCTGGTTAGGTGTGGGTCGGGGAAAGGCTCCTCGTATCCGGATGTGACCGGTCTTCAACATGCAGAGAGAACGTGTGTTGAAGGAGGAGGGGTACTGGCAGGAGGGAGTTGATTTTAGAAAGGACTTTAGCCCAGCACCTCTGACGGAAGGCAGGGTCACTGAATAGCTTTCCGGGGTCTTCTGTGCTCAGTCAGGAAGATGCCATTCTCATCTCTGTTCTAAGTCTCAACCCCGGGCCATCTCAGGCTCAGGGAGAAACATGTGGTTGCTATGACTACAGAGCATCTCAACAAAAAAAAGGGAGAGGGGCTTGGGATCAGACAAGGAAAAGGAAAATGTTGAAGAGGAAGTGGGCAGGGCATATGAGGGCAGGGGTCGTTGGGAGAAGGGCCCTGTGGGGATCAAGCCCCCTCTTGGACCAGGAGAGGGAGGATGGTACCAGGCAGATCCACCACAGATTGGAGTGCGGCTCTTCTTTTTGATTCCTGTTTCCCCAGCACTTGGCACATGAGAGCCCAGGAAAGGTACCCTTCATCCTAGCATCGCTTAAGTACACAAATAGGAAGTCCTTCCTTCAGTCTCTCCTTCATCCCTCCTGTTGCGGGACTGGGCTAGGACCGGGCTAGGAAGAATGGTGCTGTGCTCTCAGTGTAACCCCTCTTGACAGGAAAAGGACTTGGTTCGCTCAGTGTTTGGTAACCCAGGTTGTCAGACCCCAGTCTCTAATCCTTTCCCCTCTCCTCTCCCTAGTCCTGACCCCCAGTAGGTGGCAGGGAGTGGGGGGGGCAGTCCTTGCCACATCTCTGAGCTAAATATACCCTAGCAGTCTGCACATGTAGCAACTCTGCTTGTAATCTGAGCCCCCTGGGGGAACGGGCAGTTTGGGCCACCTCCTAGGCCAGCAGGGCCAGGCACTGAGGGTGCTGATATGGAGGCGCCCAGCCGGACCCTCGTGGTGGTGAGCTGGGGATAGGGGACAGGGTGGGAGCAGCTCCTCGAGGAAGCTGGTGAAGGGGGCTTCAGTCTAGCCTGCCTCTCTGCCTCCTCACCGTTTCCCTGTCTCCTGCCATTCCTGCCATGTCTGTGTGCATGCATGTGCGTGAGCGCGTGTGCATGTGTGTGTCGGTCAGTGAGTGCCGCTCTGTCACTCTCTCTGGGTCTGTTTCTCTGACTCTGTGCGTCTGTCTCCCTGACGCTGCGTGCTCCCGTCGGGAGGGGTGAAGAGTGGTAGACGAACTGGCTTCCACTCTTCTTCCTTTACGTCTCTTTCCCAGCTTCTGTTAGTGACTTCAACCCCCACCTCCAACCTATCGCCTCACGAGTCTCCCGTTTTCATGATTTGGCTGGGAAAAGGATGGACAACTGCACTGGCTAATGACCAGGGCCCTCTGAGGGGGGTGGGACTGTGTCTTCTCTCCTTCTCAGGTCCCATCCATACAAAGCTAATGGGAATTTCTGGCCAAGTGACCCTTTCCTGCCCTCAGGAAAAACCCCCCACATCTCCGCAGTCCTGTTCTTCCCCACATCACCTTCCACCCCTTGTAGCGACAGCACTGCTGCTCACACACACAAATCCACACATCCTGGCTCCTGCCCTCAGGGGCTGCACACCCTCAGGGACACTGACACCTAGGGTGCCCCCTGTATGTGCTCATATGTACCTGCTTGCATTCAGTCATGAGATCCAGCACATACTATAGAACACACCCTCCTCCATGGACTTGAAGTTGCACATCCAAGCGCACCCGTGAGTAAGCGTGTTCATTCACACTGCGGGTCTGGACTGTTTGTGTCTTACACATGTGCCTGCATCACTGAAGGAGTTAGGCTCTGGAATGGTCGATGTGGTCCTGGCACACCCCCACTTCTGAGCCGGCCTTAACCCTGGCAGCTGCAGCCCCCTGTTCTGCTCTTCACTGGCCTCTGCTGCCTGCACCATCTCAGGAATCTTGGACTTCCTTTTGTATCTTCTGAGAGCCTCAGGGTTGGGGCTCCCCTGATTCTGACGGGGGAGGTAGGATTCTGCCCTCCCTCACCCTTGAGCACAAGACAGCAGAATTTTTGGTGGCCCCATCATGCCGAGCAGGCTGCCCACTGCCAATAGTGCGGAAAGCTCAGGCCTACGCTGGTGGCTACAGTCCCTGGAAGGACCCACTGGGCTTCTGCTGAGTCTGTCTCAGCTGGTGCTGAGGGGAGGGGCGGGAATGAGGAGCAGGGAGGGGAGATTCATCCTCTGGCACTCCTCTATTGCGCTGCCCCTATCAGGTTCCCGCCCCTCCCGGGCCCCAAGCAGCTGTCCTTGGACCTGCCTTAACCCCTGGCTTGCTGCTGTCACCCTTTCTAGGGCCACATCTTTCCTGTGGGCCTGCAAACCTCAGTCCCTGATTCCTCCCTTATAATACCACCTTCTCCTAGCCCCGTGGCATCATGCTGGGCTGCCTGGGGCTTGAGGCAGCCATGATGGGTGGCACCTCCATGCCTTCTGAGGCCCAGGAGATGGGGAGGCAGTGCTGGCCCTGAGCTGGCCCTGTCTTTCCAGGGCTCAGCGGAGTCCTACACCAGCCGCCCATCGGACTCTGATGTGTCTCTGGAAGAGGACCGGGAAGCCTTAAGGAAGGAGGCAGAGCGCCAGGCATTAGCCCAGCTTGAGAAAGCCAAGGTGAGAAGGAAGGGAGGGGCTGTGCTGTCCTATTCCTCCCCCA
This sequence comes from Plecotus auritus, assembly GCF_963455305.1. Taxonomy (NCBI): domain Eukaryota; kingdom Metazoa; phylum Chordata; class Mammalia; order Chiroptera; family Vespertilionidae; genus Plecotus; species Plecotus auritus. The sequence continues at coordinate 9,828,764 of NC_137774.1, forward strand.
CCCCCCCGCCCTAGGCTTTAGAGACAGCCTAGAAAGACCCGGGGTCAAGTCTTGGCCCAGCCACTTCCTAGCTGGTATACCCATGGGCCTCAGTGTGCCTTTGTCTTTCACCTGTAAAATGTGGGCTATAATACTGCCTGCTTATACAGTATAATGTGTCTGATACTGTTTCCACACGTAACAGGAGCTTGAGAAGTGCTAAAAATTTACACTTCTTTCTGGAGTCACACTTCCTGGGCTGCTCTTACTGGCTAGCTGTACAATGATCCTAGGCAAGTCACTTAACCTTTCTGAACTTCAGTCTCCGCATTCATTAAAATGAAGAGAACAATACTTCTTGGGATTTTTGTGATACATAAATGAGATAATGCGTGTGAAACATGTAACACAGTACCTGGCACACTAAACAGTAGCTTATTATTATTACTAGAGGCCCGATGCACGAAATTCGTGCAAGGGGCTCAGCCCTCGCAGCCGCAGATGCCGGCTTGCCTCGGCCCTCACAGCCCTGGCTTCGTCCAGAAGGTCGTTCGGCTGTCCGGTCTAATTAGCATATTATGCTTTTATTATTATTATAGATTATTATTATTATTATTCCTTTTGAGTGTCGTTCTGGGCTTTCCCCACCCCTAATACTTATCACTCCCCAGTGTCCCCCTCCACCCTGAGAGGGCTATTTTTTCCTTTTTAATTGTGAAAATTAACATATATGCAAAAACCCTACCAAGCCATTCGGTATACCTTTTAATGAACAATTTCTAAAACAAGCCTCCACATAATCGCCACCCCAGTCAAGAAGTTGTACATTTTTACATGATGGTCTAACCCTCTGGCTGTCACCCTCCCTGTCCCCCTCCTCTAGACCAAGCCTGTGGCATTTGCTGTTCGGACAAATGTCGGCTACAACCCATCTCCAGGGGATGAGGTGCCTGTGCAGGGAGTGGCCATCACCTTCGAGCCCAAGGACTTCCTGCACATCAAAGAGGTGGAGAGAGCACTTGGCATCTGGAGGGTAGTGGGTACCAGGAGAGGGGCATCTGGAACTGTCGTGGAAAAAGACTTCTGAGCCAAGCAGGGCTGGGCTGAGTCTGCTGCGCAACCTTAGACAAATCTTTCCACCTCTCTGAGCCTCTAATTTTTCATTGGTGAAATGGGGTGGTAATGCCTAGGTCACCAGGTTGTTGGGCAGGATTGTGATGAGGCCTGTCAGTGGAGTGGCAGCTTGCCAGGCACATGTAGGTGCCAGCGTTTGCTTCTCTCCTCGCCTTTCCAGGGCAGGACGGACACGTGGGGAAGAAGGACTCTCAGAACAGGGATGTGCTGGGGGCAGGGTGATCCATGGCCCAAGAGGATGCTGGTCCTGGAGTTGTCCTGGAAATTGGGGCTGTACTCAGAGGCTGGAACCAGGGGTGGGGCTCTTTGAGGGTGCCACCCCCTGGGCAGGGTAGGCAACTCCGAGGGTAGTTTCCCCTGCAGGGTGGCTGCTGGCTTGCACCTCCAATCTCCCTCTTGGTCTCTCCCACCCCACCTGCCGTTGTTTGCAGAAATACAATAATGACTGGTGGATCGGGCGACTGGTAAAGGAGGGCTGTGAGGTTGGCTTCATTCCTAGCCCTGTCAAACTGGACAGCCTGCGTCTGCTGCAGGAACAGAAGCTGCGCCAGAACCGCCTCAGCTCCAGGTGTCTGGCTGGGGGTGGGGCACTGCCAACCCCGGGAGAGGCCATTCAGCCAGGACTTGGCCTCAGGGTGATACCCCTGTGGTATCACCAGTGGGGTTGGAGAATCTTGGGGGCAGGGCAGCATGTGAGAGAACCAAGATTCCCCCACCCTCACACCCACCCCTTAGCTCACAGTTCCATTTGCCTCTCTACCCACACAGCAAATCAGGTGACAACTCCAGCTCCAGTCTGGGAGATGTGGTGACTGGCACCCGCCGCCCCACACCCCCCGCCAGTGGTAAGAGCTGCTGCCTCCCCACTCCCCAGGGAGTCATGGGGAGCTTCTGGGTTGGGTGGTCTCCCCACTGCCCTTCCCCCTCCTTCCCCTGCAGTAGAGGGTACCCCATTCCTGAGTCCTCCACACACATCCAGTGGTCCCCTCTCCATGAAGAGTAGGGTACCCCACGAGCTGGGCCAGTCAGCACCCATCCTCTCATGTCTCTCCTCTCCCATTTCTTTGGTAGCTCCATTTCTCTGCCTGACTCCCCTCCCACTCCCCCTATTCATTTCTCCCAACCCTGTTCCATTCACCTCTTCTTCTTTCTTTTTCCCCCATCCCATCCCTGCGTTCTGTATTTGTGTCTCCCTGTCCATCTCACTCCTCCCCACCTCGCCTCCCTCCTCCCTCTCTCCTGACTCTCCGGTCCAGGTAATGAAATGACTAACTTAGCATTTGAACTAGACCCCCTAGAGTTAGAGGACGAGGAGGCTGAGCTGGGGGAGCCTGGTGGCTCTGCCAAGACTAGTGTTAGCAGTGTCACCACCCCGTCACCCCATGGCAAACGCATCTCCTTCTTCAAGAAGGTAATCCTTGCTGGGTTCTTGTGAGAGGGGAGGGGGTCAGGGCCCAGATCTTTGGCAGGGGAGGGGGCCGGAATGGATTCAGATGTGGTGGCAGCCTGATTCTGCGGGGGGTGGGGGGGATCGGGCTTCCTGCTGAGGAGGCGGGCGGGGTGGGATGGCACAGAGGACAGGCGTGTCTCTCTCCACACAAAACCCTACCCTGGCCCACTCCACAGGAAGGGGTAGTTCTTGACATCAAAGCACCCCTTCCCTTGGAAAGCTGCCCCCCTCCCCAACCAGAAGTAGAATCTGGTGGTAATGAAACCTGACCTTTCCCCTCACTACCACTGTGCCATCCCATGTTTGCCCCCACCCCAAATGTGAAGGGGGAGTGGCACGGTGACCTTTCTTTGCCCTTTCCGGACTTGGGTGGGCATGTGGGGGTCTACTGGCTACAGAGCAGGACAGTCAAGAGAACTCTTAAATCGGGCAGGTTGGCTGTACTGGGGCCAGAGGTGGGCACCAAATTAGGGGCTGTCACCCTCCCCAGCTCTTTTCCAAGACCCAGAAAGAGGGTCTTGGTATGTCTGAATATACTCAGTTCCCCTGGACTGACTGACAGTCCCACTCCCAGCCCTGATCCAGGGCCACCTCTGGCTCCCCCTGGCATGGGGTCCCGTCCCCTCTCTCTGGCTCTGTCTGTCACTAACACGCATGCCCTGTTATCTCTCCTCGTCTGCCCGCTCTCCCTCCCTCTCTTGTCCTGGCTCCTTCCTTGCCCTCTGCCCCTGCCTGGGTGCCCTTCCCTCTCTCCCTCCTCCCCCTCTTGGCAATCTCTGGACCCAGCCAAACAGAAGCAGAAATCGGTGAGTATCACAGCTTTCTGTGTCTCCCCTCCCCACCCTTTGGGATGAGCTAGGGGGGATCTTCTAACACCCATTCCCATATCTGCCCCATTTCCCCCCCACTTCCTGGTTCTCCCTGCCATCCCTCCCCACCTCACCCTGATCCCCACATCTGGGCTCTGGGACCAGCGGGAGGAACGGATGCATGTGGAGGCTGGGGAAGAGGGGCTAATGCCATCTCCACTCTGGGGTTTCCCCTCCCTGCCTCCCCTCCAGACAGAGCATGTGCCCCCCTATGACGTGGTGCCTTCCATGAGGCCCATCATCCTGGTGGGACCGTCGCTCAAGGGCTATGAGGTAGGAGCCCATAGATGGGAGTGGACCCAGAGGGGCCCAGACCTTCAGAGACACTCCAGAGGTTTCGAAGGGCCCAGGTTCCTGGGTATCTTCCCCAGAGGGCTACAGACCTTCAGAGAAATTTCCCAGAGGGGGCCCAACCCACAGGGAGACCCACTCAGAGGGTCGAGTTCCTCCCCCCAAAATCCCCAGAAGAGTCCTCCCAGAGGTACCACCTAGAAGAACCATTGGAATCTGAGAGCTCATTGGAGGCTCCTTAGACTCAGAAGACTCCTCCTACCCCCAGGGTCCCATTCATTTCAGGAATTTAAGAAGAAAATGGAGTGGGAAGGTGCATACACCCAGCAGCCCACTCTTGCTGAGTGGCTTTTTAAACACCTGACTTCTCCCCCACCCCAAATCCCACCCTCAGGTTACAGACATGATGCAGAAAGCTTTGTTTGACTTCTTGAAGCATCGGTTTGATGGCAGGTAAGACCCCAGGAGCTAGGTCCCCACTGCCACTGCAGTCCTCTGCTGCTGGGGATGGGCAGGATGGCTTGAATGATAATTTGGGACTCTTGGACTGAGGGATAGCAGACAGGCCTAGAGCCTGGGGAACAGGCAGGGCATTCTAGCCCACCTGACCCCTGACTCTCTTTGCCCCATCCCAGGATCTCCATCACTCGGGTGACAGCGGACATTTCTCTGGCTAAGCGCTCAGTCCTCAACAACCCCAGCAAACACATTATCATTGAGCGCTCCAACACACGCTCCAGCCTGGGTGAGTCCCCCTCTTCATCCCCCCCGCCCCTGCTTTTTGGGGCCAGATGTGGGAGCGGGGGGGGGGCGGGGGCATCTCCAGAAGTGTTCTATCCACCCACTGCCTCCTGGGGGCTCCCTTACATTCCCCCTTCTCCATGACTCCATGTACCTCCAGCTGAGGTTCAGAGCGAGATCGAGCGAATCTTCGAGCTGGCCCGGACCCTTCAGTTGGTTGCTCTGGACGCCGACACCATCAACCACCCGGCCCAACTCTCCAAGACCTCACTGGCCCCCATCATTGTTTACATCAAGATCACCTCTCCCAAGGTGGGTGCAGAAGCCGGACCCGAGAGGGGACAGGCGCTCTCGGGAGTCTGGCTGCCTGTTTAAATCCCAGCTGCTGCTTACTAATGATGTGGCTTAATCACCCCAGCCTTCCTTTCCCGCTCTGTACAACTCCATCACATGGATATTGTGAAGATTCAATCTGATGGGAATACTTAGTACTTAGCAAAGGTTCTGGTATAATGGACCTCATCATGTATTAGCTATTAGTACTCTATAAATCTTTTTTTTTTTTTTTTTTTTTTAATATATTTTATTGATATTTTACAGAGAGGAAGGGAGAGGGATAGAGAGCTAGAAACATCGATGGGAGAGAAACATCGATCAGCTGCCTCCTGCACACCTCCCACTGGGGATGTGCCCGCAACCAAGGTACATGCCCTTGACCGGAATCGAACCCGGGACCCTTCAGTCCGCAGGCTGACGCTCTATCCACTGAGCCAAACCGGTTTCGGCCTCTATAAATCTTAATACAAATATTATTATTAGGGTCATGCAGGCCAGTCCCCTATCTCCGCTCTGGTTAACCTCCCACTCCTGATCCAGAAAACTGGAATTCTGTGCGTGTTGTCCCAGGTGTCACCCAGCTACTTGACAGCCGGGAGGTTCTTCCTGCCTTTTGGTTTCAGCCCTTTTTGCTGCACTGTCCTCCTGTGGACCTTGATAGAGATGAAATCCGTAGGATTCACTTCTTCGTCATATTGCAGCTCCATTAGTTTTCCCTCCTAGGTGTTAATGGGGAGGAACATGCAGGGTGAGTGTAGGTGAAGAAGTGGGGGTTTGAGACACATGGAGGGCAAGCGTAGGTGAAGGATTTGAAGTTAGAAGACAGCATGGGGTTCAAATCCTAGCTGTGATTGGCTTATTCATGAGATTTTGTTGTTTTTTTGTTGTTATTTTTTACTGAAATTGAGGCCTCTGACCTCCTTTCTTCACCTGTAGAATGGGGACTATAATCCCTCCCTGGTATGGTGTGATTGTTGAGAGGGTTTGAGGTAATGTCATAGAGAGCCCGGAGTTCATGATGGCAACCAGGGGCGGTAACTGTTATTACCTCATGAGGGCACCCTGGGACCTGAGCACCCGTTACTTAACCTTTCTGCGTCCTAAGTTTCTAATGAGCATAAAGGGGATGATGAATCTAAGTACTTCCTGGCATGGTTGAAAGGATCCAATAAGATAAAGGATCCAATAAGATCGAAAAAACACTTTGTGATCTAGCCCTGAATGGTTTGGCTCAGTGGATAGAGCATCGACCTGCGGACTGAAAGGTCCCAGGTTCGATTCCGGTCAAGGGCATGTACCTTGGTTGCGGGCACATCCCCAGTGGAGGGTGTGCAGGAGGCAGCTGATCGATGTTTCTCTCTCATCGGTGTTTCTGACTCTCTATCCCTCTCCCTTCCTCTCTGTAAAAAAGCAATAAAAATATATTTAAAAAAACACACACTTTGTGATCTAGAAAGTACCAGGACGCCCATTCCCCCAGACTGCCTGGGTTTATGTCCCAGTGCTGCCACTCACCAGCTCTGTGCTCCTTTGCCAAGTCAGCTGACATCTCTATGCCTCAGTGTCCTCATCTGTAAAATAGGGATCCTCAAGTAGTGATTGTGAAGATCAAATAAATGGATTAACCATGCAAAGTGGCTGGTACCTCCTAAGCACTATATCTATTTTATTTTTTAAAAGATTTTTATTTATAGAAGAGTTGCAAGAATAGTCCAAAGAACTCTAATCCTTTGAATGCCCTTCACTTGGATTTGCTAATTTTTTTAACAGCTTTATTGAGGTATAATTTACGTACCACTCAATTCAGCCATTGAAAGTATGCAATTCAAATTTTTCAGTTTGATTAATTCTCAACATTTTGCCACATTTTACTTTATCTTATGTATTATGTACACATAACGATTTGAGAGTAGGTTATAGGTATTGTATGCCTTTATCCCACCATGTATTTCTTAAGAACAAGGGCATTAATCACAGTATAACTGTCAAATTCAGGAAGTGTTATCTGGAATGCAGTCCATCTTCAGTTTTCACCAAAGCCACGCGTCCTGATTGCATTGCATCAAGAGGCATATGACATTGGTCTGCTGCATCACTGGTGATGTTAGCTTTGATCATTTAGTTAAGGTTAGGGGTTTGTTTCAGCTATTGTTATTATTATGATTGAGTGAAAATCATAGTAATGGCCACCTAATGGGATTATTGTCGGGACTAAATGAATTGATCATGTAAAAAGTACCCAATAGTGCCAGTACACAGCAAGTGCCCCATAAAGCATGGCTGTTGTTAACATGGAGGGGAAGTTGGCCTAGCCAATGGAGCCTGTGAAGAAGCTCAGAGGAGCTGGGCTGTATGCCCTTCAGACAGCCACTGTTACGAGAACTTCTAGGACATGTTGGCATGAGACCCAGGAGAGAGCCTGGGCATTGTGTAGGATGGATACAGAGCGGGTGAGGTGATTTCTGAAGAGGTGGCCAGGGCTGAGAGTCATCGAACATCCCCTAGCCCTGACACTGCCTCTCCACATTAGCTTTAACCACGACCTGCCTCTCTGACTTGGTGCATTTCTGGGGTTCCCTCTTCTCCCCCCAAACCAGGTACTTCAGAGGCTCATCAAGTCTCGAGGGAAGTCTCAGTCCAAACACCTCAATGTGCAAATAGCGGCCTCGGAGAAGCTGGCGCAGTGTCCGCCTGTGAGTGCTCAGACCCCGGGGAAGGGGGTGGCATTTGGATTCTGGTTTCCTCTGGCCTGCATGGGAGACAGAGTGACCAGGAACACCTGGGCTGGGTCCATAGGCGCAGACTGGTCTTCTGGGAAGGAGTGCTGGGCAGGCAGTCAGAGACTGGCTTCAAGCCCCAGAAGTACCACTTCTCTTTGGGGCGTCTAAGCCTTAAATCTAGAATGAGGGAGTTGGACTCTGTGGGTGCCAAGACCCTTTGTAGTTCTGCCAGTGCACATCTGAGAGCGCCCCTTCTCTTTCTGGACATCCAGAAGTCTCTTTTTAACCTTGTCCTTCAACCCCTTGACTCTCCGCCCATTGTGCCCAGGCCACACCCACAACCCCTAGGTCATGCCTGGCTCATCCTAGCCCTACCCCTCACCCCGCCTCCACAGGAAATGTTTGACATCATCCTGGACGAGAACCAATTGGAGGATGCCTGTGAGCACTTGGCCGAATACTTGGAAGCCTATTGGAAGGCCACACACCCGCCCAGCAGCACTCCACCTAACCCACTGCTGAACCGCACCATGGCTACTGCAGCCCTGGCTGCCAGCCCTGCCCCTGTCTCCAACCTCCAGGTACAGGTGCTCACCTCACTCAGGAGAAATCTCAGCTTCTGGGGTGGGCTGGAGGCCTCACAGCAGGCCGGGGCGGTGCCCCAGCTGCAGGAGCACGCCATGTAGGTACCCCCTCCCCCCACATCTCCCCTCCTGCCCATGGCCGGGAATTGGAGAACAGGGATCATGGGGAAGGAAGGAAAGAGCTCTATTTTGTAAAAAAATGTGGTGAGCAGCAGCTTCTGGTGTCTGTGATTTGTTTATGGGATTGGGGCGGGCTGATGGTACTCCTTGGGCCTGGTCCCATAGGACTACATCCGCTGCCTTGGGGACTTTTGGGGGTGAGACCTGATTGGGGGCCCTGTAAGTCAAGTGACTAGGAAGAAAACATGGAGACGACTGGTAGAGTCATTCACTGGACTCCATGCCCATTTTAGACACAATAGTGGTCACAGAATTGTAGACCCAACAGAGCAAGGAATCCCACAAAGCAGGGGCCTTTAAACCCAAAGCGACTGTCCCCTTTCCTAGAGCCCTAACCACAGGAGGCCCCTCAGAAGGGACCTAGAATGTAGCATCTTCGGTGATTGATGCTGAACCTTCCATTCTTCTCCCAGTTAAACAGATTCCAGGAAAGGCCTTCCTGTGGGTGCCCTGCCCTGCCTCTCCCTCCTCCCGTGGGAGCCATGGCCCATCCCTGAGATCACATTATTACGCATTTGATTCTCGATTAGAGCCAGAAAACAAAGCATTCTAGACCATTGCTTTTCAAATTTGTTCACTGAATCTTATGTGGAAGCTCAGTATAAGCCAGCCATCCTTGCTCTGCTCAGAGGGAGCTAGTGGCTTGGTCTTCACTTCACCTCCACAGGGACCCCTGAAGCACTTCTGTGCCCTCCCACGCCACCCCAGATCTCAGGGGAACAGTTTGGAAACTGCTGCTCTCATCTCCATCACACCACCACAGAGAAACTGGGCTACAGGAAGGGGAGTCATTTGCTTAGCATCACCCAACTTAAAGGGGCAGGACTAGGACCCAGGCCTCTTTGCACCCACCCAGTGGCCTCTGTGAGGGGAGTGGCCATCAGGACATTGGGCCACCTCATCATCTCCTGTGGGGATGGAGACCCATCAGCTTTTCCTATCCTGCTGCTTTGAGTCTTTGCTGGGGGCAGAGGAGGAAGTCCATCATTTGACTTGGGTCAGGGAGTGTGGGGTTCTAGAATCCTCTGATTAGGGCCTGGTTTGGACTGAAGGAGCTGGGGTTAGTGAGCTTGAGCTGAAATCCCCTTAGTGTATTTGGAAAACTGGAGCAATGACTAACCCAATCAACCGCTAATGAGTGGCAATACTAATGAGCTGTTAATGATGATTTACCCCCAAAAAGCATTAGTGACGTGTTTTGAGGAAGCGATGACTAATTGTTCATGGGGTCTGTGTCATGGTAACCGGAGAGTTCAGGCCTCCTCAGCTGTGGGAAGGTTGGGTGCCCCCGTCCTAACAAGAGTCCTTGGCAGGGAGTCAGCCCCCTCCTCCCTCAGCCAGGCTGGTGCCTTGGTGCCATCACTAACCTGCATTGCCTTGTTGTGTTTCTCTCACCCCTGCCTGATCCGCATGGTGTGTGCCGTCTGTCTGCTAACCAGGGACCCTACCTTGCTTCTGGGGACCAGTCGCTGGACCGGGCCACCGGGGAGCATGCCAGCGTGCACGAGTACCCGGGGGAGCTGGGCCAGCCCCCAGGCCTTTACCCCAGCAGCCACCCACCAGGCCGGGTGGGCACCGTGCGGGCACTGTCCCGCCAAGACACGTTTGATGCCGACGCCTCTGGCAACCGAAATTCTGCCTACACCGAGCTGGGAGACTCGTGCGTGGACATGGAGACTGACCCCTCAGAGGGGCCAGGGCTTGGAGACCCCGCAGGGGGCAGTACCCCACCAGCTCGTCAGGGATCCTGGGAGGATGAAGAAGACGACTATGAAGAGGAGCTGACTGACAACCGGAATCGTGGCCGGAATAAGGCCCGCTACTGCGCGGAGGGCGGGGGACCCGTGCTGGGACGCAACAAGAACGAGCTGGAGGGCTGGGGGCGGGGTGTTTACATCCGCTGAGAGGCCGCGGCCACACTGGGAGGAAGGACTCTGAGCCCAGGGAGGGCAGGTACAGCTCGCTCACCACCGGGATGTATCTTACCTCCAGGGGGCGCTTCTCTTTCAGATGCCTTTGCTCAGTGTTGGGGTTTGTTTTTTTTTAGGTGGTAGCGTCCCAGCTCCTGGGAGTCCCTTCAGCTCCAGCTGTAGGTTTTTATCTACCTGCGGTGGATGGATGGGGGATGCCCACCTGTCTGCAGTGTCTCCTTTTCCCCACCTCAGGGGGTCTCTCTCCCCCCTCACTCTCCCAGAGAAAAGGTGCGCTTCCTTAGCTCTTTCTACTTGGGACTCTAAATGGGGTGGCCCTTTTTCCAACCTGGAGTATTTGGGAAGGGTAGGGGGCTTTTCCTGGAGAGAGAGAGACCACAGGCTTTTCCATGAGTGTTCTCTTCCCAAACTCCAGGCCCAGGGTCCCTCATCATGCCCAACCCTCCCCACCCGTTCTCCCCCCAGCTTTCTGGCAGCATGGTCTGGTAGGAGGGAGCTCTCGGCTGGAAGCCCCTTGGGGAGGTGTCTGGGTAGAAACTGACAGGCATCGGATGTAGTGCCATCTGCCCACCCAGGACCTAACCCTGAGGAGTGGGCAATCGGAGGCGCTCCTCCCCTCCCCCCCGTCTCCATGCCTCAGCCTTTACCTGCCCCAGGAATGAGCTTTGCCTACAGTATCCCTTGCCTGCTGCCACCAGAAGAGGGGCCCTCCACACCCCTGAGTCACCTGGGTGTGGAGCCCATGGAACACTCTGGTCCGCCTCATTTTGAAACCAAAAACTGCTCCTTCATTCTCACCCCAAAACCCCAGGAGAGAGGCCCTTGGGGTTGGTGCCCAGGAAATGATCACTGCCCCAGGGGTTGCCTCGGGACCACGGATCTCCTCTGGGGGGGCGTGGCTGCTGCTGCTGCTGCTGCTCTGTATTTGCCTCTTGTGATCCTGTTCTTTACCCATGTCCGCTCCACTCCCCCCAGGAGAGGCCTTCCTACCCCCTCTGACCTGAGTGTCCCTCTGCCTAGCATCCCCTTAGCCCAGCAGCCCTGCCCCTCCCCAGCATCCCAGCTGGGCCAGAGAGAGCCGATTGTGCCAACGAGGACTGGGCCCTGCCCGGCTGCCCACCTCAGGGATGGGCACCTCATGCCTGTCTCGCCACCTCCTGTGCCAATGTTGTCCCACCCCCCGCCTGGGGGTGGGGTGCATCTTCCACTTACTGGTTAGAAGAGACCACTGCCCAACCTTTCCCCCTCCTGTCCGGTATCGTGTGCCTCCATCTGTCCATCTGTTCGTCTTTACTCCCCTAGGAGTATTTTGCCTCATATAAAACCACCATCCTGTCCTTTGCGGCGGCCTCCCAAGCCTGCTTTGTTCCCGCAGGGGGGTGGGAGGGCTGGGTGCAGGAGGAAGCTGTGCCTGGAGTCGTTTCCTCCACAGGAGATGAGGCTGATCTGTGACTGATGCATTACGTTCAGACCTGCGTAGCCAGGCCCAGTCCCCACTCAGCGCCAGACTCTGCACCGAACCCATCTCCCCTTAAGCAAAGCCAGGGAAAATGGGAAGCTGAGTTGGAGAAATGGGGTGTCCTGGGTGTTGTACAGAAGGTGAGATCCAGACCCACTGGCACAATGTTAAAGGCTTCTGCTTGTTATGCTCCTGGGGCCTCAACTGCTCCCCAACACCTCGGGAGAGGGAGGGACTGCGTCTGGCTTTCTCCCCTGAAGCCCCCACAACTACCCCCTTCCCAGCCCCTGCTAACCAGCCTTTGGGGAGGGGCAGAGAGAATGGGGATTTCCCCAGTCCCAGCTGCAGAGAAAAATAGTCAGCAGGTGACTGCCAGTTCCTGCCCTCAGCAGCTGGCAGATGCGGACTTCTGAAGGTTGTTACTGCTGTCGCCTGTATCCTGTCTCTCGTAGTACCTGGTTCTTGATTCTGGGGTGGCGCTGGACCCGAAGGGTGAGCTCCTGGGTCTTTAACCTGAGTGCTCCTCTATTCGGTGTGTGGCTGTGTGTGTGTAGAGAGGGCAACGGTTAGCAGACCCGAGGAGAGAGGAACTGGGCAGGCCTGCAGATGCAGTGGCTGGCCCACCCGAGGTCCTCTAGCGCGGCTGGGATTGGAGTTCAGTCTCTGCCTCCCAGCGTTGTGCTCTTTGCACTGTCTTTCAGTGTATCCATTCCCATGTTTAATCACTGAACAAACGTCTGCTGAGCAGCTACTATGTACCAGGCACAAGTCTAAATGGGAGCCACAGGCAATTCAGGACAGCACAGTGAGCTCTCTGATGTGGGGAGCACTGGGTTCTGGGGAAACCTGAAACAGGGGTCAGGGCTTGAGTCCCCTAAATCTGAAGAGACCAGGAGAAACTTCCTGAAGGAAGTAAGGCTTGAGCAGAGGCTAGAAGCAGAGGAGTGGGGGAAGTGTTGAAGGCAGAGGAGACAGGTGACATACAGGACATGTTCTTGGACTTCACTAGCAAAGCATGCTCTCAAGGTGTGGTCAGAGAAGGGTCAGCAGGAGCAGGTCCCCATGGACCTTGAGTCACATTAAGGAGTTTGGGCTTTGTCCTGAAGAAATCGAAGGACTGCACGCAGCAATAGCAAGATTGCCTTGACTGCAGATTGGAGGGTCTAGCCTGGAAACCTGCAATACTCCAAGTGAGACATGAGAAGGGCCTGCACTAGACCTCAGCAGTGGAATGGGAAAGGAGGCTGTGGCTGTCAGAGACGTCTAACAGAATGGAGAGCTGTGGAAGAGCAATTGGAGGTGGTCAGTGAGAGACAGGGAGGTGTCTGGGGTGACTGTGGGTTGTAGGGAAAGCAAGTTAGAGGCTGAAACAATACCTAGCTTTGGACAAGGTGGGTTTATGGTGCTGTAGGAGGACATCCCAGAGGAGAAGAGCAGAAGACAGTCGAGTGCTTGGTCAGGAGCTCGGCAGAGAGCTCCATCCGGCGTGGAGCCTGGTATTTTTATGCCAAAGGCAGGGATTATTAACTACCACTTACAGATAAAGCTCAGAGAGATCCAGCAGCTTGTCCATAGTTACATGGCATTGGAGCCAGAACTTGGACTCAGATCTTTGGATTTCAAGTTCTGTGGTGTCCATGACCCCCAAGTTTAGGGCTCATTCCCCCGCCCCCAGGATGGCCCAGCTTCTGGGAGTGGAGCGGGGAAGGGAGGGGGAACAGGTATCTGAATATGTGTCTCTTCCCCATGTGCCTTCTGCCTGAAATTGCATTTGCCCAGAACATACAGCCAGGGGCATCTCTAGGTGGCTTGGAGATGTTGGGAGGCGAGAGAGAGAGAGAGAGAGAGAGAGAGAGAGAGAGAGAGAGAGACTGACTTGTCTCTTGGTAATCGCAAGCCCTCAACCGACACAGTCAGCACGGGACATCAACAACCACAAAGCTGGCTGTGATGAGGCCCAGAGAGGCTGGTTCTGCTACCACAGCCACCACAGGGGTTCAGGAACTGAGACGCTGGGGACACCCCTCCCCCACCCCCCACCCCCCACACCTGACTAGCTGCTTCTGTCTTTGCAATATGTTCTGCACCAGAGCGAGCCTCAGTCCTAGGTGTGGCTGACGGTTTCCACCAATCAAAAATAAAATGAGCCCTGGCTGTTTTGGTTCAGTGGATAGAGCGTCGGCCTGCGGACTGAAGGGTCCCGGGTTCGATTCCAGTCAAAGGCACATGCCGGGGTTGCGGGCTCGATCCCCAGTGGGGGACGTGCAAGAGGCAGCCAATCAATGATTCCCTGTCATCATTGATGTTTCTATCTCTCTCTCCCTCTCCCTTCCTCTCTGAAATCAATAAGAATATTTTGAAAAAAAATTAAAATAAAATGAGCTGAGCGGGGCCACGACAGCCCAGAAGTGAGGGGGTGTCCCCGTCCAATACCCGAGAGAAAAAGCTTGACTTAGCTCCAGTGAGCACATCCTCAGAGAAGAGGCCTTGGCGCCCTTCTAAGTCAGACCTTCCCATCCACTGCCTGCCAGGGTTTTTGTTTGTTTGTGTTTGTGGTTTGTTTTTGGTATGTGTATTTGTCTCCCCACTAGACAGTAAGCTTCATCAGACCCAGACTGGGTCTGTTTTGTCTAGTTGGCATGTTCCCTACCTCCTGACTCATATCTGTCAAATGAATGAAAAGTGAATGAAATACCCCTAAGATCCAGGCTCTGGGCCTCACAGCGAAGGCTGGCCTCTGGTCTGTTTACTGAATCTGCTCCAGCTAGCCGAATGTCACTTCCAATTCCGCAAGTGGTGGTGGTGGAGGAGGAGGCCGGGTACACTAAGAGGCCCCCCCCCCCCCGCCCCCAGGAAACAGATGGTGAACATGCTTAACACATTGCTGCTTCCCTCAGCACCCTCCTGTGCCCTCACCCTCCTGCACCCAGCCACAGCCCCAGCTCTTTTTTTCCTAAGGCTGAAATGAAATCAGCCAGATGGGCTCCGCTAGCCAATTCTTCTTCCTTCTAACTCTGCTAGGAATCGGGGCGGGGGGGGGGGGAGGGGGGGGCGCGGAGATGAAAATTCTGTATTAAGTGAATTCTTTTCTCTCTTCTCCACAAACTTCCCTGTCTTCCCTGTCTTCCTCCATTCTCTGCAACTTGTACTCACACTTTTTTTTTTAAAGGAAGATTTTTTATTTTTTGTTTTGTTTTAAATATATTTTATTGATATTTTACAGAGAGGAAGGGAGAGGGATAGAGAGCTAGAAACATCGATGAGAGAGAAACATCGATCAGCTGCCTCCTGCACACCTCCCACTGGGGATGTGCCCGCATCCAAGGTACATGCCCTTGACCGGAATCGAACCCGGGACCCTTCAGTCCGCAGGCCGACGCTCTATCCACTGAGCCAAACCGGTTTCGGCACTTTTATTTTTTTTTAATACTCCAAAACCATTTCTCAGGTTGTAGCTTAACTCACTGTACTTCAATCCAATAGCAACACATTCCTACTGTGGGCCGGGCACTGGACCAGGTGGGGGTACACAAGTGAACATGACATGAACCCTGCCTCTAGGACTCACAGATGACTGGAAGGAACAGGCGTGCCAGTCCAGTCTGCAGTCCCAGTGTGGAGAGAAGCCCCATGTGGCTGGAGAGCCAGGCCGGAGCTTGGGAAGTAGGTGGCTTTTATGGCAGGCAGCTAATGGGATGGGCCTCAGGAATCCTCCTTTCTGAAAGAGGGAAAGGCATTCAGGGGGAGGAAATGCAGAAGTAAAAGCACAGTTGGAAAGAGCTGTGCATGTGTGAGCAAGGACCATTGGAGGCAAACACGGGAGATAAGCTGCAAAGGCAGATAGATGGGGGCTATTCATGGAGGTTTTTAAATTTCCGGTGAGGAGACTGATCTGAACCCAGTGGGCATTAGGGAACCGTGGAAGGGTTATGAGTTGTGGAGTAACAGACTCGGAAGGTTAACAGGACTGAGGGCTGTGCGGAGATGCCCTGGTAAGGGGAGACAGAGTCAGGGAGACCGGTTAGAGGGCTGTTTCCTTAGCGGAGAGCACACTGATGGGCTGTCGGAGAGCAGAGGGGAGGAAGGAACCAATTCCCCTGGGTGATGCTGGTGCCTCCTAACCCCCCTGCAGCCTGCAGTTGCGTTGCCTTCCCCACTTCTCTTTTTGTTTTCTGGTTTTCCCCAGTTTAAGCGAAGAAGGAAATTCACAAACATCAACTAGCGGCTCCCCCTTCCTGTTCCTCCTCTGCAGGGTCTTGGTATCTGGAATCCCTCTGTAGGGTTTGTGGCTGAGAGATGTCTTTTTTGCTCCATCCCTGTCTTCAGATGCCTACCCTCTGGGTTCAGGGAGCTGGGCCTGAGCAGTCGGTTTGTCAGTAAATCATAGACGTTGCCTGTCTCCAAGGGACCTGCAAGAGGAGGGAGACTCTTAGGGAACTACAAGACCCACACAAGGGAGCAGCTAGAGATCTGTTGAGGATCAAAATATTCCCCCAGCTCAGAGAGAGGGGATCAGGGAGCGCTGTCTACCCCACACAGCTAGTAGGTGGAGAAGGTGGGTGGCCAAGGGTTTTGCTTTAGCCTCATGCTCCAGACATGGCACTTGGAGAAGGAAGAGCTGGGACATGGTCAGGGAACACCATCTGAGTCTCCTGGATTTGCAGTGGGGTTGCAGTCCACCCAGAGAACTCTGGAATTTTCTCAGGGGGAGGGGGAGGATGTGGAGTCTGGACCCCGTTTTCCTCGCACCTCTAGGGCTCTGGACAGTAGTTTGTTGTCAACGTGAGGTCCATAGCACCCCGGAGGGTTCAGCGTTTCAGGGAATTCCCAGGCCCTGCAGGAGACTCAGGAGGCTTCCGTGACCTCATAGACCCCGTCTGGCCCTCCCCCGGGGGCGGGGCTCCAAGCGCCGGGGCTCAACCCCGGCCAGCGAAGGCCACTGAGTCCTGCACCTCCTTGGCCCGGGACGCGCCATGGGACAACTGATGGCCAAATTGATGGGCATCTTTGGGAAACAGGGTAAGGGGCGTACAGGGCATCCAAGCGATCGCTTCGATCCGGCTCCCACCCGGGTATCCCGGGAGTGGGATGCGTTGTGTAACCTGGGACTGGGAGGGTCCTGCATGGGCGCTCCCTGCCTGATGCGCAGTCTCCCCTGCCCCTTCCCTGCCTGCTCCTCGCGGGTCGCGGGATTCGGTGCGCCCCAGGGCATGGGGCTGGGCGAGCCGCATTCCTCGCCGCCGGTTTCTTGCGATTGTGACTTCGCGCTCGATTCTTTCCCCGGACGCCCTCCAGGTCTTGACAAGCCCTGAGCTCCCCGGACCCTTCAAACATCACTTTTCTGGAATTGTGGAGCGAGGGAGGTGGGGCTGGTGTCCGGGGCCGTGGGAAAGAAACCTGTCCTGTTGGTCCCCCCCCCTTTTTTTGGGGGGTGCGGTGGGAGATGGGGGCAGGGAAGCAGAAGTGGTACCATGGGAAAGTCCCCCAGCCTGCTGGGGACACTTGCGTCCTTCGTGGGAGGTCTAGTGGGTCACACAGTCCCTTGGTCATCGCGTTGGGCCCTGACCCTGCCCTTCCCTCGGATGCCTCCAGAGCACAAGGTTATCATCGTGGGACTGGACAACGCAGGAAAGTCCACCATCCTCTACCAGTTGTAAGTGACCCCCGGGTGGGGGGCGGGGTTTGTGCTTGTCCACCAGACTGACAAACGTGTGGGCCAATCACCGGAGCTCTTCCCTGGGTTCCCGGGAGGAGTGATTTGGAGAACGCTAGTGGGACCTTCCCGGGATAGTGGCCCCTCACTCATTCCAGTGGCCCCTCGACCTGACACTCGAATGCTGCTCGGTATGGGCAACCCCACTGCGCCCCGCCATCTACCCCCGGCCCCTGCCAAACTCGGCTCCAGGCTGACGCTGGTGGGCAGGCAGGTTCTTCCCGCCTTCCTGCTCTTCTCTACCCCCTAGCGGCGGGTCCCTTCTTTTGAACTCCTGCGCTCCACCTTGGCATCTTGGCCTTCCTTCTCAAACCCTCCGAGAGAGCCAGCTTTGGGTCCGCTGGGCTCCGTAGCTCCTGGCCCCGCAGAGTCTGGCACATGTGCTGAGTAATTACCCATCGGAGTTTTCCCCGAAATTCATCCCCTGGATGGTATCTCTCCTGGAGCCTCCGGAGTGTTTACTTAGGACAGATTTTCCCCTGAAAAGGTGACACATAGAAATGGTTTTTAAAGATTAGAAGGAAAGAAAAATCCTAACAGTACAGGAGTATGCAGCGAAAAGGAAGTTTCTCTCTCACCTCTGACTCCAAGAGCACAGGGAGTTACTTCCCAGATCTCCCGGGGAATTCCTTGCAGGTGAAAGGGTGTGTGTTTTCTATGTCACTATAGCCAGAGCACCTTTCGGATGTCCCTCACGTGTGTCTGTCTCGTTTGTCCCTCGCTACTCAAAGTGTGGCCCACAGACCAGCAGCGATGGATCATCTGGAAGCTTGTTAGAAGTGCAAAGCGCTGGGCCCCAGCCCAGACCCACTGGGTCAGAATCTGCATTTTAATAAGCCTCCCAGGTGACTCAACTGCATTGTAAAGCTTGGGGAGACTGCTCGATTAAGTCTCCCCTCTCTGGGGTCCAAGCCAGGGCAAGACTTGGTCTCACTCCTGCTCAGCAGAGGCTCGGTCCACCTGGGCTGATTTCTTCTGAACTGGATTCAGCCTGACTTAGGAGCAGAAAGGTCGGAGGTGAGAGCTAGCTGTGAGTGAGCGGCGCTGAGCTCTTGGTCCCCTCTCCTACTTCCCCAGCCTGATGAATGAGGTGGTCCATACGTGTCCCACCATCGGCAGCAACGTGGAGGAGGTTGTTCTGCGAAAGACCCACTTTCTCATGTGGGACATAGGGGGCCAAGAGGCGCTGCGCTCCACCTGGAACACATACTTCTCCAACACGGAGGTGAGGTGGGCACGGGGCTGGCGGGGCTGTGTGATAGTAGTCAGCTACGTAACCTCTCTGAGCCTTGGTCCCCCCACTTAGGACCTCCCTGAGTTGCTGTGAAAATTGAATAACAAACCAATAGCTAATGCATGCCTGTCAAATGCTTACACAGCACAGTGCCTGTGAACCTTTTGGAATATCTCCTAGCAGCTTTGCCTGCTTGCGGGCACTTTCCCATTTGATGCAATGGATGGGGTAGACCAGGGGTCCTCAAACCTTTTAAACAGGGGGCCAGTTCACTGTCCCTCAGACCGTTGGAGGGCCGGACTATAGTTTAAAAAAAAACTATGAACAAATTCCTATGCGCACTGCGGGCCCGGGATGAGTCGGCTGCTAAGCAGGACAGGCAGCGGCACCCGGCGGGCCGGATAAATGTCCTCGGCGGGCCACCTGTGGCCCGTGGGCCGTAGTTTGAGGACCCCTGGGGTAGACCCTTGTCTCCGGGGGTTTTACTTACTCACTCTGGAAGCAGTAGAATTCAGTGGTTTCACTCCTGGAACGAGAAGGCCGAGTTTAAATCCCAGCACTCCACTCACCAGATGTGTGGCTGAGGGCAAGATATGTCACCTGCTGCACCTCAGTCTCCTCATCTGTAGATGGGGATAATAATACAGTTGACCCTTGAACTTTGAACAACATGGGTCCACTTATATGTGAATTTTTTCAATATATAGACAGCCAGCCTTCTGCGTTCCCGGGATTGGCATTGCGTTTGGGAGTTCCATATACGCTGAGGGCCAACTGTATGCATTGTTCTATGCCGTTTTCTATAAGGGACTTGAGCATCCCTAGATTTTGGTATCCCAAGGCCCCTGGAACCAGTCCCCTGCGGATACCAAGGACTGAAGTTTTGGGGAGTCCAAAGTTATATGTAGATTTTCAACTGTGTGGGAGTTGGTTGCCCCCATCCCTCACATCATTCAAGGGTCAACTTCAGTTTCAGTTCCAAAGGGCTGTGGTGGGGCCTAAATGGACTCATGAATGCCCAGGGCATAGTCTCTGGCGTGAAATCTGAGCTCATGCTGTGTATTCCCCACGTCTGATTGGAAAGGGGAATTAAAATGGGACTAGAACAAACATAAATAAATTTAAGAAAAAACAAAAAACAATGGGACTAGGGCGGCGAGATCTTGAGACTGGACAGTTAGTTTTCCGTGGGACTTGCATCAGCGTAGTGCAGAGGCCAGTGGGCAGCACAGCTGGGCAGAGGGCAGCTTCCCCAAAGAGAAAGCCCACCACTCATGGTTCCCCTCTGCTGGCCAGTTCATCATCCTTGTGATTGACAGCACGGACCGGGACCGGCTGCTGACCACTCGGGAGGAGCTGTATAAGATGCTGGCCCATGAGGTAAGCCCCCTGCGGTTGGGAGAGGGCTCAGTGTGCTCCCGGTGTGACCTCAGCTTACTCACTTGGCCTCTCTGAGCTTCATTCCTGATGACTCCGTCTCTGAGAGCCCCTAGCTCAGCAGCTTGGGCAGGGCTAGCTTATCTCTGATGAAGGGCCGTAACGCCCTCAGCACAGTTGACCACAGAAGCCAAAGTTGCTGGTTCAGGTTCTGAAACCATGTCCCACTCACCGTGCGACCCCAGACAAGCTACTTTGCCTCTCTAATTCTGTTTACCCAATGATAAATTAGGGAGAATCATCAAATTCCTATGTCATGGGACTGTTAGGGGTTATATGAGCTGGTTTGGAGGCATCTGTGAGCTGCCAGTGTCATTTGCTGGGGTTGCTATGTTGGGACAGGCCCCCATGCCCACCCCACTTGGGCTTGGGCTTCTCTTGCTGGGACAACAGGGGAGCCAGGGGACACTCAAGGGGCGCTGGGGAGGGAGGCTGGGCCCTGGGAGGCTGACTGGAGCTGGGCTCCTCTGTCCGCAGGCTCTGCGAGATGCTTCTGTCCTGATCTTTGCCAATAAGCAGGATCTGAAGGACTCCATGACCACCGTGGAGATCTCCCAATTCCTCACCCTTAGTGCCATCAAAGACCACCCATGGCACATACAGGGCTGCTGTGCCCTCACCGGGGAAGGGTTAGTGGCTGTCCCACCTGGACCTCCTGGGACTGGTACCAATGAATGACTGACCATCAGAACATTCTCCTGCCTCTCCTGTCAGAATCTGGTTCACAGTCAAGTCAGTTGCGCACCTTCCCACAGCTGAGATGCTGTGGGTAAGCAGTGAGCAAGAGAGCCCCTGCTCTCAGGAGCTTGTTCTAGTGGGGGGAGAGGCAACAGTCCACCCACACACACATGTTTTAGGTACTCATAAGTGCTATGAAGAACATGAACTTGGACCACAGTGATAGAGGGGTGGGGATGGGTCTGGTTGAGCTCTGGTGGTGAGGGACGGCCTCTACTAATGTCTTTTGAGCTGAGATCTGAATGAAGAGGAGGTAGCCATGGGAAGACCTGGGACAAGCCTTTGAGGCAGAAATCACCGACTCCTTTTGACCTTGAGCTTCCTGACCTGTAAAGAGGAGGGTGATTAAATCTACTTCCTCCCAGCGTTTCTGTAGAGAGTAAATGATACCGTTCATTCATTCAACATGTATTAAGCACCTACTTGTGCCAGGCACTCTTCTAGGCCCCTGGAGACACACCGGTAAACAAAACAGACCAAAATACCTGCCCTCATGGAGCTTACTTTCCCGTGGTGGGGAGGAGAAGGGGAGGAAACAGACAATAAACAATAAAAATAAAACTATATGTAGTAAGTTAAAAAGTGCTAAGTGCTCAGGGGAAGTCAAGTTGGGAAGAAGATTGGAAGTATGGGGCGGCGTGGGGGAGAGGGGTGATGTAAAGGCTCTAGGTCACGGTCATGTAGAAACGGCCCGTATCCAGTCTGGAGAGAGCCCTTCCCTTTAAAGAAGGGGAAGCTTTGGTTAGGTCAGCCAAGGAACCACACATTTCTGGTGGTCTTTTGCTACCTCCTGGGTCAAGAGAACCTCCTCACCCCCCACTCACAGTCAGTTCAATTCAACCAGCATTTCCTAAGTCCCCCAATGTGCCCATGCACTGTACCAGGTGCTAAAGACATGACCAAGACCACTCTATCCCCCCAACCCTTTGTTCTGGTGTTGCTAACAGTAATGGGAGAACTTGCTAATGGGGGTCTCCTCCCAGGCCTTTGAAGTCACCCTGGCCCTGCCTCCTTCGATGGAGTGGGTGGGAAGGGGGCACTAGAGATTTGCCCAAAGACATTGCTAAGGTAGGTCTCCAGGCCCCTTCCTTAGAGAAGTCCCGCTGATTCCCAGACATCCAGAGGCCTCTGTACATCTCCTTCCTAACCTTTATTACAGTATGTAGTTATGGAATTATTTGTGTGATCACTTGTTCAATATCTACCTCCTCTGTTGGATGTAAGCCCCAGAGGGCGTGTCTGTTTTTTCACCAGTAACCACAGTGCCTAGCACAGTAGCTGGTGCATAGCACATACTCAGTCTGTTTATATTATTGACGGAAAGATTGCGCTAACGTCAGTTGCCCCATTCAGTTGGCTTTGGGCAGGGGCTGGGGGCTTGAAGGCCATCATCCTCATGGGATATACTGATCCTTGCTCCGTCCCTCCCGTCCTGCAGGCTGCTTGCTGGGCTCCAGTGGATGCAATCTTGGGCCACTGCCAACGGATGTCCCAGTCGGAGGCCAACCAGGAACTTCAGGGTTTAGCATGGACTACTTGGGTGGAAAACCCAAGTGACTATTTATTACTTTTCTACGATTCTCTGGTGGGAGTAGGCACAGCTATGGACAGTGAGAAGCCCCTGCCCACCTAACTCCCCACAGAGGAGCTAGACTGTATACCCTGAATTGCTGCAGACAGGACAGCAGGCAAAGCTACCCCTCACTCCAGGGAAGCAGGCGTCCTTCTTGGAGACACCAGGAGATGTTGGGTGGATTAGGGAGTGGAGCCTCCTCCCCTCAGTTCTGTAGGAAAAATGGAGGGGCTTTCTTTCCTAGAACCCTCCCCACCTCCACCCCCCACCTTAAACCCCTCACCCCCACCCCAGTTTTCTGGCCCCTTAGCCATCTTTGGGCAAAGGGTATTCTAGAAGGTAAAGGGGGTGGGCTCAGGGGAAGGAAGGCAGACCCAAAAGCAGCTGGGAAGGGAGCGGGAGTGGGACGGGAACAATTCTTGGCACTGCAGGGAGTTCCACTCCTCCCACCTTCCCATTCCCTGAGGTGCTGGCTCTGGCTCCGACCACAGCTTTTGCGCTTTAAGCCACACCAACTATGCCCTTAACTCCCAGTGTCCTTCCAATGTAAATCCCACTCCTGCCAAATGACCCAGGTTTCCAGAGCACCCGTGTATCTTGTTTGTCTTTTTGTATTGATTTTGTTTTGCATTGTATTAGAGTTTTAAAGTTTTTTTATAAAGGTGTAATAAATGGCATTGAAAAGTACTCACTTCTTATTTCTGCCTGCTTGAGTAAGGGTTCTCAGGGGTTGGAAAAGCTCAGGCGTCCTATTTAGGTTGAGCTGGAGACAGGATGGAAACCCAGGCTGCCCTATATACAGGGAGCAGCGCTATTACCCCACAAGACCAGGGATGGTTTTCCTGAGGCGTGATTGTGAAGGAAGAACTCAGGAATTCTAGCAGTCCCATTAAATTATGCTGGCATAATCCTCAAGTAAAAACACAAATGAATACCATGTCCTTATTCCAAAGAAAATGATCCTAACAAAAGCGTCATTGCAAGGCGGGGGTATAGCTCAGTGGTAGAGCATTTGACTGCAGATCAAGAGGTCCCCGGTTCAAATCCGGGTGCCCCCTCTGCACAACTCAGGTTTTTCCAGTTTTTTTTTTTTGGTTCTCCTGTCAATTTCTGTAAGCCCTCGTAGAGGTGACAGGAGACTGCGGCCTCGGGCCCTGCCATCCTCTTTTGCAGTCACCGAGGACGGAGGCCCAGGCCCTGCCCAATCCACAAGCTCACTTGCGAGTGTGTCTGAGAGTGGAATGCATTGCGAGAGGGGGCCTTGGACCTTCCGGTTGACCCACGCGGACTGTAGCGTGTCTAGGAGTGGAATGCATTACGAGGGAGGACTTGGACCTTCGGGACTGTACATAAGGCCTACTCTCTTTGGTAGGGGGCAGGTGGGCACACTCCCAGGTAGGCCTGGCCAGTGACCCGAGGGCAGTTCTTAGGGACGGAGGCTTAGTTTCTATGGGCGAGGCTTAGGCTAGGGAAGGAAGGCCCCGAGAAATCCGCGTAACAGCGTAGGAAGGAAAGAGGGGCGATGAGCAGCAGTAAGGGGGCGATAGCAGGGCAAAAAGAAGGGGATCCCGGCTCAAAGGAACTCCCGGAAGTGAGGGATCTCGAAAGATCTCCAGGGACTCCACATGCTCAAATTGCTTTTTTCTTACACCGTCAGTAGAAGCCTTTAGCTCAGTGCCTCAGAAAACAAACCCTGCATTCAGAAGGGTATTCGCTTGAGATTTATGTTCTTTCCCGCTACTATAAACCTTGGATCCTATTTCTCCTCGCAGCTCCTCGCGGCGCCTTGTCGAAGCAGTGTTAAGAACCTTTCTGCGGCGCCATTGCTGGCAGAGGGGGTATAGCTCAGTGGTAGAGCATTTGACTGCAGATCAAGAGGTCCCCGGTTCAAATCCGGGTGCCCCCTGGCTTGTTCTTTTCAGGCCCAAGCTTTCCCCTTCTTTTTCCACAATTTTATATTGAAATTTCGTTTGTTACCCCTCTTTTCGGCAAACGAAAAGCGACGAGAGTGCAAGAAACAAGAATTCTATAGCAGTGGCTCTCAATTACGATCCCGGGGACCAGCACCACCACCTGGGGAAATGGTAGTAATGCAGGTTCTCGGTCTCATCCCAGAACTACTGAATTAGAAACTTGGGGGTGGTGCCCGGAAATCTGTTTTAAAATTAGTTCCCCAGGTGATTCTGATGTACGTTCCAGTTCTACAGGTTTACATGTTATTTGTTCCTAATTATTTCCAGGTTGCTGTTTCAACCTGAGCCCTTGTAGACCTTTTTAAAAACAGACTGCGAGGCACCCCGACCTGGGGAATGCACACAGAGACGCAGGCCGGAGCTGCAGTCCCATACGTCCTGGGACCTCTCAGAAGGTAGGCACTTCCCATAAAGTAGGGGCGAGGAGAAGTGGACCAGTGGGCAGAAGCCGGAGTCGGTGGACAGCTTCTGGGCAGGTTCGGTTCGGGAAAGTGAAGGAAACCGCAAAACACCCGCGTTGCGGGTCGTCACGTGGCCACTAGGTGGCAGCAAGAAGCCGAAGCTGGAAGCGGCGGCCTATTTGATCCTCTTTAAGAGTCTGCGAAGTCGGGACTTACATTAGACAAGAAGGAGTTGCAGACAGGCCTCGCCTTGTTGCGCCGGAAGGGAATAGAGGGTTTAGGACTGGGGGAGTTCGTTTTTGGGACCCTGGGTCCTGAGGGAGGAGGACCTGGGATTCTGAAAAGTAGAGAGTCTTGAGTTCTTTTCTTATTCCAGCTCACATTGTTCCTTCCTCTGGTCCCCACGCATGTCCCTCCTCCTGGGGAATCCCCCCAGAGACGCTTTGTCCACACCCCTCTCTGCGATTTTCCAGTTTTAGACCCCAGACCTGTAGAAGCTAGGGTGCCCCCGACGCCTCACTCTGCCTTTCTCCAGCGCTCGAACTCCTTGCTGTCACATGAAGTAGGTCACGGGCTGTCTTCCGAGTCCTGACCTGATTTCTCGCCGTGTATTAAATCTCCTAAATTGCGGGTATTTTTATTCTGTCCTGGAAGGGAAATAAAATCTATCCCCAGAGCCTGTTATACGGTAGAGGCGGGGTGGGGTGGTTGGGGGGGGGGGTGAGCTGTGTTCTTGCTCTGGGACTGGCTTTGAAGATTGGGTCGGGCCCTGAGAAGGCCTGGGGTCCCCAGAGAGGGGTGGCCTGGGTTACCTTCTAGGAATAGGGAAAGGTCCAATGTATTTGAAATCAGGGGTGAGCCAGGCCCCCTCCGCCCGAAGGGTGCTGGGCTGGGGGGCAACACAACACGGTGCTGGAAATGGGGGTTTGCGTGGTAAAGTGGACAGCAGCCCTGGGAGGGGTGGAATCCAGGCATCTGCTGGGCGAGGAGCTGTGGGTCTTTGCCGTAAGGGAGATTCCCGGGGTGGGGGTGGGCACCCCCAGAACTCCGAGGAGCAGCCCAGAACGTCGGAAACTCCGGTGGAGCTGGGGCATGGGGTGGGGTGACCGGAGCCCAGGACCGAGGAAGGGGTGCCAGCTCCTTCCTGGGGTCTGGTCCCCGATCCTCTCTCTGCTGCTTTCCCCAGGGGGCGTGGAAGAAGGGAAGGGAGGCGAGAACGAAGGTGCGGAGTTGGCGGGGGCAGCTGATGCTCTTCGGGGTTCTCTCAGTCCTAGGGTCTCCCGCCCCGTCCGCCTACTCCACGCCCTCCCCCGACCCCCTTCCCGTCCTGGGAGCGGCTGCGGGAGCTCGAGGGACGGGCCGGGAAGCCTGGGGAGCTCCGCGCCCCCGCCCCGCCCCCTCCGGTCGGTCCCGGCCGCCGCCGCCTGCTCGCTCCCCGCCCGCTCGCGCGCTCGCCGCTCCCGCCGCCTCGTCGGGCCCCGCGCTCCGCCGCCGCCTCCGCCTCGGGGACCGCGCTGCCGAGCCGGCTTCCTCCTGGGCAGCAGCGGGCCGGGCGGGTCCTGGCGCCCACCATGCGGGGGCAGCTCTGGCTGCTGGTGCTGGTGCTCAGGGGGGCTGCCCGGGCTCTGAGCCCCCAGCCCGGAGCAGGTAGGACCGGCCGGAGTTGGCCGGGTGGGCCGGGGGCGGGGAGGGGGCAGGTGGGCAGGCGTGGGCAGGGACAGGTACCAACCGGCTGGTGAGGTCGGGGTGGGGAGGGGCGTGGGGTGGGGGTGTTGTCCGCAGGAGGCCAGGAACTCTGTGGGCTGTGGCAGCTGGACAGGGACCCCACTTTCCCAAACACATAGGGTGGGAGTGAGGGTGGAGGCATCAAAAATGGTCTTTCTGGAAGGACACGAGAGGTCCCCCTGGAGAGGGGGCTCCACAAGGGGTGGGCTGTGGTCCCAAAGGGGACAGCGGGAGGGTCCAGGACCCCGGCCACAGGGCGCAAGGCTGATTCTGATGAGATGGGGAGAGTGCCAAGCTTTGCCTCCTCTTTCCCTTCCCGACTCCACTCCCAAGCTGACCCAGGCTGGGGCTGAGCTGGACTGGGGGGCTGGGTGGGAGCAGCCAGGGGGACGGTGGAGACCCAGCGTCTCTGCCAGAGGAAGGGCAGTGGTGGCCTGCGGCTGGAGCCTTCTCCCTCTCTCTGTCTGGTACCTGGAGAGCAGTCCTGGGCCGGGAAGAAGCCACTTGCTGCTCCCCTGTCCCCCAGGCTCCCGCCCCGTCCTCTTTCGGCTCCTGCCCTGCCCTGCCCTGCCCTGCGGCCTTTGGCCTTTAGCTGCTCTGGCTCTAGATTGGGGCTCCTGTCTGCACACTCCTCTTCCCCTACACCAGTTTTCCACAACCGTCTCTCCCTCCTGGAAGTCCTTTCTGAGATCTACCACGAGTCTCTCATGTTAGAAAAGAACCATTTTTCCACAGGTAACTTTACATTCTCCTCGTGCACCCAGACCACCTGGGGTTGGGGAGCTGGGGAATTTGCAGTCAAACCTCTTGACAGAGAGAATCAGGAAGATAGAGCTCTCTGCCCCACTGGCATCGGGGTCCCTCAGATGGGACAGAGTGTGTGCGTGTGCGTGTGTGTGTGCGTGTGTGTGTGTGTGAAGGGGCATGTTGTAGGGGGCCGCTAGTTCAGGGGTATGCTAGCATCAGGCACAGTGTCTGTGACAGCATTCTTGACTTCACTGGTCCCTGTCTGCAGCTGATGAAGGCCTGGGTGGGGAAGGGGCTGACGGCAGAGATGTGGGCAGAGAGCCGTGGAAGCTGATGTGGCAAAGGCTGCTGGGGCAGAGCCACCCTTTTCAGGGAGCCCACACAGAGAACGGCTAGAGGCTTGGCTTCTGTGCCCAGCGTCTCACTTGCTGTGTGATCTTGAGCAAGTTACTTTCCTTCTCCTGGCCTCTTGCCTCGTTACACAGTGAGGCTGTGGGCAAAATCTCTGAATCTTGGTGGTGAGATTATGAAAGATCTTTTTTTAAAAAAATACTTTATTGACTTTTTTACAGAGAAGAAGGGAGAGGGATAGAGAGTCAGAAACATCCATCAGCTGCCTCCTTCACGCCCCCTACTGGGGATGTGCTCACAACCAAGGTACATGCCCTTGACCAGAATCGAACCTGGGACCCTTCAGTTTGCAGGCCGACGCTCTATCCACTGAGCCAAACCGATTAGGGCTCTTTTTTCTTTTTTGCTGATTGTTGTCTCTTTTCTGATTTGTTATGATATGTCTGGGTGATTGATAATTAAAAAAAACAACAACCCACAATATAAAAAGGAAGAGGTTGGACAGGCCAGTGTTTGAGCTCCTTTATAGCCCCAACCTGGTGGGATCTTCTGAACTCAGGATGTGAGGGGGTCGGTGAGGGAGGACTCTGAATGAACTCCCACAGAACTGGAAGAGCCACAGAAAAGTCTGGGGAAAGGGAGTTGGGAGATAACAGGGATGTGCCGGGAGATTGTGGCCAGACCCAGGCCTGGCTGAAGGCCGCGTCTTCGGAGTTGGGCTGAGGTAGTAGAGACCTGGGGAGGCCAGGCAGAGCGGGGGACAG
The DNA here is from genome assembly GCF_963455305.1 of Plecotus auritus. Classification (NCBI taxonomy): domain Eukaryota; kingdom Metazoa; phylum Chordata; class Mammalia; order Chiroptera; family Vespertilionidae; genus Plecotus; species Plecotus auritus. The sequence continues at coordinate 9,857,094 of NC_137774.1, forward strand.
AGCGAACCACGTCTCTAAGCAGAGGACATGCTGTCTTCTCCGCTTTGGCGGACTCGGCGGGAGACGTGGACTTTCCCTGCAGCAGGGGCCATTGTTAGCGCTAAGGAAGCGTTAGGAGCCAGAGCGGGTAGCTGCTGACTCTCAGTTCCGTTTTTCTTTCCCCAAGGCCAGGCTGGATTGGACAGAGGAGCTGAATGGAGGCAGGGGGTATCTTTGGCAGAGAACAGGTGTGGAGGTGGGACATTCTGGGGGAGGTCACTAAGGAGGGACAGCCCAGCTCTGATGGGTGGTGGAGGCCTTGGACCAGTGAAAGGGCAGCTGGGAGCTGGGCCTGACGGGGTTCTGCCATTCAGCGCCGAGGCTCCCGCGTCCTCTGTGCTGGGTGGGGGGATGGCTCAGGAGGGAGCTGAGATCTGTCCCAGGTGGACAGGCCACCGTAACATGAAGGTTTCTCAGACCTCGAGACGAAGCCGGCAACTCCCTAGAACAGTGGTCGGCAAACTGCGGCTCGTGAGCCACATGTGGCTCTTTGGCCCCTTGAGTGTGGCTCTTCCACAAAATACCACGGCCTGGGCGAGTCTATTTTGAAGAAGTGGCGTTGGAAGAAGTTTACGTTTAAAAAATGTGGCTCTCAAAAGAAATTTCAATCGTTGTCCTGTTGATATTTGGCTCTGTGGACTAATGAGTTTGCCGACCACTGCCCTAGACTATCAGAGAATTCATTACACGGTGATTTACTTACGGGAAGATTTGGCCTAAGTCGACAGAGGGCCCGGCTGTATTGTTAATCTTGTGTATGTCTTAGCCAACGGAATCTTCATGGGCACAGGGGACGTGTCGGCCCAATCACTGTTGTCACCCCAGCAGCCAGCATGGCACCCAGCACCCAGCAGGGCCTCAATAAACGTGCAATGAATGAGCGAGTGAGTCAGAGGTGGTCACAGACTCGCTTCCTTCGAGAGAAACACGCAGGGAGCCAAACTCTTCTCTCTCCTCTCCTCTCCTCTTTTCGTCGAAGCTCCTCGGTGGTCCCTGCCTGCCAGCTCCTGTGCCTCCTGCCCTCTCCCCAGATGAGGTCCTCGGTGGGACCTGCCGGCAGCAGGAGGGGAGAGGGTGCAGGAGGGGGCTTTGCAGCGAGGAGGCAGGTGTTCCGCTCAGGGTCTGGGGCCTGTCCCAAGCCCTTCGGAAAGTTGGTCCTCCTGTGAGACCCAGGGAAAGCTGGACCTGGCGGGATGCTGTGTGTGCGTTATTTTACTAAAGACTCGAAGCGACCTGCCGAGTGGAGGTCTTATCGTCCCATTTTACCGAGGAGGCGGCTGAAGCTGAGAGAGCGTTGCAGTCAGTGAGGAGTGGATTCAGGCTTCTTTCTCGAGCTTGTCTGATCCCAAGCCCGTGCTCTTTTGTTGCGGGGACATGACAGTGGGGCTTCCAGTGGGGCCTTGCCCCAAGGGGAGGGTCTGTCAGCCTCTGGGTCTCAGTACTCAGGGCATTTAAAGGTCCTTCCTGCCCTCCTTTCTCCTGCCTTCCCTTTCTCCCTCCCTTGATCCCTTCCTCCCTCGCTTCCTTCTTCCCTTCAGTCCCGATCTCTGAGCTTACTGAGTATTTGCTCTGCCTCAGGCACCTGGAGCCTATAGATGCTCAGGCAGCAGCGATATGTTGCGATCGATCGATCGGGGCTGGGGTGCCACATGAATGAAGCATTCTGGGAGAGGGGGAGAGATATCCGGGGATGCGCTGGGAAGAAGTGACATCTCATGCGACCTGAAGGATGAGCAAGAGCTCGTTGGGAGAAGGGCTCATTTATGGAGCGGAGTGATCCTGGCTGAGAAACTGCTTGTGTGAGGCCTGGTGGCCAGAGAGAGCAGGCTGGGTGCTTTAGGGAGTCAGGAGGCTGGAGGGGGAGCAGGAATCCAGTCACAGGGCCTCGAATGCCGGGTAGAGTTGCTGAGTCTTCAGCTGGAGGCCTGTGGCGAGTGGGGTGCCTGGGAGAGTTGGCGTCCAGTTTGTCCCCTAGATGCGCTGGCGGGCAGGTGGGAGGCCGGCTGAAGGGCATTAAAGGTGGAGGCCGAAGTAGCTGCTGGACCGAGTGGCGGTTCTGGGCCTGGAATGGCAAGCTTGGGTGATGGGTGGGTTGAGGGTGGCTGGGACCAGGCACTGGGGTGGCACGACCTGCCCTCCTGAAACCAGCCCCTTGCGTCCTGCCCTGGAGCAAGGCAGTGGCACGTGAAGGGGGTTGGGGTGTCCCCTCCAAGACAGGGGACACAGTCTCCCAGGGCAGCTCCCGGGTGCAGGTGCGGTGGTTCTCAGAGCAGGGCGTCCAGGAGCCCAGCCCACGTGCCAGGCCTGCCCGGGGGCTGCCCCTGAACTTTGGGACGCAGCCTGGCGTTGCTGCTCACATCTTGCTGCGCTTTCTGTGGTCTGACAGACCCCGGAGCCAGCCAGCCTGAATGCAAGTTCTGCCGCGGACTGGTGGTGTGACCGTGGGGCATTCCTTAACATCGTTGTGTCTCGCTTCCCCAGTTTGTAAAATAGACCTAAACCTAGCACCGACCTCCTGGGCTCATTATGGGGATTAAGTGAGTTAATGTGTGTAAAGTACTTGGAACAGTGCCCGCCTTTCTCTGACAGCTAGCTCTCATTTTCATGGTCACTATTACCATTGTGACATCCCACTAGACCTTGTGCTGCGGGGGGCCCCGGGTGAATGAGGGGATGAATAAATGAGCAGTGTGTTCTGGAAGCTTCTTGCCCTCACATGCAGAGGCTCTCCAACGCAAGGCAGAGGTATAGCAGGGAGCAGCCGAGGTTCGGATAGGTGTGTAACACATGCGTGAACACATAGGGAGGAGGCCAGGGCCTTCGGGCAAGTCCGTGTGTGTGCGCGCACACGTGTGTATGCACAGGCACGTGGGCCCTTGCACACACACACGTGAGCCACCAGCTGTGTTGGATCCCTCCACGGGCTGAGGGGATGATGTCCTGTCCCAGCCAGCTGGGAGGGGGAGGGTGGCAGGGAGACGGAGCGTGTGGTTTGGGAGGGCAAGATTCAGGACTAGGCCAGGGTAGGGCCAACTCCTGTCTATCCTTTGCCCTGCCCTCCTTCAGGGACTCTGCCTTTGACCCTGAGCCCCTCTATTTATAAAGCCTCTCATAGGCATGATTGTTGTCCCCATTTTCATGACGAGGAGACGGAGGCTTAGAGAAATAAACTGATGGGTCCAAGGTCGAACAGCTTGTGGGTACAGGTGTGTGCTCCCCAACCCCACCTCTGGCTGGGCACCCCCTCCCTGCCCTCTCCCCAGGCCTTGGGCCCCCACCATCCAGGCACCCTCCTGTCTCAGCTGCAGGATTGTGATGCCTGCCCATCCCAGCATCCCCGCCCAGGCCGGCCCAGCTCCTCTGCTTGCTCTGCACATGCTCCTTTCCTGTCCTGGCTCCTGCCCAGGCCTGAGGGCTGCTCGCAGGAGAACTCGGGGAGCGGGGCACACCAGCCCAGCATAAACAGTTCTGCTTCCAGAGGCAGCTGTGGGCCTCACCCGAGAAACGCAAGGCAGCCCTGGCTTGGGATAAGGACCAAGGGCCGGCTGTCTTCCCAGCACTGGGCTCAGGGCCATCGCAGCCAGTGGGCATCTTGGGGAAGGGGTCTGGAGACCGCCCCTCTCCCCAGCTTCTCCATAGCATCTGGTTGCGATTAGAGACAGAGAAGTAAAAGGGGGCCGGCAAGGGTCCAGCAGGCGCCAGCAGCCAAGAATGACTTAATTGGATAAAATGTCTAATGACAAACCAGAGCCTCACAGCAAAGAGTCCTGGCCCCAGCCCCAGGCCTGGTCCTGGCCAAACCTTGTCTCAATCTCTGTGCTTGCTGGCTCCCAAGTTACCTCCAGCTCGTGTGCTCAGTTATGCAGTGATTGAGCACCTAGTGTTTGCTAGGCCCTGAGGATACACGTTTGCAGAAGGTGGGAGAGTCCTGGGGCAGCAGGGAGACAGGCAGGTAGTTACACCACCAGTGGATGCTCCAGCAAAGAGAGCTACATCCAGGAGCTCTGGGGAGCGCGTGGAGACAGGCCTCTGACACAGGGTGGGCCTGACACTGATGAAGGTCGCAGGGACTAGCAGATGCACTTATCTGGTGGTCTGTGTCCATACACACATCCCTTGTAAGGGTGGCTATTAGAGTGACACATCTTTGTCCATCTTTCGAAATGGACAAGCACGGTATCTGTGTCATTTAGAATAAATCTAATGAGGGAACTGGGGAGAACACTGAGTCTAGGAACAGCTGCTAAATGGCCTGGGTGCCACCACTTTCCAATCCTGTGCTTGGCATGTGTCCTGACCAGGAATCGAACCAGGACCTCCTGGTTCCTAGGTCAGTGCTCAACCACTGAGCCACCAAGGCCGGACCAGGGCTTCTCAATAGCTCCCCTGGGGTCATTTAAGAATCCTGATGCTCAGGCCACACCACGGACTGCACTACACCAGAGTCTCTGGGATGGGACACAGGCTCCAGGGATTTTTAAAGATTCCGGATGATTCCAGTGCCGCTGAGGTTAAGAATAATCACCGCTTTGGAGGCAGGTCTAACTGGGTTTGAAACTTACCTTCATCCGAAACCTGCTGTGTGACCTTCTTTAACCTCTGGGAGCCGATTCCTGTCTGTGAAATGGAGAGCATCCTCTCTACTGTGGAGGGTTGGGGTGAGGACTAAAGAGTCATGTGTGCAAAGTGCATGGAGTGGAGCTGGGTACCTGCCTCTCAGTGCATGTGGGTGTCTCCCGCCCTGGTAGTCAGTGTCCCCAAAGGCAGTGGTGGCATGGGGGCAGGGCCTCTGCAGAGTAAGTGGGCTGGTTCCACTCACAGTCCTTCACTCTGGACTCCCAGGACTCACCTTCCTGTCCCCTTCTCCCAGGTCAGGATGCAGGCCAAGCCTCTGGATGGGCCGCCAAGGGGACCTTGCAGGGCTGGAATCGGAGAGCCCGAGAGAGCCCCGGGCAGGTGTCGGAGCCGGACAGGACCCAGCTGAGCCAGGACCTGGGTGGGGGCACCCTGGCCATTGACACACTGCCGGATAACAGGACCAGGGTGGTGGTGAGTGCTGGAGGAACATGGAGGGGGAGGGAAGTGGCGGTGGGGGGCCCGCCACGTGGCCATGTACACTTGTTAAAAACACATGTTCTTTGGTGTCGGTGTGAAGCTAGGGATCTGGAAGGGATGGAAGCAGGGCCCAGCCTGGGTCATGACATCTTGGCGTCTCAAGAGTGACAGAGGCTGCCTCCTTCCTCGTGGACCCAGAGAGGTGATTTGCTCAAGGACGCACAACATGTCCTGACACTGGACTCTTCCCCTGCTTAGGGCCTCCAGCTGAATGAAGGGGGCTTCCTGGTCGCATCCCGCTGCCAGCTCTGGCCCTTCCCGACCTCATCTCTGGGCCATCTACAGACCGAGGGTCCCCAAAGGGTTCATGGCTGCTCAGCCTCGTGGCAGGGAACTCTGAGCAGAGGAAGCAACGGGGGGGGGGGGGTGGGGGGGGGAGGAAGTCCCAGGAGGGACCCGCCTCTTCCTGGGGCAGTTCTGGGGGTGGGGCTGCAGGAGGTCAGGGGGATCAAGGCCAGGAGGCAGTGCTGTCCTCCAGCTGGCTTTGGGGGGGCCTCTGCGTATGTGTGGGTGAGTCTATATTCACGTGTGCGTGTTGAGAGGAGTGTGTTTGCATGCGTGTCTGAGGGGTTCGGTGATACATGTTCCTGGTTGTCTGTCACCATGAGCTCTTTATGTCTATCATGAGTGTGTGTGTGTGTCCATGCGAGAGTGTGTGTGTGTGTCCACGTGAGTGTGGCTGAGAGCAAAGGGGGTGGATTCTCCGGATGCTAAAAAACTATGAAACGAGAAGGAACAAGAGGATGTGTTTCTCAGTATATATTGCTTTATGTTTTCATAACAGTTTTAAAAATCAAATAAGTGTTTACAGATAGCCAAAAAGGTCAAATAATGCTAAGATTAAAGAACAAGACACGGTAGGACCCCCCCCAACCCCCCACCCCCCAGCCCCCCCAGCTCAGAGGAGGCTGGGCTTCAGGCGTTTCTGCAGGTGGTGCCCCCCCATTTCTAAGTAACCCTGCGTATTCCGCTGCCTCCTGATTAATCCGTTTACACATTACTTGTTGACTGCCTGTTGTGTAGATGACTTGCCTTTTACATACTCCCCAATATTGTTGTTAAATCCATATGCTCTGCTTTACATCATGATAATCATGTAAATATCGTTCACCACTAATCTAAGCAGGATGAATAGCATTGTTGACTTTCATATATAACTTTTCTTTTTCCTGGGTCCTTACCCTCTCCACTCGCTTAGTTTTCTGTACTTACTACAGCTCTGTATTCTTACACATCCATTGGCCTTGCTATAGAGACCACAGGCTCAACATGGAGTCCCTTGTGCTAAACCCACAAGACAGAAAAACAGCACTTAATACCTAATTTAATGACCGTTTCCACCTCTCCCGGGAGTGGAATCTTAAACCAGTCAGTTTGGAATGACCTGGTCAGCTCTAATGGGGTAAACGGTTTGCTAGACCCCCCTGTCATCTGCTGAAAGAAGGTGACCTTGACACGAACAATCCACTCTTGGTTAGAAACCTCCTTCTACCTGCTAGATGGCATGCTGCCCGATTCATGAATAGTTCGATGAAACCAATAAGATATTTAACATGTACTCTGTTGAATTTTGTTGTTTAACAGCCTCAATTATAATTTTCGGGGTAGTCAAACCTGTCAGTTCTCCCCTGTGCCCTCCCGGCCCCCCGAAACCTCTCACAGTCCTGCTCCAACCTGCACTGGCTGTTCCCCTGCCTCCCCACAGCCATCCTTGGACCTCTCCTTCGTTGCAACCTCTGGTCTCTCTCCTGTGTTGGGCATCCTGTTCTCTCTTTTTTTTTAAAAAAAATATATATTTTTATTGATTTCAGAGAGGGGGGAAGAGGGAGAGAGAGATAGAAACATCAATGATGAGAGAGAATCATTGATCGGCAGCCTCCTGCACACCCCACACTAGGGATCAGCCCACAACCTGGGCATGTGCCCTGCTCGGGAATCGAACCGTGACCTCCTGGTTCATAGGCTGATGCTCAACCACTGAGCCACGCCAGCTGGGCCGGCCTGTTCTATTGACCCTCTGTTGTTCCTGCTTCTCCCCCTCGTTTGTTTAGCTTCCTGAGAAAGGTTACATAGGAGAGAAAATTATTTTGAGAGCTTGCATGTCTGAAAATGCCTTTATTCTATCTCACACTTGATTGATGGTTTGGCTGAATATAGAATTCTAGATTAAAAATAATTTTCCTTCAGAAGTTTGCAGGCACCTCACCATTGTCTTCTGGCTTCCAATGTCACTGCTGAGAGGTTTGGTGCTATTCTTATGCCCCCTTTTTGTATATTCCTGTTCCCCCTCCTCCGGGAGCTTCCGGGTGTTCCCTGCAACCTCCGAGGAGGAGGGCCCTGTTGGAGCTGGATGTTTGATGGACTGTTTCAACCTAGAGACTTATAGTCACCCGTTCTGGGAAGCCTTCCTCTTCATTTCTTTGGTGATCGTCTCCCTACCACATTCTCTTCTTTCTACAGTTTCCCTGGATTTGACGTTCTTCCTGGGGAACAATCCTCTTCTCTCTTCTGATGTTTGTCTGTCCTTTTGCATTATTTTACTTAATTTTTTTTAATTAAATATTTTTTATTGATATTTCACAGAGAGGAAGGGAGAGGGATAGAGAGCTAGAAACATCGATCAGCTGCCTCCTGCACACCTCCCACTGAGGATGTGCCCGCAACCAAGGTACATGCCCTTGAACGGAATTGAACCCGGGACCTTTCAGTCTGCAGGCCGATGCTCTATCCACTGAGCCAAACCGGTTTCAGCTAATTTCTTGAAATATATATATATATATATATATATATATATATATATATATATATATATTTTAATATATTTTATTGATTTCTTACAGAGAGGAAGGGAGAGGGATAGAGAGTTAGAAACATCGATGAGAGAGAAACATCGATCAGCTGTCTCCTGCACACCTCCTACTGGGGATGTGCCCACAACCAAGGTACATGCCCTTGACCGGAATCGAACCCGGGACCTTTCAGTCTGCAGGCTGATGCTCTATCCACTGAGCCAAACCAGTTACGGCTCTTGAAATATATTTTTGTTGACTTCAGAGAGGAAGGAAGAGGGAGAGGGAGAGGGAGAGAGAGATAGAAACATCAATGATGAGAGAGAATCATCGATTGGCTGCCTCCTGCACGCCCCCCACCGGGGATGGAGTCCCCAACCCAGCACATGCCCTGACCAGGAAAGGAACTTCGACCTCTTGGTTCATAGGTCGGCACTCAACCACGGAGCCACACCTGCCGGGCACATTTGTTGTTGTTTGTTAGTTTGCATGTTATTGTTGTTCTACTTTTTGGGAGATTTTCTCAGTCTTCTTTTCTCACCCCCTGCCCCCAACTTTTAGAAACTTTATTTTCTGTCATCCTTATTTCCATTCTGTTTAAGAGTCTGTGGGCCCTGGCTGAGTAACACAGTTGGTTAGAGTGTCATCCCGATACACCAAGATTGTAGGTTTGATCCCTGAAAGCGATGTTTCTCTCTTTCTCTCCCCCTTTATCTCTCTCTCTCTCAAATCAATAAATTACCAAAAAAAAAAAAAAATTTGTGGAAGAACAGCTCAAGACCACTCAGTGGTGGTTGCTCCTCAACCTTCTTTTCTTTCTTTTTTTTTGTTAAAGTATTTTTATTGATTTCAGAGAAAGGAAGGGAGAGGGAGAGAGATAGAAACATCAATGATGAGAATCATTGATCAGCTGCCTCCTGCACGCTCCCTATTGGGGATAGAGCCACAACCTGGGCATGTGCCCTGACCAGGATCAAACCATGACCTCCTGGTTCATAGGTCGATGCTCAACCACTGAGCAACACCAGCCGGGCAACCTTATTTTCTTAATGTTGCCGATTCCCCCCCCCCACTCCCCACTATTACATTTTTAATTTCCAAGGGCTCTCTCGTATTTTCTGATTATTTCTTTTCTTTAAAAAGGCTCCTGTTCTTGTGCCAGAGATGTAAGATCTTCTCTTTCTAAAGACATTTAAAATTAAAATGGTTAACATTTTTTCCTGCTCTCTGCATCCTTTTTTTCTTTGTTCTCTGCATTCTCTCTCCCTCTCTCTCTCTCTCTCTCTCTCTCTCTCTCACTGGGGGACTGTTTAATTCAGGGACATTTTCCATAGGAGCAGGCCAGGTGAAGGAGGACAAGGGGTGGGGAAGCCCTTTGGGAAGAGAGCAGCACAGAGGAGCTAAGACCGCTGCCTGCACGCGGCAGGGAGGGTGGCTACCCAGCCAGCAAGAGCTGTGGCTGCCTCTGCCGGAGGGGCTGCTGGACAGAGCTGTAGCCAGAGCTGTAGCCATGGGGTGGGAGAGGGGCCCTGCCAGCCTGCAGCCGGGTGGGGAGGGAGCAGGTAGCCCATGCTCTGAGCTCTCCCCCTCTCTGCATCATTTCTAAGGCTGATTATTCCTTTTATCGCAGGCTCCCACATGGCTGGCACCATTACTGATTTCCCCCTTATTGTTTTGATATTTTGTGCATCCTAGCGTTGTTTGGATTCATTTTGACTTTTAAAAACCAGGGCACTGAATGTTCTCTGTCGTGATGACTGAGTGTGCGGGTCATTACGTGTTGCACCTGGGATCGGGCCTCACTTTCCTCGCCCGCATCCGGGCCCTGAGGTAGAACCCACCCCCACTGACACAGCCTCAGGCACTCCCCAGGCTGCCCTGTCTTCTCCACACCCAGAACCAAGGGGCCATGGCGGGATGAGGGAGTGGCAGGCCGGGCAGTAGAGGGCCCCTGAGTGAGGGGACACCTGGAGGCTCACCCTTCCCTGTCCCCCAGCTCAGCTGGGCCGTCGGTTATGGAACTGACACTTGCTTTGGGCCAGAGACCATGGCCAGAGGGCGAGTCCCAGGCTGCAGAGAGGACCTCGCCGGAGAGCCGGAGAGCCGCGGGGCCGCGGGCTTCTGGAAGCAATTGTGTGTGGGCGTTCGGAAAGGGCAGTGGGACCGGTCAGAGCCGGCGTGGAGTCAATAGCCCCAAATTCTTGGGCTCCACCCTGGACCGACTTGTTGAGAAACTCTGCAGATGGAGCCTGGGAACGGGTTTCGTTAAAGTCCCCACACGGGATTCTCACGGTCATCTAGGTGTGGGAACTGCTGACAGGCGACATTTCAAACCAACTTCAGAATCGGTCACCAGACTGCCCGCCAGAGCAGGGGGCTTTCTCAGGCACCATGTGGCTGACCTTGACCACCAGGCTTCCACGTCCCCGGGCTCCGTGGCTCCGTGAGCAGCCACGCACCGGGAGTCCCCGGGGAGGAGCAGGGCCACCCTGGCAGGAGGTGCCTCTGACCGTGTGAGGGGCTGTGCCCAGCTCTGCCCAGAAGACAGGGGGCTCAGACTCCGCCGGAGCTGGGAGAGACCCCAGGTGTCAGGCCGGGAGCCGGGACAGGCTGGGTGATCGTTGGCCTCCTGCCGGGTGAAACTACCAGGATAAGGGCGAATCCTGGCGCTTGGGTTTAAAATAAAGTGGGAGAGAGGTGGCTCAGCAGCAGTTCGGGAGGAAAGACTTGGGGCTCCTCACTGCCTGTGGGCTGAGGATGAGTCAGGAGTAAGACGAGGCTGCCAAGGACGGAGGTGGCAAAGCCAGCTGTGCTCATGGAAACCCACAGGAACCCTGGGGCCGGAGCTCGGGCTCGGGGCGGGGGGGTGGGGGGGGGCGGGTCCTGCGGGGTGTTTCTCAGCCTGACCATGGCCGCGGGACCCTGGCCTCCCTTTAGATGGTCACCTAGAAACCAATCTCATGCCGAAAGGTTGCAGGAGCTGGACGGGGGTGGGGGGTAGGGGTGGGAGGGGAGGAGTGAGTCTGGCAGAGAGAAGACTTGACATGTGGCTGTTTTCCAATCACTGTGGGGCTGCAGGGCTGCGACTGGGGCAGGGGGAATAGATGGTTTTTCTCCGTCCGTCTGTCTGTCGCACTTATCCCGTCCTGCATGGAATTCTGTTTGTTTGTTTACATTGCCTGTCCTCCCGCTGGGACCGAAGCACCATGCGACCCGAGACTGTTTTATCGCTCTGTCTCTGTCGCCAGTGCCCTGCACATGGTAGGAGCTTCTCCTTGGAAGGGATGAGGGACGTCAGGGTTTGTTGGTCCCCAGAGGCCTCGGAAGAGGGTGATTGAAGAGAACAGGTTGTGCCTGGGGCGGGCTGCTGGATTCAGCGGCCTCTGAGGACCCCGGCTCTACGGACTTTCGGGTTCCCACACACGTAAGAGGACGTCAGTTCTCGTACACATGGGTACGTGCACCGCGACCCGGCTGGTCTCCTGCCTGAATCTTTAGAGGGGCCCGTGCGCCTTCCCTGCTTCCCTTGAACCTGGTAGCTTTGCACTGAGCAGTGATCAACAGGGAACACTGATGATCACCCCCTTTCAGTGTAGCCAGATCTCACCACCCCCGCCCCGCCCCCTCCCACGCTACGTCCCGCCTGACCTGGACGATGGGCAGCCTCAGCCCCTGTGGGCGCCCAGCACAGGCCTGCTTCTCCCGCGTCTCTGTGGCCAGCGTTTCGGAGAGCTGGGGCCTCTTGGGCTAAAGGAAACCCAGGCTAGACCAGAGCTTGGCAGCAAAGGCTGGGCAAGAGGGGAGTGGTGAGGAGGGACGTTTCAGCAAGTTTGGTTTGGTCCGTTTCAGGAAGTTTTCTTGGTCTCAGCAGGAAAACATGTCCACTGTTTATCCATATCACAGCCTGGCCTGTGCCTGTTCTCGGGGGCCGTATCTAGGGGCCGAGGGCCTGGCAGGTGAGCTGCCATACCCTTTTTTAAAAAAATATATTTTATTGATATTTTACAGAGAGGAAGGGAGAGGGATAGAGAGCTAGAAACATCGATGAGAGAGAAACATCGATCAGCTGCCTCCTGCACACTCCCTATTGGGGATGTGCCTGCAACCAAGGTACATGCCCTTGACCGGAATCGAACCTGGGACCCTTGAGTCCGCAGGCTAACACTCTATCCACTGAGCCATACCGGTTAGGACTGCCATACCCTTTGTCCCCTCATCTTCCTTCGCTGTCCCTCAGTCCATCCTCTGGCTGTGGCTTCCCTCCTGGCCAGGTCCCCCGGCCCCGTTCTCTCAAGTCAGCTCCTCTGCTCAACCTGCATCCCAGGCCTTCTCAGGCTGCCCCCCCACCCACCATCTTTCCTTCTCACCCCCTCTGGCCCAACCCCTTCTTCCCAGTCCCTCTGCCCAGCCCCCCTGCTTACCCCTCTGCCCAGACCCCCTACCTACCCCTCCTGCCCATCCCCTCCGCTCAGCCCCTTCTGCCCAGCACCCCTGCCTGGCCACCTCAGCACAGTGTTTCAGACCCTCTTGCTTTGAGGCCTTGAGGGATCCCGCCTGCACCCCCAGGGTGAACTGACAGCTCCACAGCTCCAGGTCAGAGCCATTTCCTTGGGCTTTATTCTCACGCCCACTCCAAAACCACTTCCCAGTGGGAATCGACTCTTGTCTGAACTCACGTTTCCCAGAGATTCTCCACCAAGACCAGTGTAAGGCCCTGGAACAATTCCTCTCCTCTCTGTTCACACAAAACTCCCCAGCTCATCCACCACCAGGGCAGCCCCAGCAACGCTGAGCGCCCTGCATGGGGGAGGCACCTCCAAGAGGCACGAAGGAGTGCAATTCCTGCCTGGTCTCTACAACCCCCCGAAGCAGGCAGTTCCCGAAGGAGGCTCCAGAGGCCCCCTCCCAGACTCAGGGCCTAGAGGAGACAGGACAGACGGACAGAGTCCTAGCACAGACACAGGAAGAGCAAGCAGCGCTCATTCCAGAACCCCACATGCCCGTACACTCACTCGGGGAGGGAGGTGGGGAGGAGGCCCAGAGGGTGAGGTGGGTGGACGGAGGGGAAAGCTGTGAGTGGAACTTGGAGGAGAGAGAAGGTAGATTGTGTGAGGAGAAAGGGCGCCCAGGGAGGTGGGAGGTGGGAGGTGGGAGGTGGGAGGTGGGAGGTGGGAGGTGGGAGGTGGGAGGTGGGAGGTGGGAGGTGGGAGGTGGGGAGGTGGGGAGGTGGGAGGTGGGAGGTGGGAGGTGGGAGGTGGGAGGTGGGAGGTGGGAGGTGGGAGGTGGAGTCCAGACGTCCAGTCCCCAGCCCTGTGGAAAGCCTGGCAGTCTCCTGCCCCGACCTTGGCCCCGGCACTCATTAGCGCACGACCTGGGACACCTGGCCCCGCAGCTAATGCACCTGCCACAGTGGTCTTGTGCAAGCCCCGGCTGGTTTCAACTTTCCCAAATGGCGTGGCAAATAGTGCGCTCACAGGGGTGAGATCTAAAAGCAAACTTCGAGGCACTTGATGGCATCGCAGTCGCTGTGTCTCCTCTCCCCCTGCAACGCCTCTGCGGTGCTCAGTCCCAGGAGGTCCATCTCCCAGGGGGGGTCTCTCTTATTCACTCTTTCTCTTTCCCTGGGTTTCTTGTTTCTTCTTCTCTCTCTTTCTTGTGGAAGTATGGGTTACAGAACATAAAAGTACCCATTTAAAATGTTTTCATTTCATTTATTTTTTAAAAATATTTTTACTGATTTTAGAGAGGAAGGGAGAGGGTGAGAGAGACAGAAACATCAATGATGAGAGAGAATCATTGATTGGCTGTCTCCTGCATGCCCCCCACGGGGGATCCAGCCCACAACTCAGGCATGAGCCCTAACAGGTAATTGAACTGTGGCCTCCTGGTTCATAGGTCAATGCTCAACCTCTGAGCCATGCCAGTTGGGCAAAATTAGCCATTTTAAAGTGAAGTGTATTTAACACACCTCTGTCTAGTTCCAAAACATTTCATCACCCTACAAGGAAATATTGAAATACTATACCCTTAAAGCAGTTGCTCCCCATCCTCCCCTCCCTTCAAGCCCCTGGCAACGACCAATCTGTTCTGTTTCTATGGATCTACCTAACCTAGAAGTTTCAGATATAAAGAGATCAGACGATATAGGACCTTTGTGTCTGGTTTCTTTCACCTAGCATGTTTTTGAGGCTCTTTTATGGCTGAATAATATTCCATTGTTTGGATATACCATATTTTGCTTATTCATTCATTTATTCATAGACATTTGGGCTGTTTCCACCTATTGGCTGTTGTGACTAGAGCTGCTATGGACACGTGTACATGTATTTGTTTGCGTACCTGTTTTCTACTATTTGGGGGTATATACCTCGGAGTGGAATTGCTGGGTCATCTGGTAATTCTATGTTTAGCTTACTCAAGGTTGCACAGCTAGCGAGTGGCAGAGCCAGGACAAAACCGAGGTCTTTCTGTCTTCGGAGTCTGAACGTTTCACCACTGTCTCCTCCTGGGCAAAAATGAGTGACGTATTAGCCTAAACAGAGGGTGCTTCCGGATCAGTGCTTACAAACTTTATTGTGCAAAAGAATCTCTTGGGGGAACTAGTTCAAATGCAGTTTTGATCCAGCAAGTTTGGGGTTAGGCCCAGGATTCTGCATGTCTAACGAGCCACCCGTGGTGCAGATCCTGCTGGTCCCCGGGGCATACTTCGAGGAGCAGGGCTCTAGAAAATATTCCTGTCGGTGTGCTAAGGCCTCATGGAACGGTAGAGGCAGGGGCTGGGGTGCCCCTGCCCCACGAATCCCATCAGCACCTCCTGGGTTGAGCCCAGCTGCCTGGAGCTGACACGCCTGGCTGGCCCGGCCTCTCCAGCAGGTCCTGCGGGATGCCCTTGGTTGCCTGCCCTGGCATTTCCACCTGCCAGTTGGCAGGCAGGTGATGGGCCGATGGTGACAGCTTAGCCGGAATTCCTGTCCAGAACCGTCTTGAGCTCAGCCAAGGTAAATGCTGCCCCGCTGTCAGAAATGAAGTGTTGGCAGGCTTCCGGCATGAATAATTGAGACAGGGCGACATGGTAACAGCAGACGTTTAGGATGGAGCTGGGGATGGCTCTGAGGAGGCAGCCTCCACAATCAAATCCTTTTCCTAGAAAGATCCCACAACATCAGCATCACAGCTCCCACTTACCAGGCATCCACCGTGGGCCAGGCACTGGGCTGAGGGCTCGCCATCGACATGTTTTCTGGAATCCTTTCATGGACTCGGCGAGAAAGGGCAGTGCCAGCGCAGACTCAGGAGTGGAGAGCCATGCGTGGCACAGACTATTTTCCAGTGGGTCCAGTGTTTGAACTTGGGTCTGTCTGATGCCACAGCCCCTGCCCTGGATCCCAGAGCGGTGGTTTTCAAACTGCACTCCACGGAACCCTCAGGGTTCCCACAGGTGCTTCCCGGGCTGCTGTGGATTGAGGGCGTGGAGAAGGAAGTCTCCCAGTGGAGCTCCAGGCCCTTCTCTTTCCTTCTCCCAGAGTGGCCTCCCTCTGATGGGATTTATGTATGGAGCTTCCATGGAAGATGAATTGGAAGAAAGGATTTCATGGCCCCAGATGTTTGAAATCACATCATCATGCTGCTTCCTTAGACGAAGGGGGATTATTGACCAGGGCTTCTCACGTGCGTTTGGAGGAAGCCTGGTTCCCTCTGGTGGACTTGCCAAGTGGTCTGGCTTGTGCTCCCTGGCCCTCTGTAAGGTCAGTGGCAGCATGAGCAGGGGCCTGCAGTGCTAGAGGGGAAGTGCCACCAAGTTTGGAGAGTTCCAAACCACGTGACTCTTGTCCGGGTGGTCACTCAGGAAGCCGGCAGCTTGCTATTCAGTTTGGACCCTCCCCTGACCTTGCTCCCCTGGCATGTTGCCAGTCATGTGGAGGATGAACGGGGGCCAAAGAGTGGATTCCTGTGACTCCCATATGGGCCCTTACAACACAACACTCCCTTAAGCATTAAGCCCCCAGGACAAAGAGATTCTGGCCCTCATCACACATCTAGGCCTCAGCTGTGCTTCAGCTCCAGCAGGGAGACCAGACAAGCGAAGCTCGGGCTGACCTCAGGGCCAGCTGCACTGACTAATGACCCCTGTCCCGGAGCCGAGCTGACCAATCAGTGGGGACCTGGACCCAGAAAGGACACACCTGGAGAGCTGATGAATATTCTATTGGGTCCACGCTTAAAAGCCCTTAGGGTGGCGGACCCAGCAGGGCTTTCACTCCTAAGAGCCTGCCCTCACCTTCACTTCCCCTCGCCTCCTCCCCCCACCCCCAGGCAAGTCACCGTCATTTCCTCTCCTAAGCTCCAAGGCCCCTTTCTTTGCCTCTGTAATTTGTTTCCTGAACCCAAATCTTCTATGGCTCACTTCTACCTCTGTGGCTTTCTAAGTAAACTTCCATAAAAAGAAGAAGAAGAAGCTAGCAGTGATTGACTTTGTAGAATCAAAAAAACCTTGGCAGCCAGCGTTGCCCGGGAAAAGTTCTCTCAGATGTGGGGTTTCTCACTTCCCTCTTCCCATTCGGACTCGCACTGTCTGTGCTGGTGCAGGGCTATCGGGGAGTCCCGGGAAGTCCTTCCTCTGATCACCCCATGAGCAAGACTGTTCTGCTTAGGGCCCTTTTGGTTCCAAGGACCCACTTGAGTCGTCTCGGGAGAAAGGTTTACATTGAGGGTGCAGGGACCTACTCTGGGCTCCAGGGAGGAGAGGAAGGACAGCCTGACCTCAGGGACCTGAAAAGCTGTTGGAAACCAGGGCTGCCGTCTCTGTCTCTCTAGTCTTCCCCCCCACCCCCCAACGCTTCACATCTCGTCCCCTTTTCACGTACCCAGCACATAGGTATTGAAGTCAGATGCCTGTAAGGTCCTTCTCTTTCCTACGGACCGGCCGTTACACTTAGGACAATACCCTGTTGACATCAGAGTCACCCGTGTGCCCTGCGTGCTGCCCTGCTGGGCGGCCAGCCACTTGGTCAAAGGCATTTCTTCCACGTTTAAGCTGCGGGGAGCCAGGCTGTCTTCCTCACCCCGAAGCATCCCCCATGTTAGCTTCACTTCCCAGGGAAGAGCTTGTTAACATAAAAACATTCAAACCTGCAGAGAATTTTTGTGAGTTTATTGGAGCCAACTGTCGACAATTGCCGGGAAGCAGTATCTCAACGGATTGGGGTTGGGATAATGCTCCAGAGAACGGCGTGTTTTTCATCTATTTTTACACATTGCAGTTGAAGGAGGTGGGCTACGTGAAACCCCTCGGGGGTAGATGAGAGGCGGGAGAGAGCAAAGCGGGCAAGCCGCTGGGATGGGATAAAAAGTAAAACGATAAGACACATCCTTCGGTGGATGTAGGATAGTTAACAACTAACAAGATAACTAACAAGATAACAGTAACAATGAAGGAATTTGTGGCATCTGTCCTGGCACCCAGGCACGTTAGGTTGTGCCCCAAGGGATCCGGAACGAGGGAAGTTACAAGTTACCCAGACATTTCAGGGATATGTTATCTTAGATGCCAAAAGGCAATAGGCTCAGTTAAGGTAAAAATTGACCTCATCAGGGAAGATACCGGCCGAGGCCATGACTACCCACTAGAACCGCTTTCAGTTAAAGTTTTAATTTCAGACCATCCTTTGGGGTGACTTTAGGTCTTTAAGTTTGCAGGACCGCCATGCAGGCCTCCCCTGAGCTGGTACATGTGGCCTTTTTTTTTTTTTTTCTGTCCACAAGCTTGAGGAATGCCTTCCTGTGTGCAGGTTGTCCCAGCAACGGGAATATGCTTTCTATGGACTTGGGCTCCCAGAGGAGGCAGCCGGGTCTTTCACAGGAGGTGCTGGTGCCGCCTGCTGTCCGGGGTGGGGGAGGAAGCTCTCCTTGCTGGAGCCATGCCGCACATTCCCCGCACAACCGGCGGCGCCATCAGCTGTGGGATCTGCGTGATTGAACTCACGCGGCAGGCAGACGCCTGATGTCTATAATATGCCCAGGTGCCAGGCCCTGCGCTAGGCAGGTGTTAGGGGTGAGGAGGAGAATGTGCCACGGTCCCTGAGCTCTGTGCTCCCTAAAGGGCCCATGCTGGTCCCTCTGATGGGACACATTTTAACCAACGACAGACAGGTGGTCTAAGTCTTCTTCCCGTGGGGCAGTGACTTAAAGACCTGAGAAACGTAGACAGAGGAAAGGGCACTGTCTTTGAGGCTGACATGGATGCAGATAGATCTGTAGGCCTCAGTTTCCCCATTTATAAAATGGGACTAATGTCAGTACTTATGCGGTGATGCATCTGAAATGCAAGTGTCGCAGCTCTGCCAACGCCGGCTGCCTTCCTCTCTCCTCCAGTTCTCCCAGCACCCACCCCCCCAACCCTTCGGACTTGGTTCTCGGCTCTGCCCAGGAGTGACCCCAGCTCCAAGCTGTCCCTTCCTCTCTAGGCTGCAGTTTGGCCTCCCCCATCCCCACGGAGCATCCTCAGGCCAGGGCTCTGACAGATACAGCTTCTGGCCACTGCCCTGGGGACCATCAGTCACCCTGCCAGGAGCGGTGGCGTGCGGGGGCCTGTGTGGGACGCGGGGCAGGTTCTGCGTGGGGCCGTGCCCTGAGGCAGTTCTCCCCTGATAGGCCCGCTGCATTGGCACTTTGAGGCCTGAAGCAGAGCTTGGGCCTCACCCACTGGGCCTGCGCGTGGTCTGTCTACACGGAGGCCCTCACTCTCCCAGGGACCTGCTGACTCATCGGAGAGAAACTGTCTAGACCAGTGGTCGGCAAACTCATTAGTCAACAGAGCCAAATATCAACAGTACAACGATTGAAATTTCTTTTGAGAGCCAAATTTTTTAAACTTCTTCTAACGCCACTTCTTCAAAATAGACTCGCCCAGGCCGTGGTATTTTGTGGAAGAGCCACACCCAAGGGGCCAAAGAGCAGCAGTTTGCCGACCACGGGTCTAGGAGGTAGAGGCAACAGCTTCTTTAGTTTCCGACTCTCCTTGAGTCATAGACAAAGACCTTTTGTCAGCGAAACGGCCACTGTGTGTCGTTGGGAACTCTAAGAGTGAGGTGATTCTGTCCGAGGACCCCCAGCTGCACCCAGCCCGGCTCCTCAGCGGAGCAGGACCAGCTGGGGGTGGGGGGGTGGGGCATTTTCCTTCATGGGATATAGAGGAGTTATGGCAACGGGCTGATGAGCCGCGTCCCCAGTCACCCCACGGCTTGCCCCTTAGGTGAGGCAGCGAGACACACGTCAGCATGTTTGGGCTTCACAGCTGCAGAGCGTGGCTTCTGTCAGGGCCTCATTTCCACCACGTGAGGCTCAGTGCACGCTCCCCCCGGGGCGTCCTGGGAAGCAGGTGATGGAAACGGGCCCCTTCTCCCCGCCTGCAAACAGCCGTGTCAAGCACAGGCCTGCCCGGTTCCTCGCGGGCAGCTGTGTGCAATGGGCTCCTCCACTGCCGACAGCACCTGGCCCCTGCTCGCTGCTGTCCTGCCCTGTTTGGTGACGCCATGCCGCGCCGCCCCCAGAACCCATGGCGGCGGCAATCAGACAGGGTGGCCAGGCCTTGGCGGCGGCAATCAGACAGGGTGGCCAGGCCTTGGACACGCTACACTATGAAACTCGGAATGGTCATTCATTCATTGACAAATCCTCCCACTGAGCAGGTACTCTGGGCTTCAGCACCAGAGATAAAGGCTGACCTCACCTGTGGGCAACTTATCGGAAAGGCAGGTGTGGAGATAAGTCTAACAGCCAAATAAATCACCAGGAGTGTGCGGCTCATGGAGCGGGAGGAGCCCAGGGGGTGACGAGAGTGTAACCGGGGTTTCAGGGAGCCAAGGACCGTGAAGCTGAGGCCGGAGGGACAGGAAGGGGCAGCGGCTTCTGAATGGAAGAAGAGAGGTTTTGAGGCACAGGAAACCCCAGGGTCCTGAGGCAGACAAGCACTGGGTGAGCTCAGAAACCGAGAGAAGCTGAGCAGGGCTGGCGTGCAGAGAGCCGGGGGAAGGGAGGTGGTGTGTGTGTGTGTGTGTGTGTGTGTGTGTGTGTGTGTGTGTAACTGAGGGCTAATGAGCATCCCTCCAACATGTCCTCCGGGGCCCAGGTTCCAACCAGCTCTTCACGCCGCCATCCTTAGGTTGTGGCTCTTGTCCTCATGCTCACAGGATGGCTGCCGGAGCTCCCTCCATCGTACCTCCATTCCAGGCGGGATAAGAAGGGCAAAGGCAAGAGAGCCAAGCAGTCGACTTTGACCTCTTTCAAAAGGCACCGCTAGAACCTTCAGTTTATCTCATTAGCCAGCCCGTGTCCCATGTCACATGTGTCACACATAACCCACCCAGGGGATGAGGTTTCTACCTGGCTCCGTTGCTGCTGGCTGCAGAATCGATGTTCTGCTCATCAAGAAGTGGAGGGGGGAATGGAGATCGGGTAGGCAACATCCGGGGCCCGCCCCACCGGGCCCTGTGAGTCGTGGTGCGGAGTGTGGCCTTCAATCTGAGAGCAGCTGGGAAGCCACAGGGCAGTGACACGGAAGGGGGAGACCACTTGAGGTTACCCCGCTTGAGCCGCAGCAACACACCGTGGGCAAATGTATTTGTTTCCAAATGAGCACAGCCTGGGTGGCTGACAACAGCAGCAATGTCTTCTCACAGTCTTGGAGGCCAGGAGTCTGAGTCAAGCCGCCAGCCAGGCCATGGTCCCTCTCGGGGTTCAGGGAAGAGTCCTTCCTCGCCTCTCGTAGCTTCTGGTGGTTCCTGGCACCCCTTGGTGTTCTTTGGGGTGAGGCAGGTTACAAGCCAATTTCTGCCTCTGTTGTCACATGGCCTTCTTCCCTGTGTGGCCTCTGTGACTCTGTAAATCTCCCTCTCCTTTCTCTTATAAGGACATCCATCATGGGAATCGGGGCCTGCGGAAACTCTATTTCCAAATAAAGTCACAGGTACCGGGGTTGGGGCTGGAGCATGCGTCTTTGTGAGACACAGTGTACCTGAGGAGAGCACACCCAGGAGTTGGCCCCTCGACGCTGCTTCGCTCTGCTCGGCCACTCATTCCCCCTCACCCACAGAGCATGAAAAGATGCCCAGGCATTAGGGAGACAGGTTTATTTCCAAAATTTCAACCCAAAGCCAGGCACTGCTCCCTCCTCCTTCTCTTATAAAAGGGCAAAAGGGCCCAGCTGGCATGGCTCAGTGGTTGAGCATCAACCTATGAACCAGGTCATGGTTCAACTCCCGGTCAGGGCACATGCCCAGGTTGCGGGCTTGAGCCCCAGTGTGGGGCATGCAGGAGGCAGCCGATTAACGATTCTCTCTCATCATTGATGTTTCTCTCTCTCTCTCCCTTCCTCTCGGAAATCAATACAAATATATTTAAAACAAACAAGAGGTTGCTGGTTCAATTCCCGGTCATGGCACATGCCCGGGTTTGGGGCTCGATCCCAGTAGGGGGCATGCAAAAGGCAGCTGATAGCTGATGCTTCTCATCGATGTTTCTATCTCTCTATCCCCTTCCTCTCTCTCTCAACATCAATAAAAACATTTTAAAAAGGTGAAGTGTAAGCTGAGCCTTAAAGTAACAGGAATCGACCAGGAGGAGAAGGCAAGGAAGGTCATTCAGGTGGGAGGATCAGCATGTGCAAAGGCCTGAGTGACCACTGGTGGCCTGGGACTGCAGACCTGGTCTGGTGGGAGCCGGGGGGGGGGGGGGGGGCACAAGGATGCCCAAGGGGAGGAGAGACGGAGACAGAAGGGAAGCCAGGGAGAATGCGGAGCTGGCTACTGATGAGACCTTGCATGCCAGGCTGAGGTTTGGGCTCTGTCATGAGGGCAGTGGGAGCCCCGGTGGGTTGTGAGCAGAGCCATGTGGTTTTAAATTTATTTGATGGATGTGCAACCAGGCAATGGTAGTGTGAAATCTACCCTCCCCAGCCCCGTCTACACATGTCTTCTGCTCCTCTTCCCTGGCTCTGCCCGACCCCAGATTCCCAGAGTGTCACTTGTCAAAAGAGCAGACTCTCCCTGCTGGGGCATGGGGAGAGCAGGCATGCCGTCTCTGCTCATGCTGGGCCCAGGGCAAGGGCTGGCTGGGCAGCTGGCAGCTGGCAGAGCGAATGTGGTCTGCTCTGCTGTGTCTGCAGCCGCTGCCGCTGCCGCTGGGCAGCCTGATTGATGACCCACGGCGCTCGGGGCGCCTCACGGGTCAGCAGCCCCATCTCCGTGGCAGCTGCCACGTGAACCTGCCCGCGCTGCCTCCGTTTCTCCTAAGGCTGCCTGCCCCCGCCCCCCCCCCCCCCGCCTGCTGAAATGCTGTGACGTCGCCCCCTCACTTGGCTCTTCCCCCTCTCTGCCCACCATTTCCCCGGCCTCTTCCATCCTGGCGCTGACCACTCCTATGCAGGAGGCCTTGCCGAAGTCACGGCTGCTGGCTGTGTTCCGGCTTGTTCTTTATTCTGTCTGCATTGGGCACAGAGTAGAGGTTCTTTCTGCTTCTCCCCCCTTTCTCAGCCCTGTAGTGACTGCAGTATGGGCCCTGTGTCACCCTCGGCTTGAGGGTCTGTGTCTGTGTGTTCTGTTTGCATAAGTCCCACCTCCTCCCTCCGTACTCTAGACTCTAGCAACTCCCCAAGATCAAGGGCCTGCCTCCATCTTTAGACTGGCAGCTTCTAACTGGTTTGGCTCAGTGGACAGAGCGTCAGCCTATGGACTCAAGGGTCCCAGGTTCGATTCTGGTCAAGGGCATGTACCTTGGTTGCGGGGATATACCCAGTATGTGCAGGAGGCAGCTGATCAATGTTTCTATCTCATCGATGTTTCTAATTCTCTAGCCCTCTCCCTTCCTCTCTGTAAAAAAATCAATAAAATATATTAAAAAAAAAAGGCTACTCCCCAGCCTGATGGGCGTGGCTCAGTGGTTGAGCATCAACCTAGGAACCAGGAGGCCACGGTTCGATTCCCGGTCAGGGCACATGCCCAGGTTGCAGGCTTGATCCCCAGTGTGGGGCGTGCAGGAGGCAGCCAATCAATGATTCTCTCATCATTGATGTTTCTATCTCTCTCCCCATTTCCCTTCCTCTGAGATCAATTATATATACTACTTCCCAGAGCAGGGGCTCTCCCCCTCAGTCTGGGGGCTCCCTGAAGAAAAGGCTCTGTCTGGGGCTGCTCTGTTTCTCTTTGGTGCCTTGAGCCAAGCTCTGCCTTGGGGTGCTTCACGGGGACTCAAGCCGCAGGAGAAGCCTCCTGGCCTCTCTGGGAATGGCAGGGCTGAGCCTGAGTATAACAGGTGTGGATCTGGCTGGGGCCAGAGCTGCATGGTCATGGCTAGGGGCCAAGTACTAAGCTTTTGGGGGCCCAGGGAAGTCCAGGGGCTACAGGCCTAAGTCAGCCATCTGGGCCAGTGGTCCAGCTTCCTGGGAGGGCCAGGATTTCTGGTATCCAGAGGTCTGAGTGTGGGGGGGTGCAGAGGGTGGGTGGTTCCTGGCAGGCCTGACCCCTCATGCCTCCGGTGGGCTCTGTCTTGGGTGGTGACAGGAGGACAACCACAGCTACTACGTGTCCCGTCTGTACGGCCCCAGCGAGCCTCGCAGCCGGGAGCTGTGGGTGGACGTGGCCGAGGCCAACCGGAGCCACGTGAAGGTCCACAGAATCCTCTCCAACACCCACCGGCAGGCCTCGGTGAGTGCCCGGTTCCTGGCAGCGCTGCCCTGGGCTGGGCGGCTGGGGACCAACCCACACCACCTGGTCCGTGGGCATGGCCTACGGTCTGTGATCTGGGAGGTGCCTTCCAGGGGTTTCTGGGTGGTTTGACCAGAGTTGGGGTGCCCACCTGTGGTCTGGCAGCCTGCCCCCTACCCTGTCCAGACAAGCATGGGGGTCGTGTAGATGCCCAGCCCCCTGGCCTGTAGCCTGGCCCAGGCTGACTCTCTCCCATCCCCCGCAGAGAGTGGTCTTGTCCTTTGATTTCCCTTTCTACGGGCATCCTCTGCGGCAGATCACCATAGCAACCGGAGGTAAGGCTGTGCCAGTAGGGCTGGGGGAGGATTTGGAGCTCTCAGCTGGAACTTGGGGGCCTACCTGGGGAGGTACATTGGAGATAAGGTTGTAGAGATGGAATGGAGAGGGACCCCCATTTAGCTCTCTTGGGAGCCCACTCTAGGAGGGAGGTGAGTGATTGTGTCCAAATACCTCTTTCACATCGGCTGACTTGTTCGTGTGTGTGTGTCCCTCTGGGCCAGCTCAAGCCAGTGTGGGCAGTCCCTGTGGTCCCTGTGCTTCTGAGTCTGTGCCTGAGAGGGGAAGGGAGACCGCGCTGAGCAGGGGCCCATCTTTGATTCCTGTGTGTGTTCCCAGGGGAAGGGAGAGTGGGAATTTGTGTCCACCTGAGGGGCAGGGAGGACCTTCTCTGGCCTGGGACCCTTTTGCTTCATACACACCTGACCCTGAGCCCACCCGTTGGGCATAGAGGACAGAGGTTCAAGACTTGCCTGCCCGCACTGCTCCTTCCTGCCCTTGGGGGAGGAGCATAGGAAGCACCCCCTCGGGGCCATCTCTGGTGACTCCTCCGCACTCCTCCCCTCCCAGGCTTCATCTTCACTGGTGACGTGACCCATCGGATGCTCACAGCGACTCAGTACGTGGCCCCTCTGATGGCCAACTTCAACCCCGGCTACTCTGACAACTCCACGGTTGCTTACTTTGACAATGGTGAGGCCAGGTTGCAGAGTTTAAGTCACCGTGCACCAGGGCTCCCCTGGCCCAGCCCCATTGGGGGCATGCAAGGCCCAGAGAGGGCAAGGGACTTGGCACAGTCACACAGCAAGGCAGCCACCCACCCACCTTTCCGTATTGTTTCCTCGCCTATACGGTGGCAGCAGGCTGCCGGCTGGCTACCTAGCAGGATCTGATGAGATAACGAGATGAAAATGCCTGGCTCTTTGTGGAGGTGAAATAAATACTAGGGACCTCTATTGTTTCTTTCTCTCACCACGTTGTCCCCCACACACCCCCTCCCATCCCAGAACAGGCATTCCTTCTATTTCTCCTCCTTTTTATCTCAAGGGTCAGGATAGGCAGGCAGGCAGGAAGGGGCGTGCTTGGGGTAAGGGATGATCAAGCATGGTGTCTGGGGGCTGAAAGAGGGTGTTCTGCTTCCTCTCCAGCATGGAAGCCAGGCTGATGTTGGTGGGTTGCCCAGCTCCTGCCTTTAGTCAAATTTGCAAACTGCCCGCATCGTCCCTACGGGGCCCGACCACGTAGGCCACTGTCCCTGCAATGCCCTCTCCCCACACCACCCCCCGTCCAGCCAGGTCTCTGCTGCTCTCCACAGGGACAGTCTTTGTTGTTCAGTGGGACCACGTCTACCTCCAAGGCCGGGAAGACAGGGGCAGCTTCACCTTCCAGGCGGCTCTGCACCGTGACGGCCGCATTGTATTTGGCTACAAAGAGGTGAGTGAGAGATACCTGGGTCTCAGGGAGCTTCCCCGCCGCCCACACACACCCCATTCAGCAAGTACTTGTAGGGAATCTGAAATGTGCCTGGCAGAGGGCGTGGTGCTGGGGATACGCAGTTAATAAGATGGTTGTGACCCCTGCCCTTGTAGAGGGTAAGTCTTGTTGAGACAATGGACAGCAATTGCAGAGACAAATGTACAATTGCCCCTGTAACAAGTGCTTTAAGTCGAGGTGCCTGGTGCATGAGAGCCTGTCATGGGGCTCTTTCTCTCATGGGGGCCGGGAGAGGCTCCCTAAGGAAAAGAGTTAACATCTGCAGGAGGCACAGGAGTTAAGGAAGCCAAGGGGAGCGTGAAGTGTGTTCCAGGAGGAAGAAAAGCATGTGCAAAGGTCCTGTTTCAGGATCGATCCTGGCTGGGACAAAGCACTGAAAGAAGGCAGCATGGCTGGAGGGGAGCGAGTGAGGGGCAAGACAGGGCAAGGGAACACCCGATTTGCCCTTGACAAAGGTTACTCTGGCTTCTGAGCGGAGAACAGATTGTTGGGGGCTCAGAGGGAATGCTGGGAGGTGAGTTAGGAAAGAGGTGTTGCCAACTTGGAGTCTGGTGGGGGAACAATTGACAGAACTAGACAGATTTGAGAGCCAGTTAGCTGGATAATTAACAGGATTTAGAGATGTATTAGATGGGAGAGCGGGGGAATGAAGAAAAGGGAAAGGCAGGGGTGATTCCCAGGCCTGCGTGAGGTGCCATTCACGAAGATGGAGCATAGAGCAAGGAAATGTGCTGGAGGTGGTGTGGGGGAGACTTGAAATGTGAACGGGGCCCCTTGGGTGTAAGAGGTCTTCACACCCTCCAGGAGGCGGCGCCAAGCAGGCAGGTGGGGCTGGTGCTCCGAGGGGAAGCGCTGCGAGGGGAAGCTGGGCTGGCCCCAGAGGGTCTGGGGATAGATGGAGCCTCTTCTCCCTGCTGCAGATCCCCATGTCTGTCCTGGAAATCAGCTCCTCCCAGCACCCCGTCAAAGCCGGCCTGTCAGACGCCTTCATGACGCTCAACACATCCCCAGACGTTCCAGGTGAGTCCCCAGGGAGCCAGCAGAGACCTCCACTGGGGTGGCCTCAGCTCAGACAGACCCAGGCTGGGGGTGGGGGTGGCGGGGAGCAGGTGGACGGTGGAGAGTTGAGTGGGAACTGAGGGAAGAAAGGGGGCATCGCGAGGTCCCAGCGCTTCTTCATTAAAGCAGAGGAACCATTTTCCCCATAAAAGCTCCAGCAGGAGGCACTGCTCTGGTTACTGAGGGGCAGATGAGCAGGAGCCCTTCCACTCAATACCCCCCAATTTAGAGACGCTCCAGACACCAAGTCGGGGTTGAGGAGTCTTCCCAGAACGCAGCCGTAATTGCCTCCCCACCCAGGTGATGGAAGGAACATCACAGGGGGCTCCAGGGGACAGAAAAATCGGGGTTCTCTCCCATCCCTTACCCCCACCCTCAGTTTCCCTTTCTGAGGCAACCAGGGCTACCCGGTTATTTCTGGAGCAACAAGCCCTCCGATAGTGTGTGTACATACATTTAACACAAATGGTGGTCTATGATGCCATGTTCTCCTGAACAAAGTACATCCTGCCCCTCGTCCCACATCAGCACGTTTCTCATCCTGTTCAATGGCTGCATGACAGCCCACGGCATGGATGTCCTTAACTGAGCCAGTCCCCTGGGTGTAGGCTTTTCAATTGTTTCCAATCTTTTGCTGCAACAAATAATGCTGCAGTCCGCCCTAGTTTGGCTCAGTGGATAGAGTGTCAGCCTGTGGACTGAAGGGTCTCGGGCTCAATTCTAGCCAAGGGCACGTACCTCGGTTGCAGGCTGGAGGCAACCAATCGATGTGTTTCTCTCACATTGATGTTTCTCTCTCTCTCTCACTGTCTTTCCCTCTCCCTTCCACTCTCTTAAAAATCAACGGGAAAATATCCTTGGCTGAGGATTAACACAAAAAAATAAATAAAAAATAAATAATGCTGCAGTGAATAGTCTTGCAAGCAGGTACTTTTACACCCCTGTGTGAGTATTCCATGGATAGATCCCCACCTCTTCCCCTTCCCCTCCCCTGACCCCCTTCCTGAACCCGTGCTCTAGCGAGTAGCTCAGCAGGGATCTGCAAGACCCTGCTCCAGCCCTGACCGGTTTGGCTCAGTGGATAGAGCGTCGGCCTGCGGACTGAAGGGTCCCAGGTTCGATTCCGGTCAAGGGCACGTACCTGGGTTGCGGGCACATCCCCAGCGGGGAGTGTGCAGGAGGCAGCTGATCGATGTTTCTAGTTCTCTATCCCTCTCCCTTCCTCTCTGTAAAAAATCAATAAAATATATTAAAAAAAAAAAAACAACCCTGCTCCATTGCTGCTGTCAGCATCTGCTCTAACTGATCAACGCTGGTGCTGAGCTGGTTGCTTAATAGTCTCAGTATCACCCTGATTGTATTTGTGCTGCTGCCTAACAAATCACACGGACACTTCCCGGCTTAAAACAACAAACGCGTTACCTCAGCGTTTCTGGGGATCATGAAGCAAAGCACAGCTTAGCCGGTCCTCTGGCTCAGGGTCTCCCACAGGCCAGGGTGACAGTCCTCTCAACCGTTGTTGGGGGGAGATACACTTCCGAGAGCTTTCAGGACGTTCTTGGCAGAACCCAGTTCCCCGCTCAGTTCCTGCCACGTGGACTTCCCCTCAGCCAGCTCCCGGCCTGGCAGCTGGCTCCCGTCAGAGCAGGCAAGGCAGACAGCCGGGGCTGGCGAGTAAGATGGGAGCCAGGCTTTTTGTCACCTCATCTCAGACGTGCCATCCGGTCACTCCTTGCTGTAGTCCACTGGTTGGAATATGTCAGTAGGTCCAGCCAATACCAGGAGGCGGGCTGCTTCCCACACGGATTATGACCCCGTCCCCAGGCGCTGAGCCTCTGATCGGATCTTCCTCCCAACATTGTGAGCGAACGTACAGTGGTCCCCCCTTGATCCGTGGCTTGGCTTTGCATGGTTTCTTTTACCCACAGTCAACCGTAGTCCAAAAATATTAAATGGAAAATTCCAGAAATAAACAACTCGTAAGTTTTAAGTTGCACGTCGTTCTGAGTAGCGTGATGAAATCTCTTGCCGCCGTCCCACTCCATTCCGCCTGGTAACATAAATCATCCCTTTGTCCAGCGTATCCACGCTGCGTACACTCCTGCCCCGTAGTCACCTAGTAGCCGTCTCATCAGAAGATGAGGGGTGTGTGTGTGTGGTGGGGGGGTTCATATATTGCGATGGACGACGCCTGGGCACACAGTGCAGTGTACAGATCTTGTAACATAGAAATCGAAGCCTGACACCTATGATTCTGTTAGCCAATGTCACAGAATAAATTTAATTAAAAACAGAGGAGTAGCCCTCGCCAATTTGGCTCAGTGGATAGAGCATCCACCGAGGACCAAAGGGTCCCGGGTTCGATTCCAGTCAAGGGCACGTACTTTAGTTGCAGGCTCCTCCCTGGCCTGGGCCCTGGTCAGGGCGCATGCAGGAGGCAACCAACGGATGTGTTTCTCTCACATCGATGTTTCTCGCTGTCTTTCCCTCTCTCTTCCACTCCCTCTAAAATCGATGGGAAAATATCCTTGGGTGAGGATTTAAAAAAATAAATAAATAAAAATAACAAAAGATGAGTAGTAGCCTAATGCTACATCACAATGCCTCCATCATTCCCCTCCCCTCATCGAATTACGTAGGCTTTGTATCATCTGACATTATCACAAGGAGGGTGAGTACAGACAGAAGATATTCTGAGAGAGACCCCATTCACATAACTTTTATGACAGAATATTGTTATAATTGTTCTATTTTATTATCGTTAATCTCTTACTGTGCCTAATTTATAAGTGCAACTTTATCGCAGGCATGTAGGTCTAGGAAAAAAGAGTATGGAGAGGGTTTGGTACTATCCACTGGGGGCCTGGGAACATATCCCCGCAGATAAAGGAGGACGACTATGTTTGTGCCTGTGTACGTGAGGACAGAGGTTCAGAGAGGTGGAGTGACTTGCTTGTGGTCACACAGCTGTGAAAGGGAGACATGAAAACCAGATCTTCTGGGTTTTTTGGTGTTTTTCTTTAACCTCAGGGTCCATCCTCGAGACTTCTGAGTCTGACCCACTTCCCTTCCACCCAGAGGGGTGAATCCTTTCCTCCTCAGTTCCCCACACACCCCAGCCAGGACAGCGGTGCACCCTCCCACCGCCCGTGCATCACTGAACCGCTGGGCAGGATCTGGTCTGTTCCGTCTGTGTCTCCCTCACAGGGCTGTGCACGGCAGAATCTCAGGAAATGTGTGTTGGATCCAGCTGTTGAATGAGGGTGAATTAGAGGAAGTCGGATCCCCTGGGAGTGTCTGCATCTGAGGCTTCTCTGTGATTCTGGAATGAAAGGCTGTTTTAGAGCAAGCCTGGGAGACGCAGGGAGGCGGAGCGAAGG
Source organism: Plecotus auritus (assembly GCF_963455305.1). Classification (NCBI taxonomy): domain Eukaryota; kingdom Metazoa; phylum Chordata; class Mammalia; order Chiroptera; family Vespertilionidae; genus Plecotus; species Plecotus auritus. The sequence goes on from NC_137774.1 coordinate 9,887,004, forward strand.
GTGGCGGGCGGAAGCACCGTGCACCTGAGAAAACAGGAGGGCAGCTGCGCCTGTTCCTGAGAGACGCGGAGAAGGCCCCGGGGCTCTGTCGTGGGAACTGCTGGCTTTGGTGACTCCAGGTGCTCTGTGCTGGGCTATTGTGTCCACAGAAGCCTGAGCCTGGACCCCAGTCCCTGCCCAGCAGCTCCCAGGCTCCAGTTTCTCTTCTCTCTGTCCCCCAGTCCTTCTTGTCACTACCAGACAGATCTGATCATGTCATTCTCTGGCTCCTTGCTGCCTGAAGCACCAAGTCCCAATCCTTAGAGTGGCGCTCGAGGCCCCGTACAGCTGCCTGCAGCCTGACGTTATGGCCTCAGCTCCAAACCCTCCTGTTGCCCATCATTCTGTCCGGGCAGCACTGGTGTGTATGCCCCGTGTTCCCCAAACGTGCCAAGGGCAATCTAAATTCCTGTGGCACAGTTCCTTGGATAAACTACCCCTCTTTTATCAATTGGCAAAGCTCAGCTGTTGCCACCTCCCTGCCATCAAATCCTTGGTTGCCTTTTTTCCACTTAACCTAGCACTTTATAAATAAATACCTTTAATATTAAACCCATCACACGACCTGCTCATCCGCCTCCTCCCCAGGTAGCCGTGTGCTCCCCAGAGCTCGCCGTGGCCCCAGCTCTTTGCCCAGCACCTGTGGCAGGCAGGTGCTCCAACAGTGAGTCACACAAGAGCGAGTGCCACTGGCCTCTGCTCTCTGCCACCCCCAAACGAGAGCAGGGCCTGACACCACTCGAGTCTGGGGGGGCGTGCTTTGGTCATTGCATCTGTCTGTCAAGGTGTTTAGCTTGGGGATCCAGGCCTACCCTTGCGGGTGGAGCTAGCTAGGCAGCTAAATGGCAGCTAAAATGGCTTTTACGTGGCTAAGCGGTCAGGTTCCTCTGGGTCTGATATGCAACCGGGGAGGCAGGGAATTAGTTTGGATTTGGTTGAGCTGCAGATAACAGGAAATCCCAAACAGCCGGGGCTGACCCAAGACGGAGTTCTGGGGGAGTGCTGTGGTCGGCACCCTGTGGTCACCAAGGATGACCCCATGGTCCAAGCCCACCTAGGTACAGAATGGGTGGTATCGCCGTCCTTGTTCCCAAGCTCGGCTCCGCCCTGCCTGGGGCACTGTGAGGAGTGGAGTTTGGTTCGTCCCTATTCAAGAGTCCAGCCCTAGCTGGTGTGGCTCAGTGGATAGAGTGTCAGCCTGTGGACTGAAGGGTCCTGGGTTCAATCCCGGTCAAGGGCACATGCCCAGGTTGCGGGCTCGATCCCCAGTAGGGGGTGTGCAGGAGGCAGCCGAACAGTGGTAGTAGCCGCTTTCCCTCTCTCATCATGGATGTTTCTCTCTCTCTTACTCTTCCTCCCTCTCTGAAATCAATACAAATATATTAAAAAAAAACAAAGCACAAAACCCTTTAATCCATTAAAAAAAAAAAAAATCCCCCCATGACAGCAGCCTATCCAGAGACTTTCAAAGGTGTGGACATTTCCTTGAAATATCTTCACGCATCTCTCTTTTCTCGTTGCCCAGCCTGAGGGCCGGGGAATTCTGCGCGTTCTCGCTCCTAGGGCTGAGGGGAGGAGAGCTTGTCTTTCCATCACTTCCTTCTATAAACTGCTGCGCGGGCTTGGAGCAGTGTCTGCAGAGGGTGCTTTGACGCAGGGAAAGGAGTCGTGTGCAGTTAGCAGCATCCTTCTGCAGGGGCGCACGGAACGCACTCTTTATGTGGCCGGAGGGGGTCCCAGAAGTCCATATCATTTCCTCTCTTCATTTGTGTGGTGTGTCTTCTTTCTTGTAAAAAGACATCTATTTGGCTTTTAATACGAAATGACTCAGAGAAACACAGAAGTAAAATATACAAGCCAATTATTAAAATAAATCCCCAAGAAGCAAATTTCAGTCACATTCCCTATCTTCAATCTGGTTGAGAAAACAGGAAGCTACAAACCAACTAATGTCTGTCCCTTTGAAGAAAAAAAAAAAAAAAAAAAAAAGTAAAGAAGAAAAAAACCCAAACAGTCCCTGAAATCTGGCAAGTGGTTTTTAGAGGCCTCTGTAAGCTTGCTTTCATCATCCATCCTGGTGAAATGGATGCATGTGGTTGTTGGAACACGGCCACCTCCTACTGGTTTCTTGATCTTCATCTGAAGGGAGGATGCTGGCTTGGGCACCACTTAATGCCACTGATGCAGTCTGAGGTCAAGCGGCCTTGGAGTCTTCCATTCCTGATCTCCACTGGATCTCCCCCTTAGACAGTCTCCTGTCCCTGGATGCTGAGAGCATGATGGGCTCGTCAGGGTGGAAAGCCGCTTCATTGATGGAGCCAGCATGGCCCGGCAGCTCATGCAAAATCCTCCTGCTTGTGGCATCCCACACATACACAAACCTGTCGGCTGAGCCAGCTGCTACCTTGCTTCCATCAGGTGACCAAGAACATCTCAGAAGATTTCTTTTCAAAGGTGTGGGCATTTCCTTGAAATATCTTTACACGTCTCTCCTTTGGGAGCAAATGGCCGGACATCCCAGACCCGCGCTGTATTGTCCATTGCATTGGACAGAAGACAAGAGCCTTCAGAACTTAAACTCGGGCCAGACGCTGTAGCTGCATGGCCTCTCGTGGTGTAGGTCAGCTTGTTCTGACGCAGGTCCCAGACCTCGATATCATCGTCTATTCCACCAGGAATAATCTGCTCGCTTGTGCCATTGAAGGTCACAGCTAACACCTGGTAGGTATTCTGAAATGTCTGCGTGGCTGCTTCCTTCCAGATGTCCCCAAGCTTACCTGTACCGTCGTCACTGCCAGGGCAGACAAGCGGGGGGCCCCTCCTGGCCGGATAACAGGAATTCACTAAGGAGGTATGTCCCTTCAGCCTTTTAACCGTCTCACCTGCTGCACCGTCCCACACTGCCACTGTTTTGTGTGTGGATGCTGAGAAGAGCATACTGCCATCTGTGTTATAATGCAGTTCCATCACTGCTCCCCCGTGTCGCTTCAGTGTTGCACCGTTATCACAGTCACCATAGACATTCCACAGTATCCGTCGGTCGAATCCTGCAGATGCTAAGGTGGATCCATTGGGGTGAAACTTGCCGCAGTACACTTCCCCTTCATGTCCTGAGAGAAGCATGATTGGGGCTTAAGGGAGGAACACCTTGGAGGCCCCGCAGGCAACACAGCTCCTGGTGTGGCCTGCTGCTGTCCCGCTCCGGGGCCCGACCCCGCCACTCCCAACAGCCACTCATGCCGCTGCCTCTTGACTGGAACCAGCGGCAACTCTGGACCCTTGCACGTCTGTTGTTCAATCATGGCAGTAGCCGCTCTCCTCGGCCTATTCATTTGTTTAAGAAGCCTTTTCTTTTATGGACAGTAAAAAAAAAAAAAAAAGCAACTTGAGTTGCGCAAAACTGACAGATTCTGAGTAAGTGGAATCAATGAAGGGAGATTTCATTATTAAAGACTCTAAATTATAGGCTGCCCCTTGGCTGGCCCCAGAATGGCCTTGGATGGCCCTTAACATGTGGGCCTTCTCCTTTACCAGAACTTTCCTTTCCTTTCGCAGGCAGATGTGAGTCCAGAAATGTGTCAGAGGCCTGTGCCGGCCGTGGGGTGGGAGGCTCAGAACTGGCTGCCGAAGAGGGCGAAGGACCAGCCAAGTGAGGGCGTGGTGGGCGGGGACCTGTCATCCCCAGATCGGGCCTGTTTCGCCTCTGGCCTCTCCGGATAAAGGGTCCTTCACAGAACGCTCCATTGGAGCTTTTTATCCGTCTGGGGGCCTTTCTCCCTCCCCTCTTTTCGCTGCTGTTTTTCCCTCTACCCTGCTCGCTGAGCCTGGCCATTTCTTGCTCCCCCCCCAGTCTGCCCCTTGCCTACTTGGCTTTCGTGCTGAGGAGGGACGTCCTCGGGGGCAGGCCCCTCGTCGTGTTTATCTCTGGGGCTCGAGTCCTAATTATTGAAGAAATAACCAAATGAGCAAATACGTGAATGAGCGGGTGAACACTTTCCCCCAAACATCTGGTATTTTTTTATATCATAACCACCCATCTTGGAGGGACGTTTGTAGCGGGGCCTATCTGTCTGATTTTTCTGAAAGATGCCGTTTCCATGGTGCCTGCGTGGAAACAAATGGGGCACGGAAACCCCTCTTGCGCACCATGGGCTTTCTTAATCCGGTGCAGGACTTTCCGTGTCTGGACCTTACGGTTTCTGAATCTTCGATGAGTGGAAGCAGAGATAAAACAGAACGTCTCAAACTGCCAAATATGTGGCTTTGGGGTGGCCGCCGTGTCCGTTCCGGAAGGGATCTGCTGGTCATTCAGACAGACGTCATTGTCCTCGGGTGAGCCCCAGATGTTGGCAAAATAATCCAGGAGCAAATAAGTCCAGCGGGGATGTTAAGGGTTCTGTTTATAGAGAAAGAAAAGTATTACCAAAGCTGTATAAGTTGGCAGTTGAAATGAGCAAGTATTTTGAATCGGAGGTATGTTTCCGCACACCTACCCGCCTCCTCCTTCCTGCCACACTGGTCCCCCCGCCCTGCTGGGCGGGCTGTGGTGGCTTTTGGAGGACATCTGACCACCTCTGGCTGCCCCTCACTTGAGGCACAACCCCAACTGCACTTTGAGCCCAGCTGGTGGGGAGACCCACCCCCAGATTCTGCTGGGGACCCAGCTCTCCCTGGATGCTGCTTTTTGTCTCTGAAATTGTCTCCCTTGGCAGATCCCCGTCTCCTTTTGTGCCCCAACCCTGACCCCCTTTGTCCCTCCATTTCACTTTCCTTCTAACCGAGGGTGGCTGTCCCTGCATCCTTGCAGGCGGAGAAGTCCCGCAAGTCAACTCGTCTACTTGGAGCTCTAACTTGTCTGGCCTTCGCTGGCCCAGTGGAGTGGCCCTTCGGAGAAAGGCCATAATCTGTGGTGGGCTGGGGAGGAAGGGCGTGCTTCCTTTGGGCTGCGGGCTGAAGTTATAATATGTTGCTGAGGTTTTCTATCTGTAACCCATTCATGCATTCATTCACAGTCATTTTTTAAAAATATATATTCTTATTGATTTCAGAGAGGAAAGGAGAGGGAGGGAGAGAGAGAAATATCAATGATGAGAGAATCATTGATTGGCTGCCTCCTGCACGCCCCCTACTGGGGATCGAGCCCGCAACCTGGGCATGTGCCCTTGACCGTAATCGAACCCAGGACCCTTCAGTTTGCAGGCTGACGCTCTATCCACTGAGCCAAACCAGCTAGGGCTACTGCCATTTTTTGATGTCCTATTATGTGCAGGGCCTGGTGCTTGGAGTTGGGAGACAGAGACAAATAATCTACAGGCTCTGCCCGTGGGAGCCTGCAGCCTGGAGGGGCAGGTGGCCAGCAAAGTGCACGCTGATGGGGCAGAGGAACAGATGACACTGGGCATTGCACAGGGCACCGTGGAGCTCAGAGGAGGGTCCCTGATACTCCCGGGGGTCGGCTGCCTCTCAGGGGGTCGCTCCATCCACAACATCCTCGGGAGCTGCCGAGGAGCTGAGGGACCCTCTCGAGAATCGCTGACAAGAAACACGCTGGGGTTGGGTGGGGGGAGGAAAGAAACGTGCCATCTTTTCCCTCATGTTCTTTGGCCAGAGCGTGAGGGGCTGGGAGAGGCTGAAAGTGCCCCAGAGTCTCCGCCACAAGAAAACCAAACAAAAGGAGCCCGCATGCTGAGTGGCTCCTCTGGCCCGAGTTGCATTCCCAGAACAAGCCCCTAAGTATAGAATAACTGGTTCCGTTTGTGGATGAGGCTCGCTGAGCTTAGTCCCTTGTCCAAGGTCACACAGATGGTAAGGGCAGAGCCTAACCCTCCCCTCCCTGTGTGGTCCCTCTCCTGATGCAGAACTTCTCTTCCTCCACATGCTTGTCGGTCCCCACACATTCTTCCCCCTTCCCTCTCGGCCCAGAGCAGACCCTGACCCGTGGGCAGCAGACCTTCCTAGTGGCATGCGAGCGGGTAGCACCAGCACTGCAGGCACAGGCCTCCAGGGGGTGGGGTGGGGGGCCCTGCAGATTTCTGTTTAGTTCCAGGGCAGCGTTGCTGGCACCGAAGCCAGAGCAGTTTGCATGGAATGTGTTTCGAGGATGTTCTTCCGTCTTGTGTGTTTCAGGGGCTGAGGTGTCCGCCATTACTCTGCAGTGGGGCAGTGGGGTGAGATGGGAAGAGAGCTTGCTTTGGCATCAGACCCCCCTGGGGTTCAATGCTGGGTTAAGTAGGAAGGAGCAATTCCAAGATTAGGGAATAAATATTGAAAGAAACATAGCTGAGATATTCTTTATATATAATTTTTTAATTTAATTTTTTTGGATGACATTTGTCGGTAAAATTATATAGGTTTCAGGTGTACCATTCTATAATACCTCCTCTACATGGTATTGTGTGTTCACCACCCCACGAGGAGATATTTTTTTAAGCAGCAGCTGCCTTCCCCCTCCCAGATTCTTCATAAAGGAGGGAAATGGGGGCACCCAGCAGTTGACAGGACACCCTCTCTTTCATGGATGCCCCAACTGAGTTCTACTGCCACCTTGGGGAACTTTCCTCCAAACCCCCTTCAGCTGAATGAGAAAATTATCTCCTCGCCTACTTGGGCTTCTAGTGACAAAAACCCAACTCGGACTAGGATATGTGGGGGAAAGGGTCCAGTGGGGACACTGATGTGGCCCACAGAGCACAGGAGAGCTGGCAACTGGTAAGACAGGGACCGGGGCAGGATCTGGAACTCCAGAGCCTGGAATGCAACCCGTACTTTCTGCTTCTCTCCACAAGATAGTTTCACTTTCTGGCCTTCCCCATGAGCTTGGAACTGTGGCCATTCATGGATTCCAAGCTTGCATCTTAGCTTCATTAGTAGGGAGCAAAGGGGCTCTTGGTTACAGTTGCCAAGTCCCAGGGAAGGTCTCTGATTGGTCCAGTTTCCATCAGATGCTCAGCCCTGGACCAATCACTGTGTGGCCAGGGAGGCAGGGTCATGGAGGAAGAAGGCAACTTCCACAGGCCATGTAGGCAGGGGTTGGGGGAAGTTCCCCCAAAAGGGAATAGAAGAAGCAATCCAGAAGAAGGAGGGGTGCTGGGTCGACCAAGCACTAAGTGGCCCTTTCCCCTCATAAGAAGCTCATTCACAAAGCTCAGTGGCTGGCTTCCTGCTTTTCGGAGCCAAAGGAAGCCAACCCCAAGTCACGGCTCTTGGGTGATTATGGGGGTGTGGTGGGAAATATCAGAGCAGCTCAGATTGCCATTTTAGGAAAAGTCTTTTCATCCACAATTCCAAAGGGTGTTATAGCAAGTATTTTTGTCTTTCTACTTCACAGACAAGAAACTGAGGCCCTAAGGTTGTCCAGTGAGTTGGGAACAAAACTCAAATCAAAACTGGGGTGTCCTGACTCTGAGGTCCTGTAGGCAGTTTCTTCAGGGACTGAGGCAGGACGTAAGCCTGGCTCCAGGCCCTGAACCTCACTCTGGCCAGGAAGGAAGAGGTTCTCCAAGGTCAGCCTGTCCTTCCCCGGACATGTGCAGAGTGCTCACTGCGGGTCAGGTTCAGGACCAGATGTTCACGCCTCATGCCCCCACCCTCCAGATAAAACCTAGTGACCACACAGGGTGGTGAGTGCAGCCGCAGGAGGGCACCTGGCCTGGGTGGGGAAGAGGAGGGAGTGGCCCAGGGGGGCTTGTCAGAGGAAGTAGCCTTTGAGCTGGATGTAGAAGGGTGAGCTTGACAGGGAGCGAAGGTGGAAGTGCATTATGGGTCAAGGGAGCAGCAGCTGTGAAGGCACAGAGGCACACAGGAACGTGCATCTCCTTGTCCTGACCCCAGGAGCAGCCAGACCTCTGCACTGAGTAGGTAAACCTGCTAATAACACAAAGCTCTCTCAAGGTCAACTCCTGTCCTCCGTCTCCCCGCAGCACCAGCATCATTATCCCAGCTTGAAGGGTTTACTTCTTGCCCTCAGTTCCACTCCCTACAACCTCTTGCTCCCCCATCAGGCTCCTGGTACAGGCCTCAAAGCCCTCTGCCCGTGACCTGTTCCTGATGATAGACTCTGCCTCTGTTTCAGAATCCCGGCGAAGGGCCATCTTTGAATACCACCGTGTGGAGCTGGACCCCAGCAAGGTCACCAGCACGTCGGCCGTGGAGTTCACCCCATTGCCAAGTAAGCAGGCGTGATTCCTACTGACAGGGAAGGCAGTCTAGGACAGTTGTGGCCTAGAAAGATCTTTGGAGTCACAGACGGAGTGCCATTCCCAGGCCCACCACTGACCCCTGTGTGGGTATGGCCACCGAGCAACTCTGGGCCTCCATTTCTCATTTGTCACCTGGGCCTAACACCGCCTCCCTCCCGGAGCATTGGTCAGGGTGTGAACCACAGCAGGGAGAGTTGAGGACACAGACGGCAGGTCTGTCACTACCTGGCACTTCTCGGGCCTGGGGTGTGGTCTGTGCTTGACAGACGACAGCTACTGTTGTTCACACATCATTGAAATCCAGGAGAGAGGTGTCTCTCAGAACGTAGACGGAGCCCCAGGAAAAATAATCCAGGAGCAGAATGATCCATCAGGGAGAGAAGGGTGGAAATGCATTATGGGTCAATGCATTATTGGTGTATTTTCCTCAGAGGAGAGGGATGCTGGAGTCAGAGGCCATCAGAGGATTTTTGCCAGCAGCTCTCCAAGAACCATGGGCCCTGGCCCTCTGCCCTCTCTGCACCCCACGCACCTACAGGTGTAAGCAGGTCATGGCCAAGGCCCCTGTTGCTGCTGTTTACCCAAAGGATCAGGGTGGGATGCTGGTCAGGATCCGGTCGGAGCAGCTGGGAGGCTGAGGGAGAGGACAGCACTCCCGACCTTGGATTTTTAAAGAGGGTTTTAACTTCTTTTGTCTCGCGGTACCTCCCAGCTTCGGAGGCTATGGCCTTTTCCCTGCCCTCGGGGCCATTCCTTGCCTGTTTCCCCGACCCCCACCTTCTCCTCTTCCCTGGAGGCTGTGGGAACAGAGGGTGGAGAAAGACCCCCACCTTCCCCTCTTCCCTGGAGGCTGTGGGAACAGAGGGTGGAGAAAGACCCCCACCTTCCCCTCTTCCCTGGAGGCTGTGGGAACAGAGGGTGGAGAAAGACCCCCACCTTCCCCTCTTCCCTGGAGGCTGTGGGAACAGAGGGTGGAGAAAGAAGAGGAAGAGGAGGCTCTCGAATGCTAGGTCACATGTCCTCCCCTGGAAATGAGGAAGGACCCAGACACCATGGGGTCACAGGGCTAGGACGAGTTGCAGGCCTCAGCCCTCCCTCTGGGCCAGAAAGGCCTGGGGCCTGAGAACTGGTGGTCTCTTAAGAACTGCTGAGAGCAAATCTCAGATCCTAGGGCTTGAATAACACTTCATGTAGGAGCAAGGACATCCAAGAACAGGGCTAACTGACTGCCTGGGCGGGCGGAAGAAGTGAACTGTCCTGGGAATGAGTTTCTGGGACACTGTTTGTACGTGTGAGCTGTTCCCACCGCTCCAGTGGATGTGGTGAGCACTGACTAGCACGCAGGACATCCGAAATGCAGATGAGAAATAAAGGTCAGTGGGTCTTATCAACACCCACGAGGCACCCAGGGTTTGTTTTCAGTTTAACCAGGGCCATTTAGGGGCCTGCAGAGTCACTGGGATTGGCCAGGACATGGACTCCCCTGTGGGTGCAGCTGGTGGGGGCGGGGACAGTGTTATGGAGGCTGTGATTGGAGCCCCTGGGAGGCCAATTAGCTTTGTCCTCCGAAAACTGCATCCCCCACTCCCCCAGCCCAGGCTCGCTCCCTTACCTATTGAGGCTGGGATTATCCAAGATTCTTCCAGAGGTGTGGACAGGCCATCTCGAAGCCCCTGCACTCCTTGGCTGGTCCCTCTTCTAGAAGACGCTCATGAAAAGGCAGTGTGGGGTGAGGGCAGGTGCTGGGGCAGAGGGACCCCACAGAGGCTGAGTGCTCAGACCCTCTGCTCAGACAGACCCTCATTCACACCCAGACCGGCCACTCTTAGCTCAGTGACTCCCCGCAAGCCTCAGTTCCCTCTTCTGTACAATGGGGACAACAACAGCATCTAGATAACGGTAAACATGTTAACTGCCTCCCACATGCCAGGCACTGTTCTAGGCCCTCTGGACACGCAAGGGAGCAAACCGGCCAGAGCTCTCATTCTCAGGCCAGGCCAGTGTCTGCTTATTTCCTGCCTGTGGCTCTCCATCCACCCTTCCAGGCCTGCAAAGACCTGGCAGACAAACGGACGCGGTGCCGCCTGCAGTCAGTCCCTCCCACAAAGCATCTAATGGTGTCCACTCTGTGCCCACGACGGCTTTTCTCCCACTCGCCAAGGGCTGGTTCCCAGCTTCCATCGTGGTGGGTCCTGATTGACGGATTGTGGGAGAGTCCCATGAAAACGCACACAGCGAAGAAATGATGTTTATTGAACGAGGGGTCACTTTTCTGTAGTTGGTTGTCGCGTCTTCTATCAATGTGCTCTGTTCAGCTGCTCATGAGATGAGCCTTCTATTGCCGCTTTTCTGGGTGAGGGCCTGTCTCTCCTTATAAAAAAGTGCGTGGGCTTTGTGGCAGCATCAGCTCAGGGCCTGAACCCCTGCCCCCCTCCCCAGGAGACAGAAAGAAGGAGGGAAAGAAGGGAGGGAAAGAAGGGAGGGAGAGGCGGAGGAATCAGGGTTGGACTCAAGTGAGGGAACTCCAGGGTCCCTGCTAGTCGGAAACTGCAGAGTTCAGTAAGGACTCGGCACTCAGGAAAGTTGTACTTTTGGGGGGGCCTGGTCTTGAGGGGCCCCTGCCTTCTCTCTTGCAGCCTGCCTGCAGCATCGGAGCTGCGATGCCTGCATGTCCTCGGACCTGACCTTCAACTGCAGCTGGTGCCACGTCCTCCAGAGGTTTGTGCCCGGACTGACCCTCTGGTTCCCACAGGCAGTCTGTGGAGGAGGGGCAGAGGGTAGCATGGCCCGGCTCCTTGCCTCAGGCCTCATTGCCAAGGTGACGGGATCGCTGGCTAGTCCACTCTGACCCTGAGGACAAGAAGGTCACAGAAATGAGCTTCTCCCTGCGGCTTGTGACCAGTTTAGGTGCCTGTGTGGCGGGGTCCCTCTGATGACATTGGACTCCTAGAAATCCCAGCTACCGCAGCCCCCTCCTCACACCTGGAAAGGGTTGGTTGGTCCTAGGGCGGGGCTTCTCAGAGAGGCCCTCAGCCTCCAGCGCTCCGGAATCCGAGAGCTGAGGCTCGTGGATCCCTGGGACATGCCCCAGGCCCTGCATCGGCATCTCTGGGAGAGAAGCCCCGGAGCCTGCATGTCAACGTGGTGCCTCATGTGCACACACGCGTGAGACCTGCCGGCTCAGAGACGGGGTGACCCAAAGACCCATTGCTGTTGGGGTGAGAGCTCCAGGACCCCAGGAGGGCTTTCTCAGGCTGCAGCAGGGTTTCCTGAAAACCAGGGGAATGGAAATGCCAGGCATCAGTGGGAAGCCGGGGCAAACAAAGCTGTGTTTGCTTGGTTTGAGGAGGAGAGGCGGGTTCAGGGATCAAGTTCGTAAACCCAGCTCATCTTCCCCTCCTGGTCCTGAAATCATTTCCTCCCAGATGAGGCTCAGAAGTTGAGCCCTGTTCTCCTGTCCGAGATAAGCAAATGGCAGAGGGCCGCTAGGTCTCTCATGAGAGTGGGATGGCCCATGAACTCCGAGAGCCTTTAAGGCAATCTTGAAAATTGCAAATTACAGCGTCCCCGAGTCCCCTACAGCTGTGATGCATCTGTCAGCGTTTCTTTGCTCCTTTCCAATATCCTGGCGTAGAAATAGAAGCCATCGCCTTTACAGGCGGCCTGCCAGCACACAGGACACAGGTCCGGCTGGGAGGAGAGAGAGCCCCCCCCCCCGCCCCCCACCTCCTTCCCCGTCACGCCTCCCAGGTGCTCCTCCCACAGCTTTTATTCACTGTTTGTTTTCTCTGTAAGAGGGGCTGGGGCTATGTGGTCAGAGAAACATGAGTGAGGAATGCATCGTTATTTTAACTCCTCAAATACCAAACAGCGTTTTGCAAAGTGTCCAGGGCCCTTCGCATGAAAGTTAGCCTCAGAGAGAATACACAGGGGGGACCCCAGGTGGGTTCTTTTATGAGTGGAGCCTCGCGCAGCGTGGCCCATCTTGTGCACTTTGAAGTTCGAGAGCCACCGTCTCGGCGGCATGGGGCGATAACCCAGAGGCGCTCGGATGAGCCCTGGAACCCTGGGGCTGGCTGCCATGGCGTGACTCAGCATCCAGCGACAGCTGAGCCATGAGAACTGCAAAATGGGTCAGATGGAAGCAGACCTCTCACTGACAGCCCCACGGAACGCATGCGCCCAATCCCAGATCTTCACTCTGGTGCCAGGGACCATGCCAGTTTCATAGGGTCGGTCAGGTTGGGGGAGGGCAGGCCTCGGTGTGGTCACTGCCTTTGCCGTCGTCTATCAGCTACAGGACAGAGGTGCTTCATCAGAGTGTGCAAGGCTGACGTGGTTCTGGAAACCTCCGCTCTTCAGGTGCCCGTGGGCCTGGGCTCAGCCACTGCCAGCTCTCTGGAGCCTCGGCTCCATCGAAGAGCTCTCTCCAGCCCCGAAGAGGTCAGAGGGCAGGGCTGGCATACTGGGGCCGGCCACCGTGGCCTCTCCCACCAACAGCTGCTTGCAATCACCATGTGGACCCGTGGCTCACCCTCTGCCCTCCACCGGCTCGGCCCTCTGCAGGCTCCCAGGCCTTCCCCTCCCTGCCCTGGGCCTGGAGCTGATTTAGACAATTTCACTGACCTTTTTCCTGTCATCCCACATTGCCCCCCGGTGGCCCACTCTGGAGTCTAAGGGTGACCTTAACTCCAGGATCTGGCTCAGGAAACGAGCCTTCCCACACCATTGGGAGGGTCCCAGGAGATGGTGCAGGAGCGGCATGTGGCTGAGGCAGCACCTGGCATTCAGAAGGCACTCAATAAACGGCCATTGCTGATGCCCTTCTTCTCTGAATCTGGGTTGGTTGGCTCAGGGCTTAGGATGTGATGCTCTTAGACCAATGATAAAGGCTCAGTCCTCGAAGGGATCATTGTGGCTTAAAAGAAATGTTAGTTCCCATCCTCCAATAGTGCCCCTAACCCTCCGTCCCCCACAGCAAGGGCACAGAGGACCTGAGACAGAGGAGTGTGGGTGGCTCGGGGCAACAGGCGAAGCAGCTCAGAGGCATCTTCAGAAGGAACGCTGCCGGTGCCCAGGAGCCTCGGCCCTCAGCCGCCCCGTTCTCGGGCAGACGCACAGGCAGTTGCTGGTGCAGAAAGTGAACTAGCCATGAGTCCTTTCTTCGCACTGGTGGCACGTGATGTTATTTTCCCAGGCAGATGTCCCTGCACTTGAGTAGGGCTTGATGGATTCCCCTGGCACCAAAGAGTGGAGATCGGAAATTTGAGCACGAGGCCATGGAGAACATTCTCTGGTTTATCCTCACGCCGCCACCCCTTCCCTAGCCAAGTGCTCGGCGCCTTGCAGCCCAGCTGAACTGCGCAATGTCCTCTCCGGGAGCCCTGGTCGGCCAGTTTTTCATCTCTGCCAGCCTGTGGCAGGACCCTCCTGTCTGCCCTTTAATGTCACACAGGGCAGGGTGTTGGCTAAACCTGCTGATGTCCAGCGTCACCCAGCCTCTCCCTGCCAAGTTCAGGCCCTGCCATGCCAAAAAAGGGGTCTCGAGGAATGAACAAGACTTCTCCAGATGAGAACACGCGTGTGAATTCCCTGGATTTTTAGCAATTTCCGGCGGCCCCAATTCAAGGGGATCTGAAAGGTCATTGGAGGTCATGGGGTCTGTCTAGCCCCCTACACACTCGTCTGGGCAGGGGAGGTCTTGGTCCTCCGGAGCAGGGTCAGAAAGAAAGCGAGGGTTTCCCAAATGCCTTCCCCTCCTCCTGGGAAAGGAATAGAGGGGCCAGGAGGGTCTGACTCCTGATTCCACAGCTGCCTGGTGCTGAGGGCAGCTGCCCAGTGGTCTCGGGGAGCTTGACCACCGAGCCCAGGGAGAGCTGTTGCTGAATGGGGGGAAAGGAAGGGGCGAGCTTCTCTATCCACTCCCACACCCCCACCTCCACCTCTGACCTTTGGTTCCCCCTGCAGGTGCTCCAGTGGCTTTGACCGCTACCGCCAGGAGTGGCTGGCCTACGGCTGTGCCCAGGAGGTGAGGCTTACCTGAGCCAGGCTGTGGGGAGCAGCAGGGCTGTCAGCAGGCCCTCGCCTGGTAGCTCTTCTCGAAGGGTCTGGTTCTCGGTGAAATTGTTCCCTCCACCTGGGACTTGGATCCTCTGGGAGGCTGTACCCCTGGTGACATTCGTGAAGCAACTGCGGCTCCAGCCTTCAGCTTTTGGGGGCGGCAGTCATTCTGGGTGTGAGGAGGCTGTCCCAGGCTCCTCCCATTTAGCATCCCATACCTGTTCTTTCTCACTAGTGGAATTTCCCAGAATGCTCCGCACTTTGATCCTGGGTGGGGAGTGTCCTGTTGTCACCCCTTATACTAACACGTGGGTCATCCATGTGTCCTTTCTCCCTCCCTTCCCCTCTCCTTCTCTTCTTGCAATGCAAGCACACGCCCCAGCATGCTGCCCTACGTTTGCTCTGATTTACTCCTCACATGTCCCCAGGAGCTGGGGCTGCTGCCCCACTGACCAGAATGGGAAACTGAGGCTCAGAGAGGTTTAGTGACTTGGCCTGCATCTCACGGTTGGTGAGAGGGCAAAGGTGCTGGGCCCAGCATTTGAACGTAAACCCCCAGGTCCCACTGTTTTATTAGGAAGGCTGGGTGAGCAGTCTTTTTCTGGCCTTAAAAGAATCTTGTCCAGCGGCCTACTTCTACCGTTGGCCATTGGTGAATGTACAGATTTGTTCTGTTTATTTAAAGTTGGCATCTCGGCGCCTTCCTTGAGGAAGGATTCAAAACAGTAGCCAGGGTTCCTCAAACTACGGCCCCAGGCCACATGCGGCCCGCTGAGGACATTTATCCGGCCCGCCGGGTGCCGCTGCCTGTCCTGCTTAGCAGCTGACTCGTCCCGGGCCCGCAGTGCACATAGGAATTTGTTCATAGTTTTTTTTTTAAACTATAGTCCGGCCCTCCAACGGTCTGAGGGACAGTGAACTGGCCCCCTGTTTAAAAAGTTTGAGGACCCCTGCAGACGGACTCATTGCCCTTTAAGATAAAATGCTTTCAGGTCTGGCCAGTGTGGTTCAGCAGCTGAACGTTGACCCATGAACTAGGAAGTCACAGTTTCGTTCCCTGTCAGGGCACATGCCGGGGTTGTGGGCTCGATCCCCAGTAGGGAGCGTGCAGGAGGCAGCTGATCAATGATTCTCATCATTGATGTTTCTATCTCTCTCTCCCTCTTTCTTCCTCTCTGAAATCACTATATATATATATATATATATATATATATATATATATATATATATATATATATACTTTTAAAAAGATAAGCTGCTTTCAGGATAAAGTGGAAAGCTTAAAGGATGCAGGGCACAGCTTTGGCTGGATCGCCATGCTTGGACCATGCATGGAACCTTAAATGTTCTGATCACCCAGGGATGAAAGTGCCCCCACCGTCCTCATGTGTGTGGCGCGCCCATCGGCGAGGCCTCTGTCCAGGGCAGCCCGGTCTCTCTTACAGGCAGAGGGCAGCACGTGTGAGGACTTCCAGGACGAGGGCCACTACTCATCTTCCCCTGGCAGCTCCTTCAGCCCTTTGGATGGAGACCACAGCACCACCTCCTCCTCCCTCTCCTTGGACAGCCTCACCACAGAAGGTAACGTCGGGGGAGGAGGGAGAGGAGCCCTGGGGAAGGGCGACTGCCCTGGAGTATCACCCTCTCTGACAGGGATTGTCTCAGGGCCTCAAGGTTCTGTGAGGATTGCTAGTAAGATGAACTGAGATATTGTACGAAATCCCTGGCTCTGGGCTGGACAATCACCTCCCCCCGCAGCCCTGACGTGGGCCAGCACAGCATTAGAGCCTGGGGTGGCGTCCCCTCCTTCTAAACTTGGTTCTGCTTCTCACCAGCAAGTGACCCCACGGGGGGTCTCTGAGCCTCAGGCCCCTCATCTGTGAAAGGACAGGGCAATTCTTATTCCCAGTTGCGGGCTCAATCTCCAATAGGGGGCGTGCAGGAGGCAGCCAATCAATGATTCTCTCTCATCATTGATGTTTCTCTCCCTCTCCCTTCCTCTCTGAAATAAAATAAAATTCTATTACAAAATAAATAAAATAAAATGACATAGATGGTGGTGGAGGTGCTGGAGGGGGAAGAGGAACAGGATGCAAGTTGGCAGCCCTAAACTGTGGACGGGTCCCGTTGGTTTAGAGTGTTGCTGCTTAAAGCAGTCTTAGAGCATTCTCCCGACAGGGAACCCCCGCTTTCCTTTCCCCATAGGACTTCGGGGAAGAGCCACAGGCAGGGTCAGCCACTGGAACGTATTTAGGAAGCTACAGGACACACACCTTGAGGTGGAGAGAGACTGGGTGTTGGTGTGGAAATCTGTCCTCCACGTCGTACCCTAGGGGAGGTCTCCAGGCAAATCTGATCTTTTAAAAAATTTTTTTAAGTTGATTTCAGAGAGGAAGGGAGAGAGAGAGAGAGACATCAATGATGAGAGAGAATCATTGATCAGCTGCCTCCTGCAAGTCCCGCACTGGGGATCGAGCCCACAACCCAGGCATGTGCCCCGACTGGGAATCAAACTGTGACCTTCTGGTTCCTAGGTTGATGTTCAATCACTGAGGCACACCTGCTGGGTGGCAAATCTGATCTTGTGACACATTCACCCCCTCAGCTTCCCTTTGCCCCTTAGGAGAACATGGAAGGTCCTCAACGCGGTGCCAAGCAGCCGTGCCCCACCCCAGCCTCACTCTCCACCCCCTGGGGCACTGGGCTGCTCTTTATTTCTCAACTGGCCAAGTTCTTACTGACGCTGGGCCTTTGCCCATGCTCTTCCCTCCGTCTGGAACCCTTTCCTCAGCCCTCCTCCTTGTCTCCCTTGGTCTGGTGAGGCCCCCAGTCAGAGCTTCATTAGGCTGAATCTCAATTGTCCCTCCCTCCATCCAACCTGTTAACTCCCTGAGGGCGGAGACCAAGTCTATCCTCAGTGCCTATTCCCAGTGCTCAATTCATAGCTGACACTCAATGAGTATTTGCTGAATGAACGAATGAATGAATGAATGAATGAACACGAGACTAGGAAAAGCTGGCTTGTTCACGGCCTTCTACCATTGCACTGCTGTGTGACTTTGGGCAAGTCACCTCCCCTCTCTGTGCTTCAGTTTCCTTGCCTCTGAAATGAAGGGTTGGGCTGAACCTCCCTGAAGTCCCATCCAGACCTAGAGTGACAAAGGCCGTAATGATTCCACTAATCTCCCGCCTTCTCTCCTTTCTTTTGGAAGATGACACTAAGCTGAGTCCCCATGCGGGAGGAGATGGTGAGTACAGAGCTGCCTGCCCTCTCCAGAGCCCAGCTCGGAGCCACCCCAGAGGGGCTGCCGCAGTGCCTGGTCTCCGCTTGCATTCTCGGTGGGGGAGGGGCAACAGCAGCAGCCTGCGCTTCCTACACCTCCTGCTGGGTGGGAAGGCAGGGGCTTCCCGGCACAGGCCCCCTAGATTGAAGGAACATGTATCTCCATTAGAATTCCCCATCTTAGGAACCTCCTGTGGTTCTCTGCTCTTGAATATCCACCCCCCTAAAACGAGAGAGAGGAGGCGATGGGGCTGCACCAGGGCAGCGTGGTGGTGTGCGGCCTGTGGCCTCACCAAGAGCGAAGAGCATCTTCTCTCGCATCAACTTTCCTTTGACTCCCCACCTGGGCTGGCAGAGAGTACCTCAACCTTGTTCACCATTTTTATAGGGTGCCGGAAGGTGGGGTCCCCTCCCCCGGGATTACCTGGGAGGCCAGTCTCGCTGATGAGGTGTGGTGGCCCCACCTTTCCTGCTTTTGCCCAGAGCCAGCTCAGGCCTTTGCTGCCAACTCTGCAAAGGGGAGGTGGGAGTGCCCCTAACTCCAGGGCCTGGGCGGTTGGGGTCCAGCAGGAGAGAAGAGGCTATTAATGCAGCGCAGTTTGATGGTGGCTCCCACCAGAGGTGGAGTGTTCTTCTGTGGGCAGCAGGTGTGAGTGTGTGTGTGTGTGTTGGGGGGTGTGGGCGCAGGGTGGAGGGGCGCAGCTGACCACATTCCCCTCTCTACATCATGTGTGCATTAGCCCAAGTCCTGACCATCAGATCCCCAGGGTCACTGCAGGCTGCTGGCTGGCTGCTGGGCAGGTCAGGGGAAGCCACCTTGGGGGGATGTCTCCCCTCAGCTCCCCCACCTGTTGGCAGACAGATGCACAGACCATGCTGCCGAGTCCCCCAGGGGAATTTCTCTGCCGGGTTTTCTCTGCTTGCAGAGAAGAGGGCTTGGGGAGGGCAATGCTTTTGGATGCATGTAACAGCCTTTTAAAAATCCCATCCCACCCACTGGCCGTGCAAATACAATGAGATATTCCTGCCGTTTGCATGCTCATCTGTGTCTATTCCGTGATCTCCACATCCCTTTAGGGTCGGGAGGAGAAGCAAATAGCCAGGTGGTATCAGGAAGTTAGCTGGCACTGGCTCTGTCCTTGGACAAATCACTTCACCTCTCTGTACTTCCATGACCTCAGCCACACAGGAAGGTGGGACTGGATGAGCTTCTTAGCTCAACCGTCTGTGGAAATACTCCATTTCCTCCGTGGAATATATTTCAAACGCCTGGGATGTTCTCCGAGAGTGGCTGCTGGTTTATTAGCCTTCAGATGACCTCGCTCCTCTCTTTTATTGAGCTCCTACGATGGGTTGGCCTTTTTTCCCCTAAGCGCTGAGGACATAGAAAGGCATAAGACACTGTCTCTGCCCTTCAGGGGGTCACAGTCTGGTGTAATGGACAGTGACAGGTAAAAATGTGGCCATTTTGCTACCATAATACCTGGAGCTTATTGAGGTCCTCTGAGATACTTGTCAGTACTTGACAAGCATTATTGGAGCTTATTGAGGTCCTCTGAGATACTTGTCAGTACTTGACAAGCATTATTTTGTTTTAACCCTCACAATAACCCCAGCAGGTCGTGATTATTACCCTTGTTCTGCATAAACAATCATTGAGACACGGAGAGGTTAAATAATGTGCCCCAGGCCACACAGCTAGTAAGGGGCAGAGTCTGGGTTTGAATCCAGGCAGCCAGATTCCAGCTCCCAAACTCTTCACCTGTCACATACCCGGTGTGAATTCCCTAAAAGTACTTATGTGGCCTGGGGATCAGCGAGAACTTCTCTTGGTGATCCTTATTCCATCGACATTTGGGCAACTGGAAGCGATTTTGAAAAACCACCTGAACCGTGCCAAGAATGTGAATGCCCTGCTCAGGATTCTACCGGCTCCAGCCCCACCTTTGTGTGTATTTGATAAAGTAGACCGAAGGTGTCAGCTTGCGTCTCTGGGGCTCTGTCAGCACCCAGGACACCATGGCCCCACCTTCCCTGCTCCCTGCAGCAGCCCTGCCCTAATGGTCTCTCCACAGGCCTTCAGAACAACCTGTCCCCCAAGACCAAGGGCCCCCCGGTGCACCTGGGCACCATCGTGGGCATCGTGCTGGCGGTCCTCGTTGTGGCGGCCATGATCCTGGCGGGGGTTTACATCAGCGGCCACCCCACTTCCAACGCCGCGCTCTTCTTCATCGAGGTTGGCTCCCCGCGCTGCTTCTGCATCTGTGTTTCCCTGGCCATTCAGTACCTGCCTCTCCCCAGCTCATCCCTCTCCCGCCACACGCCTGGCTCCTGTTCCCACCTGAGGAACCTGCACCGACTCCATCCAGGCCCATCTCACACTGGCTAGTGCCCTTTTAGTCCCCAGGCCCCAGGGAACGCCTCCAGGCCTCCTGTCCCGTCTGCTTTTGCTCTCTCTCTCGTGAAAT
This sequence comes from Plecotus auritus, assembly GCF_963455305.1. Lineage (NCBI taxonomy): Eukaryota > Metazoa > Chordata > Mammalia > Chiroptera > Vespertilionidae > Plecotus > Plecotus auritus. The sequence continues at coordinate 9,907,052 of NC_137774.1, forward strand.
GAGGCCCCAGGGAAAGGAAATGAGGCCAGAAGGGCCTCACATGGCCATGGAGAGCTGTGCAGCCAATCCCTAATGGTCTATGGTCCCTCGTGGCCAAACTCCAGGCCCGGTGTTCATTCAAAGCCACAATGGAACTGAGGTCTCTGCCTCTTTGCTGTGAGGGTTTTGTTTGTTTTTTAATTATTATTATTACTAGTGGCCTGGTGCACAAAATTTGTGCACGGGGGGGGGGGTTGTCCCTGAGCCCAGCCTGCACCCTCTTCAATCTTAGACCCTTCAGGGGATGTCCGACTGCTGGCCGGCCCTGCCCCCCGATGACCCCGCCACCACCTCCGGTCACCTCCCTCTGCAGGGCAACTGGTGGGGCGATCGGAGGCCCCCGCTGGCACCCACCTTGGCTGGCCTGGGGCCTGAGGGCTGGGGGCAGCTCCTGCATTGAGTGTCTGCCCTGGTGGTCAGTGTGTGTCATAGCAACCAGTCGTTCCACCAGTCGTTCTGCTGTTCAGTCAATTTGCATATTAGTCTTTTATTATATGGGATCATTTTGTGAGAGTAGGTTTCCTAAAGCTGGGGACAGTGAAACAGGAAGAGCTTAGGACAGAGGAAACAACTGGAGAGCGTGTAGGCGGGGCTGCTCGACTCACTGGAAAGTCGGAGGAAAGGCAGCCTGGAGACTGGTTCAGGGGGTTAGCCCAGGACGAGCTGCCGCTGCCCACTGCTCCCCTGGCTGCAGGTCTCCTGGGGACCCTGAGAGTTTAGGAGATGAGCGCCCAAGAGGGAAGAGAGGCCTGGGCCTGCCCCCCAGAGGGAGAGCACACTGCTGTGTGGCTTTCTCAGATCGGACTCCACAAACCACCATACCAATGAGCTTTCACCGAGGATGCTACGGTTTTGCACGGCTCAGAATTTGGAAGAGCCAGCCCACGGTTAAGCATGGGAGCGAGGCCCAGCCCTCTTCATACCGGGGCACGGAGCTCAGCAGCTCCTGTCCCAGCCCCACTCTTGGCTTCTCACCGGCTCTCCTCCTGGCACAGCGGCGGCACCTCTATGACCACTGTCTCCTTCTCAGGGTGCACAAACCCACGGACCTCATTACCCAGAGGCCCAGGTGGTTCCCTCCTTTTTGTTCCCTCAGCCGACCTGGTATCCCCAGCCCCAGGGGTGCTGCTGGGGCAGGTCTGAGGCAGGCCCAAGAATCTGCAATTTCATAAGCTCTGCACCTGACTGCTGTAGGATCTGTTCTCTCGGCATTTCCAGAGCCTCCCCGGCCATCCCCTCTCTCGCCTACTTCCTCACTTTCCACTGTCTCAGGGCTCCACTCCGAGTGTTGCTAAAGCTTTCACCTTGCGTCCCGCAGCCCTCACATCCCAGCAGCTTTCCCAGCAGCGGAGAGAGGGCCCTGACCTTCGCCCAGCTCTCAGTAGGCCCCCCCCGCACCGTGTCCTTGTAAAGAGTCTTGGTGCTCCCCGCTGTCCCTGGGGGGTGGTCCCCAGTTGGTGAGCTCGTCCCTGCTGACTTTGGTCTGTTCCCCGCAGAGGAGACCTCACCACTGGCCGGCCATGAGATTCCGCAACCACCCCAACCACTCCACCTACACAGAGGTGGAGCCCTCCGGCCACGAGAAGGAGGGCTTCGTGGAGGCGGAGCAGTGCTGAGGCCAGGTCCCACCTTGGAAGGGCAGAAAGGAAGCGGAGAAGGGATTTCTGTTGGCCTCCTCCGGACATACCCCGGCCGGGAAGATGGGACAGCGGTGGTTTGTGGTGCCAGAGCTACAGTTTGGCCCTCACCCCCCCATATGGAAGCAGGAGCAGAAAAGCAACCCCCTTTGAGTTTTTAAGGAATAACCCACTTTCATCCTCTTTTGATGCCGGGATCTCCCCTTCAATGGTCTACTCTGTAGCTGCCCCAGAGACCCCCTCCCACCTGGAGATGACCAGACCCCCTCCCCCCTGCTCCTGGTCACCTAACGCCCCTGCATAGGACACAAGAGAAACTGAGCTCTTGACTGGGGCCGCCACCTTCCAGGGTCCACAGGCTCGAGAGCTGGTCCTCGTGGCTATGGATCCGGCGCATCCCGCCCTGCTTCTGTGGCCGTGGGAGCCTGGAGAAGGAGTTCTCTCCATCCGTGAACACAGGCTCAGCAGCTCTCAGCCCTTCGCCAAGCTGCCGGAGGGAGGAGAGCCAGAGGAGAGGGGAGAAAAAAACTCGGGGGAAAATTGCATCTTTAGGCTTTGCTCCCTCAATGCGCCCTTTCTGCTGGGAACCCACTTCTGTGTCGGATGTGCGTGCAGCCTCGGCCGGGCGGCCCAGGAGGGCTCTTCATTCCAGCGGCCCGGGTGCTGTCCGTTGTGTTCACTGGCCTTTTCCTCTGTCGGTGCAGAGCTTTCCTGATTACTGTTTTTCCTCCTCCACGCGGGATTTTGGTAGCCATGAGAGAGACGCGGGTGGTTTTATGGAGACATATCCAGCAGAGAACTTCGGCTGGAGTCTGTTGAGCAGCAAAGCCACCGGAACGGTCGGGACACAGGACACTCACAGGGGAAGGAGGGACTTGTCTACGGAAAATCCTGACCTGGAGAGTTGCCTCCACCGCCTCAGCTCTGCTGAAAGTTTGGGGGTCAGAGTTTGGGGGTCAGCTCCCTAATGTAAGCTGGTTTTAAGGGAATTCTGTTCCAGAGATGAGGCGAGGCTGTTTCTGAAGAGCATTTGAAACAAAAATCTATAGCCCTGGCCCACGGGGCTCCTGTGCTTCAGAAGGTCGCTAGTTCAATTCATGCCCAGGTTGCAGGTCCAATCCCTGGCTGGGGAGTGTGCGGGAGGCAATGGATCAATGTTTCTCTCTCACATTGGTATTTCTCTCTCTCTCCCTCTCTCTAAAAATCAATAGAAAAATATGTTAAAAAACACACACACATAAAATGAAAATCTATAGCTCACCCTCATCCAAAGTAAAAAATATTGGCAGTAAATAAATGGTAAGTCACAGCCTCCACTTCGTCACGCCCTTTCACGCATTGTCACTGGGGACCCTGCAAAAGGAAGAACCTGGCCTCCTGAGGTGGGGGGGGGGGGGGGTCGGGAGTCCACAAATAGCCAGCCACATCCGAGCACTTGGCGGTGGTCTTCCAGTCACTCCATGGTTCATCCTCGCCCATGACGCTGATGACAGAGTAGGAAGCAGGCTGGCCCTCGGACCTGTATTCCTTCATAAGCCAGAGCAGGGACAGCTATGGGGAGGTCAGAATGTGAGAAAGAAAAAAGACAGTGCCACGGGGAGAACAGGTTCTTTCCAAGCTTCTGGAGACAGAAAGGTCGGGAACAGCCCTCAGGGAGAGACGCACAGCCGGGCCCTGAAATGACCCGGGCTCCCCACGGCCCTGGCCGGCAGGAGGGTGAGTGTTGCTCTGCCTGACCAGCAAAGCGTCTGGACCTGGGGTCCTCAAACTACGGCCCGCGGGCCACATGCGGCCCGCCGAGGACATTTATCCCGCCCGCCGGGTGCCGCTGCCTGTCCTGCTTAGCAGCCGACTCGTCCCGGGCCCGCAGTGCGCATAGGAATTTGTTCATAGTTTTTTTTTTTAAACTATAGTCCGGCCCTCCAACGGTCTGAGGAACAGTGAACTGGCCCCCTGTTTAAAAAGTTTGAGGACCCCTGCTCTGGACACAACGCTATGTGTCTAAATGGCCCGTGGGGCGTTCCTGTTGTGGCCCGATGCCATGCACAGGGTCCCACTCCCAGTCCAGCACGCTCCTCCCCGTGGGAGCCCCGCCAGCTGTTCTGATTCCCCAACGGAAAGAACAGGGTGATTGGAGGAGGGGCGGTGATGCGCCCAGGCCTCTGTCATAACCACGGCGGGAGGAGAACAAGTGCCCGGCGCCCTGGAGGTGGGTCAGAGAAGCCTGGCGGGCCCCTGGGAGGACAGTGCGGAGGGCAGAGGAGCTGTCTGGCAGCCAGTGGCCTGCTTGGTTTACAGCAAAAAGAACTAAAGATATGTCATTAAGAGAGGCCTCCAGGCATTAACAGCCTCCGGATGCCTCCAGTCAAAACATGTAGCCCCCGAAAAGACAGCGAGGCACTCACGGAGTGAAGGCTGGGTCCCAGCTGAGCTTAGGACCCCGGGGTTTTACTCTGAGGTTTAGCGCAGGTCGGCTGGGTAGCCGTGGAGAGCGACCAGGAGGAGACATCGGGGTCTCATGGTCAACCCTCCGGGTTGGGCTGACAGTCCAGGAAGCCACAGCAGCACTTCACGCACGATCAACCACAGAGAGCTCATGGGCTCCGTCCCACCACCCCACAGGCTTAAGCAATCTCCGAGGAAAGCAGGTGGTTGGCAGGTACCTTCTCCACAAGGTGTCTCTGGGCGTCCCCACCGTGATCCCCCTGGGAGGTAGCAGGGCAGGCAGGGGCCGTGAGAGTTCACGGTGAGAGTTCATCGCTGCGACAGGAAGTTGTAATCCTGTGAGCTAGGGCTCTGGGGAGCTGTCTGTGTTGTACCCAGAAACCGGAAGATCTCAGGGAGCCTCTGTTTCACACAAGTCTTAAGAGAGCCAACAAGAACGTGGGAAGAAGAGGGAGGAAGAGGCCAGTGTGAGAGGGGACCCTGGATCAGACTCTGAGCACAACCTCATTCGTCTTTAATCAGCCACTCTTAGGTTTGTCCAGTAAAGTCCCAGGGGGCTCTGCTGCCAGAACTAGAGTGCATCTGAGCCCAGCACCAGGAATGCCCCAGGCAGCAGACAGCATGTCCAGGTTTGACTGACTGCCCGCCTCCCTCTCGCCATGATCAGGTACCAGGTCAGCCCAGCAGACCCCTGGCTTTGCGGGCCGCTTCTTCAGCTCTCAGCCTGAAGCTGAAATGTCCTTCTGTCACTATTAGAGGTTATCCATGGACCCATGGAACCAAGGTTTTAAGTGTTTGTGTTTTACCTGTGTAGTGTACCCCGTGTGTGTATATTTCTAGGCATATATATATATATATATATACATCCTATCTAATAAAGAGGGAATATGCTAATTGACCATCACTCTGTCACAAAGATGGCTGCACCCACAGCTGAGGCCAAGTTCCTTTAAGGAGCCTTAACAAGCAATCAGCAGGGACCTGAGGCTACGCCCATCCCCACCCCCGTGGGGCTTGACAGGGGACCTCAGGCTGTGCCCCCCACCCAGCAGGGCTGGACAGGGGACCTCAGGCCATGCCCGCCCCCCCACCCTGGCATCAGGCTGGGGGACCTCAGGCCACACCCCCCACCCAGCAAGGTTTGACAGTGACCTCAGGCCTCGCCCCCTGCCCCAGCGCCAGGCCAGGGGACCTCAGGCCACGACCCCCACCTTGGCACCAGGCCAGGGGACCTGAAGCCATGCCCCCCGCCCGGCGGGGCTTGATGGGGGACCAAGGTGCGCTTCCTGTCCTGGACTGGGCTAGGGGACCTCAGGCTGCTCCCCCTACCCCAGCGCCAGGCCAGGGGACCTCAGGCCGTGCCCCCCACCTGGGCCAGGGGACCTCAGGCCGGGCTCCCCACCCAGCGGGGCTTGACAGGGGACCTCGAGGTGCACCCCCAGTGCTGGGTCAGGGGAACTCAGGCCATGCCCTCCGTCCAGCGGGGCTTGACGGGGGACCTGAGGCTGCGCCCCCCTGCCAGTGGGGCTTGACAGGGGACCTGAGGCTGTGCCCCCCTCCCAGTGCCAGGCCAGGGGACCTGAGGCTGCGCCCCCCCCCCCCACCTGGCAGGGCTTGACAGGGGACCTCAGGCCATGCCCCCCACCCAGCAGGGCTTGACAGGGGATCTCAGGCCGTGTCCCCCACCTGGCGGGGCTTGAGGGAGAACATAAAGGCACACTCCCCACCCCATCTAGGGGACCTCAGGCTACGCCCCCCGTCCTGGCGCCAGGCCAGGGGACCTGAGGCTACACCCCCTGCCCAGCAGGGCTTGACAAGGGTGGGACTGGCCGGGTCTGGATCTAGCCCAACTTGGGGAGGAGGCTGGGTTGGGTCTCATGTGATTTTGAGGCGCATGTGGATGGGTAGGGACTTGAATCTGGGTCCCCCTTTTAATGTGCACGAATTCCGTGCGCCGGGCCACTAGTGTGTGTATATATATATATATATATATATATATATATATATATATATGCATTGGATGAAGCGGCAGTGTGCTCAGCCTGTAGCTGGGCTTGTTAAATTAAGACAGTGGCAAAGCTGCCAGCCAACCACACCATTTGAAAAGCAGAGTGCTCACCACTTGAGCTAATCTCTCATCTGGTTGCGAGCAGGGTGAGAAGAGCTAAGACGCTCTCCTCTGGGTCCTGGAACAGATAACAGATTTGCTCAGAGTATTGATGGGGCTACACCCAGGCTTCCTGGCCGGGAGAAGCCACCCAGGCAGAGGGTAGACTCACAGATAAAATGCAGCGTCTCTCTCTCTCTCTCTCTCTCTCTCTCCACCCCCCTTCTTCTCCTCCGCCCTCCCAACAAAAACCGACCTGAATTTACAGCACAATTCGAAGGAGGATCTGGAGGTTGAGGGCACCTAGCTCTCCTAAATGCAATGTGTTCACATACTTAGTGTGAATTCTATGCATGGATTCTCAAATGTTAATAATAAAACCTTTTACGATTTCTGCTGTGTGCAAGATAAACGGCAAAGGATTTTGGATGCCCTTCTGCAAGCTGCGACACAGACCTTAGTCCCGATGACAGACCTCTTCTCTAAGGACCTTCATGAGGAGCCGGGAGCAGCCTCCAGCAGCCCGCCCAGCAGGAGTGTTTTCCCAGCCTCTCAGTCCCACACCCGAGAGAAGCAGCCTGGACAGAGACAGACCCCAGCTATTGATTTATTGGGGGTTTGTAAACCTCCCGGGTTTCCAATCTGCTCTCTAGAGTTACAAAACAAATCCGTGTAAGCTGATGCGGCCGCATTCTGGAAGGTTTGCATTCAAACCACTTTAGCAGCCTCGCTGTGTTTTCATTTTTGTGTTTGTGTTGTTGTTTTGCTCACAAACATGGTTAAGCAAACCAGAACAAAGAGGAAAAATGTGAACCCCTCACAGCCAAAATCAGCTATGCCAAATGTCAGTCTCCAAACAAGCCAATTTATAAATAATCAGGCCGTGTTTGCCAAATCAAGAGGAATGTGTTGGAGAAGGCAAACATGGACTGGTCCTGGTTGAGCGAGCGCCCAGCTCTGTGGGGAGTCAGAGGCAGGAGCTGTAGCCCCAGCCTGTCCCGGAGGAGCTGTGTGATGTCAGCCAAGTCACTCAACATCTCTGGGCCTCGGTGAAGTAAGGGGGTGGGAAAACAAATTGACTGAGGAAATTTTATGGCCCCATTTCCCATGAGGACACACTGAGGATCACACTGAGGATCACACAGGTGCTGCCTTATCTTATTTATTAATGTTGGTCCATACTCATTAAACACCTATTGTGTGCCAGGCAGCATTAAGGGACTTGCCCAATGTCACACAGTAGGAAGGACCGTAGTTCACAATCCCCCAAACCCAGGTCTTCAAGTTGCCATCTGCTGTTATTCCCTGTGGGCAATGGGGCAGCGCGCCAGAAGCACATGGCCACAGTTTAACATGACACGGGCTGTAGATTAAACAGGGGCCTCCCGAGCCTGTAGAGAGCACAGCGGTGACTTCAGAAACACACTGTTGGCTCCATATATATATGAGGAGAGGAAATAGAGAGATAGAAACATCAATGATGAAAGAGAATCAATGTCATTTCATTGATCAGCTACCTCCTGCACACCCCCTACTGGGGATTGAGCCTGCAACCCAGGCATGTGCCCTAGACCAGAATCGAACCTGGGACCCTTCAGTCCGCAGGCGGATGCTCTATCCACTGAGCCAAACCCTTATCATCTATTTATTTACACACCCCAGGAGCTTGCTAATGTCCTCATTGTTGCTGCCTCCTTCACAGCCTGGGTAGATTTGGAAGCACTCCCCATAAGGCCTCAAAGAACACCCAGGCCAGGCCTCTGTGCTATTTATCTTCTTGAATAGAGGACAATTAATTACTTCCTCAGCCAGGAGAGGGCGAGAAGGGAAGTGGGAAGGGAAGAGAGAATGCTCATCTGAGTTGCAACAACCAAAGAGAACTTCTTTGGGGGACGATTTCTCTGATGTTCTTAAAACATAGTTACATTTGGTCTCTAGAGATAGCGAAACCATGCCCATAGTTTCCCACAAAGCGAAAGCGCTAGAAAAGAAACATCTGAATATAGGCCAATAACTTTTCATCATCCAGTCCCAGCCTGGGTTAGATCCTTCCCTCCAGCTTCAGTCTTTCCTCTTCAAAGTTTTGTTGACCACCAACCCCCCCCTCTCCCCAGATATTGTCACCACCAGGGGATCAGGTGGAATGTCTAAAAGGTATAATGTAAGACTCGCCATGTCCAGCTGAGAAAAGTCTGGATATCCTCCAGTAAAGAACAGATACAGTTCCTCCATTCACCTGCCCTCCAGTCCCCGTGGGTTAGAGCCCAGTTTGAATGCACTGTTACGTTGCTCCCAATAGACTCGGATGCAGTGGGTCAGGTGCCTTCTGCCTCCACCCCCTCTCTCCGGGAACCATAGTAACTCCAAGAGCCGCTCCTGAATGCCAAAGGCATCATGCCCCAGGGCCCACCCTCTTCGTCCTCCGGAGGTGCCTTTCCGTGGGGCTCTTCTCTCCCAAGCCCTGCATGAACTGAGCAAAATGTCCCCTTCTGCCTCCAGAGACAAGCACTCGGGCCTCTTCACTGGAAGGAGGAACCAAGACTAATAAAATTGGGCCTGGGCAAAGTTACTGACAAAGGCCCTGGTCTATTACCTGTGTTCGCCCAGATGACGAGGACAGGGGCGGCGGTGGTGGTGGCAGCTCACATTGACGAAGTGCTCCCTAAGTCCTTTGGGCTACACATCGCAGAGGGTGTTCCCTGTTTTCCTGTCTATTGTCTCAGTCTACCGGAATGGCTCCCTTGTCCAATCCCCCAACCCCTTAATTTTACACGGAGAAAACCAAGGCGCATGAAAGTCAAGATCAACCTGCCCGTGACCACACCGAACGCAGGAGAGCCCAGGCTGCTGGCCCCGGGGGGTGGGGGGGGTGGGGGGGGCAGCGTGTGTGGGTGGCAGGTGATCACGTGGGCCCAGCTGCCACCAGGCCCGAGTTGAATGCTGGTGATGCCACACCCACCTCTGTGACCTTACGCGAGTTACGTGGTGTCCCTGCTCCCTTTTAGCATTGGTTCATTGGTTAAACGGAAGCGATGACAATACTAGCACCCACCCCATCTGTCTTCGTGAAGATTAAACCTTCTGGTGCCTGGAGCCAAGCAATGCACTCAGAAGTGCTGTTGCAGATGTCTGGGGGCTTCTTTTTCACTTGCTAATTACTGAACGGGACCTGTTATTCAGGGCAGTGAATGGATTTTCTGGCGCTTTCTGCTGCCTTCATGTTTAGACATCGTTCCACCAGAAGAGGGCGCTCTGCGCAGCGGGCAGTTAGCATCTCCCTCTCAGAAAGCCCCTCCCATTCACCCCAGAATGGGGACAATCACCAACCCGTGGAGGGGGGGGGAGGAGGGAGGGACGGGGAGACTCTCATTACTCTAGGCGCCATATGTCTCATCACTCTTCATTCTTTTTTTTTAAAGTATGTTTTATTGATTTTTTACAGAGAGGATGAGAGAGGGATAGAGAGTTAGAAACATCGATCAGCCGCCTCCTGCACACTCCCCACTGGGGATGTGCCCGCAACCAAGGTACATTCCCTTGACCGAAATCGAACCTGGGACCCTTGATTTCGCAGGCCGACGCTCTATCCACTGAGCCAAACCGGTCAGGGCCACTCTTCATTCTTAGCTTTCTATATTTACCTTCAAAACACTAACTCATTCCCATGTTCTTTGTTGGGGGGAGGGAGAATATGAGGAAACAATATTGCAGGCTTCAGCCTGCGGAAGTCAAACCCTGGGACCTGCCTCAGTGGCTTGCTCGGAAGGAGGGTCTCGGTACCCAAGGCTGGCTGTTCTGTGAGTGCATCAGATGAGGCACCGGGCTTACTTTTCTCGTTCCTTTTAAATTCGACGAGTTGTTGCAATTCCTTTTTAAAAACAGGTTAGGCTAATGAAGCACCTACAGCGAGATCTGGTACTTAGCGGGCACTTGGCATATTTGCAGAAAGGACGAGTTTAGAGCAAGAGGTGTGCCTCTTAACCCAAACAGAAATGCAAATGCTTCTTTTCCTCGACTGAGAAATCCCTCTCACGGGGACTTTGATGGAAAGAAAAAAAGGCAAAAAGGCTTCGTGTTCTTTCAAAGGCGCACAAGGCCAGGACGATCCAGGTGTGGTGCTTGTGTTCAGATGGGCTTCCAGCTAACAACCCTGGGAGGGCAGGATCAGCCTCCAGGCCTGGCTGAAGAGCGTCTCTCATCCACCGAGTAACCAGAAAACCCAAATTCAGACTCCGCATTGCTTCCCTGCCTGCTTCCTCTCCTTCGGGTGGGAAGGCCCATGTCGGACAGCCCCCAGGAGGGGGACAACAGGTCATAGACACGAGGCATTTCCCACTCACCCAGGCCCCAGGGCTGGGTCTGCCGGTTTCTGGTTATTAGGCAAAAAAGCACCAATTAACTCTCAGTCCTCCACACCCAAATACATGACTCAGAGGCAGCCCTCTGCACAGAGGACGCACAATGAAGAAATCAAGAGCAAAGTGCCAGCAGCGCTGCGAGCATTTCTGGAACGAATTCCTTCCCGGTCCCGTCTCGGGCATCCAGAGTCTCCGTTTCTGGAGGCAGATGGCTCTCTGCAATATAAACACCAGAGAGAGTGGGAGGCATGGGATCGCGGCCCAGGGCGGTCCGAGACAAGCACCCAAAGGCTACACAGGAACTCCTTGCCTCTGCTTTTGAAGACTTACCCAAAAGGCCCTGTGAGCAGCAGGAAAGCTCCCCAGGGCCTTCTCCCAGGTTTCGCCCGGTTCTCCTGCTCGGATCGGATGGTTAAAGAAATGCCCATCCCCGTGGTTTCTGTTATTTCCGTCCGAGTTCCTTCTTTTCAGGCGACCGTGCAGATTTGACAACTAGCAATTTCAGGAGCCTACGTGAGCGCTGGTCTTGCGCGCCACCCGGATAAAACAAAGCCCCCGTCAGTTTGGCACATACCGGGCTCCCTCTGCCGCCTCCACTCTCGCTTGTAACAAAAGGATCCTTCCAAAGGGCTTTACAGCTTTCAAAACACTTTCCTAAGTTCAAGTCTCAGAGGGAGGACAAGCCGGGCTCATGCCACGGAACACCCCGCTGCCATCCCTCCCAGGCCCAGCCCGAGAATGCTGCCGAGTTGAGTACAAGTAGATCATTCTTGTTTCTTTAAATATATTTTTATTTGTTACAGAGAGGAAGGGAAAGGGAGAGAGAGATAGAAACATCAATGATGAGAGAGAATCATTGATTGGCTGCTTCCTGCACACCCCCTACTGGGGATTGAGCCCGCAACCTGGGCATGTGCCCTTGACTGGAATCGAACCCAGGACCCTTCAGTCCGCAGGCTGACGCTCAACCCACTGAGCCAAACCGGCTAGGTCAGCACCATTCTTGATGTTGATAGATCTTACTTTTCAAAAGCGCTTTCTCAATAGAGCATCTCACCTGACCCTGTAATTCTCCTGGGAGGTCGGCAGGGTGGAAACCAGCATCCCATTTTCAGGATGAAGGAAACGGAAGCTCAGAGCACAGACTGATTTTCCTGGGCCCCTGACCGGAAGGTGGCATCAGAACCTCAATGCCACCCAGCCTAACAATGACAGCTAATGTTTATGGAGCGTCTTTTGTGGTCCAGGCAGGGCAAAGCATCTCTTAGGCATTTCAACCAGGAGGTAGGAAGGAAGCCGGTGACCTTCACTTGTTTTTGGATTCCCAAGGATGTCAGTCAAAAACGCACTTCTATAAGGACACATATGTAATACCTTAATCAATAAAGAAATTAAAAAAAAACAACGCATTTCTTGGGCACCTTCTGTAAGCCCTGAAAAGAAGTGAGACAAGAGGAAATTGTGTGACACAGAGAATAATACAAGCTAACCCATATTTATGGCCTAACTTGGTAAACAGATGAAACTCTCAGGGCTATGGGAGATCAAAGGAGAGGTAAGTTGGAAGATTCAGAGCTGCACTGTTCAGGGTGTAGCCGCTAGTGCATGAGACTATGGAGCACTTACAAGGTAGCTGGTCCAAACTGAGCTGTGCTACAAGTGTCACACACACTAAAGATTTTTAAAACTTAGTACAAAAAAAAAAGGTCGCCAATGCATCTTATTAATAACTAGAGGCCTGGTGCACGAAATTCTTGCATGGGTAGGGTCCCTAGGCCTGGCTGGCAATCAGGGCCAATCGGGGCCTTCCGGCTGCTGGCTGGGGCTTCCCTTCATTCGGCGGCGCCCCCTGGTGGTCAGCGCACATCATAGCAAGCAATCAAACTCCCAGTCGCCCAGTCGAACTCCCAAGAGGACAATTTGCATATTAGGCTTTTATATATATAGATAGATTATTATATTGATTACATGTTGAAATTGTAATGTCTTGGGTGTGCTGGGTTAAATTTTTAAAAGAAATGTCACTTGTTCATAGTTACTTTTTAAATGTAGCTATTAGAAAATTTTAAGTTACATATGTGACTCACATTCTATTTCTAGTGGGCAGTGCTGGTTTGGAATAATGGTCAGTCACCAACTTGTTTTAGATGCCTAACTACATGCTAAGCACTTCGTGAGCATTTTCTTATTTAATCTTTGCATCATCTTCATGATTTCATAATTATCCCATTTTTCAGCTGAAGAAGCCATGGTTTAAAGGAGTTAATGAGTTAAAACTATATGTATTGTGCTGGAAAGTGTCCACAATAAATTGTGTTTTTTTTAACAATGATCATCAATTACCAGAAAAATAAAATATGTTTATATGATTTATTTTAAATAAAGACATTAGGCGACTTACCCGTGGCCTTCCAAATAACTATGCAGCCAGGATGAAACCCTGGGCCTCTGACAACTCCAAGTTCATGTTCTTATTCTCATAAGAACCCACAGAGGCACAGGCACTAACTCCCCCCATGTTAAGTCCCCTCTGTAACATCCCTAGCACCCAGCCAGCTAGCATCTGCTTGATTGCCTTTAGTAACGAGGAGCTCGTTACCTTACTAGGCAGCAGGTCCCATTGCTGGCCACCTGGTTATTAGGACTTTCCTCCCTTAAGTAAGGAGAAATCTGTCCATCCTAAGTTTGTCCTGGAGTTCTGGGTCCTTCTACAGGAGGTGGTCCACTTGAGCTGGGTGGAGAGGCTGGGCTAGCTTGCACTGGTCTCTAAGGAGAGACCTCAGGGGGGAGTCACCAGCAAGTTCCTTGCTAATTCACAGGGAAGGAAACCCCAATCTTCCTTACCACTCCTCCCACCTCTACTGCCCAGCACTTTCTGCAAACTGACCCAGATGAATCTTGCTTGCTCTGCGTGTGCACTGCCTCCCGATGTGGCTTTGGGGCCACAGCTGCAGCAAATGCCTGCATTTCCGTTCATGGGAAGGCCCCCCAACTGCTGGAAGGGTAATTATCCGCCGGCTGCACCGACAGGTCCCCATGTGGTGAGGGCTGCGCACTGTCTCTTTAGAAAAGACCAGACGAGGCAAGCTCCTGGCCTGGCTCTGGCAGGTTCCCTCAGCCTCTCTAAGGGGAAAAAAGAAATTGCTGGGGTAGGAGTCAGGTAGAGCCAAGAGGCACAGAAAGGAGAAGGAGGGGAAGGATCTGGAATGCTGCTGAATTCCTTGTGATCTCACTCTCCTTATTCTATCACATGCTCCTCTCCAAAACCCGGGGGGCTGCCCTGCCAGCCAGAGCCTGAAAAGACGCCCAGGTAGCCAGAACCCTGAGGACAGCTGGGAAGTGCTGGCTGCCTGCTCATGGATGAAAGTCCAAGCCGGAAAAAAAAAAAAAAAAAAAAAAGGAGGGATCTGCAAATGGGACACCCTGTAACATTGTACTTCCGGGTATAACATTGTACTTCCGGGTATAACATTGTACTTCCGGGTTCTGCTTTTCCCCCGCCCACTGACATCTGCAGCCCAGGAACATTTGCAGCCAAAAGAAGTGGCATCTCCCAACCCAGTGGTCGGCAAACTGCGGCTCGCAAGCCACATGCGTCTCTTTGGCCCCTTGAGTGTGGCTCTTCCACAAAATACCACGGCCTGGGCGAGTCTATTTTGAAGAAGTGGCGTTAGAAGAAGTTTAAGTTTAAAAAATTTGGCTCTCAAAAGAAATTTCAATCGTTGTACTGTTGATATTTGGCTCTGTTGACTAATGAGTTTGCCGACCACTGTCCCAACCCATTGCCTCTTCCCTCCTGTCACCACCACTTTCAACATCAAAAAAATTACACAAGAAATGCCTTTTAGGAGTTTTAGTAAAGGACCTGTGCCTATAATTGGATCCCCAGTTCTGTTTCATCTACCAAAGCTGTGGCAGGCCCTGCAAGGTCGAGGCTGCAGGCCAGCCATCTGTCAGCAACCATGATCGCAGGTTGTTCCTAAGAGTTGGTCCAGCTAGCAGGTTAGGCTCGAATAAAACCACAGTAGCATTATTGATTGCCAACCATCTCCCAGGCTTTGCCCTAAGTGCTTATATTATGTGCCACAAATTTGTGAACCAAGATTTATTCTTTTTTTTTTTAAATAAATCTTTATTCAGATTATTACAATTATTTCTCCTTTTTCCCCCCATAGCTCCCCTCCACCCATTTCCCACCCCACCTTCTGCCCTTACCTACCCCCCACTGTCCTCATCCATAGGTGTATGATTTTTGTCCAGTCTCTTTATGAACCCCCCCATCCCTCTTTCCCCCTGAGAATTATCAGTCCACTCCCTTTCTATGCCCCTGATTCTATTATATTCACCAGATTATTCTGTTCCTCAGGTTTTTAATTCACTTGATCTTTAGGTTCACTTGTTGATAGATATGTATTTGTTGTTCATAATTTTTATCTTTCCTTTTTTCTTCTTCCTCTTCTTTAAGAATACCTTTCAGCATTTCATATAATACTGGTTTGGTGGTGATGAACTCCTTTAGCTTTTTCTTGTCTGTGAAACTCTTTATCTGCCCTTCAATTCTGAATGATAGCTTTGCTGGGTAGAGTAATCTTGGTTGTAGGTTCTTGCTATTCATCACATTGAAAATTTCTTGCCACTCCCGTCTGGCCTGCATAGTTTCTGTTGAAAAGTCAGCTGACAGTCGTATGGGTGCTCCCTTGTAGGTAACTAACTGTTTTTCTCTTGCTGCTTTTAATATTCTCTCTTTGTCTTTTGCTCTTGGCATTTTAATTATGATGTGTCTTGGTGTAGTCCTCTTTGGATTCCTTTTGTTTGGGGTTCTGTGGGCTTCCTGGACTTGTAAGTCTATTTCTTTCACCAGGTGGGGGAAGTTTTCGGTCATTATTTCTTCAAATAGGTTTTCAGTATCTTGCTCTCTCTCTTCTTCTGGCACCCCCATAATTCTGATGTTGGTATGCTTGAAGTTGTCCCAGAGTCTTCTTACATTATCTTCAACTTTTTGGATTTTTTTTTTTGCTTTTTGCTTTTTCGGTTGAGTGTTTTTTGCTTCTTTGTATTTCAATTCTTTGACTTGATTTTTGTGTTCCTCTTGTCTGTTTTTGGGTCTCTGTATAATATTTTTTATTTCAGTCAGTGTATGTTTAATTTCTAGTTGGTCCTTTTTCATCTCTTCGAGGGTCTCGTTATATTTATCGGCCTTTTCTAGGATATTCTTAAAAAGCCTTATAACCGTGGTTTTGAATTCTATATCCAGTCGTTTGTTTTCCTCCATTTCTTTTGTTTGTGATCTGATTCTTAGACGCCGCATTTTCACTGCTTCCCTGAGTTGGTAGATTTGTGTGCTAGGTTTCCAATTTGGCCCAGTGGGTCTGCCTCCCCAGTTAACCTGAGGTGGACACTCTTGGTGCACACCTTTGTGGACTGTGTGTACAGCCTTGTTGTAATTAAGTCTTTATTGTTGTTGGTATCACTGGGAAGAATTGACCTCCAGGCCAGTTGGCTGTAAGGATCAGCTGTGTCTATGCTGGGAGAAGTCCGGTGCTGGAGACAGCCTTATAGGATTAGACTTGCCAAATTGCAATAGCCTCTGTGCTCAGCTTGGATGGGGTGGAGTCTCAGTCTTGGCTTCCCGTCAGCGTTGCCCTTGGGCGCACGTGTGTGCCTTCAGTCCTCTGCCTTCCCGGCTCCCGATTCTCCGCCCGAGAGTCCAGACTCCCCCCACAAGAGCGTGGGTCCCCAGGGGCTCTCCCGGAACAGGGGTTCAGTGCAGTCAGAACTGGGGTTCAGTGCGGTCGGGGGCTCCCTTCCCCCTTCCGCCAAAGAAAGTCAGCCAGGCTCTCAGCCGCCCTTCCTCTCTGCGCGCACAAAGACCCTTTGCCGTACCTCCAATTCTCTGTGAGCTTTTCTCTATCCTTCTAGTTGTAGAATTTTCACTCAGTCAGCTTTCCTGCGGTTCTGGATGGTGTCCGTTCTGTCTTTTAGTTGTAGTTTTGAAATTGTTGTGCGAGGCAGCAGTTTAGGTGTTTACCTATGCCGCCATCTTGGTTTCCCTCTCCTTGAAGAAAAGATCTTTCTGAAGATTTATTCTTTTTTTAAAAAATATATTTTTATTTATTTCAGAGAAGAAGGGAAAGGGAGAGAGAGATTGAAACATCAATGAGAGAGAATCACTGATTGTCTGCCTCCCGTATGCCCCCTACTGGGGATCGAGCCCAACGTGAGCATGTGCCCTTGACCAGAATTGAACCCGGGACCCTTCAGTCTGCAGGCCGACACTCTATCCACTGAACCAAACCGGCTAGGGCCCAACATTTATTCTTATCAACACGTTAGAAATGTGGAAACTAGGCTCAGAAGAATAAAATGACAAGATCATCCAGCCCCCCCACCAAAAAAAAAGTCAAGAAGGTATCTGAACCCAGGTCTGTCCTCCTCTAAAATCCGTACTTCAAAAAAAAAAAAAAATTTAATACGGAAAATTTCTAACAGACACAAGCACCGTGAGCTAGTTCCATGAACTGCCATATTCGTGTCAGTAAGTTATAAGAACCATCAACATGGCTGTTCTTGCTGCAGCTCCACCCTAACCCCTTCTCCTTTATCAGGTTATTTTGAAGCAAACATTAGACATCATGTCATTTCATCTGTAAATAGTTCAGCACGTGTCCCTAAAAAATAAGGATGCTCAAAATCTGTGCTCTTAGAGCCTTCAACATAATGACCCTGAAATTACCAAGAAATGTCCAAAAAATCTGCTAAATTCTCATCCCCCCTCCAGAGGGGACTAAAGCATTCCCTGACTGCCTGTGGCATGTCAGCATAAAGTGAGGATGGTGTAGTCGTTATCTGCTTAGTTCAGGAATGCCCATCTGGCAGTCCAACCTCTGGGGGCCCTGCCCAGCTGGCCGCACGGACACCCCATTCCTGCCTAGTACCTCTGAGTCATGTCTACCTAAAGAAAATGTGACCTACTTTCCAATTGCGCTGTCTGGGAACTTGTTACCTTATTGGCTGTCATGTGTGCATGGAATAATGTTAACATTCACTCAACACGCCTACTATGTGTCAGACACTGACCTAGAGGTTTCCATGTGTACAAGGAACCTGCATTTTTTTAAATTTTTTAATTGATATTTGTGGTTTGACTTTCCATTTGGTTTGGAATTCCATCCCAAATTGGAATGTTATGGAAAAGACTCTATAGTAACTCCCTGCAGGGGTTGAACCCACCAACCAGCAGCATTTCTTGAGCGAGAGAGGTGTGTGGTGTGTAGGCCACCTGCAAGTCACCCTGGAGGTACCAAGACTAGCGCATAGCGCCTGCCTTAGGCTCCAGCGGGAGAAGCGAGACGTCTCTGTACGCACATCTGCAAACAGTGATCACCTTCTGCCTGGCCCCAGGGCTGCAGTCCGGTCCTTGGAGCTGGGGAGTCTGGTAGAGTGGGTCAAAGCACACAAACAGGTGAACGCACAAGGCGGGACAGGCCAACTGCTACCGCCGGTGCAGGAAGAAGAACGTGTCATGGGAGCTGAAAGCGGTAGCAGTGACTCGTTCGGGAAGGGGGGAATCAGAAAGGCGTTGGTGGGGGAGGTGGGGCTGGGGATGTCGCCCGTTTCCCAGGACTCTGTGCCGGTTGCTCTCCAGGTCATGTGCAGTAGGCGGCAGAGGCCGCACACTGGGCTCTACTCTCCAGTTCCCCCTCCCCCTGACCGTGGAGATGGCCTGACCCACGGTAGCTGGCGTTGATCCTGTCTGCGTTCTTCTTTCATCCGTCCAAGGCGTCCCCTAACTGCTCTGTGTCCCCGTACCTTCTTGCTGGTGGCGATGGCTCTCAGGGCTGGCTTGCTCACCCCAGGAGGCTGGTGCTGCTGCAGCTCTCCGCGCCTCCAGCAGATGGGCTCGCTCGCCCAGTCACCAGCTTTCTGTGCACTGTGAGATGACGACGGGGGACTTGAAGACCGTTGGAAGAAAGCGTTATACCTTCTGGGGTCACGGCTGGGAATGGACATGTGGTTGGGATTTTTACAGGCAGAGGTGATGGTGGAGGGGACGATATGAAGAAAGGAGAGGTGGGAACAGAGTATTTTCCGAGAACTCCAGCTGGAGGCTGGATGGTGGTGGAGAGCAAGGCGGGTGAGGAGAACAAGGGAGGTGGAGGTGCGCCTGGAGAAGCAGGCTGGGGCGTTTTGTGAAAACCCATAAAAACATGCTGCAGACTGCCGAAACCGGTTTGGCTCAGTGGATAGAGCATCAGCCTGTGGACTGAAAGGTCCCAGGTTTGATTCTGGTCAAGGGCACATACCTTGGTTGTGGGCACATCCCCAGTAGGAGGTGTGCAGGAGGCAGCTGATTGATGTTTCGATCTCATCGATGTTTCTGACTCTCTATCTCTCTCCTTTCCTCTCTGTAAAAAATCAAAAAAAAAAAAAAAAAAAAAAAAACATGCTGCGGACCAACACAGGCACCTGGGAGCTCAGGAAGGCCCAGCAGCACTGTCACCATGCCCTGGGAATGTGTTAGCCTGGCACCGCAAGTCATGTGGACTGGGATGGAGCAGGGAAAGGAGGCCAGGGGACCTGCTAGAAGGGGACACTTAATAATCAGCTGCTTCCTGATCCATGCCCCCCCCCGCGGAATGCGGGCCTCTTGCCATAAGCCTTCCACGGGCTCTAACCATCTTGAGGAATGGGCCTGCCCTGCATTAATTTTTTGTACCCCTATTGCCTGATATATAGCAGGTGCTCAATAAATACTTGTTGAGAAAAAGAAAAAGAGAGGTAAGGATGGAGGGAGAAAGGGACGGAAGGAAGAAAAAAAGACAAATGTGATAGGTTGGGCGCAGGGGTCCTCAAACTTTTTAAACAGGGGGCCAGTTCACTGTCCCTCAGACCGTTGGAGGGCCGGACTATAGTTTTAAAAAAAAAACTATGAACAAATTCCTATGCGCACTGCAGGCCCGGGACGAGTCGGCTGCTAAGCAGGACAGGCAGCGGCACCTGGCGGGCCGCATAAATGTCCTCGGTGGGCCGCGTGTGGCCCGCGGGCCATAGTTTGAGGACGTCTGGTAGGGAGATGGTTTATGGGAGGATAATAAAGGCCTTTCTGTAGGGGTGGGGGTAGTAGAAATGATAAGGTGGGGGAGCCTCAGATATGCCCATTAGAGCATCTATAGGACTTGGCAAGTGACTGGAGGTGGAAGGAAAGCAAGAGTGAGGAATCTAGGGTGGCTGGGAGAATGATGGGGCCATTCACAGAAATAAAATAGGAGGAAAGAAAAATAATATTTCCATTTTGGACATTTTGAGCTTTAGGTCTTGATAGGGCCATCCAAGGTAGCTGTCCAGCCAGCAGCAGGCCACGGGAGCTCAGGGGCACTTGCTCTAGACGTACAGACTGAGGAAGGCGTGCGTCTGTGAAGAGGTCCCAGGGGCAATGGGGAGAGTTTGTGAGATCACCCAGCAGAGAAGAGAGAAAACAAGAAGCTGGAGGGCAGCACCTTGAGGAATGCCAGCACTTATGGGAAGAGAACAGGGGAGCAGGGAAATTGAGAAAGTGCTGGATCGGGATGGTGAGGAGGAGCTTTCCAGCAGCGGGAGGTGAGCAGCAGGGCCAGATGCTCCAGGGGCCCCGTGGGAGGAGGTCTGACAAGCAGCCGCTGGATTAGGCAACAGGAGGCCACACGCGCCTCAGAGGGCACAAGGACTGCGATGCTCTGAGCTCTGAGCGGGGGATCCAGACTGCGCTGGTAAGAAAGGAGCGGGTGGTGAGAGGCAGCAGGCGGCCAGCTAACACACGCTTTGAAGGGCTTTGGCAGCCATGGAAAGAAGAAAGGAAGGACCATGGTTGAGGGGAAGGTAGGGCTGGAGGAAGACGGGCTTGCAGAATGCATGAGCTGAGAACAGATTTTTATTTTTATTTTTTTATTTTATTGATATTTTACAGAGAGGAAGGGAGAGGGATTGAGAGCTAGAAACATCGATCAGCCGCCTCCCGCACACCTCCCGCTGGGGATGTGCCTGCAACCAATCCTGCAACCAAGGCACATGCCCCTGACTGGAATCGAACCCGGGACCCTTCAGTCCACAGGCCAACGCTCTATCCACTGAGCCAAACCAGTTTCGGCAGATGCGAACACATTTGTAGGCGGAAGAGAAGGAAGCAGTGAGGTGGAAAAGGAAGGAGACAGGGGACATTGGGGGAGCAGAGCAAGATCCCAGAGAAGGAGGGGAAACCGAGAGAGTACACGTTTTGAAAGCCTGCAGATCAAATAAGTGCATCAGTGGTGGTAGGAATGAGTCCTTCCACTTGAAAAGCAGAAAGATGCGATCACAAAGCATTTTTATATGCTTTATCTCATTTAATTCTTGTGATGCGCATGTTATTAGTTTTACGAAAATGCAGGAGGTTCAATGACTCACCCAAGATCATACATCTAATAAACAGAACTGGGATCAAAAAGTCAATCAAGAAACGTTCATTGATGAAATGCCTGCTATGCCGGTAGAGTGTTGGGTGCCGAAGATCCCCCAAAACAGTCCAGTAGACTGAGCTCCGTGCTGCTGACAGATAAGCTCCAGGACTTGAATGTGCTCATCAGAGGACACTTATTCAGACTAAGGAAGAGAGATGAATTGGATCCAAGGGAGGCTTTCAAGAGGAGGTGATGTTGGGTTGAGTCTGGAAGGATAAACAAGAATGAGATGGATGAGAAGTGGGCAACAAGGCCTTCCCAGCAAAGGAGATTTGTGTGCAAGAGCCTGGGGCCTTTGGGAGCTGTGAGCAGCTCGCTCTGCTGGAACACATGGCAGGCATGGCAACGTACAGGCAAGGCATGGGCCAAGATGGGCGTGGGGGAGTGTGGCATGCTACCCTGAGGAACTCGGATTGAGTTCTTAAGTGAGAGCACCAGCGAAGGGTTGTACGTGAGGGAAAGATCTCATCAGATTTGCATTCCAGAATGATCACTCCAGAGGACCCCTGGAGGCAGTGTAGAGGATACATTGGAGGGAGAATGTTACAGGGAAGGAGGGAGACCAGTTAAGATGCAAATGTAGCCCTAACCGGTTTGACTCAGTGGATAGAGCATTGGCCTGCGGACTCAAGGGTCCCAGGTTCGATTCCGGTCAAGGGCACGTACCCTGGTTGCGGGCACATCCCCAGTAGAGAGTGTGCAAGAGGCAGCTGAATCGATGTTTCTAACTCTCTATCCCTCTCCTTCCCTCTCTATAAAAATCAATAAAATATATATTTTTTAAAAAAGATGCAAATGTAGTGGTTTAGGCAAGAAAAGATGAGGGCCAGCATGGACTAGGGCAGTAGCATTTATAATGGACTAGAGAATAAATATATAATATAATGTAACAGTGTAATATATTTATATTGTATATGTACGTATATCAATCTGTGTATATGTGTGTGTGTGTGTGTGTGTGTGTGTGTGTGTGTGTGTGTGTGTGTATGTATGTAGAGAGAACTGGCCAGCCTTAGAGGGAAAAGGAGATAAGGAAATAAGGAAACAGAAGGGTGATTCCCAGGTTCTGCAATGAACAGAGGCAGGAAGAGAAGCAGATATTGGTGGAGGTGGGGAGCTGAGTAGACAAATGAGTTCAGGACATATTGGGCTAAGAAGCCCAGGGGACATCCAGGCACAGGTGCCCAGTAGGAGTTAAATATGGAGTCTGGAGCTCATGGGGATGTTGACCTGGAGATACATCTTTGTGAGAGAGAAGGTAGTGGCTGGAGAAGAAAATGGTCTTTCACACAGCCTTAAGGAGCAGTGGCATTTAAGAAGTTGGTACAAAGTTTAGACCTGAGAAGGAGGTGAGATGTCAGAGAGCTAAGAGAGGAAAAAAGTGCAAAATGATGTTTCAGAAAACTGAGATGAAGCGGGTCCCCTGAGAGGATGCTAGTAAGACTAAGAAGAGGACTATTTTCATTGGCTTTCAGACAGAGCGCAGATGGCTTCCTCCAGGCTGGTCAGGGAAGGCTTTAGGAAATGGAAGGAAAGGGAGAAAAAGAAAACGCCTTCAAGATGAGAAATGGAGAGTGGAGTCCATCTCCTCTTTGCTGTGTTTTCTGGACTCTTGCTGCCATAATCAGTGCATTCATAAGAAATAAAGTATGTCATGTGGAGAATCAGATGTTCAAAATGTGTCTATTATGTGCTTCAGGACCAGACATGCTGAAAAGGGAGACCATCCAATGTGATGGTGCTGTCCTTAAAAACGTTCCTTTGATAAACATTAAACTGTTCTGTTTACCAGAAATGTTAATGAGGAAAATAAACAGTAGGGCTATTTAGGAGCATTTCAAAAGTGAAGCTGAAACCATAAGAGAAAACAAGAAACAAAAATAATCCAAAACTGCATGAACATTGCAGACCTCAGCTGCCCTTAAATCCTTTTTCTCTGCCTAACATTACATAATTCTTCCCCAGGCAAAGATATCAATTTCACACGCTAAAATCCAGTGAGTATGTGTCATACTTAAAGGACAGGGTATTGAGAGGAAAGAATGACATAAAGAGAAGCAACACACATAAATTGGGAAGCAATGAGTATAAAGGCCTGAGTATTTGTTTGAAAAACTTTAAGAATGTTATTTTAAAACTAGAGGCCCGGTGCACAAAATTCGTGCACGGGGGAGGGGGGTGTCCCTCAGCCCAGCCTGCACCCTCTCCAATATGGGACCCCTCAAGGGATGTCCAACTGCCCATTTAAGCCTGATCCCAGTGGGATCAGGCCTAAACGGGCAGTCGGACATTTCTCTCACAATCCAGGACTGCTGGCTCCCAACTGCTCGCCTGCCTGCCTTCCTGATTGCCCCTAACTGCTTCTGCCTGCCAGCCTGATCATCCCCTAACCACTCCCCTGCCAGCCTGATTGATGCCTAACTGTTCCTCTGCCAGCCTGTTTGCCCCTAACTGCCCTCCCCTGCAGGCCTGGGTCCCCCCCAACTGCTCTCCCCTGCTGGCCTGGGTCTCTCCCAACTGCCTTTCCCTGCAGGCCTGGTCGCCCCCAACTTCCCTCCTCTGCCGGCTTGGTCACCCCTAAATGCCCTCCCCTGCACGCTTGATCACCCCCAACTGCCCTCCCTTGCAGGCCTGGTCCCTCCCAACTGCCCTCCCTTGCTGGCCATCTTGTGGTGGCCATCTTGTGTCCACATGGGGGCAGGATCTTTGACCACATGGGGGCAGCCATCTTGTGTGTTGGAGTGATGGTCAATCTGCATATTACTCTTTTATTAGATAGGATAATTTTAGATGATATAATGAGCTTAGGCACTTTACCTGACTCTCCTGCTGAAAACAACTAAAAATTATGGGTAAAATACTACAAATATGTGCTTCTAAGTGCATGAATTAAAGTGAAAAATAGCCAGCTGTCAGAGCACGCAGCAGGAACTCTGCATGAGCTCTAGTGCTCTGAGTTGTCCTGAGTCTGGGCCGAGCTTGACAGAGTGTCTTGGGAGACGGAGAAGGAGATGGAGATGGAGAAGGTGTAGGTGTATAAGAATGAGTCTTTATTGCTGAAGCCAGTGGCCACATAGCCGTTAGACAAGAACAGTCCTCACAGCAAAGTCCATACAGGCAGGCAGCTGGACACTGGCTAGTGAATGCCTGTCTTGCCCATAAAGCAGCATCTGTCTCTGTACCCACAGCTATTATCTGAGCAGCCGCACGCTGCCTCCTAGACTCACCGCCTCACACTGTAGCCGTACATGAGCTCTCTGGCTCAGCAGCTTCTCCTGTCTCTCCTGCCCAGCTGCTCTCTCCAGCAGACGTCTTCACACACTCCATCCTCAGCCGACCCCAGCCTACGCCAGCCTAGTCCAGCCAACTAGCTGGTCAGGAACCTACCTCTATACCATTTAGACAAAGGAGGCTTCGTGCCAACAGGGACATCAATCATCTTTGCTACAGAAGGGAGCAGTATACCTTGTGTCCCTGCACCCGCTCGTGGTATCTTGGCCCGATTAGGATTCCCATTTCAGCACATGCCCAGCGCGGCCTTTGGCCATTCAGGTGTATTGATAACAAGGTCTTTGTGCTCCCACCGGCCTTGACTATCCGGGGACTTGGCATGGTTCCCACATCAGCCAAAACCAAATGACAGTAGGATCCCAGAGAACAATTGCCAAATTAGTTAGCTCTCAGTGTTCAAGGACTTAAAGAGCTGCAAGGACAGGAGACAGAGCCCAGGTGGAGAGTCTAACTGGATACTCTCCCAGACAGGTGAGGCCCTAAAGCTGGTGGGGTGATAGTTGACAACAGCGCGAATGTACTTAATGCCACTGAACTGTATCCCTAAAAATGGTTAAATGGTAAATATTAGGCACAGTTGACACCTATGAAAAGTAGTTAATACAAAATTCCAGATAATATTCATTTCTGGGAGATGAAGAAAGGAGATACAATTGAAGAGGTGTTCACGTGGGTCTTGATAACATTCTTTCTTGGTCTGGTAATAGATTCAGAAGTGTTCATTTTACCATTATTTTTTAAAACTAAACATATATGGCCGAAACCGGTTTGGCTCAGTGGATAGAGCGTCAGCCTGCGGACTGAAGGGTCCAGGGTTCGATTCTGGTCAAGGGCATGTACCTTGGTTGCGGGCACATCCCCAGTGGGGGGTGTGCAGGAGGCAGCTGATCGATGTTTCTCTCTCATCGATGTTTCTAGCTCTCTATTCCTCTCCCTTCCTCTCTGTAAAATATCAATAAAATATATTAAAAAAAAAAAAACAACAACAAAAAAACTAAACATATATGTTTTCATGGATGATGTATGTCTCTTAAAATTTTACTAGTAAGCATGTATATACATATAAATATTAGGAATATAAATATACATGGTAAAACTATAATGAAGAACACAGGAATTTATAAACACAAATTCAGGATAATGGTTACCTCTGAAGGAAGAGAATCTAAGAGGGAGCCCCAGAGGACTTCAGAGATCATGATGATTTTTTTTTCCCCTTCTAAAACTGAGTGGTGGCTTGGAGGCATGGCTCCGTGGTTGAGCATCAACCTATGAACCAGGAGGTCACGGTTCAATTCCCCGTCAGGGCACATGCCCGGGTTGTGGGCTTGATCCCCAGTGTGGGGCGCGCAGGAGGCAGCTGATCAATGATTCTCTGTCATCACTGATGTTTCTCTCTCTCTCTCTCCCTTTCCCTTCCTCTCTGAAATCAATAAATATATATTTTAAAAACTGAGTGGTGGATATACACAAGAGTTTAATACATCATGATCCCTTATTTCTTACATATACTTTGCAAATATTCTTTTTATTTATTCCATATTTAATAAAATGTGATTTAAAAGAAAGCCCTAACAATACCTTTCTTAAAGTTTCGGCTGTTTGTAAATCCGGCACAGTGACCAACGCTGCGGACAGCTACTTAATTAGACTTGTCTAGACCGTTTCTTTCCTGATGCTGTGTGGTGCCATCGGATGACCACAGGGATCAGAAAAACACTTGTGATGTGATGAACAACTTTAGTACATAATAAACCACAGCTCTCCTTCATGCAAGTCGATGCCAGGAGAACGTGCCCTGCTTTGGGGTATATTAAGGTTTTGCTGCAGCTCCTCCAACTCCTTACAAGGGTAGAAATTGGGCCACGAGGTCCTGTGGTTGCTTTCAGCCCAATAGCTTCCTTTGCCTTTTCCCAACATCAATAAAGGAATAACACACATAATACAACCACTGAATGACCCTGTCACAGTTGACAAAGGAAATATTTTTCTAGGATAAAGGACTAGGTGTCTCTACTATTATATTAGAACATTGAGTAGGGCTTATCACAGGGGATGAGGGCCATTTGGCTGAGCCCTCAAGTATCAAAGGACTTCAAGTTGAGATCCTTGGCCTCATCTCCAAATGAGATAACAATCACAAAGACACCTAAACAAGATTCAATGAAGACATTGGTTGTGCAGCGTTCAGCATATGTCCCAATACCAGACCACACTTCCTAGAGTGCCCTGTGAGTGAATATTTGTTATTATCATTATTTGTGACCAGCAATTATATTGCAATGTATTTCTCAGTTTGGCATTCTAACTTATTAAGTATCAATATTTAAAAATTTACCACTAATTTTTATAAAATGCTCCGGGGTTTCTTCATTCTGTAATAAATAGGGAACTTTAAAAAATGAGGGTTGCCAGATTTAGCAAAGAAAAACACAGGACAGTCAATTAAATTTTAATTATCTTTTGTTTTTTTAGTGTATGTCCCTGCAAAATTTGGAACATACTTGCACACACAAAAAAGTGTTGGTTGTTTACTTGAAATTAAAACTTAACTTGGTGTCCTGCATTTTATTTGGTAGCTCTATTCATGGAAATACCCGGCTTGTCCACCTCTGTGTTCCCCAGAGTGGGTGGAAAAAGGAAATAGCGTTTATCGAGTGCCTGCTATGTATGAGCCAGGAACATTACAGGCGTGGTTTCATTTAAACCTAGCAACAACCCTATGGGGTATATATTATTGTTGCAGTTGACAATGAACACAAAGCTTGAACTATTTATTTATTTGTTTATTATATATTTTATTGGTTTTTTTTACAGAGAGGAAGGAAGAGGGATAGAGAGTTAGAAACATCAATCAGCTGCCTCCTGCACACCCCGTACTGGGGATGTGCCCGCAACCAAGGTACATGCCTTTGACCGGAATCAAACCTGGGACCCTTCAGTCCACAGGTCAACGCTCTATCCACTGAGCCAAACCGGTTTGGGCAAAGCTTGAACAATTTAGGTGAGAGCAGACATGAAATGAAGAATCAAATTCAGGTTTGTTTCCCAAATGTGTACTTTTCTCCTAGGAGTGCACATCCCATCGGAAAACATTCAGATGGACTTAAAATAAAGGTATTAATAAAAAAGGAGAAGAGTTCTGGAAATACTTCAAAGGCTTTTCTATCATAACAATCCTATATAATAAAACCCTAATATGCAAATCAACCGAACGATGAAATGACCAGTCGCTAAGACATGCACTGACCACCAGGGGGCAGACACTCAAAGCAGGAGCTGCCCCCTGGTGGTCAGTGTGCTCACACAGGGGGAGTGCTGCTCAGCCAGAAGCTGGGCTCACAGCTGGTGAGTGCAGTGGCGGTGGCGGGAGCCTCTCCTGACTCTGCTGCAGGTGGGCGGTTAGGAGTGAGGGGTCCCAGCCTGCGAGAGGGTGCAGGCCGGGCTGAGGGACCCCTCCAATGCATGAAATTTCATGCACCAGGCCTCTAGTATTTTATACGAAATACTATATTTTTTCATATCTAATTAAATCTGTTTGCCTTGAGTGTAATGTGATTGTAAGTGAAATTTACATAGCCAGACATGTTTCGAGAAATTTATTTCAGTGAAGAGTTTTGCCTTCGGAAGTTCAGGTAACCTCTATGGATTTACAGTTTCTTCCTCTGTAAACTGAGGGTGTCCTATGACAGCTGAAGTGCTTTGCAGGTCTAACTTTAGGGTTTGCACCCCTCTTTAGAGAAAACAGATTTAATCTTATGCAGCTCTCTGCTGCCACCTGCTGGAAAAAGCACAGCACCTAGTTCTACTTAGGAACCCCAGTCAGTCCCCTTGATCCTGTGGCTCATTTGCTTAGTAATTTCAGTCAATTAACAAAAATTGGAGTTTTCTGAGTTTTCTGTGTTTTCAATTTGTAAAGAACTCCAAATAAGTCAAGCCTGAACTTTGACCATCTGGAAATTAAAGTTTTAGCAGCTTATCCCACAGGGGAGTATTAGTCATACTTGTCCCGTGTTTTGCAATGACTGTCCTGCCAAACTGCTCACATGGAATTTGCTTTAATTGCTGTTAGTGTCACAGTCATGAGGTCTGATAAGAATTATTTAATAGAACAAGACATTTCTTTTTCTTAAAGTATCTTTTAAAGATTTTTGAAACATTTCATTTTTGTGTTTCGAGAAGACAAGGATACAATGGCTCATTTTTCACACACACACACACACACACACACACACACAACCTGGTATGAATGAACACATTTTTAAAAAAATATGACTGCTTTATGGCTAGAAAGTCTGGATTTTTAACTGGAAAAAAAATTTTCTAAATTGAAGGCTAAGTGCTGGCCTTACTTTTTTTACATAGTCTTTACTTTTTAGAGCAGTTTTAGGTTCACAGCAAAACTGAGTGGAAGATACATAGATTCCCCCCTCACCACCCCTTGCCCCCCCTCTACACACACACATGCACAACCTCCCCAGCATTAACATACCCCACCAGAGTATGATGAACCTATATAGATACATCATTGTCACCCAAAGTCCATGGTTTACATTAGGGCTCACTTTTGGTGTACATTCTACGGGTTCTGACAAAAATATAATGAGATGTAGCCAGCATTAGGGTATCATACAAAATTGTTTCACTGCCTTGAAAATCCTCTGTGCGCTGTCTGCCCGTTCATTCCTCCTTCCGCCGAAGCTCCTGGCAACCACTGATCTTTTCACTGTCTCCACACATCGTGTAGTTGAAACCATAACAGTATGCAGCCTTTTCAGATTGGCTTCTCTCACTTAGCAGTATGCATTTAAAGTTCCTCTATGTCTTTTCACGGCTTACTAAGTCGTTGCTTGTTAGCATTGCATACTATTCCACTGTCTTGATGTACCACAGTTCATCTAGCTAATCACCTACTGGCAGACATCTTGGTTGCTTCCAAATTTTGGCAATTATGAATAAAGCTGCTATAAATATCCATGTGCAGGTTTCTGTGTGGACATAAGTTTTCAGCTCCTTTGGGTAAATGTTTTGTGAAAATCGCCCAACTGTCTTCCAAAATGGCTGTGCTATTTTGCATTCCCACCAGCAGTAAATGACAGTTCCTGTGGCTCCACGTCCTCACCAGCATTTGGTGCTACCGGCGTGTGGGAGTTTGACCTTTCTCACAGGTGTGTGATGGGATCTCACTGACGTTTAAATTCGCATCTCCCTGATGACATCATGTGGGGCATCTTTTCAGACGCTCATTTGCCACCTGTGTGTTTTCTTTGGTGTGGTATCTGTTCGGGTCTTTTGCTCATTGTTTAAGTAGGTTGTTCATTTTCTTATAGTTGAGTTTTAAGAGGTTTTTAAAATATATTTTAGATTACATCCCTTTATCAGATATGGGTTTTCTGGGGTGTTTTTTGTTTTGTTTTGTTTTGTGTGTGTGTGTGGGGGGGGGGGGGTTGCAAGTATTTGTTCCCAGTAAGTGGCTCATTGGCCTGAATTTTTAAAACAATTAAAATCACTTTCAAAAAATAGAAAATAAAATCGCTTTCCAGAGTGCCCAGCATAAAGCTAAAAGTTAAGCCCAAATATTTCAATCACAGAATATAAAATATGGCATTGAATGTAGTGCTAGTTGGGGTCGAGCTGGCTTCAGAGGGTGGAAGCCAGCAGTCAGGCCTTTATATCGAAATCACATTTTCTCAGGGTTTTCTTGTAGAGCTGCCTGGAGCCTGACGCTGAGGGGTAACAAAATCAGGACCCTGTACCTTTCTAAACACTAA
This sequence comes from Plecotus auritus, assembly GCF_963455305.1. Classification (NCBI taxonomy): domain Eukaryota; kingdom Metazoa; phylum Chordata; class Mammalia; order Chiroptera; family Vespertilionidae; genus Plecotus; species Plecotus auritus. The sequence goes on from NC_137774.1 coordinate 9,937,172, forward strand.
TCTTGGGGCAGGACTTCTTTTGGCGAAAGATTGTGCAAGGAGGTGAAACCCACTCACTTCTGCCTCGTGATGTCCCAGACAGGGCTATGAACTGGCTTCAGCAGTTGAGTACATTTATTCAGGACCATCTTCCAGTGTGTGATGAGACTCATGAAAACATATCCAAAAATACTTCCCAAACCTTCTCCATCTCTTTCATTTGTGGACCATGAATATGCAACGTTGTACATTTTTATTTTTGTTTTTAAATATATTTTATTGATTTTTTACAGAGAGGAAGGAAGAGTGATAGATAGTCAGAAACATCGATGAGAGAGAAACATCGACCAGCTGCCTCCTGCACACCTCCCACTGGGGATGTGCCCACAACCAAGTTACATGCCCTTGACCGGAATCGAACCTGGGACCTTTCAGTCCGCAGGCTGACGCTCTATCCACTGAGCCAAACCGGTTTTGGCACGTTGTACATTTTTAAATATATTTTATTGATATTTTACAGAGAGGAAGGGAGAGGGATAGAGAGTTAGAAACATCGATGAGAGAGAAACATCGATCAGCTGCCTCCTGCACACCTCCCACTGGGGATGTGCCCACAACCAAGGTACACACCCTTGACCGGAATCGAACGCGGGACCCTTCAGTCCGCAGGCCGACGCTCTATCCGCTGAGCCAAACCGGTTTCAGCTAATGTTGTACATTTTAAACATTTTTCTAATAATACAAAAGAAAAACGATATTGCCATGCAAAAATAACTACTGCTGTCATGTGAACAGTGTCATTCCTTCTAGTATTTAATATGCTCCTGTATACATTTTTCTTTTAAAATAGTACAATACTGTACATATTATTTCATAGTAGGCTTTTTAATGTAGCACTTTTTCAGACAAAATTTGCATGACCTAAATGCAAGTACTCCAACTGGCTTCGTGCCAGGACACTGGAGTTGAAAACCTTGAGAAAGACACTTACTCCTTGGACCTTGGTGTCCCTGTCTGAAAAGGGAAGCATTTCTTGCTATTCTCCTGCAAAGCCAATTTTTGGATGAAATCTTGTCACCATGTTGCATCCTAAGGACTCTATGTAACAGCTCTTAGTTCTGCATACCCTTTCAAATTTTTGTGTTAGTATATATTTTTCCAACTGCCCTATGCAAATCACTTTATTTTTGCTAGCAATTTTTGTGATTCAGCTGATTAGTCTTTAAAAATAAAGAAGAACAAGAAAACATTTCAAGCTTATGTGACTTCATATTCTCCTGTTTTTCTCCAGGCTACTCCACTAAATACTTCTTTTCCATTTCTTCACCAAAAAAAAGGACAAAAGAGAAGTTAAAAATCATCTATGGTTGGGCTTTACTCTTAGTATTCAAATACATAAGTGCATACAAGTATAGCATAGAAATCACTATATTTCCATTCAAATCATGGTGATTTAGTAGGAAGAAAAAGTAACAAATGTAGGGAACCAAAATAAAGCAACATCAATACAAGATAAGAAATACCTCAGAAGGATGGAATAGGATTTGGAAACTCTAAGGAAATCGAACTAGAAAGGAAATTATTTTGTCTAAAGAAGGGAAGTTAGAAGCGGCTTTCTTTTTTTTTTTAAATATATATTTTATTGATTTTTTACAGAGAGGAAGGAAGAGGGATAGTCAGAAACATTGATGAGAGAGAAACATCGATCAGCTGCCTCTTGCACACCTCCTACTGGGGATCAGCTGCCTCTTGCACACCTCCTACTGGGGATGTGCCCGCAACCAAGTTACATGCCCTTGACCGGAATCGAACCTGGGACCTTTCAGTCCGCAGGCTGACGCTCTATCCACTGAGCCAAACCGGTTTTGGTGTAGCTTTAATTCTTTTCAGTTATATAAAAGACATAAGCCAGAGGTTGGGCCACAGTCGCAGCCTGTCTGCTCCTGGTCCCTGGCATGATGTTGAAGGAGCCCCTGGAGTTCAATGGGTGCTGCTGATCCGGGTTCCCCGAAGTGGGACTGTGAACCTAAAACTGCTCTAAAAAGGAAAGTCTGGCTGAAACTGGTTTGGCTCAGTGGATAGAGCGTCGGCCTGCGGACTCAAGGGTCCCAGGTTCCTTTCCGGTCAAGGGCATGTACCTTGGTTGCGGGCACATCCCCAGTGGGAGGTGTGCAGGAGGCAGCTGATCGATGTTTCTAGTTCTCTATCCCTCTCCCTTCCTCTCTGTAAAATATCAATAAAATATATTTTTAAAAATTTTTAAAAAATAATTTTTAAAAAATAGAAAGGAAAGTCTGTATATAAAAAGATTAAGGCCAGCACTTAGCTTTTGGGCAAGGCACTGATATAATCAATAACTAGAATGCTCATATAAATCCTTACAAGTAAAACAAGCTTAATAAATCAACAAATACTTTTAGTTAATTTAGAGTCTATCAGAAAATATGTCTTCAACTTCCACCTGCTGTTTCTGAATACAAAATTGGAAGGGTCCTATGCAAATAGAAGGCCCTACAGCTCCTGGTAGATCCATCTCTGTATCTGTTGTTCTTCTGTCTGTAAAAGATACAAAAGAGATACAAAGCATCTCAAGGAGTTTACATTGTCCTTTAGGAGAGAAAGCATGCTTAATGAAGAAACAAACTTCATGGTGTGTGAATCTTTAAGTGGGACCTGGAGGAAGATTTGTAAAGGAGGGAAGTCATTTGTGATGGACGCTTCAGCACAAAGAGGTAGGGGCAAATCTGCTAAGGAGGAGACACTTCCCCACCTCCTCCCTTTCTTCCCCTCGTTCCCGCTGAAGCAGCAGGTTTGTTTCCTTAAGAAGAAACAGCAGAATACCTACTAGTCCAGGGGTGATGGTGCTTGTGACTGTGAGCCACTAGAAGGCAGAAACTATACATCTCCTGCAGCTAACACTGAGTTTGGCAGAAAATAGGCATCAGACAAATGTAACAAATGAATGAATACACCGGGGAGGAATAGAGAATAGAGGACATTGAAGAAATGTCAGAGGGATTTGAGTTGGATGTAGCTGACAAGACAAAATCACCATAGGTTCCTGAGATGGGAAATGACACAGTGGACCCTTCTAACGAACACGTTGCTGAACTCGGCAGCATTTGTCACAGCTGACAACTCATTCTAGAACCACTTCATTTCAGGCTTATGTGACTCCATACTCTCCTGTTTTTCTCCAGGCTATTCCACTAAATACTCCTTTTCAATCTCTTTGAGACCTTGTCCTCCTTTTCCCAATTTCTGAATGTCAATATCCCTCGAATGCAAAAAAACGCTTAAATGTATCTGTAGCCCAGAGTTTTTCCTCCAACCTCCAGTTCTGTAAATTCAACTGCCACCTTGACACTTTCATTTGGATGTCTCCTAACATGTCAAACTTACTATCTGCAAAATTAAATTCTTAATTCTCTACTAGAAAAACTCCTCCCCACTTGCATACCTCAGTAAATGAGATTAACATCCACCCACTTATTAAAGTAAAAAACCTGGGAATCATCCCTATCTCCTTCCATTCCCCCACCCCACCCCATCTAACTCATCAGCAAATTCAGTTACTTCTATGCCCAAAACATTTCAAACCTATGTCTCCAGGACCAACACCCTAGTCCTGCAAAAACATCCCAGCAGATCTCACCTCCACTCCTACCTGCTTCATTCATTCTCCACATAAAAGCCATGACATCCTTAAATGTAATTCAGATCCACGTCACTCTTTGCTAAAACTTTTCTATGACTTTCTATGGCACTTCGGATGAAATCTAAACTTTTCAATATTCAGCCTCTTTGTAACCACTAGGCATTTCATTCATGGCCCGCTGCCCAGGGGATGAGATCTTGTCAAGGGCCTATAATAAATATTTGAGACAGGAAGGAGGGCGGGGGCGGGGGGGAAGGGGGAGAACGGACTCCAAAAAACTACAAAATCAAAATTAATAAATGTTTGTGACTACATAATATAACAATGTTAACTAATCCTAAATTTCAAATCAACCTTTCTGTAGTTATTTGTATATTTTATTTTAACGAGGGATGTGAGTACATGGTATTTTGTTGAATATAATGTGGAGTAGGTCCTCCCAAACAGGACTACAGAGGGCCTACAGGGGTTCTAAAATGACCCCCTTTTAGGCCTTTAAAGTCCTGCATGTCCCCATCTGTGCCTGCGTCTCCATGATGCCACTCTCCTACTTGCTCACTAAACTCAGCCAGCCAAACTTGCAAATTCCTAAGCTGCACCAAAACCTTTCCCCATGTTCCCTCTTCCCGTCCCCCAACGCTCATCCTGCCTGGCTCCTTCCCATCTATTCGTTTTCAAATTAGTAATTCCTCAAGGGGACCTCCCTGACCTGTCCATCTAAAGTAGGCACAGGTGCCCCCCCCGCCACCCCCCCCCCCGCACCACCTTATTTTCTGTTGCCTTTTTCCTCCTTAACATTGCTCTCCATCTGTAGTTTATTTTGTCTGTTTATTCTATATTCCCATGACACTAATAAGCTCCATGAAGGCAAGAAACTGTCTTGTTCTCTGTTGTATCCTACTCTAGTGACTGGTGCAGAGCAGGCTTCAATAAAGAGCCACTGAACTTGTGAATACATGAATGAGAACTTCATCTTCAAGGGAGGAGGGCCAAGCTAGAAAGATTTGCCATGGACTCCATCTTGAGAGGCTGGAGGCACTCATCTTCCTCTGATTCTAGGTCCCCAGATAGGTTTCAAAAGGAACGTTTAGAGGTTTTTCCCAACAGAAATTCTGATGAAAGCTCCTATAACTTACCCTATTGGGGTGGGGCTGGGGGAAATAAAAAAATGGACTCAGAACTAGTTTGAAAGGGAAGGAAGTGGTTTAGGGCAGGTGGATGGCTCACCAGGTTGGGGCACTTCCTTTGTCCCAGCCCCGCCCCCGGATTCTAACGGCTCCACCCCTTCCTGTCTTCCGCTGGAAGCAAAGGATGGCTTGGGCCCCGGGTTCCGGGTTCCGGCTCTAGGGCCCTCATCCTCGTTAATTATTCAAAATGGAGGAGGACACTATGGGAGGCACTCTTATTAATATTCATGAGGGGCGGGGCCTCCCTCCCGCTGGGGCTCCTGGGAGGATTCTAAAGTCTTCTCGAGGCCACTGGGGCTCCTGGGAGGCGGGACCGCAGCGCCGGAGCGGATCCGAGCCGGACCTCTCTTCCCGGCCGGAAAATCTTGAGGAGATTTTTCTTTAAAAACTTAAAGAAATTTGAGGATGGTGGGGCAAAACGACTAAATCCCATCACCCTGTGATTCTTTAGACGGAAAACTGTCAAAACCTGTGGTAAAAAGAGATTTGTTTCCCCCGTATTTTCTTGAGGTAGTTTTCCTCTTCTGATGGAGTGAAGGGGGTAAAAAATGCAGCCCCGTGTGTTTTGATCCTTAGACCGGCCGGTTTCTCCTGGGTGGCCTCTCAGGTTGACCTCGTTGGAGATGTTTGGGGCGAATACCCGGGGAGATAGGGGGGGGGGTCTGTCTCTTCGGAAGGTTTTCTTAGGTTCGAACGAAATCGAAATCCCGGCGAATATAGTTGTGGGACGATTTTCTCTGAAAGGGAGGAAAAAGGTCCTCCAAGAGGGCGCTCAAAGCCTTCCACAAATAGGCAGACCCTGAGTGGGCTGGGCTGAGGCAGGGAAATGCCGTGTTGCTCTCCTTCCGGTGTGTGGTTCTCGTTCCCTGAGGGGCGAGAGGAAACCAGCCATCATTTGGGATGACACCTGGTACATTTCTCAGAAAAGCCTGTGCTCTTCTTATACGTTCCGGTCTGAGGGGGAAATAAATTGTGAAAAGAGGCTTTCGTTTTAAAAGCATCTGGGCATCGTGTTTTAAGCCTCGCAGGGGGACAGTGGTTGACACATAAATATGTGGAGTTCGTGGTTAAATATCCCTGCGTCGTGGGTCTCTGAAGCGCCCACAAGCCCACCCACGTCCCTCTTACAAGTTCCTCAGAGAAGCAAGTCCTGGGCCAGGTTTATATTGGTAATAAATGATAATGCTTTCAAATGCCTACTGTGAGGAGGGAAAAAAAAAACACCCACCACCACCTCATGGATGAAATAAATGGATTCCTCCACTTGGTGGAATTACATGCAGCCCTTCAAATACATTCCTTGTAGAAGTACGTCTATTGGCATGGAAAGAAATGACCATTTTAATTACAATTTAAAAAGATTACAAAATGGTAATCCCCACCTCACCCCACCCTTTTTTTTTTTTTTTTTTTTTTTTTTTGGTTATAAAGAAATATATATATGTGAGGTTCTGGAATGATACAAAGCAAAGCGTTTGTCAGCAAATTGAATCTTTCTCATTTTGTTTTGCCTTGTTGTGTAAACGTTTTGGCAGTGCACGTGTTGGGTGCATGATTTCAGGGACTGTTTTTTGTAACATCTGCGGACTTCAGTGGCCACTGCTGCTGAAGCCACTGCTGCTGAAGCCGCTGCTGCTGAAGCCGCTGCTGCTGAAGCCGCTGCTGCTGAAGCCCCTGCTGCTGAAGCCACTGCTGCTGAAGCCGCTGCTGCTGAAGCCCCGCGCGGTGGCCTGGTCGGTCTCGGGAGGTCCTCTGTGCTCTGCACCAAGCCCTGGGCTTCTGGGTCACGTGCTCAGATGCGTAACTGCTTTGAGGGTGATCTGTAACCTTCTAAGTCGAATTCAGTAACAATGCGATTTTAGCGGTTTTCTGACAAAAGGAGAAAATGCATTTTGGCCAGAGAGACTTGCAACGGGTGAAGCGCCTTAGTTGTCACTGCGGAGACAAGGGGCTTCAGCCTGGAATTGTGGTTGTGCGTCTGTCTACACAGGACCGTGTTTTTTCCTGAATGGGAGCAATAGTGACAATGTCACTGTGTGTGATGAGCGGTGGTTGGTTCGTTTTAAACTATTATTTAGTATAAGTAGATGTCAGTGATTTTAGTTCCCTGCAAGAAATGTTCCTTTTGAAATCAAGTTGTGTGGGCCCTTCCTAAGACTGATCGGTAACTGTAATTAACCAAAAGGGAAACTGAGGGGACATTATTATTCATTTACTTATTTGCCTTATTAATTTTACAAGACTTTAATTTCACTGCTTGTTTATATATTTACACAGCATGTCGTTGCTCGTGGTGAGGCAACCTTCTGAGTCTCTTAGAGCTAGTAAAACTTTAAAAGCTCTAAGCTTTGTCTCCGTTTTTAATCTCTGTTTTTATTCTTTCTAACAAAAGATGTCAGTGCTAAGTTTTAAAGAAATAGAAAAACATTACTACAAAAATTTAAAGCTACATCAATATTTTGACTTTTTAATGTAAAGATTATAAAAGCAACATACTAACTGACAGAAATTGAATGTGTTGAACTTGTTATATTGGTTTCTTTTGTGTTAAGTCTTTCTTTTTAAAATTTTTGCATATTAGCCTATATTTCATCCAAATATATTCTCATTTTCTACTAAAACTCTTTATCTAGAATATTTTGCTAAGAGAGAGATATTTTTAAATATTTCATATCATGCTGTAATGACTCTACTTGTGGGAACTCCATAAATTGGACACCATATTAAAAAGCTTTGTAAATATATAGAGAGACCACTATTTCCCATCAAAATATCAACCTCTTCATTTGAAAAAACAACAGCTCTTCATTACTATAATTTCCTTTCTTCTTTGTCTCTTGTACTTTGTTTTTTCTAACCAGGATAAATTCACAAGATAAGAAAAAGGATGGCATCTAGAGTAAATACCAGTTTCACTTTGATTCCCAACCAGAAATATAGACGTAGTAGTCGTCGATCCAGCCATGTTTCCAACACCCTGTACTCAGATTCTCAGCCCTTATCAGCACTTGGAAATTTTAAAGCCTTGCCATTGGAAATATTCCAAATAATCTTAAGATATTTGTCAGGTGAGGTTTGGGGACTGTATTTTTATTTTTCCCAAGAACTAGTTTGTCATCTTTGGCCCTGCTAGAATTAATAGTATTCACATTAAGTTTATTTTCCAAAGTTTCATCATTGTTAGGTAAGAGATACAATGAGAAAGTACAATACTCAAACTCTTTAAGCATGCTTCTAATTATAACGACATGGTAACTTGACTGTTAATCCCAAAATGTTCCTAATTTATTGAGCACTGGATTTAAAACAATTTTAAGATTTCCCTCTTTATTTTTACTATTATTTAATATTATTATTAATGAGCAAACTTATAAATTATTACACTGTACTAACAGTGATGTTCTTGTATTTGAGGCATTCATATATATGTATATATTTTTCCTTTGGTAGTGAAGGATATCAGCATGCTAAGTATGGTGTCCAAAACAGTCAGCCAGCACATTATTAATTATATCTCAACCTCGTCAGGAAGCAAAAGACTTTTACTACAGGACTTTCATAACCTTGAGCTGCCTGGCAAGAGACAAGACTCTGCTGTATTGGAACACTACAGATCTCTAGGTAATTTGTGTAATCAGAATTGTAACAAGTAGAGAACTATACTTAGTGGGACTTTATTATACATTTCTGTGAGACTCATGGGAAATAGAATATTTCCTAATATGTGCCTATTTCTATGATGCTTTTACTCTTCAATGTGAGGACTTTCCCTTAACAGCAGTCCCTTACACTTACCTTTAAAGATAAGGGAATGCACTTTATTTTTTTAAATATATTTTATTGATTTTTTACAGAGAGGAAGGGAGAGGGATAGAGAGTTAGAAACATCGATGAGAGAGCAACATCGATCAGCTGCCTCCTGCAAACCTCCCACTGGGGATGTGCCCGCAACCAAGGTACATGCCCTTGACTGGAATCGAACCCGGGACCCTTCAGTCCACAGGCTGACGCTCTATCCACTGAGCCAAACCGGTTTCGGCAAGAGAATGCACTTTAATGTGAAGTGTCAGCCCTTGTGATTTCATGTGGATACAATGTCACCAATGCTTTTTTTTTCTAGGTGGCTTACCGGTTTAGGAAATTGATGTATATTATGTTTTATTTCCTGTGGATCTAATGAGTTTTATCTTTATACCTCTTTTCCCTTTCAACCATAATCCTAATGAGTTTTGTCTTTATACCTCTTTTCCCTTTCAACCATAATCTGGTCCTTAAAATAGAAAAAAATTTAAACACTTTATTGTGGAAGATCACTTATTCTTTTATCAGAAACAATGGCTTTCTTTTTTTTAAGCATTGTACAGTTTACTAATAAGTCATTATGTCATGATTAAATTAATATTATCAAAGGAAATTTATATAATCTTTTTTCCCTTGATTAGTATTCATTTGTCTTTCACTCCATTTATTGATTTCATTTTTCCTAAGAGTGCTAAAATAAAATTCTATTTTTTACTTAATTAATGGCAACAATTTAATTATGAAATCACTTTTTAATTAACCAAAGCATGGCAATAAAACCAAATATCAAAGTGATCTTAAGATTTAAATAAAGGTATACAGGTGAGTTAATGAATATTATGTTTTAGTAACCCAAGGATGTCTAGCTTTAAGATAATAAAATAAGACTATATAGATGTGGTCCTGACCAGTTTGGCTCAGTGGATAGAGCATGGGCCTGCAGACTCAAGGGTCCCAGGTTCAATTCTGGTCAAGGGCATGTACCTTGGTTGCAGGCACATCCCCAATAGGGGGTGTGCAGGAGGCAGCTGATTGATGTTTCTTTCTCATCAATGTTTCTGACTCTCTCCCTCTCCCTTCCTCTCTGTAGAAAAAAAAAAAAAGAAAAAATATCAATAAAATATATTTTTTAAAAAAGACTATATAGATGTGTAAATATATAAAACTGTATTTGACAGGTATATTTAACAAGACTAAATGAAAGGTATATAATTTGATTACACTGTTATTGGCTTCAGTTTTTATGATTAGGCTTGGTAAAGTGTGTAACAGAATATGTAGTTACTTTTTGCTACTTGCTTATTGTAAATATATTTTTTCAAGCATCATTAGTTGCAGAGAAAGTGGTACTTGGTTAGGTAAAGAGCTTATTCTTGGTTTTGATCTGAAAAAAAATTTTTTTCCCTGACCAAGGCTCAATTACTTAAACAAACAAAACATTAAGACAATTATATGGATGTCAGTTAAAAATACAAATGTGTGTCCTAGCTGGTTTGTCTCAGTGGATAGAGTATCAGCCTGTGGACTGAAGGGTCCTGGGTTTGATTCCAGTCAAGGGCACATGTGTGGGTTGTGGGCTGGATCCCCAGTAGAGGACGTGCAGGAGGCAGCCGATCAAAGATTCTCTCCCATCATTGATGTTTTTCTCTCTCTCTCCCCTCTCCCTTCCTCTCTGAAATCAATAAAAGTATATTTTTAAAAAATACAAGTGTGTATTGATCTTAATAGATAAAATTTTAAAACAGTTTTAGTCATGTAATGATTGTAACCTTATATTTAACTTTGATGCAGATATCTGGCTTCTGACTAATTCTTTAGGTAAATGTTTGATGTACTTACCATTTTCTCATGTTGCTATTTCTATCTGATCTGTTCTTATTTTCAGACATTAATGTAACATTTTCAGAATCCTGCTCTTTGAATATTATAAATTTTAATTTGCTTCTTCATATAAAACAGAGCAGATGGCCAGTGGGGAAAGAACATTACATCTGACTATTTTAGTGGGAAGAAATTAAAGAAGTTGGTCTACAAAGGATATAGCAGAGCACTTGTGTCTTTTTTAAAAAAAAAAAAAATGTCAGCCTGTATTGGTTTATATGGTGAATTGCAACCCTTAAAAATAGGAATTTTACATTAGAAAAGGCAACCAACATTAATTATAGCTTGCAATTCCCTAGCTATGATATACCATGGGACTGAATGCCAAAACATCAAAGGAAAAGAACTCAGCCTAAAAACCAAACACTGAAAATGTCTTTTTATGTACAAAAATAGGGAGGGTTTATGTTTAAAACTCAATTCTGGTCATGTGTTATCCAAACATAGCAACTTCTAAAAATAAATTATATTCTCATATAGTCTACAGAATTATATAAAGTAGTAATTATATTATGTTAAAAAAGTAAATGCAGAGAAAGTAAAAACTGAAGAGAGCCATGATATTCAGGCATATATTTTCCTTCCATATATCTTATTTTTAATTTGAGGATTTGCCCTCATAGGAATGTTAGCAATGTATTGCCATTTTAGGAAAACAGACCACTTAAAGTTCGAGGAAACAAATCATTCACTTCCTGTCACTGTAGTTGAAGTTACAGACCTCTCTGGGAAATCAAAGAGCTTTTTTTTCATTTTTAAATATCTGAACACAAAATTCTATACATTCTTAACATGCAAACACCATAAAAGGATATCTTTGAAGGAAGAAATAGATATTTCATCCAAACTGGATATTTTCTGTGAGCAAAAATGACTTCAGACCTCTGAAATTTTAAGGACTTAGGACTTTAATTGTTTTTTCCAAAAGGAATACAAAATCTCTTTTCCCATTTTTCCATGTTTTGCAATTCAAAACATTTTCCTTTGTGGACATGAGGTTGATTTCAAGAGATACTGGAATATGTTTTCTACGGAATAAAGACAATATAAAGTTTCCTAGTGTATTTTTTTTTTTTCCTAGTGTATTTTTTGACTTGTATCTTTTAAAATCTAAATAATTTTAAACATTTCCATATCTATCCTATAGTGTCAATTTCATAATATTTTATAAGATTTTATGTCAGTGCCTCTTAGGTAGACATCAGAGTCACTTGGTATTCAACATATAAATGTTTTATACCCTTCCTCCCAAACTTCCTCTTTAAAAAAAAATCTTTCAGCTCACAGTTCACTGTGGTATACTATACTTAACTTTCAGGAAACATTATGCAGTGCTATATAGATATATTTTAATTGATTGCACTTTATAGATTTTTTAAATTGTTGTCACTGTTTTTTCATGTGTTTGTTTGTTTTACTTTCTCAGGCTTACTGTTTAAAAGATGTACATTGCTGCTACCCACAAAGGAAAGACTAAAATACATTCACAAGATACTCGCAGAAGTAAGATTATACTTCTGAATTAGTTCACAATATTGATTTCCAGTAAAGATATTTTATTGTCTTATACTCATTTAAGTTCTATTCTTAATTAGTAAAACTTCATGAATTAGTACTAAAAAATGAATTGATGATAATCTAATACTTTACCAAGCACTCAAACGCTATAAAACACCAAAATGTAGTATAGTAACTTTTTACTTATTGTAAAATAAATTTTATATAACTAAATACATCACTTAAGGTTATTAGGTTTATCAGAGTATGAAAGTATTTTTATCCCACATGGGAATCATGAGGATGTTTTAAACTGGTGATTTAGATACTTTATTAAAATGAAGTAATTTCTGAATGTTAAGATATACAAAAACATAGGAAAGTATTTTAATATATAAAATAACCCTTTTATGATAATTTATGACTTGGAAATGTATATCAATATGTCATAATCTGTGTGTAAGAAAATGAGTTTTACTATTCAAACCCAAACATACATACAAACACTGATGGTTCAGTTCTATACTCAGTAGTATGCAAACTATTTCTCATGCACTAGCTTTTTGCATGTCAATATTTGCATTGAATTCAGGTCTATATTATTATAGCAGCTTCCCAGATAACCTTTCTACCATCCATTCCTTCAGTCCCCAAGACAATGAATCAAGGTTATTCTTCCTAAAGCATCACTTTTATCAAGTTAATTATCTTGCTTAAAAATCTTTCAGTGGCTACTCTATTCCAGCAAGATAAGATCTAAAGTCCATAGTTGGTATTTAAGGTTCTCCCTGACATGCAACTGTACTTCCTATTACTTTGAGTCTAGTTAAGTTGATCATATTTTTATTCCCAAATAAACTTTTTTTATTCCTACCTCTACACAATTTTGCCCTTATTGTTTCCCTCACCAATCTTTTCCATTTGTTATGTCTGAATCATACTTTAAGACATTGCTTGTTTCACAGCCTTCATAAGCTTTTTTGATCATTCCCAAATTTATCATTTCCTTGCTTTCATAATAACCGAGATAGTACTTTTTTGGTCATTTTGCCATTTATACATAGTCTAACCTTAAATCATCAAAGTAACTTCACATGTGTATATCTTATTCTCCTAATAAATTGTGAGCTCCTTGAAGGCAACCTTTGTTTTATATTTCTTTCATAATCCCCACCCATATAACAATGCTAATTAATGTTAATACTGAAAAAATGTTTACATTTCCATTAAATTTGACTGTCAGATCATTGTACAGTTCTACTGAAAAGGAGGAATGAATAGCTGTTCTCTTTACAGGTTCCCTGTTTTAAATTCAGTGGCTGTGCAGCTCCTGTGCAGTGTTCAGGATTATCATGTTATGGCATGCTTTTACAGGTACTTTTTTCTTTTTAATGAAAGAAGAAAATGAATGTTTTTTGAACTGTTGACAAGTAAAGCATGTAATCCATTGTTCCATGGGAAAATAAAGGTAATAATAATAATAAAAAAGAACAAAATAGCTCTAGCTGGTTTGGCTCAGTGGATAGAGCATCGGCCTGTGGACTGAAGGGTCCCAGGTTTGATTCCAGTCAGGAATCCCCAGTAGGGGGAGTGCAGGAGGCAGCTGACCAATGATTCTCTCTCACCATTGATGTTTCTCTCTCCCCTCTCTCTTCCTCTCTGAAATCAAAAGTGTATTAAAAAAAAAAAAAAGAACAAAATAAAATTGTAAAAATTTGACAACGTGTTAGTCTAATAATGTTTGCCACCTCAAATTTCATTCTTGGGTTTCTCACTGGTAAGAAATGTTTAACATTTACTTGCTCTATACCAGTGGTTGGCAAACTGTGGCTCTTTGGCCCCTTGAGTGTGGCTCTTCCACAAAATACCACGGCCTAGGCGAGTCTATTTTGAAGTGGCGTTAGAAGAAGTTTAAGTTTTAAAAATTTGGCTCTCAAAAGAAATTTCAATCGTTGTACTGTTGATATTTGGCTCTGTTGACTAATGAGTTTGCCGACCACTGCTCTATACCAATGTTCTCAACGTTTCTAGCCACCGTTGTAAAGACTAGAAATAGTGTGAGGTGTGTGTGTGTATGTGTGTGTAATGAGTTTTAAGTCTTGGGCTAGTTATTTAAGATGTGATTTTAGAAATAAAATGTATGAAAAAATTGTAACTAAGGAGGTGATAGATGTAACTAACCTCTTTGTGGTAACCATTTTGCAATATGTACATATATAAAATTACTACATTGTATGCCTTTAATTTACATGTCAGTAATATCTCAGTAGAGCTAAGAAAAAAGAAAAAAATCCTTTGTATGATTTTAAGAATATTTTGTCAACACCCAACTGCTGAGCCACACTGCCCGGGCTTGATTAAACTTTTATTATAAACAAAGAAGATAATAACATAATGTAATGTTATTCAGTATTAATAATATATTATTAATATATTATATGATTCTAAGCAATTTACATGTACTAACATTTAAAACTTACAATAACCTTATGAACCTTATGAGATTTACAACAGTCTTACAACAATCTTGCTTATGTCCCAGCCTGACAGCCACCTTCTTATCCCAGGGTAGACCCTTCTACTAGCCTTCTTTCAAGATAGATTTTTTTTTCTTTTTCTTTCTTCTTTTATAGCGCAGGTAATGTGAGCACATGTATTTATCCTATATAATAAAAGGCTAATATGCAAATCGACTGAACGGCGGAACAACCGGTCACTATGATACGCACTGACCACCGGGGGGCAGACGCTCGGCACAGGAGCTGCCCCCTGGTGGTCAGTGTGCTCTCACAGGGGGTGTACTGCTCAGCCAGAAGCCAGGCTCATGGCTGGCAAGTGCAGCAGCAGTGGCAGGATCCTCTCCCACCTCCAAGGCAGTTGGACATCCCCTGATGGCTCCTGGACTGTGAGAGGGCGCAGGCCGGGCTAAGGGACCCCCACTCCGAGTGCACAAATTTCGTGCACCAGGCCTCTAGTGTAAAATAAAAATATATAAAGTGAAAAGTAAGTCTCCCTCCAAGACCTGTCCGTTGTCCACTGAGTGCCCTTCAACAGAATTAACCAATGTTAGCAGTTTCTTGTATGTCCTTCAAGAGATAATAGATTAATTTATACACTACTGAAATCCAGGTCAACTATTTTAAGAAATCTTCAAAATCTAATTACAGTTGACCCTTGAACAACACAGGCATTAGGGGCACCAACCTACACACAGTTGAAAATATGTGTATAACTTTTGACTCCCCCAAAATTTAAGTTGTCTCTTGGTATTCTAGGGGGATTGGTTCCAGGACTCTACACAGATACCAAAAGCCATGGATGCTCAAGTCCCCTATATAAAATTACATAGATCAATGCATTCTGTCAGCTCTCCATATCTGTGTACTCCCAACCTCACATTGAAAACACTACAGGTATTTGCTGAAAAAAATCTGCATTAAGGTGGACCTGCGCATTATAAGCCTGTGTTGTTCAAGGATCAACTGTATAGTGATATACCATTTGAATTTCCTTTCCATAGATGTTTAACTGTACATTTGGGTTTGCTCAAAAATAATTATTAAATTTTGCCCTAATATATTTTTTTTTGCTTGTTCACATCCAAATGTCATAAATGCTCATAATTGTCACATTAAAATTAAATCATTATCCTTTGTAAGCAATATCATAAATGATGGCTAGAGGGGGTCAAAGGGGTTCTACTGTAGTCTAAAACTAAGCCACAGTATGCTTATAGTCAGATGTCCAAAGCTGTGTTCAAGGGTTTGGGCCTTGTTATTTTCCTCATACTGTCAGAGTTCAAGATTCAGTATCATTTAGAAGTTCTCTAAAAACATACTCCCTTTACAATGAAAAAGAAACTAGATTTGGAGCATTCCTATATTTTATGTAAAATGTCTTATTAATGTCAATAGTTCCATAGTGGATAAAAATTACACATTACCTGGATCATATGCTATGACAGTTATATGCTCATAAGGCAATAGTGACTTATGTTTTGATTTGAGTTCTAAACATCTGCAATGTTTCATTTATTTTATTACCTCAGACCTTAACAGCAGGTTGGGATGAACTCGAGTGCCATCGTGTTTTTAACTTTTTATGTGAGCTGACTGATCTCTTCCGCAAAATGCAGACCATTGTCTTCAGCAAACCAGGTAAAGAATCAAAATTCAGAAATAACATACAGAAGTTAAAATAGAAAAAACGCACAATTAAAAAGGGTATTTAAAAATAAATTGTTGTATCTGTTTATAGTAAAACAACAAAGAAATATAAGAGAATGATAAACACTGAATTGAATAGTGAGGCTCAAGTGGCATGTAATTAGAGAAAGAGAAGTACTCAGAGGACTTCAACTGTATTAATAATATTTTATTACTTAAGCTGGAATCATGCCATAACATGAATGAACCTTCAAACCATTACGCTAAGTGAAAGGATTTAGTCACAAAAGACCACATACTATATGACTTCATTCATATGAAATCCCAGAATAGGAAAATTTATAGAGACAAATAATTATTGGTTGCTTGGGGCTGGGAATGGCAACTAAAAGAGCAGAATTTCTTTTTTGAGATGCTCAAATATTCTAAAATTCACTTGGTGATAGCTGCACATATCTGTGAATATACTAAAAACCATTGAATTGTACACTTTATTTTTTTTAATATATTTTATTCATTTTTTACAGAGAGGAAGGGAGAGGTAGAGAGAGTTAGAAACATTGATGAGAGAGAAACATCAATCAGCTGCCTCCTGCACACCCCTCACTGAGGATGTGCCCCCAACCAAGGTACATGCCCCTGACCAGAATCGAACCTGGGACCCTTGAGTCTGCAGGCTGACGCTCTATCCACTGAGCCAAACTGGTCAGGGCTGAATTGTACACTTTAAATGGGCAAATTGTATGCTATGTAAATCATATCTCAATAAAGCTTTTTAAAAACAATTCCTTAATAATCTAAAAATTTTACAGAGGCAAGTGAACTAATGCTTTTAGTATATTAACAATTGTATAATAATAAATTTGACTTATTTATTATGCACATCAACCTTTCTAGGAAGAATGATTTACAAGCCTTTTGTGTTCATAGGAAATTCCCGAAAACTGGAGTTAAGGATCAGACTGTTCTGTAGGAATGTCCTGTTTGATCACTGGACACATAGAAGTGATTCTGCTTTTTGGTTGACACGTATATTAAAACCATGGCCAATGGTGAATCAGGCAAGATTACTATATATCATCTTTGGACCAATATCTCCTCAAGATGGTGAGCATCTATTTTTTAGCAATATCTGTTATAAAACTGGTTAATTACTTTTATTTTAGGAAGCATATCTTTTTGTACCTGCTCAGTTTCATCATTCCTAATGACTGAAATGTTTCATGATTTCATGGATTTATACTACATTAACTTGTGCATAACTTAAGCTTCAAGATAGAAATTGTTCCCTGCAGGCCATTACCAAATATATTCCTATCATCTCTGGTTTACCTAAAATAGCTGCTTTTCTATTTTATTTTTTTTTAAATATATTTTATTGGTTTTTTACAGAGAGGAAGGGAGAGGGATAGAGAGTTAGAAACATCGATGAGAGAGAAACATCGATCAGCTGCCTCCTGCACACCCCCTATTGGGGATGTGCCCGCAACCAAGGTACATGCCCTTGACTGGAATCGAACCTGGGACCCTTCAGTCCGCAGGCCCACACTCCATCCACTGAGCCACACCAGCCGGGCTGCTTTTCTATTTTAAACATTATCTTAATTCAAGATTACATTTGTTGCTGGAGGGGACTAAGTGCCAGTAAATCAAAGCAGTAAATTGATATTGATGTTTTACTTAATTTTGGGTGCCTATGACTTTTTTTAATTTTTTGCCTTTCTAATTAAATTTAGATTAATATTAAAATTAGCATGCAGTTCTTTAGTTTACATTGCCTTATATCAGGAGGTAACTAGTTTGAAGTACATTGAATAGCAGCAAGAAGCCAATCTATAATTAAATTTTGTTGCATAATTCACAAAGAGAATTGGTCATAGGTAAATAATAAAAAATCAACTGGACTACTCTATTTTGATATAAATGTTTGGGAGATCCTCAAATATAGCATGTTCTCTTTTTCGGATTTTATTTTATTTCAGTAAAATTACATTAATTGTCTATTCCAGTGGTTGGCAAACCACGGCTTGCGAGCCACATGCGGCTCTTTGGCCCCTTGAGTGTGGCTCTTCCACAAAATACCATGGCCTGGGCGAGTCTATTTTGAAGAAGTGGCATTAGAATAAGTTTAAGTTTAAAAAATTTGGCTCTCAAAAGAAATTTCAATCATTGTACTGTTGATATTTGGCTCTGTTGACTAATGAGTTTGCCGACCACTGGTCTATTCCAATTTTGTTACCAGAGTAGCATTATCTTTTAACTAAAAGCACTATTCTGCTTGGTGAAACTACCTTTTCTTTACTTCATTTAGCTATTATGGCTGTGTTTCATCACATCAGTCAGAGACATTCAAATTTATACTGTTATCAGAATTGACTTTCATTATGAAAATAGCACATATAAGTAATGAATTCCATTATGCAATCCAATTTCCTTTTTAAATAATCCATGAAGTCTTTATCACAAAGTCAACTATTCTGTCATAACCTAATTTTTGTTTCAATTATTCAGGACAAGTGGTTTGGCAGAAAATGATAGAAGAACCTACCGATGAATCTAGTCTGAAAGATCTGGCTGATGCCATTAAATTACTATATGACACAGGCATCAAAGAGTGGACAGCAGATGATGTTATCAGTCTTATAGATGAACTATCAGGTAAAATAACATATTTATCACACAGAGTAACAGAAATTATTAGAATAGAGTTATAAAATTATAATGATAATTCTACAGGTAACAAATGACTTGCCTATCATTAAATGCTTTAAAATATTTAAAGAATTAGGCATTGTTTGAAGAGACTGGATATAATCAACTTACTTTTCTTCAATTGTGAATATTATAGGTATATTTTTGTTACCATTATTATTTGAAAGCTTCATAATTTAATTATCCCCATTTTGCAAGTTCTCAAAAACACCTTCCTTGGTTGTGTAAGAAGAAACCCTCTCTTAGTGGTATGGCAGAAGTGAAACAGTTTTTCCCATTTATGCATAATTCTTCAGATTCTGAAGTTTTCAAGATTTCTTTTCTTTCACAGGATTAGGCCACCTTGCTTGTTGATCTATCTGTAGGAAAAATACTTTGACTATATTACTTGTACATATATAAGAGCTGCCATGACATGGCAGTAATCTCTGTCTCCAGTTAAATGCTGTAATTAAAAAACTAAAGCATTTTTTCTGAGCTTTTCCCTTGGCAATAATTATATTTCCAATTAAGTGATGTAATATTGCATGTAATTAATGATGTTTACTATAGCTATTGTGCAATTTCTCATTAAGTAACTGTTCTTCCTCTAATAAAAGTGATTCCTCGTGAGTGGCTTCTAGAAAATAATGCACGTCTCCTAATCCTAAGTGGGAACGACATCTGTTTCACTTTCATGGCTAGTAAAGCTGTGAATGGACGGACTGCTGAACTGGCAAGACTGATAGTCTTTTTGGCTTTGGTAAGTAAAAAATAAGTTTTCTCTAACAAGTTGTTTAACTTTTTTTTTTTAAATATATTTTATTGATTTTTTTTTTTTTACAGAGAGGAAGGAAGAGGGATAGACAGTCAGAAACATCGATGAGAGAGAAACATTGATCAGTTGCCTCCTGCACACCTCCCACTGGGGATGTGCCCGCAACCAAGTCACATGCCCTTGACCGGAATCGAACCTGGGACCCCTCAGTCCGCAGGCTGACGCTCCATCCACTGAGCCAAACCGGTTTTGGCCAAGTTGTTTAACATTATAGTTGACCTGCCAGGAAGCTGCCCTGAAGGAACTGAAATATGTACAAAACATTTTGAAAGAATACGTATATATCTTATAATATATACTTATAAAATTTTAAAATATATGGAATAGCCCTGGCCAGTGTGGCTCAGTGGTAGAGCATCGTCCCGTGTACCAAAGGGTCTCAGATTCCATTCCCCCCCGCCCCCCCCCCCCCCCCCCCCGCGTCAAGGGCAAGTACGTGGATTACAGGTTAATTCCAGGCCCCAGTCGGGGTGAGGGCTAGAGTCAACCGATCGGATCAATGTATCTCTCTCATATATCTCATTCTCTCTCTATCTCTCTCTCTCTCTAGCCTCCTGCTCCTCCCTCCCTCCTTTCCACTCTCTCTAAAAAAAAAAAAAAAAAAAAAAAAAAAAAATCAATGGAAAAATATCCTTGGGTGAGGATTAACAAAAAATAAATTCATTCAAAAGCAATGGAGTAATTCTCAAGTTGGCTGTTGTGAGGAATAATTGAATGTAATTCATTTCCTATGAAATGGAGAGAGGGTTATTACCAACTCAATTGCTTAAAACATGAATGAAACCTCTGTGGCTCTTTTAAAAATGTGAATAAAGCTACTAAATTAACTGTAATTTCAATATAAATATTTATTTTAATAATTAAACAGATTCTCTCCAAAAGAGAGAGAAAGAGAAAGAGAAGTGCATGACTATATTCACAGGACTGTAAGTAGCTCAGTATTATTTCTGAAGGGTAAAATGTAAAGAAGGGGAAGAGGAGGAAGCGTGATTAGACAGAAAGGGAGAGGCTAGGTAATGAAGAGCCTGGTAGACTTTCTGTGGAGCTTGAACACATCCTCTAATAGGGAGCTGCTGAAAAGTTTTAGGAAGGGGAGTAATGTGATCAGTTTCAAGTTTTTGTGTGTGTGTGTGTGTTTTTTTAATATATATTTTATTGATTCTTTTTTTTTTTTAAATATATTTTATTGATTTTTTACAGAGAGGAAGAGAGGGAGAGGGATAGAGAGTTAGAAACATCGATCAGCTACATCCTGCACACCCCCTTCTGGGGATGTGCCCGCAACCAAGGCACATGCCCTTGACTGGAATCGAACCTGGGACCCCTTAGTCCGCAGGCCAACATTCTATACACTGAGCCAAACCAGTCAGGGCCAGTTTCAAGTTTTTAAAAGGTCACTTTGACAGCACCATAGCAAACAGAATGGAGAGGAAGTCACTGGGGTGAAGAAGCCTTCTCCAGAAAGCCTTCCCTGATTACCATTTCAATTCTGATCATTAATTTTCCCTAAATTGCCTCAGATTTGTCTTCTCTTTATCTTCATTTACTTATAGTGTTCTTAAGCCTTTTTATGTGAGTGGTAACTTATCTCCCAAAACAGATTGCAAATTCTTTGAAATCCAGGACTATGTCACGTGCTTTTCGTAGTTCCTTGTACCATTCCTTACACATAAGTAGGCAATACATCTTTCCTGTCAGATTAATATTATTTAGTGGCACTACTATAAAGTTTATTTCCATGCTGTGTATTATTTGGCTATGTGTTAAAATGCCCATTTAGAATGTTAGTAAATAAATCTTTTTCTTTTCAGTTTTAACTATTAACATGTAGTCTTTCCTTTAAATATTTATCTTTTAAACAATAGAGAGATAAATATTTCCTACAGCTTTCAAGATAGAAAGTTGATAATACTATAGAGTTCTCTTGCCTATAGAAATTTCTTGTTTGTCACCCTGACTAGACTCCTTCAAAATAGAAGCCCTGTCTTTATGGCTTATCATAGTATTTCCACCTCTTAGCATGTGCTCAATCAATATCTATTGCATGAGTGAATGGGCAGAAGTCTTATTTTCCATAAAAATAACAATTGTTTTCAATATTAGTTCTTACATTAATAATATTCTATGATAAGATACAGAGAACAGACTGACAGTTGGTCTGGGTAAAAAAGATTGAAGGGATTAAGAAGTACAAATTGGTAGTTACAGAACAGTCACAGATATGTAGACTACAACATAGGGGGACATATAGTCAATAATCCTATCTAATAAAGAGGGAATATGCTAATTGACCATCACTCCGTCACAAAGATGGCTGCACCCACAGCTGAGGCCAAGTTCCTTAAGGAGCCTTAACGAGGAATCAGCAGGGACCTGAGGCTACCCTCCTCTGCCCCCATGGGGCTTGACAGGGGACCTCAGGCTGTGCCCCCGACCTGGCAGGGCTTGACAGGGGACCTCAAGCCATGCCCCCCGCCCTGGCATCAGGCTGGGGGCCCTCAGGCCATGCCTCCTGCCTTGGCACCAGGCCGGGGGACCTCAGGCCTGGACCCCTGCCCCAGTGCCAGGCCAGGGGACCTGAGGCCATGCCCCCCGCCCAGCAGGGCTTGACGGGGGAGCTCAAGGTGTGCTTCCCATCCTGGTGCTGGGCTAGGGGACCTCAGGCTGCTCCCCCCGCCCCAGTGCCAGGCCAGGGGACCTCAGGCCATGCCCCCCACCAGGTGGGACTTGACAGGGGACCTCAGGCTGCAACCCCCAGCACTGGGCCAGGGGACCTGAGGCTGCACCCCCCTGCCTGGAGGGGCTTGACAGGGGACCTCAAGGTGTACCCCCAGTGCTGGGTTGGGGGAACTCAGGCTGTGCCCCCCGCCCAGTGGGGCTTCATGGGGGACCTAAGGCTGTGCCCCCATCCCAGTGCTGGGCCAGGGGACCTGAGGCTGTGCCCCCCTGCCTGGCGGGGCTTGACAGGGAACCTCAGGCCATGCCCCCAACCCAGCGGGGGCTTGACAGGGGATCTCAGGCTGTGTTCCCCACCTGGCGGGGCTTGACGGGGGACCTCAAGTCACGCCCCCCGCCCCATCTGGGGGACCTCAGGCCACGCCCCCCATCCTGGCGCCGGGCCTGGGGAACTGAGGCTACGCCCCCTGCCCGGCAGGGCTTGACAAGGGTGGGACTGGCCAGGTCTGGATCTAGCCCTACTGGGCGGGGGGGCACCCAGTTTTGGGTCTCACTCGATTTTGAGGTGCATGTGGGTGGGCAGGGAATTGACTCTGGGTTCCGCTTTTAATGTGCACGAATTTCGTGCACCGGGCCACTAGTATCATGATAACTATGTGAGTACATGATTTTCTAACCACTATGCTATACATTTGAAACTAATACAGAATAATATTAAGTGTAAACTGTAATTGAAAAATAAATTGCCCTAGCCAGTTTGGCTCAGTGGATAGAGAGTCGGCCTGTGGACCAAAGGGTCCTGGGTTTGATTCTGGTCAAGGCCACATACCTTGGTTGCAGGCTTCTCCCTGGCCTGGTCCCTGGTTGGGGCGTGCAGGAGGCAACCAATCAATGTGTTCCTCTCACATTGATGTTTCTCTCTGTCTTCTCTCTCTCTCTTCCAGTCTCCCTAAAAATCAATGGAAAAATATCCTCAAGTGAGGACTAACAAAATATATATATATATATATATATATATATATATATATATATATATATTAATTTTTAAATATAATATTCTATGATAATCTTGAACCAGAGTTTTTTATTTAGTCATATTTTTCCACTAAAATTATACCATTTGAAAGCAAAGGAATGTTAGATATAAAAATATTTCCCACTTATAGACTCAATATAATGCCATGTGTAATAAATAAATTATGTAAAATCATAAACCATCATAGTTAATACAATTTTCAAATTTTATAGCTTTCTTTAAATAAAGATATTCCATAATGCTTTGTATGTCTAAATCAGGTGTGCGAGAAAGAACTATACTGCATGGACTGGGCAGTTAAAATGATGCAAAAAGTCTGTAAAGTCTTTAGTACCTCAGTTGAAAAAACCAACTTCCTGCAGAATGTGGCAAATGCATTTGCATGTATTATAATGGAAATGCTGCAGTCAATTATGTCTGGTGAGTATGCATGTAGATGGTGCACAGGTGTGAATAAAATGCATTCTAGTCTCCACTTGAGACAGGGATAATTCTGTGTAGACTTTTATTTCTAAACTAAGAATAGAAGGAGTAGACATTTTTTGTTTGTTTTTCCATGAGATATATTTAGTTTCTGGTTTTGTCACTTTTTAAATCTGATATTAGTTTTAATGGAAAACAAAGTCAAAGAGTCTGCTCTGAAAGGATCCAATTTCTATTCTGCACAACAAAAAATTTTAACTTGCTCACTAACCAACTATCATACTCATCATAATAATATCCTGTATTTGTATAGTTTTAATGTATATTTTTTACAGTTTTATTAGGTAGCCAATATGATAATGAACCCTATTTTACAGATGAGAAAACTAAAGCTTAGAGAATTATCTGACTTACCCTCGGTCATAAAGTTAAAAGTAACATGGACCAGCATCCTTTTCTTCTGACTTCTAATTCAGTGCTGTTATAGAATTCCATGATCTCAATGGTTAACATCTGATTAAGTAAAGATCAATAACTAGTCTTCTGCTACATATTATTGGAAAAAATTGGGATATCTTATGTTTTAAATAGATCATATATTTAAAACTTAACTGTCTTTTTTTTTTTTTTTCTCCCACTGTCCATTCCTGTGTATGGCATATAGGAGACCGAGATGAAGAGGACAGAATCTTTTTGAATTTGTTCCATCTTGTGCATGCTCAAGCAAACTTCCATAAGGAGGTCCTGTATTTGACCATCAATTCTATCGCTACCTAAATACTCAGAAAGTCGTGCATTTAGAGACTACCTCACTGAACTAACAATGAGAAGAATGCTACTTTCCACAATCAAAAAAATAGCACCCAGGGAACTTTTTATTACCCAAGTAATTCTAAAGTTGCACAGAATTTTAGTGGCAACTGCTTATATCATTATTAATATAAAAATTATAGGCAAACCCCAGAATATATTGAGATTTCTCTGGAAAACAAGCTGTGCCTCTCCAGATTTTATAAACCTAACACCAAAATTTAGTGTCCAAGACTCTGAGGCCAGCCAGCCTGTATGTATGGGACTTTGAAGCAAGAGAAAATTTTGTTTTATAGTTGAGCAGACCCAAATTTAGTATGTATCTGTTCACTGTGCTTAGATTGTGTAGACATAGCCTAGAATGTTTTGTGAAGGTTTGCAATATGATGTTTTGGAATGTGCAGATATAAATCACATTTTAAACCACCTTGTTGGCATATAGTTACAAAGAACATTATATTTTGTTCATGTTTTGTATAAACTAACAGATCAAAAACCAAAGGAAGTATGTGTATATATGTATATACATATCCATAAATATGTATATATGTACATATACACAAATATATACATACATATATATGTATATTTAAGACAAATCATACAAAAAGTCTATAAAGAGAGAGGGGTATATAGTGTTTTAATACAAATCATATTTTATTTCCTGGGGATTAGAGTAAAATGTTGCAAATAAGGGAAAATATAAAATGAAAGAAAAGTACCTATTCTGATGCCAGCACAATATGCACAAATAATTTGCACTTCTTCCTAAAGCTTTTCTCCCTATCTTAGAGAGTAGAACTTGAAGAAACTGGAAGCATGGATGTTGAAGCAACCCAGGAGTGGGGTTTTTCTTCACTCAAGTAAATGAATTCTAAGAAGCTCCAGGACTATTTCAGTCTGACCAGTATCACTTTTACTATTAAAGTAGAAAATAATAGCGCCTAATGAGGCTGAAATAATGCTGGAACTCTCCTGGATTTTCCATTTTCTTCTGCTTGGGTTTGATCATTTTACTTCTGTTGAACACACAACTTTTCCCACTCGACTTTTCAGACGCTGGCTTTCTTTTTCTAAGCCCTTGATTTAACTCACCTCTTGAGCTGATAAAGGGAAGAAACAACTAGACGATATAGAAATTACCTGCAGAAGAAGGATAGAAATGGTGGAAAATTCTCAGGTATTTGGCAAGTGGGGCTCAGTAAGAGATTTAATAAGATTGAGGAAGAGTGAAATTTGTGGAGAAAATGTAAATTTTGATATCAAGATTTTACTATATTTCAGAGGCATAAGCACTTACCCTTCTTTTATGGTCAGAAACTAACTGCCTTTCTTTGATGGATTGTCCAACTGTAATTCCATCGGTTGCAGGAATTGTTTCTCCAGAGTTTAGCATTTGCATATTTATGCAAAAAAACAAGTCCTTGCTTTTATCCTAGTTTCATTTGCTTCCTCTCAATTTCATTTGCTTCCTTCCAGTTCACCACTAAATTATGAAGATTAAAAGTTGGCAGATACCAGAGTACAAAACATTTTAATTAGCTTTTTGTTTTCTCTCTCACTCTTTTTCTCTTACATGCTTTGGAAAACCTAACCCATTTATTTATCAAAATATTAGTAATTCCAAGTTGAGAATATACTCCATTAGATTATTTGCGGGGGAGGGGGGGAGAAAAATGAAGGAAAGAAAGTAAAAATTTTAATATAAATAGTGAATATTTTAAATAGTTTACTACATATGTGTTAAGTTTCATTCTCTTAGAGAAAAATTTGGCATTGTGAAGTTTCCTTGTGTTCCTTGAATTACCTAAGTCTCTACAGCAGTTATTTTCAGATGTTTACAAAAGAAGAATGGCTTAATTTAAAAGATTTTGACCTGGATTTTGAATCTCATCACACACTTGACATGACTGCTGCTGTAAAATTTGAAAAACACATTATTGCATTATTCTCGATAATTGTGAGATCATTATCTCACCGTCCCCAGAAATTTGGGACATAAAAAATCTGATTCATTCTTTGGGTACAGTAGATAAATTATATCATCTTGCTACCAATAAAAATTGAAAAATTTTTTATTCAATTATTAATAGATAAAAATAACTTTTGAGACAAAATTTGCAGTTTCCTCAATTCAGCAATCCAGGTGTGTTTTTTTAATTGTGTTTTTTTTTTTTTTTTACTTTTTGGGTCGACAGTAATTTTATTGTAACAGAAACCAGGCTGCAGTAAGTCTACACGATTAGAGTTGATGGTGGTTATCTTTCCAAAGGGCGAATGAAGCCTGAGCCCAGCTGGACAGCAATCCAGTTTTTTGCTGAATATATTTGTCATTAGGAATAAAGTGTGATATCAAATTTTGAAGTGGGAGCCTAATTGTGAAAGCATATATGTGTGTATTATCGTTAATGTTGATGTTTAAGTGATGGTATATGCAATCATATTGCCACAAAAAAGGAGCATGTGCAAAATGAATAGCCTAAGAATGTTAGGAGATTGTTCACTTCTAGCTGACTCTAGAACACTCATAATAACAACATACTAGCAATTCAAATCAGGCATTTATCCTGTACCTTTTTCTGAATTAGAAGATTAACCTGGGCTTCTAGCTCTTTTTTTCCTTTTGATAGTGATTTCCTCAGAATTCTTTCACTTCTATTTATAGGATGATTTTTACTTCCACTAGAAGGCAAGCCCAAAAAGCTCAATGATAGCATTACATTTAACTTTATTATTGTTCCTAAACACACACACACACACACACACACACACACACACACACACACACACGACACCATAATAGTACTAATAACAAACTAATGATGCTACATTTCTTAGACACTAAAGTTTATTTCTTGTGATAAATATTCTGTACCTTATGAAACCATAAAACATCTATTCTTTTTTTAAATATGTCTTTATTGATTTTGTTTTTAGAGAGAGAGAGAGGAAGGGAGAGGGATAGAGAGAAACATAGATGAGAGAGGAACATCATCAATCGGCTGCCTCCTGCATGCACCCCACTGGGGATTGAGCCCAGCAACCCAGGCATGTGACCGGTGACCACCTGGTTCCTGGGTCGATGCTCAACCCCTGAGCCATACCAGGCGGGCTAAAACATCTATTCTTAACGCTTTTTTGGATAATTCCTTCTCATGCCCTTCTGACTCCTCAACTTTATTGTTTTCACAATCCCGGCAGTAAATTACTGTACCTGGGAAGCCTTTCAGGCATTTAAGAGTTCAAGGCTGCTCTCCATAGCATGAACAATAGGCACCTATTTCACACCTTTCCCATCCTCTGATAACTTAGTTCATGCTTCCAGTTGTTTTGTTAACAAAGATTTTATTGCCATGATAATTATTCACCTTTGGAAATTAGAGCAAGTGTGATGTGCCCAGCAGAAGGTACAAGTGGAGGAACCATTTTATGTCAGCAAAATAACAAACATTAATCTCTTCGTGTGGTTATCACCTGAGTTAACCTCTTTCAGTGAATAGTACTGAATTATATGATTACAAATTTTTATGTCAATAAATATTGTGAAGGATAAAAATACAAAGCTGCTACAAAAGCCTCATATGTTATTGGATACCTTACTAGCAATGTAACTTCGTTACCAATTCCACTAGCAGGCAGCTGTGAACCCTGTAAGAAACCAGGCTGTGGACATAGCTCCTTGGTTTATTGAAACATTCCTAGAATAGGAAAGATGATCTCAAATATAGTTGCTTTGGACAGTCTTCTCTACGTTAAAAAAAAAAGTGCCAAAGGACTAAGGATACTTTTTTTTTTCATCAAGAAAGCAAATATAACTCCAGAAAACTCTTCAAGTAATTAGAGACTTTAAAACAACAAGCTTAGTTTAACCCTTGAAAGCCTTTTAAATTAAAAGCAAAACAAAACAAATGCTTATAGGAATTCTAAGATCATTGCTTCAAGGTGTACAAACTAAAAAGTATGATCGTTATTTTTAAAGTATTGTGTTTATGGTAAAATATCTTTGATACGTAAATATTTAATATTTGTTAATTTTTATTTAATTTGTTATTTATTTATATTAATAAAATAAAAATAAAATTAGAAACATTTCTAAGTTGTCCAGAGTTTGTCATTATGCAAGTCATTGAATGTATAAATTCCTTTAAATTATTTCTTGTGGAGGAACTTATTTTTATTTAAGCTGTTAAAGCTATACCATGATCAAAATATAAAATGTCTTAACATAAAATAATGTTTAATTAGCTATATATTTATGTATATGTATATTTATGCTTAATATTATAGTATACAAATTAAATAATTTCATTACTAGCAACAATTCATAAATTATAGTAATCTGTAACTACAACAGTAGTCTATACTATTCTGTTATCTAATTCAGATACCAAATTCCCAACCAATTAATATTTCAATTGCTGCTAAAATAGATATGCTACAATTATCAGAGTTTAATACTAATTTCAAAAAACAAAATATGTAATTAAGTATTGTGTATTACCTGTTATTTCCCATGACTACAAGATCTTGCAGTGTTTTTCTAAGAACAAAAAGTTGTTAACTATTTCTAAATGTCTTCCTTAGTATGTTTGAGTTTATAATGGAAGTTGTGTCAATGACTTTTTCTGTTTCCCCCTTTATATATGACTTTGCTTTTATTTTTGTTTAAAATAGATGAGAGCAAAACTAACTTAGAAGAGGCCATTGTAACAAACATTTGGAGGTTGATAAAGGCAAAGTATGTAATTTACAAAAATAATTTTTCATTTCAACTATTTAGTACTCTATTAAGGGAAATTCCCATTATTTTTAAATAATTTAAATTAAAATGATACTCAAGAGATTTTGAAGTTTGAATAATGCTAATTTTAAGCCTTTTAAAAGCAAACATTTTCTGAAAGTTAATAAATTAATGTCATGCTAAGCTTCAAACTCTGAAAGTTTGGATTTGATTCCATATACTCAGAGCAATGAGTCTTAGGTGATTCTAGCTTAGTAACATTTATCTTTCCATTAGTTAACTGTTTCCCAAAATATATCCTCTTTCTCCTGAAATAAAATACATCACTTTTCCATACAAACCCCTTATTTTTAATCAAGAAAGCAGGTTTAGTGTAATAATTCTTAGCATTATGCCACATTAATTTTTTTCTAAGAAATCTACAATTATTTAGAGATGTTTTTACTGCATTGATGTGGGCCAAGTATAATCCCCGTTTCATAGGACATGATTGCCCTATGACACAGATTTGTAAAATTTATCCAAAACCTTATATTACAGCCCTAGCCGGTTTGGCTCAGTGGATAGAGCATCAGCCTGTGGACCAAAGGGTCCCAGGTTTGATTCCGGTCAAGGGCATGTACCTTGGTTGCAGGCTTCTCCCCAGCCTGGGCCCTGGTCGGGCCTCAAGCAGGAGAGGCAACCAATAGGTGTGTTTCTCTCATATCAATATTTATCTCTGTCTTTCCCTCTCTCTCTAAAAATTCAATGGAAGAATATCCTCGGATGAGGATTAAAACAAAACAAAACCTTATATTATAGAAGTAATGTTTTCCAGTGTTTTAATATATAAAAAGTTTAAATATGAAATTTTAAAAAATTATCAAAATGATGAACACTGTAAAACACTGTTATAAACTGGCATTATTATAGGATGGATATAAGCACAAAGTCATAAAATTTCTTCCAAAATGTAATTATTTCACAAGTAACTGGAAATATGGATAATCTTTCTGTCCTTATATTGTGCCCAGTGCCAGTGGTATATATCACTGGTGTATAAATAAAATTGGCAGATTGTTTTCACTGAATTGATTAGTCACTTCAACTTTCTATGATACAGACTGAAGAGCCTTGACCTCATAAAAAACTTCAGAGCGAGCTTGGTTAGAGACTATATCCTGAAGATTACACCACAATAATTAACTGTTACTTGGACCCCTCCAAAATACTGACACTTCTCCTAATTACCTAGGTAAGGACACAGAGCTGCTATCTTGACTTGAAGAAGAAAATTTTCGTTTCAAACACAAAGCTATGCCAAAGAGTCAGAGGAATGTTTTACTGGGAAATGTCATATCAAGGACTCCGCAGATAACTAAAGATCATCCCTGAATGTACTAATGTTCAGAGCCAGGCTTTTGCATTGGTGTATCTGTCAGATTACCTATTTTTGTTATATACCACCATGGAGTATGTAAACAGCTTAGGCAAAGTATCACTGATATATGTTTGGGGTAAAAAAAATAGTCATTTTTTCCCTCACAATGTGCCAAAAAAGTCTTGTAGTTTTCATCATAAAATGTCATTTGGGGAGAGCAGTAAAGTGGACTACTGGTAACTACTAAGAGTTTTTTTTCATGGGATTTCTGTTCTCAAAGATGTAGTTTTCAAAGATAATGCATCCTAGAATTGTAGAACTTCAAAGTGGATATTAACAATTTTCTAGTCCATCGCTTCCATTTGTCAGAATAAAATGAAACCCTGAAAGGTTCAATGACTTACTGAAGGTCACATAATTTGTTGCCAAGACAAAAAGCTTCTAGAACAGTGTTTTTCTTTGGCCAGAATTCTAAAATGCAAGTTTTTCATTTTAATTGACAATATATTATAATGCCTCAATTTTATTTCGTTTTAAAACATGGAAATGGAACACAATATTATGGGTAAAAACTATTAAGTGCATCTTTCTTGTTTATTTTTAAGCTAAAAAAATCAAATGTAAAACAATTATGATGGATTTTTCAGTCTTTCCGGGAACCCAAAATATATGGTTTCTTCAACCTGAATTGGACAGAAAATATGTTGAAAGGTTTTTTCCAGAAAAGGAACATTTGACAACTTAAAAAAGCATTTACTTTGCAGTAAGAGAAACATTTCTCCCAAATAACAAGCATAGCCATCTTGTTTCAATAATTTATGACTCAGCCACGCACAAAGAATGAGAACTATAGAACTGTTTTTCTCTTTGAATGTTAGGGGAGGGAGTGAGGAAAGTAAATCTTAAAAGCTCAGATGACAAGTTCCTTCAGGCTAGAGACTAAGTCAAAGGAAACCACACAACCCCAGGTTGTACAATCTATAGAGACAGGGATAAAGCGGCTAGGTCAGGAGAGACAATGTAGTCTTGGATTTAACAAAGGAACACCTTCGTGTGAGGGAAAGAAAAGACCTAAGGAAAGGCTATCCTATCAAAATGAATTTTGAGAAGTTCTCCATGATCATTGTAATAAGTCTCCGTTTCAGCTATCCGTGTTCTTTTCAACTTATAGCTCAAAAGCACGCACACCTGCCAGCCATGCCCATGAATTCCTGATGTCCCAGCCGAGTGCCTCAGACTCTGAACTCCAAGAGTCCCTTGCTTGACAGGGGTTAACCATATCCGGAAGGCTCTGAAGAGGTCTGTTGGATGGCAGGACAGCTGCTGTTGATAAGAGGCCTCTTGTTGGACTGGAGACCAGGAACTGTGGGAAACCCAGAAACAGGGGTCAGATGGGAATGGCAGCAAAGGGCTCAGTTCCTAGTCCTGGTCTCAGTCTCTGGGGACTAAGAAAAGAAAGAGGAGTTCCTCTCTCCTTTCCCCCAAAACCCCACTCCTCAGTAAATTTCATTTCCTACCTCATCCTCAAGTGAGAATGAGTCACTCATTAATGCAATTGTGCAAGCATAATTGTAAACCACTCTGCTGGCATATAATGGTGTGTTTTTAACCTTTACTTACCGGAAGAGAAAGGACAACGTGGAGTTTGAGCAACTTGAAGAAAAAAACTACAAAATTATAGTCCCTCCCACCATGCACACCACTCCCAGCTCATTCTACCTAAAAATCCTTCATCAAGTGGGTTTCATTTTTTAAAAAAAAATCATGTTTTAAATGAGGTCACAAAGAAAGAAGTTGGCATTTCTTATTATTTTCAGAGTGGTCTGAGAAATGCTACATCAATGCATCTGAGGGGGGGAGGAAATACAAAAACAAGATCTCTTTTAATTTTGTTTTTGAATCAATACCCGAAATAATGACCAGAAGCAAAAATCCACCGGTGCGTCAGCAAGCAGGATGCTCGGCCAGTCAGCTTCATCCTTCTCCCCTGAGCTGTTCTCCTGTGGGCTCCGCCGCAGCTGCAGGCACTAGAGCAGATAGATAATGTAGGAGAGAATGACCAGGCCTATGATGGCAAAGAACATCAGAATGAAAATATCCAGCATTATGGAGTCCTCGGCCGAGGAGGCCTCTGGATTGCAGGGAAATGTGAGCTGTGAGCACGGAGGTTGCAGTCAGTGGAGAGAAATGGCTCCCTCCTCCCTCCACTGCTCAGCCCTCGTTTTCCCCCTCCCCCTTCCAGGGCCCGAGACTAAGGGATGCTGCAGTTCCATCAGCAGCTTACTTTACCCCACCTCCATACACCACAGCCAACCAATCAGAAAGCCCGGGAGTGGGTAACCAAGGAACTGCTGGATTGAGACCAAGCAGAACTGAAGAGGCTCAATTTCTCCCCAGGAACCCTATCCCACCCCTTTGTATCTAAGCGGACTCTGCATGATATGGACAGAGGAGGAGATCTGATCTCTAGCCAGATCCCTTAGGAATGAATCATCCTGCCTTCCTTCTCCCCTTTCTCCTCACACACCCCCAGCAAATTCTCTCAGAAGAATAATGGTTGGGAGTTGGGTGGGCCATGCGCAAGGTGTAAAGGTCCCGTTATGGAGGGACGTGGAAAAAGGTCTCATGTGAATCTCAGCTGGCATCTCTGGGATGGGGCTGACACTTATGGGATTTCTAGACTATGCCAGATATTGCACAGATGGTGTAATTTCAACCTCCCTACAGGTCTTCTATAGATGAGGCTCAGAGATGGTCAGGAACTTGCCCAATGTGTCACTGGAAATGGCAGAGACCAAGATTCAAAGCTACCAGTAGGCTTGCACACGCCGGAGTCCACATATGCTCTCCCGCCCCAGACTGGCCCACCTCCTCAGTCTGAAATGCCCCTCAGCTCAGGCTGAGGCATTTTGCTCAGGTCACTCCCTTTACAGTGTGAGCACCAGAGGCCTCTCCCCCTTCTCCATGCCTGTCTCTCTGTGGTCACTACCCACATTCTTGTTCTCTTTTGTATCCTCTTCCGAGCGTTCCACATGCTGTTACACCCAGAGAGGCACCAAAGAATTCTGAGGCCCCCCTGTGCCTAGAAATGCAAATTCAAATGGCTTCTTCTGAAGGGAAAGGGGAAAAAATTGATGTTTTATTTTTTTAAGCTGGGTAGTGCGTACTCAGTTATATATTGTGTTGCTCTTAATGCCTTTTTATGTCTTATTTTCCATTAAATTAAACAACTTTCCTGTGACATCTCTGAGGCCTAGTGTCCGTGGCTCCACCCCCAAATAATTCTTTGCAAGGGCCTGGGGGTGAAGCATAAGTATCCCCCCTCCTCATGCTAGGTCTCGGGTTTAGGCCACTTCTAGAAGGGGGTCTAGAAACTCCTCCCGTTGGCCTGTGCCCAGGAGGCGGCACGCCCATCCCCTCCCAAGCAGGACTGCCCCCTCTAATTGCTCAGGGGAACGCAGCCTCCTGGGGAGACGGGGCTGCCGCTCTCTGACAAAGGGGCCAGGCCCACAGGAGGCAAGATCTGCCAACTCCTTCGCTTCTAGTGGGAACACAGGAGGCAGCCACTCCCTCAGAGAAGCAGGTGTCGGGATTATCTTTAATTATCCCACCCGCTGCCGCCTGACACTGCCCACACTGCTCAGCCCTGCTGACCCGGCCTGTCCCTCCTCTGATTATCACCATTCCCTTCCTTAGGAAGCTCAGGGCAGGCTCAGTTCTCGAAGGCCCTTTTCCTCTCCACCCTGCTGTTACCCTGCCGCGAGGGAATGCCTTCACTCTGAGCCCCGAGTGGGAAACGCCCCTGTTCACAAACAGCTGGACGGGAGGCTACTGGTGGCACCGAGCCAGGGCGGGAGGGTCTGGATTCCTTCTCCACCACTGCCCCCTCCTCAACCCGACAGAGAGGAGGCCTTCTAGTCGGGCGTTAGACCCAGGGCCCCTGGAGCAAAGAACAGAGCACAGGAGATACTAAAATGAGACGGGCAAAGGGCTTGGGTAGACAGCCCACCCTAGCAGGAGACTGTGAGCATCACATCCGGGGTCCTAAGACCTCCAGCCCAGCTGGGACTTCCTCCAAACCACTGCCTTTCTGGGTTTCAGAGAACCCCATCTATAAGATGGGCACCACACCACGGTAGTTCATTCTCTCACATGGCTAATAAGATGACATAAACAATGTGTGTTAAAGATCACAGTTGTAAGGCATCATGAATAGGGCTTTGGGTTGTCAGACCACCCAACAGACGGCTTCATCCCTGCCTTATCCCACCGCAGACTGCCCCAGTCTCTGCCACTTCATTCCTCAGGTATGTGCCTGCGAGGTGCAGGCAGGGGCTACAATGGCCCACCACCTGAGCTCATTCTTTAATCAAACATTTGTTGAGCCGCTCTGTGCCTGGCCTTGGGCAAACACTGGGGGTTTAAAGATGAGTTAGACCCATCACCTGCCCTGGGAGTGCACTGGCTAGTGGGGAGACGGGTGCATAGGGAAGCAAGTCAGACAGTAAGAGCATATGGGAACTCAGAAGTTTCTGGGAGTGTCACCCAAGTGCCAGGAGCAGACGGGTGGGGAGTTCTTGACAAGGAGTAGGTGCCAAGGCAAATTGCCACTCAAGGCTGACCGCTTCCAAACTGGTCTCTCTCCCCGAAGGATGATGGCAGGGCTCCCAGGAGGGTGACAGGCCAATGCCCCCAAACAGACGGACACACGCATACAGCCGCAGCCAGAGCCAGAGAGGAAACGAGTCCGCAGGTAAAAATTATATTTTTATTTGAGTCACCAGAAAGATTCACTTGTGGTCCAAGTCAAACGTTCAGAATCATCACAGGCCAGAAGGATTGGATCCCAAGCACAAGCCCACGAGGGAGGGGACCAAACGAACCAAGGAGAGACGACCACCCCGTATAAAAAGATGAATGACGGCTTCACACCCACGGATGAAATGTTCGGACAGAGGCAAATCTCACATGGTCATTTCTGTTTCTTTTTAAATACAGGTTTGTGAGGTGGTATTTTTTTCCAGCTATTAAAAAAAAAAAAAAAAAAAAAAAAAGAGGCCCAAAAGTGCATAAGTGAAAGGGGGGGAAAAATGCAGAAATTAAGCAATAAAGTAGTTTTCCCTGGAGGGACGCGAGGAAGAAAACCGGAAGCAGTGTTGAGAGAACTCACTTTTCTCACCATTGGGCTTCTTGCATTCATTATTGGTCCACTAACGTCATATTCACATTCACGTTCTTTCCTGGGATATTGGCTAAAAGACCTCTATGAACTGTAAGACCAGGGCCTCAGCCCAGCCCTCAGGTTCTGTGCTCTTCTAGGGATGGATGGTTCTGGAAAGGAACAAGGACTCCCAGCAGCCCCTGGGTCCCTCAGCACCAGGGTGACAGCCCCTCCCCTCTGTGGGTTGTATAAAAAAAAGGTCCCCTATTTTTAGGATGGGAGGAGCAGCGAGCCGGGCAGCAAGATTCCAGTGGCCGCCTTGCCTTGTTTTGGAAGGAAAGTCAAGCTGAGTGAAAAGGCGATTTCTCGCTCCTCCCGGCCCCCCGCCCACCCTCCCAACCGCAGGTCCTCCAACACCATGTGTCTCTGACCTTTGGTCCCAGAACCCATGTTGTGCTTTGAGATCAAGAGGAAATGGAATGGACCGGCGCCTCTCCCCAGGTTTCCAACATCGCTCCCTCACCCCCAAATCGCCCAGTAGGAAACCCTCCATCCACCCTCACCGGGCTGGGGCCAAGCCTTGGCCTCCCCCAGAAAGGTCCACACTGTTCCCCCCCCCAGTCATCTCCTGAGCTCTCTGATCTGGGCTCAATAGTCCCAACTTCACTCACACGCAGAGAGGACTCGGTCGTGCCTGCAGCCACCACGCAGGGAACAAGGATGCAAAGATGTTGACGGTGGGGCCTGAGCGGACTCGGGGAGAAGGCCCAGAGATGAAGAAAGCCAGGCAAGGGCTGTCACAGCCACCAGCGAGGGACAGAAGGGACTGGAGATAGCACCGTCTTTCCCTTCCTCGCCCCGGGGCCTGTGCTTCCAGTTTTGTAGCCCTGGGACCCTCTCCTAACACCTCAAAGGGGCTTTAGGTAAGTAAGGGAGAGGCCTGGGGGGCAGAGCCCCCAGAGTAAGGCACCCACAGTGTGGGTAACACAGGGTCCTCTGGCCCCTGGTCTGCAGCGCAGGACAGAGATGGGGGAGCGAATATGCCTGGAGGCACGGAGCCTTCTCCCTGCCCCCACCCAGGAGGCTGTATCAGCAGCGCCCACCCATCTTCAGTCATTCCCTTACTTCCGCCCAGCACACTGCAATGGAGGCAGGTGGGCTTCCTCCATTGGGGGGACAGAAGAAGGAATTTTCATTCCAAAGAAAGTGTAAAAAACTTCTGTCCCCCAGGGCCTCCCTTGTCCCCTCACTGTGGGTTTTGAGGAAAATATCAGGGGGAAACAGTCCCGTGCACCCTCACACAAGCACCAAGACTCCTGCAGGCCACACCCTGCCCCTTCGCTCACACTCACACTCACACTAGCTGACACTCCTCAGACACACACGCTCCTTCCCCCACACGCTACGTCCTGGAGACACAGAGGGTCCTGTGGCTTTGCACAGTTCCTATGCACTTGGGGGCGGGTGGGGAGGGGGCTATCTTCCCAGGAGGAGTAGGGAGAGGTGGCCCACCCAGCCCAGATCTCAGGGCGTTGAGCCTCCAGGGCCAAGAGGCCTGAGGCTTCCTCGCCCCACCTGTCAGGACCTCGGCTTCCAGCCAAGGAGGCGAGCCAGGGTTCCTGGGGGTTGGGGGGAGGGGGAGGTGCAGAGAAAAAGGGGCTCTGGAGAGAACAGCCTGTCCCCTTCTTCCTGCAGCTGTCCCTAAAAGTAAGAAAGGCCAGAACGTGACCCCAGCCGTGCTTCCTAGGGAGCTCCTAGCCCACACCGGGTCTCTGTGGGCAGGAGAGCAAAATCACAGTGTGAGGAGAACACGTGTGGGGAGGATGAATGAACCCCAAGGCGGGAACTTTACCCTCCTTTGAGAAAAGAGAGGGTGGCGAGGGGACCCACCCCCCAGAGGGTCAGCAGCCCCATCTTTGAGAAGCAAAGCCCTCTTACTGGTGCCCACACAGTGGCAGTCCCCGGCCTGTCCCCATCCCGGGGCCAGGGCGGTGGGGCTCCACTCCTGGGAATGCATGGAGCCCCTCCCCCGGAGTCCTGGGGGTCTGGGGCTCACCCCAGCCCTGGAATGTTCGGGTGTGTGAGGAGGTGGGCAGGAGGGTCTGAGGGGGCCGAAAAAGAGAGCAGGCAGAGGCCTGGGAGCCGATGGACCTCCCATTCCAGACCAGCCCAGCGGCCTCGGCCACCCGCAGAAGGTCCGCTCCTGTTCCACCCAGAGAGAAAACCAAGAAGTTGGTCCAGGGGAAACCTGCCGAGGAAGGAGCCCGAGGAAGTGGCAGACAAGGCTTCAGTTGGCAAAAGGAGCAGGAGGAGGCTGGGGAGAAACAAGCTGTCGCAGATTGAACAACACAGAGACACTGACGGGTGGACAGGTCACGCCCAGGACGGATGCGGATGCGATGCCGTGGAATGCGCTGAAGGATGGGGCGGGGCGGGGCGGGGTGGGGCCCAGCGGGCTCAGATGGCCTCCACGTAGTTGGCCGGCAGCATCCCCGTGTCACCGGTGCGCTCCACGGTCCCGTACATCCAGCCGTCATCGATCTGCTGCACATTGACGATGGTGTCCCCATCCTGGAAGGAGACCTCATCCTCGTCCGCGGCGCTGTAGTCGTAGACAGCGCGGTACCGCTTCTGCAGGGGGCGGGGGCGCACCGTCAGCCCGGGGCCCAGCTCCCGGCCCAGCCTTCCTTCCTACCTGCCTGGGACCCAGGAGCAGAGCCTGGGTGAGCAGGGACCCGGGAGCCAGAGACGGGGAAGGGCTGGGCTCTGCCTTGAATTGTCTCACTGTCACTTTCTGCGAGTGTCCAATCTATTTGGCATCTACTAAAAGGCAGGCACGCCCTGGCCGGTATAACTCAGTTGGTTAGAGCGGTGCCCCAAGCACCAGAAGGTCACAGGTTCAATTCCCGGTCAGGGCACATACCTAGGTTGCAGGAGGTGGCTAATGTATGCTTCTCTCTCACAACTGTGTTTCTCTCTCCCTCTCCCTTCCTCTCTCTCTAAAGTCAATAACAACATATTCTCAGGTGAGAATTTAAAAAAATAATAATTAATAAAATAAAAGGCAAGCACAAGACAGGAACTGGGTTTATAATAGCCCTGCTCCACCTGTGAAAGCAGGAATGCAGGGAGGTCCCATGGACATGATGCCAGTAAGTGCTGCAAATATGCTATGCCCTGTACGCTGTTATCTGCATTATCACGAGCACCAGTCTTCTTTTTCCGAAGCTGTGATAAGTCTGGCTTCACTCCCAAGCTCAGGACAAAGACCTATTCTTGGGAGAAAAATCTCCAGGTGACACAAGAGATTTCCACCTTGCAACTTCAACCAAATTTTTATCCTTGAGCTCTAGGAAATGTCCAGTAAAAGCACGTGAAATCCAACTGTGGCCTTGGAGGTGGATAAGATTCTAACATACTCTGACCTTAGTGCCCTTGATGTTGACTTATCTCTGGAGGTCAGCTCAGCCTTTGTGGCCCCCCAGGCCAGACCCTGGGAACTGCATGGGGCCAGCAGTGGGGCCCCATTGCCAATTGGTCGAGGGCGAGTTGCCCCTGGGGGACCTCCCGTACCACTGCTCCACCCCACTGCCAGGACCCTGCCAGGACCCTGCTCAGACCTCTTTCCAGTCTCTGGTCTGGTCTGTCCCCTCCAACTGTTCATCCATTGTCATTTCAGGGGAACTTTCCAAAATGCAAACTTGATCGTGTTACTCCCTGGCTTTAAATCCTTCAAAGGTCCCCATCCTCTTTTGCACCAAATTTCAAACTTTTCCCCCAAGTAACGGAAACCTACTCCATTAGCCCCCACGTCTATGGGATGAGGGTCCCAGGCCTCACAAGGTGACCTTGGTCTCTCATGTTACCAATCTGCCTGTATCTCTTGGGCTGAGTAGCCACCATCGATGCCCACCTTCTGCAACAGCCTCCTAACTCATCTCCCTGTTTCCACCCTCAACTTTCTACTGCCTCTTCTCAACACAGGGGTTAGCACAATCTTCGAAAAACACAGGTCAAACCCGTCACTCTGTATAGCTCCCCAGCCCCGAAGGCCTTCCAGTCCCAAGTCCCTACAGATTTACATAATCTGACCTCATCTCCTACCCTCTTGCCCTCTCTAGTCCTCTTAGCCTTCCTGCTGGTCCTTGAACTTTCCTAGCACATTCCTGCCTCAAGGCCGTTGCACCACTCGCTCCTTCACTTTATTGAGGACTTGAGGACTTTGCTGCTCTCTCCCCTTACTCTGCTGTCTTTTTCTTCATGTGCCACTATCTGACCCAGGGGTCCTCAAACTTTTTAAACAGGGGGCCAGTTCACTGTCCCTCAGACCGTTGGAGGGCCGGACTATAGTTTAAAAAAAAAACTATGAACAAATTCCTATGTGCACTGCAGGCCCGGGACGAGTCGGCTGCTAAGCAGGACAGGCAGCGTCACCCGGCGGGCCGGATAAATGTCCTCGGCGGGCCACATGTGGCCCACGGGGCCGTAGTTTGAGGACGCCTGAATTCTGACCTTTCTCAGGTTGGAATGAAAGCTGCAAAGGCTGTCTTTATTGATTTCAGAGAGGAAAGGAGAGGGAGAGAGAGATAGAAACATCAATGATGAGAGAATCATTGATTGGCTGCCTCCTGCATGCCCCCTACTGGGGATCGAGCCCACAACCCAGAATCAAACCTGGGACCTTTCAGTCCGCAGGCTGATGCTCTATCCACTGAGCCAAACTGGTTAGAGCCAAAGGTGGTCTTTTATTCAGAGCTATATCTCTCCTGTCCAGGACATGCTTAGTATGTGCAGGACCGGCTACTTTATTTCTCTAAATATTGTCCCTCCTGCTCCTACATGAGCTCCTCAAACGTCCAGCACCCAGAATAGAGGAGCTGAGCTCAGCCAGGAGCTGAACAAGGGCGGCTCAGCCACACCTGTGAGTAGCAGGACTTACAGCCCAGGAACTTCAACTCTAAGGACCAGTAGGACCATCTCCCTAGGCCCACCCACCTCTCTAGGCCCCCCCACCTCTCTAGGCCCACCCATCCCTCTAGGCCCACCCATCTCCCTAGGCCCACCCACCTCTCTAGGCCCACCCATCCCTCTAGGCCCCCCCATCTCCCTAGGCCCACCCATCCCTCTAGGCCCCCCCATCTCCCTAGGCCCGCCCATCTCCCTGGGCCCATCCATCTCCCTAGGCCCACCCACCTCTCTAGGCCCACCCACCCCTGGCTGCCCCAGGCCTCACAGCCATCCACCTCCCACCTCCCACCTCTCCACCTGGGCCAGGGCTACTCACCCCGCCCCCGCCTGGGGCGCTGCGCTGTGTGGAAACTGGGGCTGCAGGCTCCTTGTAGCCACCATAGGATGGGGCCACCTGCTGCTGCTGGGGCTGCTGGTAAACTGGAAGATGCGAGGAGGCCGGGCTCAGAAACCGTCTTGACAAACCCAGCCCCGCCCAGGGCCTCCTCCCTTCCTCCCAGAAGCCCACAGTCTTGCTCAAGGCCCACTTCGCAAAGGCGAAGTCTGAGTGTGCACATGTGTCGCGTATTCTACGCAAGGGCGGTACCTCCCCCTCATCACCCTGGGGCCCAGCAGAGGCCCTGACCCCAGCGCTCGTGCCCTCGGTGGGCATGAGACCCGACAGTGTGTGTGTGTGTGTGTGTGCGTGCGTGCGTGCGTGTGTGTGTGTGTGTGTGTGTGTGTGTAAATGAGGCTTCTCCCCACCCGGTAGCTGGCCCGGCCTCAGGTCCTCTACCCCCACAGGCTCCATGCTCACCGGGGGCACCGGTCGGGATGTGGTGAGGCTGCTGGTCCTGGGGTCTCCGGTAGCTGGTGCTGTCCTGGGAATCTCGGCGCTCGGGCTCCATGCCCTCACCCCCGCTGGGGCTCATGCGGCTCTTCTCAAACTCCTCGTGGTATTTTATCTGCAAGGACAGAAAGCACTGGGTAAAGGACCCACAGAAAACCAGCCTAAGCTCCCTCCCATTGTCACCAAGATCCCGGGATGAGAGAGCCTCGAGGCTCCAGGCAGAGAGAGCCAGGCTCTCATGAGGGTGCACAAGCTGTGGCCTTGGACAAGCTACATAACCGTGCCGGGCCTCAGTGTTCAACGGGACATCGGTGTCTGCCCCGGGCGAGCTGGCGGGTGCCATGAGATGAGATGGGAAGGGCCATGTACACTGAAGCACCAAATGTGAGTGGTGCCTGGGGCAGGGGCGGGGCTCTCCTGCCTCCACCTGGTCAAGAGCAGCAACAGCAGCAACTCTGTTTATTGAGCACCTACTAGGTGCCAGGCACTGTGCTACGGGTTCCACATCATGGCTCATTTGACCTGTCAACACCCCCAAGGGGGCATATTACAGTCCCCTTTAACAGACAAGGAAACCGAGGCACTGACTAGCAAAAAGAACTGCCCAAGAGCACGCAAATCCCAGAGCCTCTGTCCTTAATCAGGAGGTGATTCGGCCTCTTACAGGCATGAGCATGGAGGCCAGAGCCGAAGAATGCTCTGCTGAGGACCCCAGCCCTTGGGGAGATGAAACGTCAGGCCGACGTTTTCTTGGAGATGCATTCCTCCTCTCGTTGAATTCCAAAAATGGGCAAAGAGAGGCCTGGAGAAGTCACAGGCCCCAACACTCAGCAAGAGCGGGCTGAACGGAACACGCCAAGACCCGGAGACCTCCCAGAGCTGCGTTCTCAAAATCGGCGCTTCCGATGAGCTGCTCTCAGCCCGCCTGTGCCGCTTGCAGGCTCCAGGGCCTCCCACAGAATACAAAATCAGGGCTGGGGTTCAGGGCTATGCCTTTAAAAAAAACCCAAAAAAACTATTTTCATTGATTTCAGAGAGGAAGGGAAAGGGAGAGGGAGACAGAAACATCAATGATGAGAGGGAATCATTGATCGGCTGCCTCCTGCACGCCCCCTACTGGGAGATCGAGCCCGCCACGCGGGCATATGCCCTTGACCG
Source organism: Plecotus auritus (assembly GCF_963455305.1). Taxonomy (NCBI): domain Eukaryota; kingdom Metazoa; phylum Chordata; class Mammalia; order Chiroptera; family Vespertilionidae; genus Plecotus; species Plecotus auritus. The sequence goes on from NC_137774.1 coordinate 9,980,032, forward strand.
GAATCGAATCCAGAACCCTTCAGTCCACAGGCCGATGCTCTCTGCACTGAGCTAAACCGGCTAGGGCTGGACTATGCATTTTTAAAAGCTCCCAGGTGAGCCTGAAGCAGGCTTAAGTCGGCAAACTGGTTAGTACCGGGGCCGCAGGCTGTTTGCTCAGGGTCCGTGAGCGAAGAATAATTTACTTCATTTTTTTTTTTAATGTTGGGGGATGGGGAGGGTCCAAGAGGAATAATATGTTGTGACACATGAACTTCCTATGACATGCAAATCTCAGTGCCCAGAAATAAAGTTTTATCGAAACAGCCACACCCATTCGTTTCCCTATTATCTGTGGCAGCTTTCACACTATCGCTGCAGAGCTGAGTAGCTGCGGTAGAAGCAAATGGTCCACAAAGCCTAACGTCTTCACTCTCTGGCCCTTCCCGGGAAAAGTCTGCTGACCCCGCTTGCCCCAATACTTGGACTGCAACGTGTAAAAGGTTTTAGCACAATCCTCCCAAATTACGTCTGTTTTATAAATTACATAACAAGTATCATTTTACAAATATGGAAAGTAGAATATAAAACGTACACCAAAAAAAATACGGATAAAAAAAGGTATGTGAGCCGAAACCGGTTTGGCTCAGTGGATAGAGCGTCGGCCTGCGGACTGAAGGGTCCCGGGTTCGATTCCAGTCAAGGGCATGTACCTTGGTTGCGGGCACATCCCCAGTGGGAGGTGTGCAGGAGGCAGCTGATCGATGTTTCTCTCTCATCGATGTTTCTAGCTCTCTATCCCTCTCCCTTCCTCTCTGTGAAATATCAATAAAATATATTTAAAAAAAAAAAAAAAGGTATATGAGATGAGAAAGAGCAAGAGCCAGGCGTTTAAGGTTTTCTCCCTGAACTCTCAGGGGCCCGTTACCCATACCCCACCCTGCAGACCCCTGGGTGTGTGAGCTTGTCAGAGAGGAAACTTGTGGGGAGGACAGCGACCCGGGAGGGTGCTAAGGCCCATGGTTTGAGTGTTCCAGGAGTGCTGGGCTGGCCTGGGTGTGGGGGAGAAAGTGGGACAGAGAGACACAGACCAGCCCCCTCACCCCCAGAGGAAATTCAGAAAGCAGGGCGCTGAGAAAAGCTGGTCCTATCCCAGGCAGGCCCAGGCCCTGAATTCTCTCCAGGCCTCAGACCACTTGCCTAGAAGCTGGTTCTCACTTCCTGTCCACCAGGATCCTGCCCTGTGATTCTCCCAGTGGAAAATGGGGTGGCAGCCCCGCCAGCGTGGCTCAGTGATTTGAGTGTTGACCGAATAACCAGGAGACCGCGGGTTCGATTCCCAGTCAGGTCACATGCCTGGGTTGGGGGCTTGACCACCAGTGAGGGGCATGCAGGAGGCAGCCAATCAAAGATTCTCTCTCATCATTAATGTTTCTATCTCTCTCTCCTTGCCCTTCCTCTCTGAAATCAATAAAAAATATATATTTTTAAAAAAGACAAGAGCCCTAACTGGTTTGGCTTAGTGGATAGAGCATCGGCCTGCGAACTGAAAGGTCCCAGGTTCGATTCCAGTCGAGGGCATGTACCTTGGTTGTGGGCACATCCCCAGTAGGAGGTGTGCAGGAGGCAGCTGATCGATGTTTCTCTCTATCACTCTCCCTTCCTCTCTGTAAAAAAATCAATAAAATATATATATATTAAAAAAAAAAAAAAAAAGACAAGAAAATGGGGTGCCGGAGGAGGAATGGACAAGGAGGGAGGCAAAGCCTGCCCTGAGTCCTGGAGCAGAAGGAACCTGCGATCTTGTGCCCTGGAACCCCTGGCCAAGGCCTGATGAGCTGTCCGTCCCCGGAGTCCCCTCTGCCCATCCACTGCCACAGGACAAGAGTTAACACTAGGCTGTGTGGGGCTGACACATTAGTAACTGGGCTAATCATTTTACAAATATGGAAAGTATGGCCCTAACCGGTTTGCCTCAGTGGATAGAGCGTTGGCCTGGCGACTCAAGGGTCCCAGGTTCGATTCTGGTCAAGGGCATGTACCATGGTTGTGGGCACATACCCAGTAGGGGGTGTGCAGGAGGCAGCTGACAGATGTTTCTCTCTCATCGATGTTTCTAACTCTCTATCCTTCTCCCTTCCTCTCTGTAAAAAAATCAATAAAATATATTAAAAAAAAAAAAAAAAGGAAAGTATGGGCTAAAGGTTCGAGGGTGTGGCCCATTGGGCACACCTACATCCTCCTGCTGGCTCCAGTGATGGTTCCTCACTGCAGCCTGGGCTAGAAGGAATGGGTCCAGTCTGAAGGCAGACAGAGCCTCTCTTAGGGGTTTGGGTCAGAACCAGCCCCCTCCTCTTCCTGCCCTTTCCCTTCATGGCCAAGCAGGGACCCACACCCAAATGGTAAAAGAATAGGCTGAGTCTATCCCTGAGGGGGAGGAGCCAGCCTTGACTAGAAAACCCATCAGATCTCCCAATTCCCTCTGAGAAGGGCACCCAGGGGTGAAGTTCTCAGACACAGGGTCTGTGCCTTGCTCTCAGTTTCCTAAAACAAGGGAGGACAGAAGACAAGTCTCCCCGAGCCCCATTCCCTCAGTGATCCCCCATCCAGAGATGTGTAGAGTGGGGGGGACAGGAAGAGGGGTCACCCCTTCTGAGGCCTCTAGGCTCACAAGACAACTGCCCTTCCGACTTTTGTCCTGGGAGTAGGAAAGGTCAGTTTCCCATGTTCACTTTCTGTTAATGAGCTGGTGACCAGGGGAGGGAAAGGGCATATGTGGAGGCGGACAGAGGCCCGCATGGGCCCTGAGGGTGCCAGGAGGTGGGCTGGGGGGACAGTATCCACATGCTAGGGGCCCGTTCTCTATCTGCATTAGTGGAGAGGTGACAGAGAGCCCCAAGAAAGAGTGTGTGTCTGGTCCCAGCTCACCTGAGCCAAGGCCTGGTGCTATCCCCAATCTGTATCCTACAGACTCATCGCAAGCTGTAGTGTTCCTCTCGTGCTTCATCCCTGTGGCCTTTGCTGTGTGACCTTGGGAGAATCCCTTCCCCTCTGGGCCTGTTTCCTCGTCTGTAAACACCATGATACCATCTCCTCCCAGGTGGCCCTAAGGCTCTTGAGCATCTCTAGGAACCCAATGAAACTAGAGCTGAAAGCAGATACGGATGTGTACGTCTCGCAAGTAGTTGGTGGGCTTGATGTTGCTCCTTAAAAAGCCACTACATGTGGACAAATGCTTATAAAATTAGGGCCAGCTGACCCACGTGGATGGCACAGTGACAGCCTGACCATGAAAGAACTGCCCCCCCCTTTGCAGGTACCACCTCTTATTACCATCCATTTATATAAAACCCTAATATGCAAATGGGCCAAATGGCAGAACCGGTTGCTATGATGTGCACTGACCACCAGGGAGCAGATGCTCAATGAGGAGCTGCCCCCAGCCTGCAGGCCCTGACCGGAGGCGACAGGGGGAGGGGGCTGGTGAGTGGGCAGTGCCAGGCCAGCCAAGGGGGATGAGAGCGGGGGCCCCTGATAGTCCCACCGGTCACCCCACAGATCGGCCCCTGATCTCCAGCCAGACCTAGGAACCCTGCCCGTGCATGAATTTCGTGCACCAGGCCTCTAGTTGTTAATAACCTTCACGTTAAGTTCATAAATGCTCTTTGCACATTATCTCCCTTGGTCCTCACGACAATCGCCCTAAAGAATAAGTCGGACAGGTACACCTGAATTCCCATTTTACGGAAGAGGAAGATGAGGCTCAGCAGTTAATGACTTGGTAAGGCAGAGCTTTCATTACTCAATAAGAGTGGAGTCTGGTGACCACATGTCCACGTCTGCCCCTAGCCCCAGTTCATGTCTCCTGACCTGGAATAAATATGAATAGCACCCCTCTTGCTGTCAAAAGGAATGATAATCATAAGGTCACCCAAACGTTGAGAGAGGAGAGCACCAGGCAGGCAAACTCGGAAGAGGCGGCACAGCGGAGGGATGGGTGAGAAGAGTGAGGCCGCAGCTCCCTTCTGCCTGGACCCACCTGGATAAAAGTCAGCCCAGCGCTCTCAACCTCCTCTCTCTCCCCTCCCCAGCAAGTGAGGAAACTGAGTTCGTTCTTTTGCAGACCGACCTAATGGTCTGAGAATCAAATAGGCACATTAAAGGGTGTTAGCACATCTGAAAGGAAAAGAAACATTTCCCAGACTCCAAGGGCCTGGCTGATGCTGCTCCAAGCTCAGCGAAGTTCTGACCTTCTAAGAGCTCCAAATGGAAACCCCCATAAGTCCAGGAACGTCAGCAGAGCCCCAGTTTAAGAACCGTCCTGGGCCCCCGTGGAAAGACCCCACGCTCTGACTGTGCCCACGACATCCAAATGAACGTGGGTGGCGGGGCCCAGGCCTAAGGACCCTGCCCACTGACCCAGGCCCTGCGAGGCATGCTGGGAGAGGCCCGGGGAGCAGGATGACTAATTGAGGGTCCATTCCAAAACTCAAGAAAAGACACTTTCTCTGCTGGCTGATGTTTTGCTTTGTTTTTCTGAGCACCCTTGCTCTCCCGATTGCAGTGAAAACCAAAGGTCTGACTCCACATGTTGCTCTCACATGACCCTACATCATGGCTAACTAGGGAACATCAGGCTTTGAATGGAACAATCAACTCACCAGCCAGGGTCTATTTTTACAACATGTCCCATTTGTTGAGGGCCTGTTTTGTGTCCTTAAGATGCTTTGTTCATCCTCTTTTCTCAGCCAGTCCAAGAAAAATGTATATTATCATCCCCGTTTTACAGAGGAGGAAGCCAAGGCTCAAGAGATGGTTAAACGGCGGGTAAGTCAGAATCCAGTTCTAACATCAGATCCTTAATTCTCCACGGATACAGCTCCCTGTTAGAGGCTAACAATATTTTGTTCTTAAAACAAATGGAAACCTGTGCTCAATCCCATTAGTAATCAGAGAAGTGCAAGTTAAAACCACAAGGAGATACCACTCCACACAATCAAAATGGTTAAGATGAACAAGTCTAAGAATGTAGATCAATGGGAACGCTTATCACTGTTGAGAGTAAGTCAGCACAGCTGCTTGGAAAACAGTTCAACATATCTGGTAAGGTTGACAGAACATCTAAGACCAGGCAATTCCACTCCACACTAACACTAGGAAAACGAATGAGGATGTCTTTATTTATTTATTAATTAATTATTTATTCTATTTTGGGAGAGGGCCAGGGAGCATGCTGGGATAGGAACCAGGGAGCATGCTGGGAGAGGGCAAGGGGGCATGCTGGGAGAGGCCCGGGGAGCATCTTGCATGAAGATGTTCATAGCCTGTGAAAATGACCCAAATGTCCATCAACTCCAGAATCAACAAAATCTGGTATACGCCTAAATGGAGTACTATACAGCCATGAAAAGGAGTGCGCTACTGCTGCACACAAACACGTCGATTCATCTTTAAACCCAATGCACACAGCAAGATATAAAAGTGTACATGCTATATATACAAAATCAGTTCGAAACGAAACTGTAGTGTCTAGAACAGCCGTGGGCAAACTACGGCCCACGGGCCGGATCCGGCCCGTTCGGCTGTTCTATCTGGCACGCGGAGCCGAAAGAGCAGAGGGTTCTCTTGCTCTCCCCTCCGCTCCTTTACTTTGAATTTATATTAGTTCACACAAACACTCCATCCATGCTTTTGTTCCGGTCCTCCGGTCCAGTTTAAGAACCCATTGTGGCCCTCGAGTCAAAAAGTTTGCCCACCCTTGGTCGAGAAATACATAGTTACGTATTAAATTATAAAGGACAGCACGCACTTTCAAAAATTAAACTACAGAGTTGTCCAACGAGCCTGCCTCCAGGCCATTTGACTCTGGGGCTGGAATTTTCATTGACCTCACTGTTTACTACTGATTAGGCCCAGGCTCTAAAGACTGAAGCTAACCTCAGGAATAGAAGCGGCTAATTATTTTTGTTTTACGGAATTGTGAAGGATTTCTGCCTGTAACAAGGATATCTCTGCAGTTTATGGTTTGATGGTCCTGTAGGACGTTAGCCAGTTCTGTATCTCACTGTACCCAGCACTTTCCTTCACTGACGAGGCATCACCTCTGCCTGTCATGTCCTCCAGCTGGTTCCTCATAAATAAGTTAAGTGTATGGAGATGCTCACTGCATGAGAGATGTGTTTTAACTTGGAAAACTCTATTTTACAGGGGTGCAGGAATGTTCGGTTTCTTTCTTTTTTTTTTTTAAATATACTTTATTGATTTCCTACAGAGAGGAAGGGAGAGAGATAGAGAGTTAGAAACATCGATGAGAGAGAAACATCTATCAGCTGCCTCCTGCACATCCCCCACTGGGGATGTGCCCGCAACCCAGGTACATGCCCTTGATCAGAATCGAACCTGGGACCTTTCAGTCCGCAGGCCGACGCTCCATCCACTGAGCTAAACCGGTCAGGGCAGGAATGTTCGGTTTCTTGACTCAGGTGTTCTATTTCCCAGAAAAAGATAAAACTGAAAGACATAAAACTGTATACAGGAAATCAATCCGTACGTAAACATGTAGGTAAAGAAAAGCATAGCTCCTCTGCTGGAAGGCAGTGGCTCCCACAAAGGGGCCTCAGCTAGGAGTTGCCCATCCATATAGCCATGAGCGCTCATGGCCAAAGGCCAGATTCTGAAAGGACAAATTCCATCCCATAGCATGTGGCCCTGGCCTCTCATCCCTCTAGATGTCGTTAATGAAGATACAATCACTCACCAGATCTGTATAACTTCCTCGTACAGTGGTCGGCAAACTCATTAGTCAACAGAGCCAAATATCAACAGTACAACGATTGAACTTTCTTTTGAGAGTCAAATTTTTTAAACTTAAACTTCTTCTAACGCCACTTCTTCAAAATAGACTCGCCCAGGCCGTGGTATTTTGTGGAAGAGCCACACTCAAGGGGCCAAAGAGCCGCATGTGGCTCGCGAGCCGCAGTTTGCCGACCACTGTCTTAGTATCTTGCCTCAAATTTTTCCACACATTATGCATACTAAACAATGGCCCAACTTTTAAAAAAAAGTTATTTATTTGCCCTAGCCGGGTTTGCTCAGTGGATAGAGCATCGGCCTGCGAACTGAAGGATCCCGGGTTCGATTCCGGTCAAGGGCACATGCCTGGGTTGTGGGCTCGATCCCCAGTGGCTTGCAGGAGGTAGCTGATCAGTGATTCTCTCTCATTATTGATGTTTCTATCTCTCTCTCACTCTTCCTTCCTCTCTGAAATCAATAAAAAAATATATTTTTTAAAAAGTTATTTATTTATTTGAGAGAGAGAGAGAGAGAAACATCAATTTGTTGTTTCACTTGTATGTACCCAATACCTCGGCGTATCCATCAATGGTCCATCCAACTGAGCTACCCAGCCAGGGTGACAATGGTCTAACTTTTCAGCCAAACTTTACTGCATGTTCCTTAGCCCCAATATAGGAAGCAAATAGGTCTGCCTTTAAAGTAATAACAATGGACACTATTTATCAAGTGCCAAGCACTCGACATTTTCCTTGCAACCACCTTTTAAGGTAGGGTCTGTGGTCCCATTTTTACAGATAAGGAAACCGAGGCTCAGCAAGGCCTGCCCCGCCCACATACCTGGGCTGCAGGTTTGATCCCCGGCCCCTGTTGGGGTATGTTTGGGAGACAACCAATCGATGTGTCTCTTTCACATCAATATGTGGGTTTTTTTCTCTCTCTCCCTCTCAAAAAATCAATGGAAAAAATATCCTCCAGTAAGGATTTTTTTAAATGCTGGTCCCACCCCTAGAGAGACTGATTTGGGCAGACTAGGGAGGAGGGCTGCGAGCCTGCATTTTCAATAAACCTTCCCCAATGATTCTAGTACAGTTGGTGGGAGGCCCACATTTGACAGACTCTAATTGCATTCACTAAAACCAAGTCTTCCAGCTCTGTGGTCACAACCCACATGTCCCAGCTAAAGCTGCAAACGCAGAACCAGGTCAGGTTCAATTCATCTCCCCCACCTCAGAGCAGAGGACAATCAGCTAATTGCAGCCCTGTGGTTAATGATAAGATAGTTATCTGCTTAGGTGTGAATGTCTTGGCCACCGTGAGTTCTATTACCAGGACTCCTGGGACAGTAACACCTCCAATAACTGGTGAGTGGGGGAGGGAAGAAGAGCAGGTACCATAGTCTGGATGTGGAATATTCTGGAAGCCTTCCAGAAAGGGAGGCAGAAATGACTGGGCTTGCTTGTCATCACCCACCTCACACACACACACACACACACACACACACACACACACACATCTGGCTCAAACCCACAGGCTAGAAACAATGAGTGAAAATATTTGGAGGTTAGGGTTATAGATAGGGGACAAGAGTCTTCACAATGAAAAGTCAAGGAAGCTTAAGAGTCAAGATTCCAGCCCTAGCCGGCTTGGCTCAGTGGATAGAGCGTCGGCCTGCAGACTGAAGGGTCCCAGACCCGGCCAGCGTGGCTCAGTAGTTGAGCGTCGACCTATGGACCAGGAGTTCACGGTTCGATTCCCATTCAGGGCACATGCCCGGTTGCGGGCTCCATCCCCAGTGTGGGGCGTGCAGGAGGCAGCCGATCAATGATTCTCTCTCATCACTGATGTTTCTCTCTCCTTCTAACTTCCTCTCTAAAATCAATAAAAATATATTTAAAAAGAAAAGAACATATAAGATAAAATTCATCATTAAAAAACAGAAGATTCCAGCTTTGTAAGTCATTCCTGTCTTCCCCGTTATTTCCCCCCCACACACACCTCCCTCCAGCTTTCCCCTGGTGAGCTCTAAGCTACCCCCCCTTTCCCTCTTCTTTACCTTTGGCCAGGCCCTGACGTGTAAAGAAGCAACTGAGACAAACTTTTCTGGGGGGAGGGCGTGGGGTTCAAGCCGTGTGAGGCACGCCTTCCTAGCCCAAGGGAAGCCCTCCTTTTCCCCAAGCCTCGAATTTCAAACTGCAGGTCAAGAACCCAGTTGCGGAACCCATTCAGTGAAGTCTGCAACTAGCATCTTTACAAACTATAATGGAAAGTACCTGAATGCCCTCCAGCAGTGAGGACTCTTTCATGAACGTTTCGATCCTGTTTTCCCTCTAAATAAATAAGCAGGCCGGTTTGGGGTAGGGGTCACGGTGTGAAATGTATTCCAGATGGTAGTTTGCAGTCAAAGTTTGAAAGCCATGGTCTTGGGTACGGCTGCTCCTCGAGGCGTGGGCCCTGGCTCCTCAAAGCCACCTGAGCCACGGTTGGAGCCCAGCCAAGCTCTAAGAGCGTCCTGACAAGGAGGCCGGGTGGAGGGATGGGGAGCCCAGGGGGGCATGCCGGCTGGGCCGCCTGAAACCCAGGTCCTCCACAGCCTCTATCGCCAGTCCCTCAGCCCAGAGTGACACTGGGCAACACGCCAACCCCTTCCCGTTCCAGACATGCAGACAGCCACTTGCCCAGTCCTTCATTTGTAGGATCGCCTGGCCCAGCTGACCGGGCACTTCCTGCAGCTCTGTGCCCCAACACCCCATGCACAGGGCTGCAGCCCAGATTCCGTGCTGAGGCTCACAGCAGCGCCCCACCCCCACATGCCCAAAGCCCCCCGAGACGGCCTCCCCACAAGCCCCAAGCCGCACAGGCTGCAGGTCTATGGCTCAGCCAAGCAGGAAACTGAGGCCTGTTCCCATCCACCGCCCACTCTCCACACCCAGCCTGGCCACAGCACATACTGCTGACCACCCTGGGCCCAGGAGGGCCCGGGCCCGGGGGTGCAGGGCCAGCAGGCCGCGCTGGCTGGGGTTTTTACACAGGAAGGAAGAGCAAGCCACGGTGGGGGAGGAAGCTGAGGGAGGGCGGAAATGACTGCAATGTCAGCACCCAAAGGCAGACAGGGAGGCTGGCCCCTCCCATCCCTGCCACCCCGTTCTGAAGTCTTGACCTTTGTGCTCAGACAAAACAGCCACTCTGGACCCTAACACCCACCAGCCAGGAAAAAACCCACGAAACTTCACAGAGAGGGGGATGATTGAGCTAAACATAGGCCCTCCCTGCACCCTCCCCAAAGTATAGTCCATTTCTGCTCTGTGGGCAGAGGGAGAGTCTGGGGTACACAGAGAAAAGGTATCTGTACCCCAAACCCTTCCCTTCCTTTCCCTCTGCTCAAGCAGCCGTCAGCAGGCCCGCCCAAGGGCCCCACTCATGTCTGCCAGCCGGCAGCGGGAGACGGCGGGGGAAGACGGCCAGGAAGGGCGGCGGGTGGTGTGCCCCACAGGGGCAGGGGCGCTTACATTACTGATCTGGTCCTGGGTCTTCTTGATCCTCTGGAGTTCCGGTGTGTCTGCCACCACGCTGAAGCCCTTGCCCTTGTTCTTCTCAAACTCCTCCTTGTAGCGCACCTGGAGGCCCAGACGGGAGAGGGGATGGAGTCAAGCCAGGGGGAGCAGAAAGGGACCCAGCCTATGGCCACCTGAGCTAGAACCAGCTCAGAGGGAGATCCTGACCACAACTCCCCCTGTAGTGACATCCACCCCCGCTCCCAACTCAAAGCAGAAGTCTTAACTAGAAAATATTAAAATGATAATCCATCAATACATATTGAGTGCATTCTGAGTGCCAAGTGCCTTACACGAACTGCCTCATTTAAATCTTACCATATACTATTATTAGCTCCATTTTTGTTGTTGTTAATCCTCACCCGAGGATATTTTTTCCCATTGACTTTTAGAGAGCAAAGGGAGAGAAGGAATGGGAGGGAGGGAAGGAAAGAGAGAGAGAGAGAGAAACATTGATGTGAGAGACACACATCAATTGGTTGCCTATCACACACGCCCCAACCGGAGCTGGGGATCGAACCTGCAACCCAGGTACATGCCCTTGACCAGGAACTGAACCCATGACCCTTCAGTGCATGGGCGATGCTCTAACCACTGAGAACACTGGCCAGGGCTATTAGCTCCGTTTTGAGTAAGGAACCTGAGCCACAGAGACACACAGTCCACGCCCAAGGTCACACAGCTTGGCAGCAAAAGTCCAGAGCCGCCAAAATGCAAAGCCTCATCTGCCTGACTCCTGACCCGTCACCGCCCGCCCATCCTCGCAGAAAGCTATCGGAAGAAGGCTCTCCACAGCCTGCCCCAGCCCTCACCCCAGCCAGGATGTGGCCCTGCCCGTCGAGAGCACAGGGGAGTTTTTGAGTGACCAGTTAAGTGAGGGCTGTGCCAAGGGACAAAGTTGGTGCCCAGAAAGGAGGGCAGGGAGACAGCCACTCGGAAGACTCGATCAATGAGTCTTTGAGAGGCTCTGGCGGCTTCCTGGAGCCGGCCTCTGAGGTCAGCGCCACAGGAAAGGATGAAATTGTTGGGGGACAGACAGCACTTCACAACAGGGCGCCACGCTCTGGGGAAGAACCCTACCACCCCACCACTGCCCTCCTCTTCTGAGAATCCCATGGATCCTCCAAGAGAGGGACTCAAGTCAGACAGCAGAAAGGACTTCCCAAACGCTCAAGACACTGAAATAATGAGGAGTCTCTTGTCCTCCCCTGGGGGCTTTAGAGAGCAGAATGGAGGCTGAAAATGCCCAGGGCGTGGAGAACTGCTCCTTGTCTTCCAGGGACTTCCTGTGCACCTCAGCAGCCAGCTGTTCCAAACCCCACCAGCTGCCTGGATTTCCTCCACGGGGCTGCCCTGTCCTGGAAGGTCAGCCCAGGACATGAGGCCCAGGACCCTGGCCGTCTCCAGGATGACCAGCCCAGGCAGCTCCCAGGCATGGAATCCTCTGGCCACAGTGCCGAGCTGCACTATGACCCAACCAACCACACACGTTTGTAGCCACGGCCCCACCTGTCAGTTCCTCTGCACCCTGCCCGCCCCCCCAACCCGGGTCAGGCGTCCTTGTTTGTCCCCTAGCGCCCCAGCTCATCCGTCCATGGGCTTCTTCCTAAAAAGTTCCAGAAATTCCTGTTTTGATCCAGACTGAAAACAAAGGCCTGGACAGAAAAATTAACAATGATAAGGTACCAGCCCACCCCATGTGCCCAGAACTGCCCAGCCTTAGCCCACCCGGGAAGACCTGGGCCAGCATGGTGCCTCTTAATCGGGGGGGGGGGGGGGGGGGCGCGAAAACCCTCTGAGAAGGGGGCGGCAGGCAGGTAAGGCACTTAGAGCCAGAAAAATGCAGCTCTGGATACAGAAGCCCCAAATGCAAGGCCTCTGGCTTTGGTTTCCTCACCTGTAAAAGGGTTGTCATAGGAATCATGGGGTGGGGGGCTTCCTATCCCCAAGGCAAAGTGCCAGAGGGAGCTGGTACCAGCACAGGCTCAGTCTCCATCTGCCAAGTGACCTTGGGCAAATGACATAACCTTTTGGGCCTCGGTTTACAAATCTGTGAAAGGGGATAATAATACCACCCATCCCGATCAAGGGTGCATATGATGGACAGTTGCTCTACAGCAGCCAACACATGGTGGAGCCGGCGGCGGGGCTCACCACACACTGATAAGGGCAGTTGTGAAAGTGCTTTGTCATTGCTGAAGTGCTGAACAGATGCCAGTTCCCCACTCCTTCCTCTACTTCCTGGCCTGGCAAGGGCCAGGCCCCTAATCCACGGGAATAATTGCCATGGTGACACTGTGGTGACATCAGCGAGTTCCCAGGCTCGGGAACTGCCTCCCCTCCCTGCTGGGGAAGGGTAATTCATTTACTCCTGGCACAGGGGGTCCAGAGAGGGCAGGGCTGGATGGAGTGCACGCTGAGAAAAGGCAGAGGCCTTCTCACTTTGCTGCATGTCCCTAGGCAAGTCAGTCCCCCTCTCAAGAGCCTAGTTAGCTGATTTCTAAAAGCCCTCCACGCTCTGGAATTTGTGACCATTTTTAAGTACCTGTGGCCTTCACGACAGAGAATGGAGGTGGGGAAGAGTCTCTGAAAGGCTGTTAGGTGTTGGAGTGGGTCACAGGTAAAAAGCGGGGAGCCAGGAATGTGGGGAGACCCCCGCCCGGAGTCCCTCCTCAGGGCTCCTTATCACCCAAGCCGGAGTGTCCACCTGCATCTGGGACAGCTCACCAGGATGCGACAAGGGTCTCTGAGGAGGAAAGGACCTGCCCAAGTTCACTCAGCCCAGCTGAGGGTAGGGTCAGGGGACTAAGTGCTGTGACTGGACGACACTCTGCCTGGGAGGCGCCTGGGCCTCGCATCCTGGAAACCCCCAAGGCAGGGCCAGGACGGATGCTGAGGTTCAAGACCAGACAACCACCAGCGATGCAAGTCTGCTTTCTGTACGTGGATGTGTTCCGTCTCCTCCCAGGATCTATCCTGTTCAGCACTTTTCCCCGCCAACAGCAGGTACCAAGAAATACCTGCCGAGTAAATGATGAATGAATTGAATGGAGACACAAACTTCCCAAACAGGCGCACAGGCTGGAAAATAACTGCCTTCACTGACCCAACGTACGAGGGAAGATCAGGACTTTAAGAAATTCATAGAAAAAAATAACAATACCAACCATCTTACCACTTATTTGGTGCCTACTACGTGCTGGGCCCACGTCCTATGTAACCCACTCCCCTCTAACAAAAAAAGAAGTCAGGTTTGAAATTAGACACACACCGAAGGGGAGGAGACCTGATGAGAAAGGTCGGTGCTGGGGGCAGTCAGCAGGCCTCGGGCGTATCACGCCCGAGTTCCATTCCCTCTCCTTCCCAGGACAATAGGAATGCAAACAGCTATTGAGTGCTGACTGTATACCAGAACTGTTCCAAATGCCTGCTGTATACCAACATCCTCACAGCAACCTTTGGAGAGAGACTACGTAACCCCCATTTTACAGATAAGGCACTCAGGCTGGGAGTCTTCAAATAACTTGCCCAAGGTCACAGTAGCTAATAGTGGGACATCCAGGATTTCACCTCTGGCCATCGGCTCAGGACACAGATATGCTATCTAAGGTTAGAAGATCCAACAGAAGGGAGTAGGGACCCTGCTCCAGGGCAGGCCTGGGGCTCTCCTGTCCCCCTGGGCAAGTCCCAGGCTGTATTGCACCCTGGAGGTATGACAATGAGGGGAAAATAAAAGAGACTTTCTCTTTGCACTTCTGCCTGGGCTCAGGGGGCTACACAGACACCCCCAGTCAGCCCCACCCCAAAGATGTTGCCTCCCTTCAGCCTGGGGTGGGGGTTGGGAGAGCTGCCAGTTCCCTGCCTCCACCCAGCCTGGTCTGGACCACCCAGAGGGTCATTTCTGGTCGGCTCTGTGGTTCCTCCCCCCGCAGGGAAGGCTCCAGGTGTCCCAGACACCCAAAGAACCATTTGGGGAACCAATCTGGAGATGGGAAAACAAAGTTGAAACAGCACAGGCAGCTTCCCCGGAGACAGGGAAGGGCTGAGACACACAGATGCCTGCCCAGGAAGGGGCCCTGGAGAGAGCCCAGCTGATGCCTTGGTGGGGTGGGGCAGGGTAGGCAGAGAAGGCTCCCACTTCCCTTCCCGCCAGCCACGGGCTGCTAGGGCAGGCCCTGCCCCCACAGCGGCCACAGGAACCAGACCTGTCACCACCCCCAGCCAGGCCAGCTCAGCCCTTCCAAGCCTCAGAGCAGCAGGCCCAGCCCCCGACCTGTAGGCAACTGGGGTTTGCTGTTCCCATTTTACCAGGAAAGAAACAAAACAAAACAAGGGAGGCAAGCAGCTAGCTCCCACCACACAGCTGGGGGAAGGGGAGGGGCCTGCAAAGTGGGCAGGTCCTGCCTCCACCCTGCCTACCCCAGCCCCAGCCCCAGCCCCTCAGGAGCCCACCTACAGGTTAGAGCTGTGCTCCCAATGCCATGCCCTAACGCCCAGGGCTCCCGCCCACGCGCCTGTCACAGCAGAAAGAGGGTGAGCTCAGGTCCCTCCGCTCCACCTGATCCCCAGCCCGCTCTAAGCCTCTCAAATTATGTCTGTGAGACCAAAAGCTTTCACCTGAAGCACCAGGGCGGTCAAAACACAGATTCCTGGGCCCGATGCAGCCCCTTGGGTGCATTCTAACAAGTCCCCAGTCCCTTCTGGTGCGTCCTGAGGGTTGACAGCATGGGGCTGAGGGCCACAGCAGGCTACGAAACTGCTCTGCGCAAAGGGCTTGAAATCTGCATCTGGGCAAGTAGCTTGGCCTCTCCAAACCTCAGTGTTCCCATCTGTACAATGGGGATAGCAAGAGTCCCTCCATCAGCTGGTTGTGAGGATTAGAGGAGGTCAAGGCCTGGCTCTCAGTGAGGACCTACAGCAGAATGACGGTTGTTCTCATGATTGCCCCAGCCTGCCCGACAGTCAGGAGGCCTGCAACCCAGATGACTCAGGAGGGCCTCTGGGGAGCAAGGAGTTCCCCTCGGGGACTGGATTCCAGGGACAAAAAAAGATCTGTAGCCAAGCTTTCTGGGAGACCAACAAAGGCTGGGGAATTAGTGCGGTTTGAATTTCTCCTCCTGGGAGTGTGGGTGTGCGTCTCCCCTGCCTCCACCTGAGTGTGTGCACACACACCCACACCTCCGGACCGGCACCTTTCCCCGCCTCCCCGGGGGCCACACTTCTTCCTCCAGGTTCCTCAGGGTTCTGACTGCCTCTCTCTCTTTTTTTCTTTTTAACGTATTTTTACTGATTTCAGACAGGAAGGGAGAGGGAGAGAGGCAGAAACATGAATGATGAGAGAGAATCATCGGGACATGGCTACAGAGGCTGGGCTGTGTAATCTCAGACTGGCATGAGCCTAGAGAGGTGAGTTCCCTCCTCTGAGGGTGGGGGTGCTTGGGGAGGAAGACAGGGCAACAGCTGCCTTAGAGGAGGTGGGCTTCGGGGGGCCCACGTGAAATTTCCCAGAGCAGAAAGAATCAGACACCGACACCCCTCCAACCACTTTAGGTGAGAAGGGGGCATGCTCTCCTCCACTCCTTTGATCAAGTCAGGAAATATGAAGTAACTGGGTACAGGGTTGGGGGTAGGGAGACAAGGCAAGTGCCAGGATTTCAGCACCTTGGCCTTGCTGAGTAACCCGAGGGGGAAGGAGCCCTTGCCAAATGCAGGGGTTGCGACAGCCCTCCCTCCCCACCAGGCCCCGGCACCAGCCGCCCCTCACCTGACTCTGGAGCTCGCTCTGTTGCTTGAGGCGGAGATTTTCAGGGGTGTCAGCCACCATGGTGAAGGACTGCTTGGGGTAGTGTCTGCAGGGCAGGAAAGAACAAGCGGAGGTCACTCTGGGGAAAGGGCAGGAACCTCTGGGCTTCTCACAGACCCGACTCTCTCCTGGCAACTGCCTCTGACCCACGGGCAGGTCCGCCCCTGCCCCAGGAGCAGGACCAGTGTCCACCAGCCACGCAGAGGGAGGCAAGGGTCGCTCAGACTCAGCCTGAGCTGAACTGGGAGACGCAATAGGCTTGAGTGGCTGGCGGGCCATGGAGAATTGTCCTGAGCCAAAGGGAGGCCATAGGGACACCCTGAGGGTTCCAGATCACCCTTGTTTGGGGATAATCCATGCCTTAATAGTCTACCAACCAGGGAAGTCAAGAACGCTGGGCCAGAATGGGACGAGGATAGGGTCAGGACAAAGCTTTCAGCTAAAACCAGAAATGGAGGCCAACGAAGGAGAGGAAGGTCAGGAGGGATACGGAGCCAGAAATGAAGGGGAAAGGGACATGCATATCCAGGGGGGCTTCCTGGAGAAGGAGGAAGAGGCAGTGAGAGAGAGAAAGTGCACACATCCGGAGTGGTATTTCAAAGGGCCAACTTAACAGAGTACAGGTGAGAGGTCAGCCTGATGCCAGAAAAGAGGCCACCCGAGGGTGACAGATAACACTGCCACCACGGCCCATGTTCGCCCTGTGCTAAAGGCATGCGTGCCTTAGTTCATCAAATTCTCACACGCACCCTGCTGTCCCCCTCTTGACAGATGACTGAACTGAGGCTCAGAAAGGTTAGAGAATGTGGCATAAGGCACAAGGCTGGTCTCCAGATGGGCACCCAGACAATCTCCCCCAGACCCAGCACGCTGAACCAAACCCTTGGGTCTCCAGGCACCAGACCGGCCAGAGTCCTGTCCCCCAGAGAGAGGGCTGGCGTGGAGGGAGGAGGAGCCAGGGAAGCCCTTGCAGCCAATCTGCAGGGGCCTCTCAGACCATCTGGCCCAACCCCCTCATTTCCCCAGGAGGACACAGTGCACTTAGGTGACGTTATAATTAACTTACTTATCACATGGGCTTATTGTCTTCTCTCTCCACTACTTCTCTGTGAGGTGAGGGGGTGGTTTTTTTTTTATCTCTTTTGCTCATTGACGGACCCCAAGCTCCTAGAATAGTACCTGGTATCCAACAAATATTTGTTGAATAAACCAACATCACACCAAGCATTGAAGCTGGGCCGGGACGAGAACTCAGGTCTCCTACATCCCACTAGGGCCGTGGTCGGCAAACTGCGGCTCGCGAGCCACATGCGGCTCTTTGGCCCCTTGAGCGTGGCTCTTCCACAAAATACCACGGCCTGGGCGAGTCTATTTTGAAGAAGTGGCGTTAGAAGAAGTTTACGTTTAAAAAATGTGGCTCTCCAAAGAAATTTCAATCGTTGTACTGTTGATATTTGGCTCTGTTGACTAATGAGTTTGCCGACCACTGCCCTAGGGCATCACAAAGTCCCCAGCACACCGGCGAAAGGGGAGGCAGTCCTGAGTCACTGTGGTGTGTGTACAAGTGCTGGAATGTGAAACGGTTGGGGATCGGCATGGGCCCCAACTATTTCAGGGAATGGCGGGTGGCTCCTCTCAGCAGAAGCTGAGATCTGGCCATTTTCAGCCCTGGGTGGCCACACCCCATCACAGCTGTGACTACAGGCTGTCCCCAGGGAAGAGGAGGATCTTCAGGCATGCTCCGCCCCAGTCGGCTGACACGCCCTAGAGCTGGACGTGAGCAGCCCTGCGGTCCCTGTGTCCTCACCAAACCTGGCATGCTCTCCAGCCGCCTGCCCCACCCTGAACCAGAGCTACTGGTGAACACGTGACTTCCCTCAGTGACGAGCAGGAGATGGAGTTTGGAGGGGGACCCAGGGGATGGGGCACCGTGCTGGACGCTCGCCCTGCCGCGGGCTCACTGGGTGGACTGGCAAGTCCTTGCTCCCTCTGGGCTAGTTTCACCATCTTGGACCTAAGGGATTCTAGCTGCGTCCCAACCCCCGGCCGCCACTGCCCCGCCTGGCTCCTGCCTCCCAGGTCAGCCCAGGCCCGCAGCTGCCCCAGCAGAGGGAGGAAAGAGAGGAGACGGAAGAGTAAACACAGGTGCCTGCAGCTGGCATGGCCCGCGGATGAATGTGGGGCTACGGCTGTGGGTCCAGTCGCCAGGCTTGGCCCAGTTCCACGAAACCAGGGCCACCCACAGCAGAGGAGCGCCATTCAAAATTCCTGAGCAGTTCCAGGGAAAGGGAGGATCCACTGGGACTCTGTTCCCAGGGGCTAGGAAGAGAACAGCAAGAGGGGTCCAAGTCAGCTCTCTAGCAGAACTGGCTGGCCCTGAGGCCTCAGAGGGAGAGTTTCAGAGATGACCCTCCCACCAAGGAAGAGCCATTGTGAAGGCATCATGGGGTGGGGTGGCGGTGGGGAGAGCATCTGTGAGGACAGACGCCTGTGGCGGGGAGGGGAGGTCCTAAGGCAGGGGGACCAAGGAGACTCCGGGGGGGCTCTGGCCCACAACGGGAAGGGTTAACCCTGAGAAGATGGCACTGGTCAGCATTTGGTGGGAAGGGGAGCCGGCAGCCTTGGCAAAAGGCAAACACATGTGCACCGGAGCCAGTCTGCAAACCCGGGGTTTCCCATTTGCCTGCGTGGACACGGTTCAAGCGGAGTGCCCGTGCCAGTGGCCCAAGGACAGCTAGACACGTGTACCTGACACGCACTCCACCCGCAGTTCCGAGGCTCATCCGCGCACTGCATTCCTCACACGCCATCAACGTGTGGATGAGCCTGACCCGCGTCTCCTGGACACGGAGGCCAGCAGGTCCACCCAGGACAGGGCGCATTACAGGCCACACTCACACCTCCTACACACCACCACAAGGGGCTCAGGAGTGCCCCCGGCCCCCAACCATGCAGCAAGAACATGTGGAGTCGAGGTTGGCGGGTGTTTCATTCCCTCTTTGGAGTCATATGACCCCCAGATATCAGACCTCCCAAAGCCATCGGAAGGGAAAGGGTAACCAGCCTAGATGTGGACTCGGCTTAATGTGGCAGGGGAAGGGAAGGGATTTTCATCCTGCATCAGATGAACTGGATTTAAGAGTGCAGAGCCTCCCATCTCTTACCCCCGCCTCCTAAACCCAACCCCAGGCCAGAGGAAGGCAGACTGACATGCAGTTCGGGCTATCCTCCCCCTGCTGGGTCAACCCTGTCCCCTCCTCACAGCCCCCAGCCCTGGCTTGACAACTCTGCCTTTCCCTTCCCCTGCTCACTGCGCTTCAGGTTCCCATGGCAACCTCATCCTCAGCTCCAGGCAGGAGAGCGGGGAGAGCAGACAGAGAGAGAGGGTCTGTGGGGGTGGGGAGGAGACCGGCAGCAAGGGTGTCCTCAACTGTGGAGGACCCCTGAGGACAACGCCAGGAGACTGTGTCTGCAGGATCCTTGCAGACAGTGGAGCGAGGAGGACAGATGCCAGAAATCCGCCTTTCGAGGGGTGGACACAGCAGCAGCAGAGCTGCGCCCCTCCCCCACCAGCATGACTGCCCTGGAAAGGGCTCCTTTGACCTCCTTCCAGAAACAATTGCTGGGAATTTTACCTTTTCCCTCCCGCTCCGTCCTCAGGTTGAAGCTCTGCCCACCCACTACCCTCACATCCCAGTCGAGATGAATGGATGTGTGTGTATGCCATTGTGAGCACCGAGGCAGAAAGAGGGGCCCCCCGCCCCCAGCGAGTGACCCCACTGAAACCCCAGCCCCACCACCAGACGGGGCCATGGCGAGGGAACAAGGGGCCAGCGTGGGGAGAACCAGGCGTCCTCACCCCGGCCCGGAGCTGGGTCCAGAGCACAGCCGCTCTTTGTCCCTTCGTGGCCAGCCTCCATGCTGGTCATTCCCAGCGGCGGGCCCTCCGCAGGTCCCTCCCCACCCTCGGTGGCAGGATCGGCTGCTGCTCGGAGGAGGAGAGGCTCAGGGACAGGGAGTCTGGGGGACGGGGGACAGGATCTTGCATCCATGAGGGCAAGAACAGGGACGGGGCAGGGAAATCAGGCAGCTGCTAGGATTAGCCTAACCCTCCAAGAGAACCTAGAGGCACACGAAGCGATTTCTTGATGGACTGTGCCCCGTGCACACGCCCCCTTGAGATCTGCCACAAGGCCACGGACTAGAAAAGTCAGTGTGATCAATGTGCCCATTTCACAGAGAAAGAAATGGAGGCTCCGTGTCCAGGAGCACCGCCCAGGGCATTCTCCCCATCCACCATAGCTACCCAGCCAGCTAAGGGCCAGCGGACATCTCTCTCTCAGGGGGACCCCAGTCCAGCCCCAGCTCTCAGGCCTCTGGGGAAAGATGTGTTTGGCAGGGTGGGTGGAGAACAAAGGAATTCATATTTCAAACCCAACCTGTTTCCAAGCGTGGCCATGATGAGAGACCCTCTGGGGTTTCTCGGTCATTACCCGTCAGAAGCCACCTTCTCCTTATAACTTTTCTAAAGAGGGTGTCTCGAGTCCAAACAATGACCTGCAGGGATGCAGGACAAGGGGCCTGCCCCCAGGAGCAGGGTAATGCCTGAGGACCTCTGAGCCACCTGGAAGGACAGGGAGGATGCTGAGAAGCGGCTGGGCTCCGGCCATGGGCTTCCTAGGGACAAGAACCTCCTCACCACACAGGGAAGTACTCTGCCCGGAGCCAGGCCACCCCCTTCCTGCTGCCCCACCAGGAAGGGCTCAGCCAGGCGTAGCCCCACTCCCAGTCCTGCCATGAGCTGTGTTCCAGAGGCAGAGCAAAAACAGACCCGCGCCCCCTTCTGCACGCACCCTCGCCTCTTCCAGCCTCGGACTCATTCAAAACCACAGCTTTTTGTTCAAAGAGGAACAAAAATACATCAACAAAAAGCAACAAGGAGCCTTTGGTTTTCCCAAAAGGAGGGGGAGAGAACACCAGTCCCGACATCCTGCCTCTGGAAGGAGCCGCTGATCCCCAGCTGGGAACACTGCCCAGGGGCGGCAGGGAGGGCTCCCCCCAACCCAGTTTCTCACCAGTCCCCCAGGCCTCGGGGCTGAAGTGGTGGGGATAGGAAGCAACAAGGAGGCATTGTCTGACCGGAGGGGAAAAAAAAACGGAGCAGCCAAGAAGATCAAGGCTAGACATGAAGAAGAACTTACCAGCCCTCAGGGGTTGGAGACAAACTGTAAAATCAAAGCCAGCTACTGCCCCTGATGGCAATACATAAAAAAGAATGAGCCCTGACTGGTTTGGCTCGGTGGATAGAGCGTGGGCCTGTGGACTCAAGGGTCCCAGGTTCGATTCCGGTCAAGGGCATGTACCTTGGTTGCGGGCACATCTCCAGTGGGAGGTGTGCAGGAGGCAACCGATCCATGTTTCTCTCTCACCGATGTTTCTAACTCTCTATCCCTCTCCCTTCCTCTCTGTAAAAAAATCAATAATAATAATAATAAAAATGTAGACTACATTTTGAAAAATAAAAATAAAAAGGAATGATTCTGCCAAGTTGGCCAAGGGTTGGAAACACGGGGCCTCAGTTTCCTCATCTATGAAATGGGAGTATGAGGAGCCCTGAGCTTCCTTGAGGCCGTGACGTCTCTGAGTGCAAGGATTTGGGGGTGAGAGTGAGGGGCAGGGGCTGCCTAGAGGCTGCATTTGGCCACTGTGGAGGCCCCTTTGAGGATGTCTCCTTGTCCCAAACACACATCACACAAACCCTTCCCACTCCTGGCGCTAACCTGGCTCCCTAAGACATCTGGTCCCATTTTGCTCAGTCAGAGGCAGAAAATTCTGGGGAGATGGGAAAGCCCCATGCCACAGACCTGGATTTGCCCGCTACTGTCCCTTCCCCTAAGAGCAGCTGGGATTTGAGAGTCGGCTAGAATCCAGACACTTTGAGTCCCGCACAGGCCCACCCCACTCCCTGAGGCCTGGGGGAAGGCGCAGGACCACAGTCCCTTGTTCCCTAGAACCAAGTGCTCAGCCCCTCACCCCACAGCTCAAGGACACGGAAGGATGGGCCCAGATATCTGCAGTCAGTGAAGAGGGGAAGGATACAATGGAGCACCCCTCCTTCTTCCCCAGCCCATGTCTACTCCCCCACTTGACACCCCAAAAGCTGGTTCGTTCCCCTCTCGGCCTGCAACTT
The DNA here is from genome assembly GCF_963455305.1 of Plecotus auritus. Lineage (NCBI taxonomy): Eukaryota > Metazoa > Chordata > Mammalia > Chiroptera > Vespertilionidae > Plecotus > Plecotus auritus. The sequence goes on from NC_137774.1 coordinate 10,002,350, forward strand.
CACCCCCGGTCTGCAGCCTCCAGGAGTCATGCCCCCAAGGAAGAAAGAATAGCACATTTCTCCCCACCCCCTACCCTGCCCCTGCCCCTGCCCCTGCCCCTGCCCTCCAGACTCTGAGACTATTTGCCTGAAAAGAAAGCAGCAGGTTTGTAGTGGGGACAGATCTGCCACCTTTCAGAAAATGTAGCTTAGAAAACAAATAAGCAAGGGTATAACGATCCCTCTAACCAAAATGGAGCAGACTCACCCCACCTACCTAGACACTTCAAGAAAGAATTCAATTAATGGGCCTTCCTACTGCTGGCTATTGTGCAAAAACAGGCACGCACGCCTCTACCTTGCCCACAGCACAGCAACGCCTGGGTGGCTGTGGCCTGGGAAGCGTGAACACAAACACACCCTATCCAGTCGACCTCCCTGGCTTTTCTCCCCCGCCACACGTCCGGCAGCGCGTGTGTCTGGATACATACCAGGCACATGTGTGAGTGCATGTCCATAGGGGTGCGCCACCGCCCAGCAGCCCAGCTGTGAGCTCTGGCCTGTATGCTCCCCCATACCTCACTCTAAAGCACGGAGAGGAATAGAAGAGGCCTTTTTGCTGCTTGCAGCCACTTTCCAGAACTTAAATTAGTCTTGAGATGCCTCTGGGAAAAGACAGACAGGCTTCTTCCCTCTGGACCATCCCCCTGCAAGATCCCGGCTGAGGGACGAGCCAGAGACAGGCAGAACGTGGAGGCCTCACACTCACGCACTGGGTGGGCCCAACTCCCTGGCAAAGTGCCAGGAGAGACCACCTGCCTCTCTGGGTTCTGAGCGGGAGGTGCTGCTGAGAAGGAAGCCAGGCCTGGTCCACAAAGCAAAGGGCAGAGCTACACCCTGGACACCCCAGGATTCGGAACCTGGATGTCACTGGAGGAGGGGGCCAGAGGCAGGAAGAAAACAGGAAGGAATGACAGTGAACACCCAGCACGGTGCCTGGCACAGAGCAGGTACTCAGTATCCCGGTACCCTTGGGTGTCTGGTCCAGCGTCCCAGGGTAGGAAGCTTGAACCCTGGGGAAACCGAGGCTCAGGCAGGTCTACAGGGAGCTCTTGCAGGCCAGGCCTGCATCTGGTTTATCCTGGAATTTCCCTGTCTGAATCGCTGGCACAGACAACTGCTCAGCAGAAGCTGGCTGAGGAGTGTGAATGCCTCGGGCAAGGTGCTACTACACTGGAGCGAAACACAGCTGGACCACAAAGCCCCAAGTCTTCTCCTTCCCAGGTAACACCCCAGCTGGGCCAAAGGTCAACTGGGCCCGGCATAGGCCAAGGCTGTAAAGGCTGGGGGAACGGAGAGGGGTCAACCCACTGCTCTGGCTAGAGGCCAGGAGACAGACCTGCCTAGGCAGCTTGGAAGCAGCATCCAAGCAAGGAGGGCCGCTTCGCCTTCCGCCTCCCCTGGAGCCCCCCCACCGATGCAAGGAGCCCCTCACCCCACTTACTGCAGCCTCCCCAGAAGAGAGTGAGAAAAGTAAGCTGGGGCTGTGGCACTGGGCTGAGGAAATACAGAGAAAACAAGGACACGCCTCTGATTTCTTTCTCCAACTCCCAATGCTCCCTGAATTCTAGGCTACTGCAGCCTTAGGGAAGAGCCACAGAGAAGCCCCAGTCCCTGCCACCCACGGGGCTGGGGGCTCAGCCAGATTGCTGCCTGGGGAGGCTGAGGGTCAGAAGCTGCCCCCAGAGGACCCTCAGTGCCCAGAATCCAGCCTGAAGTGGTCCAGCAATCCAGGGGTTAAAACTGCCCCAGCCTCGGGCTTTGCTGAACCCCACCCCACTCCCCAACAGAGGGAGGAAGTGGCAGAGAATCAGGGCTTGTGTGAGTCCTTAAGAATTCGAGGAATGTCCCATTTCCCTTGGGGGGGGGCGGAGGTTGGGGGGAGAGGGCCAGAGTAAGTTAATAGAAGAGAAGGAGCAGCTGAGGGAAGAGAGGGGGACCCAGGCGACCTTCCCCGTGCCCCCGAGCCCTCCCAGAAGGGAGGGCACACATGTTGTTTCTTGAGTGTAAGATTTTATCAGAAATCTGTTTTCCCAGCACCTGGCACAGGTTAGCACGCAGCAGCGGGCAGGCCATACTTACCTAATGAGTGAAAAAGACACCAAGGAGAGAAGGCTGTGGGATTAGCAGGGCACTGAGGGTGCAAAGAGGGGGAGAGAGGCAGCCTTTCAAAGGGGTTTAAGACCCCCAACCCCACGTAGACGCGTCCCAAAGTTCCCCTCCTGGGTAGACTTCCGCTGCAGAGAGCCTCCCGACTGGGAATTTTAAAGGACAACTGGACTCAAGTCAGAGTTTTGCTGAACTGTTTTGCCACCACCTACGTGAAGGGACTTGACCTTCTAAAACCCCTACCCGGCAGGTGGCTGTGAGGTGCTGCATGCGCCCTAGACCCGGCAGAGTTTGCACTTGTTACGCACCCAAGGTCACCCTGAAGACGGAAGGTGTTGTACCCTCTGGAACAGCATGGGATGAGGGACCCTACCTCCCACCTCCCCGCAGCAGGCCAGGCTGCAGGTCCCCGTGCAGAGGGAACAGAGCCCAAGCCAACACCACTGGAAAGGACTGGAGGTCTCCACAGCCTCCTCGCCACACAGGGAAGAACTCTGCCCGGAGCCAGGCCACCCCCTTCCTGCTGCCCCACCAGGAAGGGCTCAGCCAGGAGCCCCCAAAGAATTAGTGCCCAGGCTCTGGCAGGGGGCAGATAGAGAGATGGAGACAGTCAACGGCTACTCTGAGGAGAGAAAGGAGGAAAGGAGAAGCAGAGAACACAATTGGGCAGAAACAGGGCCGCTCGCTCTTTCCTCTGGATCCCACCCTCCCAGCCGGGTGCAGTGGGAGGAACATACTTATTTCACTGGGTTTGAACTAGCCTCTCACTAGACATGTAACCTTGAAAAAGTCCCTTCCCTTCCCTTCCCCCAGCCTCAGTTTCCTTCTCTGTGAAATGGGAATAAGAGCCCTTACTGCATCCAGCTGTGGTGAAGATGACATGGGACTGACACTAATCAAGCTCGGCAATGTCCCCGTCCCCTTGTGGTTATTAGAACAGAAGGAAGAATGAGGAAGGGAGTCCAGGGACCCGCCCGGGGATCCACCCACCCAGCCACCTGCCCCAGGCAGGACTCACGCGTTGCAGTAGGGCTTCTTCTCGTAGCCCTTGTAGTTCTTCATGTTGAGTGTCATCTTGCAGGTCTCGCAATGGAAGCATGCTTTATGCCAGAACTGGGGACAGAGGCAGAGGGAGGACACCCATCAGACACAGGACTTCAGGAAGGGGGCTCAGGCCCTGGGAAGGAGCACTCCAGCTCCACCAGGTGAGCTGGGGACATCGCAGGTCACAGCTCCGGCAGCTAATGACACACTCCCCTTTTTTACCCTCCCCTCCCCACCCAATCAGTTATTCGAGCTGTAAGGATGGGGAGAAGAGCAGATGTGTAGGGTGAGTGGGGAAGAGGCCAGGAATAGTAGTGCTAAGCTGTCCCCAAAGGTCAGCTCCACCTCCCAGACCACTCCTGCTGCCCCCAAGCTGGAATAGCCTCATTGCTGGTGCAAAGCTGGACCAGGGTTGCTAAGAGACCGCTGCTGAACATGAGGTGCAGTTCCTCAGCATTGACAAGGCCTAGAGAAGAAGAGGAGGAGGAGGAGGGCCTGGCCCTGAACCCGCAGGCATTCCTAACTCCCACACCAGGGGCTCCAGCTCTGGCACCTCCCACTTCCTGTGGGACCCCCAACCAGAGGGTAGGAGTGGGTGCTCTAGCTCTATCCACCACTCCCGCACCCTTTCTCCCTCCCTCACCCTTCTCCCAGCCCTTACCCAGGAGAGGACCCAGCATCTCTCTCTCTCTGAGGCCCTGAAGGGCTCTGTTTAAAAGCCTTGGAAGGGGAACCCCCATTAGTAGACATCGGAGAGCCCCCCTGACTGGCTATGTGACCTTGGTCAGGGACCACACGGCTGAGCCGTTTCCAGATCCGTTCCTCCTGGGACTGTTGGGGATTCAATGAGAAATCACCTGCAAAGCCCACAGCGCAGCCCCTGGCACCTCTAAGTACCCGAATGTTAGATGCTGGGCACAGCAGCTATGAACCTCAACCAAGAGGGCTCAGAGGCACACTCGGGAACTTTCTGTGTGTGGGTGCAGGTGGGGCTTCACTGTGCCCAGCCACAGCTACAATGCTATGAGGGTAGGTGACCGGTAAGACGCCAGCAACGCCAAGAGACCCAGACCATGACCCACTTTCACACACGGGCCAATCCAGTAAGACCAATGGAGGGGAACAGGAGGGCGGGGAAAGGAGGCAACAGAAGGGACCTCATCCTCAGCAATGGTGACGCTGGGCCAGACCAATGCACCTGGGATCGCAGTCTAGCCCTGAAATCTGCACTGACCAGGAGTCCAGCTTCCAGGACCCCAGAAGCCAGGCTGCCTGGGTGACCCGACCGGCTTGGTTCTGCCCCATTTCCCAGAAGTCACGGGAGACACTCCTAAGCCCTCAGGGAAGGCCAGAAGCCAGGGGAGGGTCCAGGGAGCTGTTTGAAGGTGACCAGCACAGGGCTGGCTCTTGGCCACCTGCCAAGGAATTTCCCCCAAGGCAGTGCCTTTTAAAATGTGTGTTCCTACCACTCTATTTTCCTGGGACACCTTGGAGGAGGGGACAGGAAGAAAAAGAAGCTGGGAGGTTGGGATACCATGGCCCCTACCCTGGCCCACTTCAACCAGAGGCGCAGGGGTAATTTGGGAGGTAATCACCTTCTAATAGGGTGCTTACCTGTCAGGGGGACCCGAAGGAATCCCCAGTGGCACAACAGTAAATGAAGTGATAGGAGAACCACTGTTTTGGGAAGAAGGCCAGCTGGAAGTCTGGAAGCAAAGGGATGGCTGATCTAAGCTTAGCCCCCACCCCAACCGAGGCCTATCCGCCTATCCCACAGCCCAGCCCAGACTCCAGGTGCAAAACCCCAACACATATAACCCACCAGAAAAACTAAAAGTGGGTAGTCTTTGCCCTAGCTGGTTTGGCTCAGTGGATAGAGCATCAGCCTGTGGACTGAAGGGTCCCAGGTTCGATTCCGGTCAAGGGCACATGCTTGGGTTGCGGGCTCGATCCCCAGTAGGGGCATGCAGGAGGCAGCCAATCCATAATTGCCTCTCATCATTGATGTTTCTATCTCTCCCTTCCTATCTGAAATCAATAAAAATATATATTTTAAAAAATAAATAAATAAAAAATGAAAGAGGGTAGTCCCTGCCCAGTCAGTGCCCACAGTGGCAGCCTCTCTCCCTCCCCCAATACCTGGGAGGCACTGGCAGAGCGCCCCAGCCCTGTCACTACCCAGCCTGCTGGCCTCTGCCTGCTCAGCTGCCCAGGCCCCTGCCTCCCCCCACCCCCACAGGGGCCTGCCAGGAAAAATATTCTCTGGAATCCAGACCATGACCCACTTACACGCACACACACACACACACACATCTGTAGGAATACACACTGTCCTAGGACTGGGGACCTCCAAAGCTGCCTCCTGATGAGTTTGAGGGAGACAAAGGGAAGGAGACAGATACACACACACACACACACACACACACACACACACACCCGCCCAGCAGATGGCTAGGATCTCACCCTGGTGTCAAGCCCCTTGGAAAGGGGCAGGGTATACTGACTGGGCTGGGGGTTCAGGGCCAACACCCAATCCAGGGGTTCCACAAGACCCCTCCCGGCTGCCATTTGAAGGGGACCCCCGATATGAAGGGATGGTACCCATTTCCATCCTTAGCTCTTCCCCACCTCACCCCCAGACACCCCTTGCTTTCAGCTAGATAGATATACTAGGGTCTGAGGGTGATGCTCTCTGTTCCCTAATGGGGGCTCGAGAGCAGAATAATAAAAGCACAGGTAGTCCGAGTGCCTTCAGGATCATGAGTAAACTCTGCGGCTGTAAAGTGGAACTAAAAGCATGGTCCCACAGAAGTGCGCAGAGGAGTAAAGAGATGACTCACGCTCTGAGCTAGAGCTAGCTGCACTCTGAGCTAGCTGCGTCAGGTCACTTCCCTCACCGGAGAAGGGATCCAAGGTTCAGGACAATCAGCAGCGCCTGCCACTGTGTCCTGTTTATAGTGGGCAAGTGGAGGGCAGGGAGGACAGAATATGGCGAGTCACTCAACAGCCCCAGGGGCCCAGCCTGGACCAGGACACCCCCTCCCTGTCTCAATCAGGTGGGGTGAACAGCTCAGTCAGGGAAATAAGTCAATAAAACCCCACAATGACCCTCTCGGTCTGCCTTTCTCCTGTCCCCCTTTCTTAAAGGCCCCAGGAAGAAGATGTCAGTGAAGCATTCCTGAGACTCTGGGATTCAGGATCTGGAGCAAAGTACACCTCTGGGCAAGCAACTCTAATCCTTCCCACTGCCCTGAAGTCCACTGTTTCCCTTTCACAAAAAATCAGGCCTCTGTTCGAAGCTTCTCAGCCCTTCCCCCAAGGCTCCAGCCTGCCCTCTAGTCTTCCTTGCCTGCAGCTCCAAAGCTGAAGCCCAGTCCACAGAAAACCCACTCCACAGGAAGACAAGCAGAGGCTGGTGGGGCAGGAGTAAATCTCCCACACTTGGGCGTGGCTTGGACCAGCTCCTATCTCTGGGTAATCACTGCGGAGGTGGGGCAAGTGCTGCTCACAGCTCTGGGTGAGGGGAATGCGGCCAGCTTCAGGTCACTGTGCCTGCAGCCTGGCATCTTGCCCTCTGCACCCAGGCTACCTGACTCAGGGTTCGAGGATGAGACCTTCCTCTCCTTCCCTGTCCCCTAGGGCAGTGGTCAGCAAACTCATTAGTCAACAGAGCAGCAAACCGCGGCTCGTGAGCCGCAGTTTACCAACCACTGCCCTAGGGTTATGGTTTTTCCCTTATCTAGGGGTAACACCAGCTCCACCCTGGCTGGGTCACCAACCTAGTTCAGTTGGTCACCTAGGCACTGGTTTAAAGTCATAGACTTTGGCTGCAATTCCACAAATTCCCAGGGGAGATGATTATTCCTAGTATCCCAGCTCCTGGAAAGGCCCAGGCCCAGAGCATTCCTCAGGTCAGGGTCAGGAACACTAATGAGGTAGTGTAAATAAAGGTACTTAAAAATGTATATATATTTTTGTTAAATATATATATATTTTTACTTCAGAGAGGAAGGGAGAGAGAGAGCAACATCGATGATGAGAGATAATCATTGATTGGCTGCCTCCTGCATGCCCCACACTGGGAATCAAGCCCACAACCCAGGCAAACCATGACCTCCTGGTTCAGAGGTCAACACTCAACCACAAAGCCAAGCTGGCTGGGCAATAAAGTACCTTTTTGCCAACATAACAGGCAAAAGAGCGGAGCACAAAGAACTTCGGATTTGAATTCCACCTCTGGCTGAGAGGGAAATAAGCCACATACACAGTCTGAGCCTCCACGTATGGGGTTCATCATCTACGGGAGCAACCACATCTGTTGTGTGAAGCTGCTGCGAAGACTGAGCCTGGCACCTCGCAATAAGTAGTAGCTGCTATGAATGGATGGCCACAAGGTGATTGTGGGGCACCCTCCGCTTTAGCTAGTAAAATGGGGCACCACCGCTACAAGGACTTATCTTTTCAGTGTGTCCAGCCCAGTCTCCTTCTAGCTTGCCGGCCCCTAGGGAAGTGAGAGGGCATGGTAGGGGGCAATTTAGACAACCAGAGGCAGGGAGCCCTCCTACTGGGGGATTCCAGGGAAACTGGCACCCCCGAGTCCTCTACACTTCCAGAATGCCTGTCTCCACCTGCTTTCAGGAGCCCAGGAAAGCAAGCCCAGGGACAGGGGCAGGGCAAGGTTCTTGACCACACAGGCTCCCAGCTACAAATGCTTCTTAACAGGGTCTGGGATACAAATCCTCCTCTTTCAACATGTAGAGGACGTTTTGAGACACAGCTCCTCTCTCCCTTCCCAAAGGCCTTGCAAGGGCAACCCTTTAGAGCGCCTGGCACAAAGTAGGTACTCAATAAATATTTGTCCAATGAATGAGCCAATGAGGTCACCCTGTTTCTCCCCCAACTTTAATCCCAGAAGTCCTCTGGGGAAGGGAACCTCGATCTCCTTGCTCCAACACCGTCATCAGCAATACATATTTATCCAGCGTGCACAACACACTGGGTACTGCAAGTTGGAGGCAGGGTGGCCATCAGAGGTAACATGGCCTTCACTCACCTAAGCCTTTGGGAGATAAGGCTCAGGGAGGAATAAAGGTTAACACCAAGGATATGTCTTGTGCTTTGGGTCAGATTGTGGGCTGAGTGCTGTAGGGAAATCATAGGGAGCTGGGTGGGTCTAATTTGACTCTCTCCTATTGTAAACTGAAAGTCTGGGGAAGTTGGTTAGCAACCTTGCCTAGGGGACTAAATGCTCTGCAGGTCTCAGCCCTTGGGGCATCAGTTCCCCAGTAGGAAGTGCCAATCTTTACTGCCTGGAGAGAGTTGGGAGGAAGAGGTCTGATACCTGGATGTTCCAGGCCTCCAGCTGAGAGCAGGGGGTGAGGATTCCCCAGGACCACCTCCTCTAGGGAAAGCTCTAAAAGAGAGGGAGGATGCCTGGCAGGTATGGCTCAGTGGCTGAGTGTCGACCCAGGAACCTGGAGCTCTCGGTGTTCGATGTGAGGACAGGGCACATGCCCAGGATGCAGGCTCGATCCCCAGAAGGGATCTGCAGGAGGCAGCCGATGGATATTTCTCTCTCATCGATGTTTTTCTATCTCTATTCCTCTCTCTCTAAAAATCAATAAAAACATATTTTAATCCCCACTTCCCAAGGCAGCCCCCACCTGACTGTCCTCTTCAGGTGGGAAGAGAGAACAGCTACTGGGAAGGGTACCTTGCGGGATTCCTGCCCTCGTCCCCTCTGATACACAGCACCAACGTTCTTTACAAGAGGAGCCAGGTGTGGGGCCAGATAGAGTATCCCAGGAAGATAGGTAACGCACAGCCTATACCACATCCCGGTGCTTTAGTGCACTGCCCCTCCTCCAAGGAAATGACATCATCATACCCATCTGACAGATATGGAACACTGAGGCCTAGAACCATTCATAAAGCTGCTGGGAGAACACCTGGAATGAGGATGGGCTAGCAAGCTCTTCATCTACATTGCTTCTGCCTTATATGGGAAAAGTGCCCACAGCCTCCTGCCAATTCATGACTGTGGAGAAGGAGAGCACAGGGCACGCAAGTTACAGAGGCCAAAATCCCCACCACCAGGGAAGGGCAAAAACACCTGTGTGCAAGGACAAACGGTTCCTCAGTTGGTGCCTCCAAGCTCAAGTCCTACCCTCCAGAGGTTGGCATAGTCATCGGGAAGGCCAGGGCCCACATCCTTTGTGTCCACAACAGGGCCCTCCTTTCCTCCTGTCTGGCCCAGCCCAGGAGAGACAGTGAAACAGCAGCAGCCCCCTATGCCCCTTTCTCCAAGAACAAGTTCAAAAGTATTTCAAAACCTTGGAACCCCACACCCTTTCACCCTGACTCAGAGGCCAAAGGTCACTGAGGAAGCTCCAACCCCAAACGGGAGAGTTAAGTATCCAATGAACTGTCCTTTCCCAAACGAACATGGCGTCAGGTGAGCAATGAACTTGGCCCTAGGGCTCTGCACCCCTCTTCCATCCCATGCCCCCCATTCCTGCCATTTCAGGGGAAAAAAAAAAAAGAGGTAGTATTTGGACTTGGAGCCAGCTTTCGGAAGTGGCCCGGATGAGGAAGGGGACAAAAATCATAAAGCCACTCCTCCAGACCCGAAGAGGGATGCAGAGGAGACGCATTTTGCCTCAGGATCTAAGGAAGCTAAAAAGAGGACCAGATCCTTCCCCAAGTTGCTGGAAACACCCAATTCTACTCTCCACCCCCACCCCCTCCAAAAGCATAATGGCAACCAGATGAACAAGTCCGGCATGGGTGGGGGGGACGAAATCCTAAGGGCCCCAGGGGACAGTGAATTTCCAGAAGGCCACCCTCCCCTCCCCCCAAACACCTCCCCCTTTTCTTGCCTTCCCCTGAATTCAGCCAACCCCACCCTCCATTGGGTAAACCTGCTTTGAAAAGTTAGCTCTTTGTTCTACAAGCCGGTCTCAAGCTCTGAGCACAATTTCAGGAGATCTCCGCGAAGCACCCGCCACCCACCCTACTCCCGCCCCGCTCGGACTGAGCAGCCCAGCACGGCGAGTTGGCCTCTAATTTGAGGTGGGGGCTGGGAAGCTACCATTAACCCGCGGTCTAGGAGCCGCTGAACCACCAAAGGGGACGACAAATCGTCCAAGACAGGGGGTCTCGCAGTGGGGCTCAGGTCCTTATCCGCAGCCCAGTTCACCAGATGCAACACTCGCCCGCTGGAGCCCCCAAACCCAGTCTCCAGGCCAGGAAGCCCAGCCATTCGCGGCCACAGCGGACAGTTTCGCGGGGCCCCCCAGCCGCTGCCCCGCCCCCGCACCGCCGCCCCCTCCCCCAGAGCCCCGCGCTTCCGCCTACTTGGCGTTCCGGGCGGCGGGGAGAGGGAGCGGCCGTCTCTCTCACTCTCCCGGGCCTAGGGGGCGGGACTGCACCCCTAACCTTCCCCCAGCCTCCACCCGTGGCCTGGCTTCCCTACCCCTCTTCCTTCTCCCAACCCCGGGGCACAGAGCCCACTCTTCCATACTGGCTGCCCGCCACGCGTGGACTCCTTGCCTCGCCTCGCCTCGCCTCGGGTCTCAGGGATTTCCAGACTGGGGTCTGTCCCCCAACACCCCATGACACCGCCCTCCCTCCTCCTCCCGAGATCGCGGGGACGAGGCGGCGTGGACCCGGCCCCTCTCGCTTCCCCCGATCTGGAGCACTGGTCGGGAATGGCAAAGACGCGTCTGCCGGTCCCGGGCTCACCTTATCCAGACAGTTCACCTTCTCCGTGGGGTACACGATCTTGCCGCACCGAGCGCAATTGGGATTCATGGCTCCGGGAAAGGCTGGGGCGGGGACGCCCGGGCTCGCGCGCGCACTCTCTCCCCGGAGCGAGCTGGCGGGAGACGGCCGCGGATGCAACTACACTGGCGGCGGCGACGGCGACTGGAGCAAGGGAACTGGCCTCCGCCTCCGCCCTCCTTCCCCTAATAAACACAGCGGGGAGGAGGGGCTGCACCGGGGCGGGGACGCGCCGCGGGCGCGGGCGGGGGCGCGCGCGACCAGGCGCGCTCCCCGGGAGGCTGGGTGCTGCGCGGAGGCGGGTTCCGGTCAGGGGTGTGGGGCGCGGGGAGCGTGCCTAGGTGAGTCCCGAGGGCTCCTGCCGCCCGGGTACTCCCAAGCTGGAGGCGCCCTGGAGAGACGCCGGCTCTGCCCACAGCCCTCTCCGCGCTGAAGGCGCCTCGGAGCCGGTGTGGCGGAACAGCTGGGGCAGCCGGGCTGCGGGAGGCCGTCGAGGGTGGGGTTGGAACACTCCTGAACGCCCGAACTGATTCACCACATTCGGGGACTTTCCTTTGTACCCGTCGCTACCTGGCATGAACCTACGGACGGAATGGGGACCCCTTGCCCCATGCCTACATTAGCCTCCCTTCCCCCTCATATCTTTCCCCACTTTTGCGGGGCGGAATCTGTCTCTCCCGCCTGTTCTCAGCGCCTCGCAGCCCGGGCTAGTTCTTCCCTCTCCGCGCAGCTTTTCCGGAATTCCCCGGATTCGGGCACCTTCCGCTTTCTGCCTGGCCCCCTTTTCTCTTTTATTCCTTTATTCTTACTACCTACCCTCGGTGTATCCAAAGAACCATCTCCAGGAACCAGAACGGTGCGGGGGTATAGCTCAGTGGTAGAGCATTTGACTGCAGATCAAGAGGTCCCTGGTTCAAATCCGGGTGCCCCCTCGGCAGTTTTTCTTCCCTGTAACTAAGATAGTCCCGTCTTTCTTGACTCTTTATTTTAACATTGAGTCCTGGATTAAAAAAAAACAGAAACGAGTTTTCAAAAACGCATTTCTCATTTCCAACCTTAGCGGAAAGCTTTCGGTTTTGCTTTGTATCTAGCAGAAGGAGGAAGGGTGGCTATGTGCGCAAATCAGGCGCGATTACTGGCGCCAGAGGTGTCGGGATTTCCGCGGCCACGGTTTCCGGGGACAAAATGACTACCCCCAGTTGGCGTTCCGTTTCGGATGGGGTGTGCGTGGGTCAAGGGGAAGAAACCCACAGCCTTTCTCCAAACTTCAACTTTTTTTATTACCGGTGACATGAACGTGCTATTGCTCATAACACAGGTAGAGAGAGAGTCAACGCACTTTTGAGAAGGTTAAAATGCCCCATGCACATCCATAAGCTCATTTTAATTTACAAAAATAAAGTTACCTCCTAATACAAACTGACATAAACTAATGCAGTGGTTCTCAAACTTGAGTGTGCATCAGAATTACCTGGAGGGCTTGTTAAGACACCCCCAGTTCCTCATTTCTAGGCCTGGAGTGGGCTCCGGAGAGAATTGGCATTTCTGACAAGTTCCCAGAAGATGCTGATGCTGCTGGTCAAAGGACCACACTTTGAGAACCATTAAAGGAGTAATACAAGGCTATCAAGTTCCATAGCCTAAAGGTAGGGACAGATATTTGTTGGTTGCATCACTGACAGTATCATTGCTAAGCCAGAGGAAAACAGTACATGTGAAGGGAATAAGGACGGCCCGTTCGACAAGGTTTTGCCCCAAAAAAGGAAAAATAAAGGAGAAAGGAAGAGGCATGCTACTGGGGTCAGAGGGCACCTGCGATATTTTAAACCCGGAATTTGGTTGTGTCATCCCTCCAGGCCCCTGGGGAATACTCCAGTGCATTTTTCCCCAGGGCTCCCATTACTGTTGGATGTGTCTGAGGCTGGACATGGGCAAAGCTGTCCTGGTGCAAAACCTAGACCCTGGACACTGGGCCTCAAACTTACCTCAGGCCTAAGGCTTTTCTTTGTGCTAATATGAAGGAGAAAGCTGTCCACTTTTCACCTTTTATCTGTGTATGTCTTTTTTTTTCTTTTTTCTTTTCCAGAGGGAAAGGGAGAAGGAGAGATAGAAACATCAATGATGAGAGAATCATCGATCAGCTGCCTTCTGCACGCTCTACACTGGGGATTGAGCCCGAAACCCAAGCATATTCTCTGACCGGGAATGGAACCAAGACCTCCTAGTTCATAGGTCGATGCTCAACCATTGAGCCCTGCCAGCTTGGGCTATCTGTGTATGTCTTGTTAAACTTTGCTGTTATATAAACCTACTGAACTTTGGATTCATTCTCCTAGTCTTCCCTGTCAGAGTATAAACTAGGCAAAATAATGCTGCCCTGCCCACCTCCAAGACCAATAGATGTTGAACAGTTGGTTGCTTTTTTTCCACCTATTGAGACTAGGCTTCTCCCTACTGAGTGGGGGGACAGCTTAGAAGTGCCATTGCATTCATGTTATTATTGGGTTACACCTGAGTGAGGGGAGGAAAATGTCAAGGACATGTGAGGGGGCACCCGGATTTGAACCGGGGACCTCTTGATCTGCAGTCAAATGCTCTACCACTGAGCTATACCCCCAGGATGTAGTTTGCTTGTCCTCCTTGTCCACTTGTGGTGACTCAATACAATTAGGTTCCGCCCACACCAGAGTACTGGCAAGCTTTGTGTTCTAAAGCCCCACCTTCTTTTGTCAGTAAGTGTTTGATAAATTCTTTTTAGGCCAATCCTATTTTTTTGTACTGAAATTGTTTACTTGTTCAAAATTAGGTACTTCTTGCTAAATTATATTGAATTCACTTATGATGGGGAATAAAATTAAAAGACCACCTGGAAATATGGCCCTTTGAAAACACGAAGTTAGGTACCAAACCGCCTTTTCTAGGTACGGAACATGCTTTCAAAAGAAAGACACAGCTGAAACCGGTTTGGCTCAGTGGATAGAGCGTCATCCTGTGGACTGAAGGGTCCCAGGTTCGATTCCGATCAAGGGCATGTACCTTGGTTGCGGGCACATCCCCAGTGCGGGGTGTGCAGGAGGCAGCTGATCGATGTTTCTCTCTCATCGATGTTTCTAACTCTCTATCTTCCTCTCTGTAAAAACTCAATAAAATACATTTAAAAAAAAAAAAAAAGACACAAAGGTTCTGACTCTTCACTGACAGACTAGAAATAAATGTACAAGTGAATAAGCAAGAAAATGCACAGTAGTGATAAGGGAAATATGAAAACTATTTTTTTAATCCTCCCCGAGGATATTTTTTTCCATTGATTTTTAAGAGGGAGAGTGAATGGATGGAAGGGATGGAGGAGGAGGAGGGAGAGACATGGATTCGTTGCCTCCCTCTGGCACCCCGAATCTACAACAGGGATCCAACCTGCAACACTTTGGTGCGTGGGCCGACCTTCTAACCTCTGACGCACACCAGCCAGTGCTAAAATAAGTTTTTATTTATTTTTTAAATATTTTTTATTGGTTTCAGAGAGGAAGGGAGAGGGAGAGATGGAAACATCAATGATGAGAGAGAATCATTGATCATCTGCCTTCTGCACGCCCCCCACTGGGGATCATATGTCCTTGACCTTGACCGGAATGGAAACTGGGACCCTTCAATCTGCAGGCTGGCACTCTATCCACTGAGCCAAACCAGCTAGGGCTAAAATCAATTTTTAAAAACTACAAGTCTGCATTAGGAAGGTTTGAGGGTTGGAGAATCATGGAAGGCCTTTCTGTGCAGGTGAGTTTGGAGTTCAGACCTGAATGAGGGCATATTCCAGGCAAAGAAAATGGCTACTACAAGGGCCTTAGGCCTAGAGGGGCTGGAGAAAGGTGGACAAGCAGAGGGCGATTCAAGAGAGCTGGAGAGGGCCTTGTACGATTAGAAAAAGAATCAAGCATTTCTTTTCATTTATTTTTTTAAGATTTTAAAATTGATTTTTAGAGAGAGAAAAAGGTAGAGAAAGAAGTGTCCGTGTGAGAGCAAAGCATGGGTCAGCTACCTCCTGCATGCCCCCTTACCAGGGATGCAGCCCAAAACCTGGGCATGTCCCCTGACCGGGAATCAAGCAGTGACCCTCCTGCTTCATAGGCGTGATACTCAACCACTGAGCCATGCCAGCCAGGCGCCAGTTGACTTCTCTTTGGTAACTTAAACCTGGCAGGTGGGAGTATCTGCACCTTGGGAAATCAGGGCCCCCAAGACTGGTTCTTGCCCCTTGACCACTCTACCACTGCTTCTGACTGGTTCTGACTTTCTCTAGAAAGGAAGAGTCAAGCTCTTCAGCTAAGAGCATGAGGAGGAGAGATAAGGTGTGGAAGATTTGAGGCAGGAGAAAGTCTGTGAATTAGTCGTTTTGGAGAGTGGGAACGTGACCCTAATCAGCCGTTGGAGTACTAGACAGAGAGCTTGGAGGGACACAAACTTGTAAGCTTTCTTCCAAGGACATTCAGCTGCTTTGGGTGCGGGCTTGGTGTAGTCAGATAGCTGAGTTTCACCAGGATTGTGGTTTGGCCGGCGAGCACAATCCAAGGTTTCCTAGTATAGTGAATGAGGCACTGTGCCAACTTCTGTAGCGAATACAAAAAAGAATGCAACATGATCCTACCCTCAAGAAACTTACAGCCTAGCCCTAGCTAGGTTGGCTCAGTGGATGGAGTGTTGGCCTGTGGACTGAAGGGTCTCGGGTTCAATTCTGGTCAGGGGTACATGCCGGGGTTACAGGCTCCATCCCCAGTAGGGTGCGTGCAGGAAGCAGCCGATCAATGATTCTCTCTCATCATTGATGTTTCTATCTTTCTCTCTCCCTCTCCCTTCTTCTCTGAAATAAAAACATTTTTTTAAAAAAGAAACTTACAGTCTAGTTGGAGAAACAATACATATACATACCACCAGGGGAGAAAGAGAACTGTCAGTCAATGCTAAAACAGAGAGCAGCAGAACTGCAAGACAGGTAGTTGATAATGAGAAGTATAGACTTCCTTTAAAATCGGTGGTGAGAAAGAAGAAATGGACAGGCAATCACAGCTAAAGGGAGAGTTTTTTTGAGGAAGGATTTTTTTTTTTTATTTTTTTTTAATTTAGGGGAAGCCTGTTGAAAGTTGAAGGACCCAAGGAAGTGAAGGAAGTGACTGGAGAGAATAGAAACAGTAGGGGCACCTCTGGCAGTGGAGCAGAGAGGGTCTTGAGAAAGACAAGAGAAGCGCTTCCGCTTGGGCGCAGCGTACTGGGCTGCAACTCAGGTTGCAGGTAGGCAGGATGGAAATTAATCTTCAAGAATTCCCAGATGCCAGAGGCCGAGAAGGCTGTAGTTAATGTAGGAAAGGAATCCCATCGCACACCCCGCCACCAAGCACGGGTCAAATCGGACTTCGTTCTTTTCTCCTAGCACTTGAGTCCTGATTGCCTCTAATCTTTTCTTAGTTCTTTAGTATCTCTCTGGGAAAACCGAAGCAGCTGATCATAAATACCAGACTACTGTTAATCAGGCTGAGACACGATTGGTCAGTAAACACTACAATGAAGCTGTAATCTTATGCCTTCCAGCAGAGGGGGTATAGCGCAGGAGTAGAGCATTTGACTGCAGATCAAGAGGTCCCTGGTTCAAATCCAGGTGCCCCCTCACTGTGTCACTTTCAAGGCTTACCACCCATTATCCACAACTTGGTTTTTATACATGGAACTTTAAAGAGGCTACAAGATATTTGATATCACAACAAATGAAATGTAAAAACATGAAGATTCAGCTGTCTTTCATTAAGCCAGATATTAGAGGGATTTCCGAAAGCATGTAATGCAAAGCCATTCTTCTCGTTAAACTTTATTTTATTGTTTGGGAAAACGTAGTTATTTTCCAGGCTTATTATTTTAAATGAATTAACAAATAATTAAACAGTCACCATTTTAATTTCTAATCTGGTAAATGTCAACAGATAGAACTTATCTAAAACAAAAATTTTGGGGGGGTCTTCGATAATTTGAGAATGTAAAATAGTCTTCAGATGAAAATATTTGAGAAGCACTGTTCTCAGTAAAGAGGTGGCTCAGGCGCCTAGCTGGTTTGGCTCAGTGGATAGAGCGTCAGCCTGTGCACTAAAGGGTCCCGGGTTCTATTCCAGTCAAGGGCACATGCCCAGGTTGCTGGCTTGATTCCCGGTGGGGGGCTGTGCAGGAGGCAGCCAATTGGTGAGTCTCTTATCATTGATGTTTCTGTCTCTCTGAAATCAATAAAAACATATTTTTTTAAAAAAAGAGGTGGCTCAGGCAGAGAATGTTGGGGTTGTGAGATGACCTAGGAAAAGATAACATTTGAACAGAGTTTTAAAGAATAAATAGCGGATAAAGCAAAAAAGAGTCCATAAATCCAAGCAGTTTGGTATTGTCGAAGTGTGAAGTGTAAGAGGCAAGGTGACAAGAGATGCGACCAGGAAGAAGAGAAGTCATTTCAGGAAAGTCTCTTGTGCTGTGCTAAGGAGCTTGGACTGTATAAGCACTAGAAGGCCAGCACAGGGTTTTAAGCAATAAGAGATTATGGTCAGACCATTAAGATGCTGTTGAAATGGCCTCTAAAAGGCAGACGTTTGGATAGAAAAACTTAGGAAGTAAAGTTAAGTCAATAGACCTTGCTGATTAGGTCCGTGAATTTGGGAGAAGAGGAGAACGCATTGTGCCTCTGTTTTCTGGTTTAGACCCTGGTGGTAGCACCAACCCAGAAAACTAATACGGGCGGAAGAGCATGTTTTCCGAGAAAATTATGGTTTCTGTTTTGGACAGCTTGGGTTTCAAGTGCCTGTAGGGTGCAGGTATCCCAATCATCAGTTCATATGCAGATGTTCCTCGACTTACAATGGGATTACCTCCTGATAAACCCAATCATAAGCTGAAAATATTGTAAATCAAAAATGCATTTAATATTACAATTGTAGAGTATGGTTGTTTACCCTCATGATCACATGGCTTACTGGAAGCTATGGCTTGCTGCCACTTCCCAGCATCCCTAGAGCCTCCTACTGCATATCTCTAGCCCAGGAAAAGATCAACATTCAAAATTCAAACTACGGTTTCTACTGAATATGTATCACTTTTTGCACCATTGTAAAATGAAAAACAAACAAACAAGCAAACTTAAATTGAACCATTGTAAGCCTTATTGGCCACAGCTAAGCAGAAATGTCTGGGCTGGAGATACAGACTGGGGAGTGATCAGCATATGGACAGTAATTGAAGCTATTGGGTGGGTATTATCACCCAGAGAAATACAATGAGAGGGGACCATGGGTCAGGAGGAGAGAGCAGTAGAGCATAGTGACGTAGTGCCTATGCTTTGGAATCAACCAGCTTGGGTGGCATTCCAGCTCTGCCTTTCAAGATCGGTGTGATCTTGTACTCATGGCTTGACCTATTGCTCAGTTTTCTCATCTGTAAAATGAGAATGATACCTATATAACAGGGTTGTTGGGAGGATCCAAGAAGGCATCCTATATAATAAGAGAGAAATATGCAAATTAGGCCAGGACATCACGACAACCAGTTCAGAGCATGCCCCCAGCCCCAGCAGACACACACCACACACCAGGGCTGGGGGCGGGCTCCAAGCTGCCGCGGCCCCAGCCCCGGCTCTTCCCAGCTCCGAGGCCATTGCCGCCTGCCCTGGGAGCAAGGCCCTCAGCGGACCCCCGGGGGGGGGCATGCTCTGAGCCATGACGCTGCCAGGACCAAGGCCCCCAGCAGACCCAAGGACCCAGGGGGTAGTGCTCCGAGCTGCCGAGGCCAGACTGTGGCTTGGGCTCGCTCCCAGTGAGGACTCCAGACTGTGAGAGGGGACAGGCTGGGCTGAGGGACACCCACCCAATGCACGAATTTCATGCACCAGGCCTCTAGTCCTATCTAATAAAAGAGTAATATGCAAATTAACCATCACTCTGCTACACCCACCAGCCAATCAGGAGTGAGTATGCAAATTGACCCAACCAACATGGCGGTTAATTTGCATATCCAGGAGTAGAGTGAAGACTGAAGACAGCGTAGAAGGAAGCCAAGCGTTGTAGAAGGGAGTGAAGCTGTGGAGAAGCAAGCAAGTGGGGCTGAGGAGAAGGGAGGGAAGCAGGTGGGGCTGCAGAGAAGGGAGGGAAGCAGACCGCAGCAGGAAGCCCTATTGCAGGAATCTTCCTGCAATGGGCCTCTAGTATTCCTATAAAATGCTAAACTCAATGACTGGCACTTATTAACACTCCATAAATAGTATTTTCTATTATTATTAGTATCATGGAAACCATGAGTGAAGAGTGTTAAAAAGGTGGGAATATTCTCAGTGTGAAATGCTGTGGGTCAAGTAAGATAAAGACAGAGGAGTGTCCTTGGGTTTTGAAAACAAGTAGGTCATGGTGACTTTTCTAGTACAATTTCAGTATATATAATTCCTAGTATAACTCAGTCATACAGTGAGTATAAAAACTAGATTACAGGTCTTTAAGGAATGTGCAAATGCAGGAAGGGAAGAAGTAGAGACTGAGAGAGAGACAAACATCATCTGCCTCCTGCATACCCACAACTGGGGATCAAGCCTGCAACCTGGGCATGTGTCCTGCCTGACCAGGAATTGAACCAGTGCCTTTGTGGTGTATGAGTAGATGCTCAACCACTGGCCACACCAGTGGGCACCTTGGAAACATTTTGACTCTTCTCTTTCTTCCACACGCAACAAACACATCCAGAATCTGACGACATCACATTACCTCTAACGCTACCACTTGAGTCCAAACCACTATCATTTCTCTCCCGGGTTACTGCCAGAGCTCCCTAACAGAGCTCTTTATTTGTATCTTTGTGTCCCCTCCCACAGTCTAGTCTCAACTAGAGAGATCCTTCTGACATATTAGTCAGATCGTGTTTAAACAGGGAAATGGTTCCTCTTCTCAGTCCATGTGGTATACAAAGCCCGACATGATCTGATCCCATTACATCTTAGCTTCTGACCTTGTGTCCTACTATTTTTCCCTTCACTTACTCTGCCCAGACACACCTGGTTTCCTTTCTGTTCCTATAGTTCAGGCACACTCCTGCCTTAGGCGCTTTTTATTAGCTGATGACTCTAGACCAGCAGTCCCCGACCACTGGTGGTCCCGTGAGGTCTGAAAGGTTGGCGACCGCTGCTCTAGACTGCTCCTCCCTGGACATGGGTATTCTTTTTTTTTAATATATTTTATTGATTGCTTACAGAGAGGAAGGAAGAGGGATAGAGAGTTAGAAACATCGATGGGAGAGAAACATCGATCAGCTGCCTCCCACTGGGGATGTGCCCACAACCAAGGTACATGCCCTTGACCAGAATCAAACCTGGGACCCTTCAGTCCGCAGGCCGACGCTCTATCCACTAAGCCAAACCAGCCAGGGCTGGACATGGGTATTCTTATCTTAAAGTCTTTGCTCTAAATGTCAACTCCTTCTGTGAAGCCCACACTAACCATTCTATTTTAAATTGCAATCTGCCCCTCCTCCCACTTCCTGATGTCTCTTACCTTGTTCTGCTTTTATTTTTTTCATACTACTTAACATCATCTAACATACTACACGTTGCAATTATTGTATCTACTAGAGGCCCAGTGCAGGAAATGCATGGGTAGGGTCCCTAGGCCTGACCGGTGAGCAGGGCCGATCAGGGCCTACCCGCTGCCGGCTGGGCCTTCCTTCCCCAGCTGCTGGCTGCCAGCCAGAGCCTTCCTTTCTTTTGCGCCGCACCCTGGTGGTCAGCGCATGTCATAGCAAGCGATTGAACCCCAGTCTCTCGGTCAAACTCCCAAGGGGACACTTCGCATATAAGCCTTTTATATATATATAGAAGATAGGTTGTTCAGTGTCTAATATCCACCTTCACCACCACCCAGCAGTGAGCTCCATAAGGGCAAGAATGTTGATCTGTTTTGTCCTCTGATGTAGTCTAGTGTATGCCCAGGACAGTATCTGGCATAAAGTGGGCACTCAGTGAATATTTAAGTGAATGTAGTATTGACAGAAAGAAACCAGGAGAATGGAGGAGGCTGAAGCTGTGAAAGGGGTAATTAATAAAGCAGGATATCTAATACAGATGGGTATGGGGCCAGGCACACATATATTTGTAATTATCTGTAGTGCTAGAACGGCACTTCTCAATTATATCACATCCTAATGAAACCATGTAGTGTTTTCCCCTAGCCCTCTCAAACCGATCTTTGGGGGCCCCTACACAGCACAGATGTTTTAACCATTTCAGAACGTAGTATCCAGCGAGGTCCCTGGCACTAAGTGCTAAAAAAAGGGATGTTGGGTAAATTAACAAACCAACATTTCTGTGTTCACAACTACTTTCGAACTCTTCAAGGGAAGACTCTAGGTTTCATTCGCTTCCGCAGCCCTCAAACCCGTAACCGCCCACTTCCAGGGTCTATTACGTAATAATACGTCGCGCTGGCGGGGAGGGGCGGGCTGAGCAAACTCCGGATCACGTGACGATCGTGGGCGGGGCGTAAAGGTTCATATCCCAGCATCCTTTGTAAGCACTTCCTTTCCATCCCTTTCCGGCGTCCAAGATGTCGAAGAGAGGTGAGGTTTTGGCTCTGGGTGATCCTTCTCCATCTGCTGCGTGGTGGCTGCTGGCCTCGCCGGGAGCGGCGGCCATGGGCAGCTGGGGCGCTTTGCTCTCGTCCGAGCCTGAGAGGGTGAGGAGGGGCCCCGCGAGAGTACTGGCTGGGCCCCCGAAAGTGGCGGTCGGGGGGCCTGGAGAGTTGAGCTGCGGGATTCGGACATAATGCCAGACCGCACCCCGCGTGATCGCTGCGCGCCCGGCGCTACGGGAATGGGGTTGAATCCGGGTTGACTTAGGCCCGAGAGTGGGGGACTTTCGCGGTCCCCCGCCTTACAGGGAGAACTCCGTGGTGCAAACGTCGGAGCGAGAATTGAGTCGTACAGGCCCCTTAATCTCAACGTAAAGGTGGTTGTAATGAGGAGTTGGCTATTTGCCCTGAGAACTGGTTGGCACATGGGGAAGGGAGTGAGTGGAGCCCTAGAGAGAGCGAGTCTGTAGTGTACAGTTTCCAAAACATGCGCATGAATTTAAAGCCTGAGAATGTGGAGGGAACTCCGAACCATGACCGGACAGTGAGCGCTCTCCTGTTTTCTCTTACCCACAGGACGTGGTGGGTCCTCCGGGGCGAAATTCCGGATTTCCCTGGGTCTTCCGGTAGGAGCCGTGATCAACTGTGCTGACAACACAGGTGAGACCTGCGGCTGCACCCCGCTCACCCACCCCTTTTAAAAGCACTCGTTGGGCCTTTTGCTAATGACCCACTGAGCCGTCAAGAAAGGGCAAAGTAAAAACACCGCTTTTGGGTGAAGCAGCAGCATGTGGTGTTGTTTTGCTTCAATCGGTGGTGTGACAAGGGGCTCAGCCTTGGGGCGGGGGTGAGTGTGACTGGGGAGAGAGGCTTTGGGGGTGTTGGGGAAATGTTACAACTTCAGAGCTGCCGGATAGACCCTCAGAAAAACATCACTTCTGCTTACATTCGTTTCTAGGAGCCAAAAATCTGTACATTATTTCTGTGAAGGGCATCAAGGGACGACTGAACAGACTTCCTGCTGCTGGTGTGGGTGACATGGTGATGGCCACAGTAAAAAAAGGCAAACCAGAGCTCAGAAAGAAGGGTGAGTCCAGTAACTGCGCCCTCATTGCTTATTGGACAGCTGGAGACTTCTCTCTTTATTGAGTAATTTTACCATTCTCCAGGCCTCTTAAAGCTTGATTTCCTTTGAGAGGCAATGTGAGATCAATATGCTAAGTTCTTCATTGACTTCCCATGTAAACTAGGGGCTCCAACCCCCAAATATTTACTCTGCCATTTCCCCAGCAAGTTCAGCTGGTAATTATAGGCCACCTCACATACCTACACACATGGAAACAAAAGCCCTGAGTGTGTGACATGTAGGGTTGTCTCTTATACTGAAGGTATTTAGTTCATTGCTGATTCCCTTGGCTACAGGTGAATATGGTGGTACGTAGTAAGTAAATATTTTTGATGGCTGGTTTAGAGCTCACCCAGGTGAGATCACACCCTTAGGACTTGATGTGTCCTCAGGCAGGTTTCCTGGAACTACTGATTTGAAAGGGGATGGTGATACTTGCTCCAGTGGGTACAGTCAGGCAATGTGCTAAGTATGTAGAGCATCGGGCCTGTTACCTAGTACTTGGTAGGTACGAGTATCACATGGTATTTCTCATTCTTTGAGACAGGTTCTTTTTTTATTTTGTGTGTGTGTGTGTGTGTGTGTGTAAAAAGGCTTTTAATATTAAAAATGGCTAAGCTTCCAAAAGTTCTTTTTTTTTTTTTTTAAATATATTTTATTGATATTTCACAGAGAGGAAGGGAGAGGGATAGAGAGCTAGAAACATCGATGAGAGAGAAACATCGATCAGCTGCCTCCTGCACACCTCCCACTGGGGATGTGCCCGCAACCAAGGCACATGCCCTTGACTGGAATCTTTCAGTCCACAGGCCGACGCTCCATCACTGAGCCAAACCGGTTTCGGCCAAAAGTTCTTAAATAGGCTTTCAGAGGAGCAAATGGTCAGGAGGCCAGTGAGCAAGGAGAGAGCCTGGTGCCAGGCGGATGGGGGAGCAGCAGAGTCCCCGCCCCCTGGCCTCCTGCCAGCCATAAATAACCCGGCCGCGCTATGTACACAACAAATATGAACACTATACCCATGCCCGGTGCGGGCCCTGGGAGGACTGCCCCCAGGGTGCCCACCACCCAGCCCATCCCACGGTTCCTATGCCTCCTGAGGGCTCCTCAAGGCAGGTTCTTTTTTTTTTTTTTTTTTTTTTAATATATATTTTATTGATTTGTTACAGAGAGGAAGGAAGAGGGATAGTTAGTTAGAAACATCGATGAGAGAGAAACATCGATCAGCTGCCTCTTGCACACCTCCTACTGGGGATGTGCCCGCAACCAAGGTACATGCCCTTGACTGGAATCGAACCTGGGACCCTTCAGTCCGCAGGCCGATGCTCTATCCACTGAGCCAAACCGGTTAGGGCAAGGCAGGTTCTTTTTTTAGATGAGATGAAAAGATAGACGTGGTTGTTTCTAAATCTCCTCTGAGAGAAACTAAAACGGAGCTGCTTGGTGCTTAATGGTGGGCTATTTCCCAGAAGTTTTCCTGCTAGGTGTATGAATTAAAGGGGGTGGTCTCAGAGCACTTAGGACTTGTGATGTCCTGTCTGGCTTTACTGCTTGTAATACTTGGTGCGCTTTCACGGTTCAGCTCCTGATTTTTTTTTTTCTTGTGTGTGTCTGCTTAGTGTGCCTCTGCCATGGGGTGCCTTGCTTTTCCTGAGAAGTCCTAGCCATCTCTTACAAATATGACAGGTCCAGGGACATGTCCCAGTTACTCCTTGTAGGCCTGCATATGCCCGTCCCCACTCCCGTTTTTAGCTTTTTGGTCAGAAGTGTTACTTGGTTCACTTTTAATGTCCTTTTGAGGGCTCATTAGGCAAGGGGTAAGTAGTAGCATTGTGGCTACGCATTGATTAATCAGTGTGTAGATTGGGGTGGTATGCACCTGGACAGGCTTCCCTTTTAGAACACTTGCTGGGTCTGATGTGTGGCCTGGGGGGCTGTCAGGGAAGGGCAGAGCAATTGGCCATGGCTGTGGGTGAGATGGCAGCAGGCTGTGCTGTGGCTCTCCATCAGTATTGGGACAGACCAGAGAACACTGCATGGTTCCAAAAATAGTTGTGCATTTTCAACTCTGTTAATGTCTTCTTTGGCCCTTATTTCTGCTAACCAAATACTTCTCCTCACCTTAGACTTAGCATGTAATGCAGAAATGTGGAGGGGGCAGGACTGGAAGTCCAAGATCCTGGATTAGATCTGTAGGTTCATCTGTGATAATGTAAATGGTTTATAAGTAGATGAGGGTCCAACAGGTGGTGCTCAGTAAGTACTATTTGCCTGTCACTTTGTGTGTTCTTGTTAAGAACAAGAGGCTGTCTATGTCCATAGAACTTGACCCAAGGATTGTCAGGCTCCCTGACCGTGTGTGTGTGTGTGTGTGTGTGTGTGTGTGTGTGTGTGTGTGTGTGTCTGTCTGTCTGTCTCTGTGTCTTCATTGATTTCAGAGAGGAAGGGAGAGATACAAACATCAATGATGAGTGATAATCATTGATCGGTTGCCTCCTGCATGCTCCCTACTGGGGATCCAGCCTGCAACCTGGGCCCTTGGTGGGAATCGAACCTGAGACCTTTCTGTCCGCAGGCTGATGCTCTATCCATTGAACCAAACTGGCTAGGGCGCCTTATTACATTTAAATAACTGGAATATCTTGGGAGTGACAAGGAATGCCAATGCAAATTGAATCCAGCATGCAAAAACAGAGTCTGATAAAATAACAAAAATGTGTGGTACTGCCCTAACTGATTTGGCTCAGTGGATAGAGCGTCGGCCTGCGGACTGAAAGGTCCCAAGTTCGATTCCAGTAAAGGGCATGTACCTTGGTTGCGGGCACATCCCCAGTAGGAGGTGTGCAAGAGGCAGCTGATCGATGTTTCTCTCCCATCGATGTTTCTGACTCTCTATCCCTCTCCCTTCCTCTCTGTAAAAAATCAATAAAATATATTTTTTTAAAAAAAAAATGTGTGGTACTTTTGCTGACAAAAAAGAAAAAAGCACAAACTGGAACAGACAGCAGTGACTGCAAATAAAAGGCCTGGTCAGGGAAAAGCAAATTCAGCTAATACCCAAGGAAATGCAACATCAAGTTCTCACTCGGGTGGGTCCCTGATTACCCTCCAAACTATATTTCATTCCTTAATAATTTAGCAGAAGAGACTAATGAGATGTTATCTATGCTGTTTAATTGGTTCCCTGGTTTCAAGGAAGTATGTTTGGTGCCTGAGAGGCATGGCATTGCATTTGTTGAATTTGGAAACAGGCTGGTGCTTCCAAGGATGCTTTACAAGGATTTAATTAAGATCATGCTGTCCTGTGCCACGAAGAGCGCCTATGCTGAGAAATAACATTTGGGGTAGTTGTCTTTCAAGGATTTGGTGTAATATTTATAGTGTTGTTGTTTTTTATACCATTTGGTCAGGGCATTTTAATAGTTGGGGGGTGGGTTAGTGATAATGAACTTTTTGTGCGGGTTTTTAAAAAAATTACCTAGACTTTCTCTAGCCTTAGTGAACTATGAAATATGAAGGCCTCATTTTTGTGCAATAAACTTACGAGTTTGTATTTGGAAAACCTAAGGCAGTGGTCGGCAAACTGCGGCTCTGTTGACTAATGAGTTTGCCGACCACTAGCCTAAGGTATGGGACGTACTTAATTCCAACAAATTCTTGGAAGCAGTAATTTTTAGATCAAGGTTTGATAGGTACTGGTTGGAATAGTGCCTAATGAATTAACAGTTTGGCCTCTCCGCATACTCAGTCTGGAGTGTGGGGAGGGGGCAGGTTACTCCCTCTTCTATGATACTAGGATCTTGACAGTATCCACCCATTGAGTGAAATGGGGGAAAGTATAGGAAGTGTTTAGCAAGTTTCCTGCATACATCTGTCCAAATGGGAGATGTTGGGGAACTAGACGATGTGTAAACTGCTTTCTTATGTTGGCACTGGGACCTGACCTGACAGATTAATAACTGCTGTCCTTTTTTCCTCCTTAGTACATCCAGCAGTGGTAATTAGACAACGAAAGTCATACCGGAGAAAAGATGGCGTGTTTCTTTATTTTGAGGATAATGCGGGGGTCATAGTAAATAATAAAGGGGAAATGAAAGGTAAGAAAGGATCCACATTGTTCCTTAGATCTTTGATATTGGGTGATTTAATTCTTGGGTCTAGGAGTACAGGCAAAGGAGGGACCCTCTGATCTTAATCTGTCTGACACCTTTCTTTTATGCAGGTTCTGCCATCACAGGACCCGTTGCAAAGGAGTGTGCAGATTTGTGGCCCAGGATTGCATCCAATGCTGGCAGCATTGCATGATTCTCTGGTGTATTTGTAAAGGAAAAACCCATTAAAAATTGGTGACATGAAATGCTTGTCTTCTGTTCATTTCTACATGTCGCTCTTACTGACACAATGCAACTCTCCCCTCCTTTGTAAAACAGAAACTACTCCGCAAACTTTCTGTGGATGTATGTTAAAAAAAAAAAAGATAAACAGTCTTTGCACTGTGGTGAGTATACAGAACTTTTGGAACATCCCAATTTCTGCTATAACACTAGATAATTGGTTTTGGAGTCCGTAAATAAGTGGCAGGTACTGCTTGATGACAGGATACCCCAGAAAACTGGTGTGCAGTGAGAAAGATATTCAAGACTATAGGCCTGATGGACGAAATTTGTGCAAGAGTAGTCCTTCCTCCCCCTGGCTGCTGGTACCAGCTTCCTTCTGGCACCCAGGACCTGGGCTCCCCTCGTATCCCCGGCTTAGACCAAAGTCTGATCTAATTAGCATATTGTGCTTTTATTATTATAGAAGATAGGTAGAGTGGCCGCTCAGATCCTAGACATGCTTATGGAGCCCAAGGAGTGATGTCAGTAGGAGCCATGTACACATTTATGCACACTTGCATTTACAGGTTTTCTTTGAGATTTGCGTGTAAACCAGTATATTTGTAAAACCTAACACAGTAAATTGGCTCTTGTGGTAGATGATGAAATTAATACCTGCAGCGGTTTTTGCCATAATTTTTTTTTAAACATCTTTATTGATATCAGGGAGAAATATCAATGATGGAAGAGAATCATTGATCAGCTGCCTCCTGCACACCCCATACTGGGGATCAAGCCCACAACCCAGGCATGTGCCCTTGACTGGAATCAAACCCAGGACCTCTCAGTCTGCAGGCTGACGCTCTATCCACTGAGTCATACCAGCTAGAGCTGCCATAATGTTTTTACAGGATGGCCATATATATGCCAAACTCTGGTTTGAGAATAAAAGGAGAGGATATAATTGTGCCAGCACAATAAGGCATAAATCCTGGCAAGTTGTGCCTGAAGGTATTGACTTAATGTAGCTTTTCCTTCCAAACCGTGAATTAGGTGACATTTAGGGTATGGGGAAAGAACACTTAGCTGGTTTGGATCAATAATGCAGCCTCATATATCTAGTATATGAAGACTCTCCCCTAAATGTTACCTGTAAGTTGGGTATAATGTAAGGCTGAAGCTTGAGTACGTGAAGACCCTGCCCAGCTCAGGCATTTGGTGAGATGTCTACCTGTTGTCCAAGATGAGGAATGGAATGTACCAGGACTAGAGAGCAGTGATTCTCAACTGGAGGAATTTTTTTTTAATGTGGCCAGGCCATCTCCCCGACCAATTAAGTGAGACTGGAGGTAGGACTAGATAGCACCAGTACTTCTAAGCTGCCCAGATTTCCAAGGTGTAGCCAAGACTAAGATCCAGTGCTCTGTTTAGACTGAGCCTTGGTTTTAGGAATATCAAAGTCTCTAAAACAGACTTTCTGCTACTGCATTCGCCAGCCTGGTGAACTTCAAATCTGTGACAAGAAGCCCTCAGGTCCTTTATTGAAAAAAATCCTGCTGCCCTAGCCGGTTTGGCTCAGTGGATAGAGCGTTGGCCTGCAGACTGAAGGGTCCCAGGTTCCATTCCAGTCAAGGGCATGTACCTTGGTTGTGGGCACATCCCCAGGAGGGAGTGTGCAGGAGGCAGCTGATCAATGTTTCTCTCTCATCGATGTTTCTAACTCTCTATCCCTCTCCCTTCCTCTCTGTAAAAATCAATAAGATATATTTTTTTAAAATAAATAAAAATAAAAAAGGAAAGAAAAAGAATCCTGCTGCAGGCATGGCTCAGTGGTTGAGTGTCGACCTATGAACCAGGAGGTCACGGTTCAAATCGTGGTCAGGGCACGCCCAGATTATGGGCTTGATCCCCAGTGTGGGTGTGCAGGAGGTAGCCAATCAATGACTTTCATCATTGATGCTTCCATCTCTCCCTCTCTGAAACCAATAAAAATATATTTTAAAATGTTAATAGTGAATAAATCCCTCCTTGAGCCTGTAAAAGGATGAATAGCACCTCAAAGCTGGTGTGAGCACTCTGTATAGTGTGCTTTGATATATAAAGCATCTTTTTTCTTTTTTTTAAAATTTATTGATTTTTTTTTATAGAGAGGAAGGGAGAGGGATAGAGAGTTAGAAACATCGATGAGAGAGAAACATCAATCAGCTGCCTCCTGCACACTCCCCACTGGGTATGTGCCCGCAACCAAGGTACATGCCCTTGACCGGAATCAAACCTGGGACCCTTCAGTCCGCAGGCCGACGCTCTATCCACTGAGCCAAACCAGCCAGGGCTATAAAGCATCTTTACAAGGATTTGATCAAGGGGAAAATTTGGGAAGTAAAAAGTACTTGAAGCCATACTAAAGAAAATCATTGTTCACGTTTTGCTGTATCCTATCATATACATTAAGTTCTCCAGAGAAAAAGTATGGCAATATGTCAACCTGTTTTTTCAGTGGGGTTAACAGGAAGAGAAATACTGATGAAAAGAATTGGGTGGGGAGGGAGGAAGTGCACTTAACTGGAAGTCAGGAGACGGAATTCTGGTTCTGGATCCACCAGTAAATGGATTTAGGGAATGTCACCACGTTTCTGAGCTTCAACTTCCAGTTCTGTAAAATGAGAGTAGGAAGTAGATGCTATCTGAGCTCTCTGATCCATCTGGGCACAAGATTTTCAACAGAACTGAGTTGGGAAAATGCATATAATAAGGTGGGAACAGAGAACCTTGCTCTTAAGGGAAAGCGGGAAACGGGGCCAACCGCACTCACAGGCCCACACTCAGTAATCCCTTCTTCTCCCCTTCAATCTCTCGCATGGCCTCCTCCTGCTCATCCCGCTGGGCCCAGCAAGCAGCTTCCCCCACAGCTCTAAGGGCCCACCCGGTTGGATGGGGACAATAGGGTTTATGTCATAAGGGTCCTGAGACCACGTAACAATGCGCTGGGGAGCCCCCTGCCTGGGGCCTCCCACTCCCACTAGGAGGTCCTTGGAGGCTGCGGTGGTTGCGATGGTGCACTTGAGCGAGTATCCTCTGCGGTTGGAGAAGGGCTTTATCTTGGATGGGGTGGCCCTGAGCACCATGGCCCGCAACTATGAGCACTTGAAGCCCAAGCTCTGGTCTGCGATTCCGCCTTACAATGCGCAGCAGGACTACCACGCCCACCGGTACTTCAAGAGCCGTGTGGTTCCGCCCATTTTGCGGAAAACTGGTCAGGTATAGGAACTCCCCAAAGCACCCCACTGTTTGCCTGTAGAGGCTATCTGACGGCGGACTGACTTCCCAAATCCTGGTGTCTCACTCAAGCGCCCTCCCACCAGGGAGGCTCCCCCCGCCCCCCCCCCCCCCCCCCCCCGCACACACACACCTCAGTTTTCTTCATGAACACACGGACCTGGCCCAGGTTCTATCCCTGAACTTGAGAACGACCTCATTTTGGGTTTCTGCAAGCCCAGGGAACCAGACTCAAAGTCCGCTTCTCCCAAACCCATTTCATTGTCCTTTTCGACGTCATGGAACCTCCCTTTAGGGTGACCTCACACTGCAAATTCTCTAAAAGCATGAAAATCCATGTGACTTCAGTGAACAAGACAAGGAACTGTCTTAGACTCTAGAATAGACCCACTAAGTGCCACGCCTTCTGTTCCGTGATGTCATAGTTACAGTGGGGCTCACTCCAAGGAACCTCGAGCTGAAACCTCCCAACCCTCCTTGGATCTCCCTTCTCCCCAGGCCTTTCCCTGGAGTGGGGCGGAAATCGGGGTTTGCGCCTCCCCAGCAGGCTACTTCTCTGGGGTCAAAGATTCTGAGGTTATTTGCTAATGATTCCATTTTAAAATATATATATATATATATATATACATATATATATGTATATATATATATGTGTATATATATATATATATATATATATATATATATATATATGTTTTTATTGATTTTAGAGAGAGGACGGGAGAGGCATAGAGAGGTAGAAACATCGCTGAGAGAGAAACATTGATCGCCCTACTTGGGGTCGAGCCTGAAATT
Source organism: Plecotus auritus (assembly GCF_963455305.1). Taxonomy (NCBI): domain Eukaryota; kingdom Metazoa; phylum Chordata; class Mammalia; order Chiroptera; family Vespertilionidae; genus Plecotus; species Plecotus auritus. The sequence continues at coordinate 10,033,456 of NC_137774.1, forward strand.
CCGGACCTATGCCCTGACAGGGAATCGAACCGTGACCACACTCAACTACTGAGCCACACTGATTGGGCTGGTTCCATTCTTTTCACCACTTTTGCCTCCAATTTTGGTGCCTATATGTCACAGTGGTATGACTACGACTTTAATGGGGGTTATTCTGTGAACAAATCTAGGGTGTTGTTGTTTTTTTTATCCCAGGTGTTTGTGTGTGCACGTGCCATGTTCAGTACAAGTATATATGGACACACATCTGTGCATGCCATGTTGGAGTGTGTACTTGCTGTTGACTCATGTAGCTTTTAGGACAGAAGGAGCCAGAGTATGGGGAGGGCTTGGGAAAGAATATGGCATACACACTTTTGAAAATTTCTGTTCCGTTTTGTAAGTAGTTTAATTGTCACAACCACCATTTGTGGTAGGTATTATTTTCATTTAAATGAAGATAAGGTTTAAAAAAAAAGATAAGGTTTACTGAACTTTACTATGCCAGGCCCTTTATTTGAACCATCTCACTTAAATCTCACAGCAACCCTCCTTTTACGGATGGGGACATTGAGGTCCAACACAGCGTAGGTCACACAGCCTGTTAGTGGCAGAGCTGGAATTGGAAACTGTCTGGCAGCAGACACGGAGCCCCTAAGGGCCAAGCTACATAGCCTCTCCCTGAGAGGCAATAGAGATCATAAGTATATTTAATCTTTTTTATTGATTTTTTACAGAGAGGAAGGGAGAGGAATAGCGAGTTAGAAACATAGATGGGAGAGAAACATCAATCAGCTGCCTCTTGCACACCTCCTACTGGGGATGTATCCGCAACCAAGGTACATGCCCTTGACCAGGATCAAACCTGGGACCTTTCAGTCTGCAGGCCAATGCTCTATCCACTGAGCCAAACCAGTTAGGGCAGTATATTTAATCTTTCTGGCCCTCTTACCCTGGCTGTGACCTCTACCCACAAGTCACAGGGGAGCCCGCATTGTGCATGTCTCAGCATGGTGGCTGACAGTCCTTTTGTTCCCTAACTGTCTTCTGTATTCTCTCCCTCACGCTCAGGATCATGGAGGTACAGGAAGGGACGGCTGGATAGTGGATTATTTCCACATCTTCGGGGAAGAACAGAAATACATCAACAGGAGAAACTGGGCAGGGGCAGGCAAGTGGTCCCCCCTAGGAAGAGTGGTGTGCATCCCACAGATCAGAGAGAGAAAGTGGGTTTAGAGAGACCTGGTTGGGGAGAAGAGGGCCAGGGACTGCATCCTCCAGCTTTTCTTATTAGATTAGAGATCCGGTGTACGAAATTCGTGCATTGGGGGGGGGGGGGTCCCTCAGCCCAGCCTGCACCCTCTCCAATCCAGGACCCCTCGGGGGATGTCCCCCTGGGATTGGGCCTAAACCGGCAGTTGGACATCCCTCTCACAATCCGGGACCACTGGCTACTAACGGCTCACCTGCCTGCCAGCCTGATCTCCCCCAACTGCCCTCCCCTGCTAGCCTGATCGCCCCCAACTGCCTTCCCCTGCTGGCCTGATCACCCCCTAAATGCTCTCTCCTGCCGGCCTATTGCCCTCTAACTGCTTGCTCCCCTGCACCGGCCTGATCTCACCTCTAACTGCTTGCTCCCCCTTGCTGGCCTGATCTCATCCCTAACTGCTTGCTCCCCCACCAGCCTGATCGCCCCTAACTGTTTGCTCCCCTGCTGGCCTGATCGCCCCCAACTGCCCTCCCCTGCCAGCCTGATCGCCCCCTAACTGCTTGCTCCCCTGTGCCAGCCTGATCGCCCCCTAAACTGCTTGCTCCCCCCGCCGGCCTGATCTCGCCCCTAACTGCTTGCTCCCCTGTGCCAGCCTGATCGCACCCCTAAACTGCTTGCTCCCCCCGCCGGCCTGATCTCACCCCTAACTGCTTGCTCCCCCTCGGTGGCCTGATCTCACCCCTAATTGCTTGCTCCCCCGCCTGCCTGATCACCCCTAACTGCTTGCCCCCCTGCCAGACTGATCGCCCCTAACCGCCTCTGTCTTGGCCCCCGCCATTGTGGCTTTGTCCGGAAGGAAGTTGGACATCCGGAAGATGTCCAGTCAACCCATTCTAATTAGCATATTACCCTTTTATTAGTATAGATAAGAGCAGAAGCTGTAACAGTACTCCCCATATTTAGTTATTGAGCACCTATGGCATGTCAGGTGCTTTTTACCCTCACACTACCCCCATGTTACAACCTGGGAAACTGGGACTGAGGGAGTTTAAGTGATTTGCTGAGAAGGGCTGAGCTAGGATTGGGATTCCACTTTTCTAACTCTAAAGCCTTTATTCCTCTCATTGCTTCTGGGCAGGCTGTCTCCTGCGTATGTTACAGGCACAGTTAAGCAGCAACAGGAATGGGAGAGTTGAGAGATATTTTTCTGACAGGGTAAACACTCCCCCCACCCCAATCCCACCACCCTTTAGCCACACTCTATAGCCACGTGACCCTTTGTAACATTTGGCCACACTGAGCACATCAATGTTCTCCAGATGGGTCAGAGACAAGGATGGAATTTTCTCAGTTCTAGGAGCAAGGCGAGTTTGGCCAAGCCCAGAAGTTTCTGACCCTCATGTACCATTCATACGCCTCCTGCACGCTATTCCTGCTATTAGGCTGGGTTTCTAGGAAGCCATCTATTTCCTTGACTTCACCAACCCTTGGCTTTTTGGTCAAGAGGCTTGAGACATTTGAGGACTGAGGGTTCCGCTAGACATGGGGAGCACAGCCACTGCAGCTGGGTTGGTTTCCTAATACCAGCCCCGTGGAAGTGGAGAACGCAAGAGGGGGCTGCATGCAAGCTCAGGCCTCTCTCTCCACCCGCCAGGGCATTCCTTCCAGCAGGTGATCGGGCATGAATACTACAATGCTGATGTGAAAATGATCAGGGGGTTCAATGGTCGGTTTGGCTACCGCAGGAACACCCCAGCCCTCCGCCAGTGCCCGTCTGTCTTCGGAGAGGTCACCCGACTCCCTCTCTTCTAACAGCAGCTCTTCCTTTCATACCCCTTGAACTGAATTTCTATGACAGTTGCTTAGATGAACTCCCAATATCATTTTATATAAAAATTGTTTTTATCTGTGCCTCCAAGTGTGCTGTTTCTTCCCCGAGTTGCAGAGGGGGAGGAGGAAACTCGTTTCTCTAGTCTCAGCTTTTCTCCCCAGTGAAGAGGAGGTGAGAGGAGAACGTGCATCTCAGGTTTGTGCCTTTACACTCCATGCCAACCAGTGCCAGCTTGGTGCACGTTATTCTGCCTCAGTTCTCTCTTGCCAATGTGATAAGGAGGAACCACGCTACTTAGCCCTCAACAATTGTCCCCCAGACATCCGCAGGGCTAGGTCAGAGCTGGCTACTGTTTCCATCAAGAATGGAGCAAGCAGGGTGGCCACAGGGGTGGCCAAAAGGATTTCCTGAATTTCCTGAGAGTAATCCCATCCAAAAGAATTGACATTGTCCTTCTCCTTTCCCCTTTCAATTCATCCAGAGGCAGGGCAGGAACAAGGTGAAACCTGGAGTGCTTTTTTAATCCAAGGATTCTGACACTTTCCCTACAAACAGATGTCAGTTCCCCTTCCAGCTACTTTCCAGGCCATTTTTTTCATGTGCTTCAGCCCAGTTTATTGGTGGCCAGGGGACAAGCCAAAGCGGATGATGGATACAAAAGAAGGTGGGGCTTTAGAACACAAAGCTTGCCAGTACTCTGGTGTGGGTGGAACCTAATTATTTTGAGTCACCACAAGTGGACAAGGAGGACAAATAAAATAGGTCCAGGGGGTATAGCTCAGGGGTTAGAGCATTTGACTGCAGATCAAGAGGTCCCTGGTTCAAGTCCGGGTGCCCCCTTCCCATTGTTTTTTCACTTCCATTATAAGTACTATAAATACTCCTCAACTCCCAGCTACAAAGTTATTAGAGAAGACAATGAACTCTCATGTCCCGAAATACTGGTAGTTCCTCTACATTCCAAATGACTAGTGAGGAGAGACCGGTGGAACATCAGTTGGGATTCTTTTTATTTAAATTTAATAAATATTTATTGTTCAGATTATTACAATTGTTCCTCTTTTTCTCCCTCCTAGCTCCCCTCCACCCGGTTCCCATCCCACCCTCTGCCCTTACCTCCCTCCCACTGTCCTCATCCATAGGTGTACGATTTTTGTCCAGTCTCTTCCCGCACACCCCACACCCCTTTCCCCCCAAGAATTGTCAGTCCACTCCCTTTCTATGCCCCTGATTCTATTATATTCACCAGTTTATTCTGTTCATCAGATTTTTTATTCACTTGATCTTTAGATTCACTTGTTGATATGTATTTGTTGTTGATAATTTTTATCTTTACGTTTTCTTCTTCTTCCTCTTCTTAAAGAATACCTTTCAGCATTTCTTTTTTTTTTAATATATTTTATTGATATTTTACAGAGAGGAAGGGAGAGGGATAGAGAGCCAGAAACATCGATGAGAGAGAAACATCGATCAGCTGCCTCATGCACACCTCCCACTGGGGATGTGCCCGCAACCAAGGTACATGCCCTTGACCGGAATCGAACCTGGGACCCCTCAGTCCGCAGGCCGACGCTCTATCCACCGAGCCAAACCGGTTTCGGCAGTTGGTCATTTTTCATATCCTCGAGGGTCTTGCTAAATTTATCGGCCTTTTCTAGAAAATTCTTATAAAACCTAATAACCATGGTTTTGAACTCTATATCCAGTCGTTTGCTTTCCTCCATTTCTTTCATTTGTGATCTCTTTCTTTGTCTCCGCATTTTTGTTGCTTCCCTGAGTTGGTAGAGTAGCTTTGTGTGCTAGGTGTTCTATAGGGCCCAGTGGCTCAGCCTCCCCAGTTACCTAAGGTGGACACTCTTGGTGCACCCCTTTGTGGGCTGTGTGCACAGCCTTGTTGTAGATAAGTCTTGATTGTTGTTGGTATCACTGGGAGGAATTGACCTCCAGGCCAATTGGCTGTGAGGATCAGCTGTGTCTACGCTGGGACAACTTCTGTGCTGGAGACACCCTTATGAGACAAGACCTGCAAAAGCCTCTGTGCTCAGCTTGGATGGGGTGGAGTCTCAGGGTGGAGCAGACAGCAATGGCTTCCTGTCAGCCCTGCCCTAAGAGGCCCCTAGGTCTCAGTGTCCCTTGGTAATCACTGCAAGCACCTCTGAGAGAAAGCCGCCCTTGAGTTTAGCCCACTGCCAGACAGTCCAGTTTCTCCCAGAATGAGTCTGGGTTCCCAGAGTCTCGCCCGGAACTGGAGTTCAGCGCAGTCGGGAGCTTCCATCTCCCTCCCGCTTGAGAAAGCCAGCTGTGCACTCAGCAGTCAGTCCTTTCCGCGCGCGCGTGCCTCCGGACCTCTGCCTTTTGCAGCTCCCCTGAGTCTCAGTGTGCTTTTCTCTTTTCCTGACAGTCCAGATTTCCCCTGTATGAGTCTGGGTCCCCAGGGTCTTGCCTGGAACTGGAGTTCAGCGCAGTCAGGAGCTTCTGTCTCCCTCCCGCTTGAGAAAGCCAGCCACATACTCAGCCGCCAGTCCTTTCTGCATGCGTGTCTCTGTACCTCAGCCTTTTGCAGCTCCTCTGAGTCTCCGTGTGCTTTTCTCTTTCCTTCTAGTTGTAGAATTTCCACTCAGCCAGCTTTCCTGTGGTTCTGGATGATGTCCGTTTTGTCTTTTAGTTGTAGTTTTGAAATTGTTGTGCGAGGCAGCAGTTTAGGTGTTTTCCTATGCCCCCATCTTGGTTTCTCACATCTGTTGGGATTCAGTTAAGACTCAGTATATCATCCCAATAAATTCAATAAAGTAAAAATAAAAGGACACAGTTCCTTAGGAAATTCTAAATCTAACATTAAGTCAGAGCTGTGAACACAAATTTAACAATCTGATGTATGATAGTAAAAAAAAAAAGGCATTCATACAACATGTATTTTATGAGAGCATGCAAGGCCATACATAGTGAATTAAAAAATGAGCCTTGCCCAAGCCAGTTTGGCTCAGTGGATAGAGCATTGGCCTGTGGACTGAAGGGTCCTGGGTTCGATTCTGGTCAAGGTCACTTTCCCGGATTGCAGGCTCCATCCAGTAGGGGGCGTGCAGGAGGCAGCCAATCAATGATTCTCTCTCATCTTTGATGTTGCTATCTCTCCCTCTCCTTTCCTCTCTGAGATCAATACAAACATATTTTTTAAAAATGAGCCTGGCTCAGTGGTTGAGGGTTGACCCATTAACCAAGAGATCACTGGTTTGATTTCTGGTCAGGGCACATGCCCAGGTTGTGGGCTTGGTCCCCAGTAGGGAGTGTGCAGGAGACACCCCGATCAATGACGTTTCTCATTTCATCAATGTTCATCCCTGTCCTTGGGAAGCTTTCAGTCTGGTGAAGTTGACACATGCACACACAGCTGTCAGAGGAACACCATTTGTTTGTATCTCAAGAAAGAGGTATCTTTTGAAAATACCCACCTTTTCTAGACATAATTTCAAACTGAAGCTATCCTACAATTTGAAGGGATATTTCTGTCTAATCTGAAAAGTATTATTAACCTGTTGCTCATGTCACTGCATAATCCCCTCTCTACCGGGTTAGTGGCACTGTCTTCTTAGTTCTTAGAATGGAAGGGATATCCACTCTGGCAGAAAAGGAGTCTATGCGAGGGGTAGTGGGGACTCACAGAGTTGATGGAAAGCTGGAAAACCTAACTCAGATAGCAAACTATGTGGGGTTGCCAAGCAGGGAAATCCAGGTCAGGTCACAACCCTGGAAGTGCCCACTGTTGGTGCCACCAACCTTGGGCTCTCCTCACTACGCCATGTCTATTGTTCCGGCTGCTCTTGCATCTTCAAGACAATTCCTCAGGTTTAAAAAAGTGCCTAGTGGAAGCATTTGATTGACTGAGCTGTGGCCTGATGCATATTCTGATTTATGCCAGGTAAGGGAGGAGGGAGTGTTGCCTCACCAAGTTTGACAACACAGGGTACTCCCCCAGAATTGGAGGAGTGTTTCAGTGCAAAAATGAATATGTCACCACAACACCTTTCCTCCTCGAAGAAACCATTAAAGAGCGAGTGTGCTAATTTATCAGTTTCCAGTTCTAGCAGTCAAGGATTTGCATTCTTGCAGCCCCTTTATTTCCTATTTGCTAAAATTATATCAAAATTGTATTAAATAATGTTTAGTATTAAATCATGATCATTTAAATACTAATTACTATTGAGTCAGTCTATATGTACTCTGATAGTATTTCCTTCCTTAAAATTTTTTTCCCTGAAGATAGTCACTCATTTTTTATTTGCATATATTTCTTGGTGCCTATTGACAATTATTTTCAAATTCTTCAACAGCCTCACAGTACAATTATTCACCTGGTCCAAACCTATCAAATTAATTTTTTCTTCATTATTATTTTTAATCTTTTTAAAATATATATTTTTATTGATTTCAGAGAGGAAGGGAGAGGGAGAGATAGAAACATCAATGATGAGAGAGAATCATTGATTGGCTGCCTCCTGCACAGCCCCCCTCCCCCATTGGGGATTGAGCGAAACCCTGACATGCGCCCCACCCATGTGCCTGAATGCTCAACCACTGAGCCACACCGGCTGGACCTTTTTTTTTTTTTTTAATCAAAGAGAGCAGACATATCTAGCTAGTGTTTAATAATATTCTATTTGTTTTCCATTCTATTTATGGCAAGTAACACTGATTTTAAGTAAAAGCTTTATTGGTATAATTCACACATGATGAGGGAGAGGTCCAGAACAATGTCTAGATGGAGAAATGGTGGTAATAGGGGAGAATTCTAGCTGGACTGGGGGAGTAGGGATAGGGGAGATAATGAGTTCAGTTTTAGTATCTTCCAGATATTCTATCGAAAATGCCTAATAGCCAGACTTAAAAGCCTGGAGCTTGAGAGAGATACGACTGGAGATAATGAATTTGGGATTCACCAGCACATAGATGATAACTGAAAGCCCTGTGAGCTGATGAGGTCTCCCAGGGAGAGAACTGCGTGTGAAAAGACCTAAAACAGAACCTAAGATGCAGGATGATGAAGAAAAACATGTTCCCTGTGAAAAGTGTTTCCAAAGGAGGGGTGTCCTCAACACCAAAGGCTCAGGGTGATCAAGATGAGGATGAATGTGTCATTTATTTTTTTCATTTATTAATTTTAGGAAGGGAGGGAGGGGGAGATATCAACTTGTTGTTCCACTTATTTATGCATTTACTGGTTGATACTTGTATGTGGCCTTGACCAGAGATCGAAAGCACAACCTTGGCTTATCAGGATGCAACGTTCTAACCAATAGATACCTGGCCAGGAATAATTTGATTTAAATACAGGAGGATTACTTAAAATCATGGGAAGACTAGTTGAGTGGAGGGGTGATGTTAAGCAGAGGAAGTGGAGGCATCTTGTCTTCTGAATGGAGACAACTCATTTCAAGTTTGGTTAGGACAGAGAAGAGAGTGCAGTAGCAGCTGGGCGAGAGATGGGCCCTTTTTACTTTTTTTTAAAAAGTAAATTGAACGAATCTAAAATGCTAATGATAAAGAGCCAATACGGAGGGAGACCCAGGAGAGAGGAAGAACTACGAGTAATACCAGATGTGAGGGGTGGCATCCAGAGTGGAATTTTGCTCCCCAGGCAAGGAGTCCCTCTTCCATAGCAAACTAAGGGAAAGAAAATGGGGAAGCTGGCAGATTCCGAAGGTTTGGTGCAGGTGGGCGATGGAATTTCGGTTTGTTTTTACTTAATCTCCATAAAGTAGATGTGATTTAAGGCAGTCGGCGCTGTGTCGAGGTTTGAGGAGAGTGCAGTTTTTTAAGAATCCTTTAATTTTATTTTTTTATTGTTTAAAGTATTACATATGTCTCTTTTTTCCCCGATTGACATTCCCCTCCCCCCGGACCCCCCACCCCTCCTGAGTGCAGGTTTGAAAAGCCGTTTGGAAAACCGGGATGTGTGGGGGAGGTGCGGGGGCGAGGCGGCCAGAGCTGGTCCACGCTGGGGCCTCCCTCGGAGACATCTAGGTAAGCTCCGAGAGGGACGCCGCGGCGCGCTGCCATGACAACCGAACTGCTGGGCGAGGCCTACTAGCAACGTAACTGACTACAGCAGCGGCGTCTGAACACACCTATCGGGATAGGGGCCAACCCGAGGACCGCGGGCGCCGCGACCTGAGGGCCTCGAACTGCAAAACTACACGTGACGCTCCTCTATGTTGCGTCACAGGGAAATAAACGTCATCACCCCGCGACGCCGTCGCCGTACTTGAACGCTCTCCCGGAAGTAGAATGTAGATCCGGCTGTGAAAGTGGCAGCCAGTGGCCCCCGAGAACAGACGTGCGGAGGTCGCGCCTGAACTATTTATCTACGTTTCCTCTCGATCCTTCCTGAGTCTTCCAGGTCCACGGAGTGAGGAAACGTCTCCACCATCATGGGAGGCGGAGACCTGGTAAGTGAGGGAGGCCTCGGCCCGGAAGACTGAGGCTGGAGACGGGCTAGGGCTCGGGACGGAAATTGGTGGGAGTGGGTAACCGTGGCAACACAGCCTTGCTTTCGCGGGGGTGACAGGTGTGTGTGAGTGTGCTGTAGCCCTGGAGAGGGGACGGATCGCTAAGGCCACGAAGGGACTGAGCGGAGGCTTGGGGAGGTGTGCTGGGTGTGTCCCAATGGTGGCAGGTGTTGTTTGTATGTTCGTTAGGGGGGCCCTCTTGGCTGGAAATTCCGGGGGAAGGCCCGGGGGACAGGGGTTGAAATCACGGGTAGGAAAGAAGGCAGATATCGAGGATAGGTCACGCAGGCATTATTTTGTATATCTTGTCTTGGGACACATCTATCTTTCTCAGCTAGGAGCGCAGAGCGACGTCCTGGGCTGTAGTAGGCGTGGTTTATGCCCCATTCTTTCCCTTGAGCCTCGTCCTGGGATCCATTTTCAGCCTGAAGGGATCTTCATGTCCACCTTTTCCGTTTCTCCTTCAGTGCTGCATTCTTACCTATAGTGTCAGAGTTTTCTCCTGAATTTATAGCACTTAATATACGTTAAGTGGCAGTTGCTCTTAAACAGAATAGTTCATTTGTAGGGGGTTGAGGCCCTAAATTGGGCAGTGACCCACAAGAGCTTGGTGCAACATCAGAAAAATGCTAACCTCTTGAAAGTTTAGTTAATCGAATCAGCAAATCATTTAAGTCACCTGTCCAGGAGCTGTTAGAGTTTCAATACTCCATCAAGGTTCCTCGAATTTGGTGTATTCTTCAGAAAACTGCATTTAGAGACAGGAAAGCTCTCTTTTTAATGGAAAATGCAAATTAAAAAATATTGTTGAAAGTATTACATATATCCTCCTCTTTCCCCCATTAACTTCCTTCAGCCCCCACTGCCCCTGGCTTTCACCACCTAATTGTATGTGGAACAGGAAAGCTCTAACCCATGGTTTCCCAGCTATTTACATTCAAGGCTGGATAATTTTTTGGTGTGTGTGTGTGTGTGTGTGTACCTGTGCATTGTAGGATGTTTACCAACATCCCTGGCTTCTAGCCACTAGTACACCCTTCTCCCCCAGTTGTGCAACCAAAATGTCTCCAGACAGTGCCTCCCCATCAGCTTACACTCCATCTCCAGCCACAGTGAATTGTTTGTGCTGTATCCTTTCTCACCACTGTGCCTTCACCTGTGTGTGCTATTCTGTTTGGAAATACTGTAAATATTTCTCTCTTCTCCGCGTCCAGTGCAGCTAGAGAGCGGTCCGGTTCCTGAGGAGGGGCTGCTGGGGATTGAGAAAATGAAAGAGACAGAGATGGGAGGAAAAAGCTGGGGCCTGGTGGGGCCACTGTCCTCTGATGGAGAGACAGTGACCCAGAGCCGATACAGCGTGTTTATTTTATACAGCAAAACCCAGGAAGTTTTACTAAAGGTCAAGACAAAGGAGATTATGTGCAGTCTTGGGTGGGCCCGAGTCTTATTCATTCCTGATGTTTGGCTGGATTTAAATAACGACACCCACCCCCTGGCGCCTGGGCTGAAGGTCAAGCTGACAACACTCCTGCCTCTGGCTCTGCCAATGCCACTGGACTCAGCTGACAATAATTAAAGAAATGCTCATGTGCCTTCCCAGGCGCTCTCTACAAAATCCTACCCCTGCCTCCCCTCTTTCTACATTATCAGGTTAATTTATAATTGTTCTGAGATGTCATTTCTTCCAGGAAACCTTCCCTGATTGGGAAAGCTGGACCAGAGCAGTGGCTCTTGGGGAGGATGGAGAGGAGAAGGGTGAAGGGTAGGGGGAGATCAGAACTCAGAACCAAGGGGAAATTCCTGGGAAGGAAGGTTGGAAGAGGTACTAGATGGGGCTGTCAACCATGCAAGTGTAAGGCAGGTTAAGTGAACTGAAGGAGAAGAAGGCTGTGTTCATAACAATGAATGTTGCTTTACAGAGTCTATACTTTTCCATCTCCTTGCCCCATTCCTCCTGTATTGTCATCACCAACCCTCACTTCAGACATAGCCAATGGAAGTCAGATTTATATGCATTTCAGGCTAAAAGTATTAGAAGGGAATTCAGGATGGGCCTTTTTTATCCTGAAGCTTTATGCACTTGACCAAAAACCCCCTGGTGTGTGAGAGATTGTGGGTGCCAACCTTGACATTGTTAAAGACAGTCTTGACCTTATATACGCCTGCCTTGGTGTGATTAGGATATAGAGGGGTTGGGCGGGGGGGCGGGCAGGGCCAGTTATATTCACTACCCATACACTCCCTGAATTGTTTTCTCCCTCCTTTCAATTACCACAGAACCTGAAGAAGAGCTGGCACCCGCAGACACTCCGCAATGTGGAGAAAGTGTGGAAGGCTGAGCAGAAGCATGAGGCTGAGCGGAAGAAGATTGAGGAGCTTCAGCGGGAGTTGCGGGAGGAGAGGGCCAGGGAGGAGATGCAGCGCTACGCGGAGGATGTTGGCGCTGTCAAGTAAGCCAGGAGCTGAGGGTGGGCGTTGGGGGCTGAGGGTGTCCTGGTGTGTAGGGAACTGCAGGACTGCCCCGCAGGGGCAGCATCTAGCTGTTGCACAATAGCTGGTTAAAAGCATGGGTTTTGGAGTCAGACTGACCTGGGTTCTGAGGCTGGCTTTGCATGTTCGAGCCTCCCATGTAATTGGGGGCAAGTTTGGGAGCCTTGGTTACCTCGCTAGACCCAGGAGAGTGCGAGTTCCCAGTTTCTAAGGTTTGTGGAAGATGGACTGAGGTAACGTGTAGAGGGCTCAGTGTAGGCCGAGCTCACGGTAGATGATTGGCAAATAACCACACTGAGGGTGATTGCTACTCCCTGCCTCTCGGTATGTGTCAAGGCCTCGTTTCTGCTTTTGTTCGTTTATGTATTGCAGGTTCGTCTTTAGGGGGGCAGTGAGGTCTCATGGAAGGAGGTGGATAGTGCGTCTGTCAGTAAAATCTGTGTGACTGGACAGTCCCACTCGATGTTACCCTACTTGTTTCCCCTTGTGTAATACAGGATAGGAGTAGCAGATAATAACTACCCTACCCATCTTGTGAAAGGAGGTGGGAGTAAATGTGTTCTGAGAAAAATTAAAACCATGAAATATGCAGTGCATTTCTAAATCAGAATTGAAGGAAAGCTACAGTAGACTAAAATTGAGTCATCTATCATTTTTCTTTCTTTTTTTAAAATATATTTTTATTGATTTCAGAGAGGAAGGGAGAGGGAGAGAGAGAGAAACATCATTGATGAGAGAGAATCATTGATCGGTTGCCTCCTGCACGCCCCTTACTGGGGATCGAGCCCGCAACCAGGGCATGTGCCCCTGACTGGAATCGAACCCAGGACCCTTCAGTCCGCAGGCCAGCGCTCTATCCACTGAGCCAAACCGGCTAGGGCCATCTATCATTTTTCTTGTTTATGTCCTCGTGGGCATGTCTCCTGGGTAGTGTGTAGCACGTGTCCCCCCATTGGATACACAAGGCTTTTCCTTAATAATTTCATGACAGGAGGATTTGTGACATTCACGGTTGTGTGCAGGTGAGACTTAGTTTCAGTTAATGGAAATGGAATTGTGAAACTGGTTGGGTATCAATTATTCTTATTAGCCCGGCTGGAGTGGCTCAGTGGTTGAGTGTTGACCTATGAACTAGGAGGTCCATAGTTCAGTTCTAGTATATTAAAAAAAAAAAAAAAATGTCCGGCCCTAGCTGGTTTGGCTCAGTGGATAGAGTGTTGATCTGTGGACTGAAGAGTCCCAGTCAAGGGCCTATGCCCTGGTTGCGGGCTCAATCCCCAGTGTGGGGCGTGCAGGAGGCAGCCGATCAATGATTCTCTCTCATCATGGATATTTCTCTCCCTCCCTCTCTCTCTTCCTCTCCGAAATAAATAAAAATGTATTTAAAATAAAAAAGTAAACGTCCAAAGGTCCTGGCCGGTGTGGTTCAGTTGGTTGAGCGTTGTCCATGTGCCAAAAGGTTACTGGTTTGATTCTGGTCAGGGCACATGCCTAAGTTGTGGGCTCGATCCCCAGTAGGGAGCATGCAGGAGGCAGCCTATCAGTGCTTCACTCTTGCATTGATGTTTCTCTCTCTCCCTCTCCCTTCCTCTCAGAAATCAGTAAAAAAAATATTTTTTAAAATGTCCAAGGATGTAACCAAGATGTTCTTTATGCTCATAGTTGTTATATAATCTTTTTTTTTTTTAATATTTTATTGATGTTTCACAGAGAGAAAGAGAGAGGGATAGAGAGTTTAAAACATCGATGAGAGAGAGACATCAATCAGCCGTCCCCTGCACACCCCCCACTGGGGATGTGCCCGCAACCCAGGCACACGCCCCTGACCAGAATCGAACCCGGACCCCTCAGTCCACAGGCCGACGCTCTATCCACTGAGCCAAACCAGTTAGGGCTGTTATATAATCTTAAAACAAAAACAAATACGCAAAATAATAATATTCAAACAACATTTAATTTAATGTTATAGATAATGCTGTTTTGATGAAAATACATTGCTGCTTGCAGTGTGAATGGGGTATTAGCTGCTTCAACATATGCTTTTATGAATTCAGTGTGCCTTTACTGTCTGTTGTATGAGGATTCAGTTTTCTCACCACTTTTTTTCTCTCAGAACTATAGGGAAATATTTGTTTGGCATGATCCCGTGACATAATTTGGCCCCCCTCTTTGGCTTGAAAGGATAATTTTCTTAATCAGGTTATCTCTGGTCTTTTTTTCACCATCTCCATAAATGTAGTGTCACTGTTTGTGCCAGTATGACAGTGAGCACCAAAAGACACAGTGAACACAGCTGCATATGTGGTCACTGAAATTGGTCTCGGTAATGAGATTATCAGAATATGCTTATTGTTTCAGATTATTCTGGAAATGAAAGGATAATATAAAAACTTTGTAGAAGCCCTGGGCAAAAAATCTGTGCCCCAAGTTGAGGAACATAGTTTTTCCTCATAAATTGCTTTAGGTGGTGAAAGTGATCTTGGCCAAATGGTAAGCTTCATGCTGGCAGGCACCATTTCCCGCCGTGTGCCATGTGGAGTACTGTGTTTGGCCCATCTGAGGTGCCTGTGGAATGAGTCCTGCTCTGACCAGCTGTGGTTATCCATCCTTCGTGTTCAGGTGTGTGTAGGTGTCTACATGTTCTTTTCTTGATCTAGGAAAAAAGAAGAAAAATTGGACTGGATGTACCAGGGTCCTGGTGGGATGGTGAACCGTGATGAGTACTTGCTGGGGCGCCCCATTGACAAATACGTTTTTGAGAAGATGGAGGAGAAGGAGGCAGGCTGTTCTTCTGAGACAGGACTCCTCCCAGGCTCTATCTTTGCCCCATCGGGTGCCAATTCCCTCCTTGACATGGCCAGCAAGATCCGGGAGGACCCACTCTTCATCATCAGGTACTGATGAGGGGCTGGGGAGGGTTTTGTCTCAGAGATGCTTAGTAGACGTGTTGTTTAGCTTCTCACTTCACAGTTGGTTGCCTCTTAGCTTTTATATATCATGTAAAAGAATTTATCTCCATTTGGGCTGCTTGATGTTGGGAAGGAGGCTCCATTATGGGTGCCCGGTGTAGGCCATGTGGGAAGAGATTGGCAAGTGGACCAGACCAGATTTATTCATTTACTATTGACCCTTAATAAAAAATACGAGGTAGCCCTAACCGGTTTGGCTCAGTGGAAAGAGCGTCGGCCTGCAGACTCAAGGGTCCCAGGTTCGATTCCGGTCAAGGGCATGTACCTTGGTTGTGGGCACATTCCCAGTAGGGAGTGTGCAAGAGGCAGCTGATTGATGTTTCTTTCTCATCGATGTTTCTAACTCTATCCCTCTCCTTTCCTCTCTGTAAAAAAATCAATAAAATATATTTAAAAAAATATACGAGGTAGAAGCAAGGTAAGAAAGACGGGCAGCTTCTTGGGAATTTGGAGATACACGCAGTCAGTTGACACACAGGCTGACCCCGCTTACCTGACTATTTGGGAAGCCTTGAGTGTGAAGTCTAACAGGAAACACACCACAGGGAACCAGTGTGGACTTTCCTCACAATATTCAGTCCCTTACGCAGATTTGTATGCAGATTTGGGGAAGGTTTCTGGCTTTCACACCATCATGTAGATTTCAACATAGGACCTGCCTCCATGCCTTTTGAAAAAAGATTGCTACATAGAATTGTGGAGAGTGGAATGAGTGGCTTAATCTCCTTCCTAAAATAAGTTGTTAAGATTTTTATAATTTTCTCTCTTTAGGAAGAAGGAGGAAGAGAAAAAAAGAGAGGTATTGAATAATCCTGTGAAAATGAAGAAAATCAAAGAATTGGTAAGTAGTGCATCAAATGAGCACCAAAAGTATTTTTTAGCTACTTTCACATGAGAACTTCACTCCATTTACTCTTAAATTACGAGAAGGAAAACAATGGCTTTAAAATTTTTTGTCTTTTAGAGACCTTTTCCTGGTGATTTTATGCAAGCTCAATTTATCAAGCTTATCAAGCTTAATTAAGCTTGATTTTCCATTTTATGTCTTTTGGTTGGGAAAAAGACATGGCATGGTTCCAGAAAAAGAGGGGTATGGGTTATGCCTGTGGAAAGCATGATTATCCAGTGTGTTCAGGAGAACAGGGGGCAGACTGTCTAGGGTCCATGCAGCATTCACATGACATGTTATGTGATTATTTCTTGGATCAGCTGGTAAGGAAAATGTAAAGATTGATCTTTCAGTTCCCACATGTTTTCAGTGAAGTTGGAATTCTTTTGACAGATGGATGTGCTAGGCAGTGGGTCCAGAGACTGGTTAAAAACACAGATTCCTAGCCCCACCCACCAGAGATTCTGTTTGCTAGTGGGGCATTTGTGTACAACGAGGGGTAAGCCCCTCCGCTGTTGACAGGGCTACTCTGATAGTGTCCTGGCCCCCTGTAGATCCAGAGGCTTGGAGTTAGGTAGTCTGTGCATAACCCAGTCCACTCAGAAGGATTGACAAGGGTCTCAGTAATCTTGTGTGGTTATGTTCTGGGCATTTTCTAGTTGCAAATGAGTCTGGAAAAAAAGGAGAAGAAGAAAAAGAAGGAGAAGAAAAAGAAGCACAAGAAACATAAGCACAGAAGCTCCAGTAGTGATCGCTGCAGCAGTGAGGATGAGCACAACTGGGGGAGGTGAGCATGTGGAGGCGGGCCTCCCTCATTGATGCATTCACTCATTCATTCCACAGACACTTCCTGAACGCCTACTCCATGCCGGGAACTGCCAGGGCCTGAGGTTTCAGTGGTGAACTCACACACGGGCCCTGTGCCCACAGAGCTGGCCATCTAGCACTAGAGTTTCTTGGAGATCTTGGCGTGACCCCCCTAGCCCTGTGGGTCTTCGGTCAGACAGCCTGGATATGACTTTCATCTCAGCTGGTGATTTCTCCGAGACTGAATCGAGTTTTATGTAGGCTTTTTTTTAATGCTTTAATGGACCCATCTGGGCCCATTTGGTATATCTTCTCTGTGGGGGCAGTCAGCATTGTCACTGCTGACTCACTCTTAGTCCCTGGAATAGCAGCACGAGGTGAGAGGAGAATGTGTTCAGGCATCAGGGCTGAAAAGCTGGGCCCACGTTTTTTTTTTTTCACAGGAAAAGCATGACTGTGCTGCTGCATCTTCCAGCAAAGACAGTCCAATAGAGAGACACACTCCCAAGTAAAAGCTGGGGGTGGGAAAGGTCACCACTGAAGCAGGAAGCACATTTCAGCACAAGAGATGTAGGCTGGACCTTTTTGCATTTTTTTTTCAATGAGTGTGTTTTAATCTTTTAGATCTCAAAAGAAGATGGTAAATTCTTCCTCTGTTTTATCCAAAGTTCCTGGGTATGGTTTACAGGTAAGGATGTGGGCTTTGCAAAGGGAGTGGGACTGTTGAATGTGCCAACTTGATAGCCTTTTAGGTATAGAGCATTTTTAGCAGCCAATCAAACGTGGGAAGGAGCGAGTTTGAGCAGCTAAGACTGGGGGTGCTGGGAAACAGGCCCATGCATATCCCTGAGCTGAGGGCACTCTGAGCAGAGGCTAACCCCCCAGGGGAGTGTTTAGGCATTCTGTCCATCCCGCTGTAAATAATTTACATGAAATGCATGTATTTTAAGTGTACAGGCTGGTAATGTTTAACAATTGCACACCCTCTGGATTCCTTCTTTTCCCTCAGTAGGTTTAACTTTGGGCCCTGCCCTCCATGCTTTGCCTCTTGCGAGGATCCTCCTTAGGCTGCAGTGAAGAGCCAAGCCAGTTTAGGTGGTTGGGTGGGTACACTCTTAAATAGTTCTGAAGATAACTTTCCTAAGTTTCACTGGAAAGGGATTGGTTTACCCAGTTGTCTCCTTACAGAACCTCAGTGCTCATTCATTTTCTTGTCTCACTGCATTTTCTCTTGAGCTGCTGGATTTTCCTAGGAATAGCCTTTCTTCCTTTCCTTTATGATACAGATCAGGGACTCTGACCATAGCCAGCGTCCGCAGGGCCCTTTGATGGCTGAGCCAAGAGGAGTGCATGGGTGGAAGAATCACTCCAGGTCCAGGAGCTCCTCCCCCTCACCTCCCAGACATGCCAGCAAGAAGAGCACCAGAGAAGTAGGGTCCC
Source organism: Plecotus auritus (assembly GCF_963455305.1). Classification (NCBI taxonomy): domain Eukaryota; kingdom Metazoa; phylum Chordata; class Mammalia; order Chiroptera; family Vespertilionidae; genus Plecotus; species Plecotus auritus. Next base: position 10,051,574 of record NC_137774.1, read on the forward strand.
GGGACAAGAGGTCTCCATACCCGGGCAGAAGATCACGGTCCCCAAGGCCAAGCAAAGCGTGAGTCTTGGAATTCACTATGAAATAACCTGTGCGTGCCGGGGGCTGGTCACAACAGGTGATTTGCTTTTGATGATATCTGTTCATTAATTCTCCAAATGTCTTTGCTTTGTTACTCCCTTTACATCTTTTGCCCCTCACCTCAATGTAAAGCCCAGGTCCCTAGAACGACATATATTTTTTTAATGTTTTAAAGTGGTTGCAATCCACTTTTTTAAATATATATATACACATATTTTATTGATTTCAGAGAGGGAGAGAGAGGGAGAGAGAGAGAACCATCAATGATGAGAGAGAATCATTGATTGGCCTCCTGCATGCCCGCACTGGGGATCGATCGAGCCCGAAACTCGGGCATGTGCCCTGATCAGGAATCGAATTGTGAACCTCTTGGTTCATAGGTCGATGCTCAACCACTGAACTACATACTTACATATTTGGAATCTCTAGAGCAAGTTTAATATCAAATCTTATGTACCTTTATGCCTTTGTGTTCCTTCCACTTCTGCCCTCCGTTTTCTTCAATTTGGATTATAATTATAACACAGTTAGCTTTTCTTCCATCGTTTGAGGAACGTGATAAAAGCCCTTGTGCTGACAAAACGTTTCTCCTCTCTGCCCTGTGTCTGTTTCAGGCACAACTCTAAGGAAAACAGGAGAGAGAGAGGCCGAACTAGGAGCCCATCACCTAAAAAAGAGGTCTACCAAAGGCGGCACGCACCTGGGTATACCAGGTGAGTCGAGCCCAGCAGGCCTGAGTCTAGGAGCAGTTCAAACCTGGGCAAGTGGACAATCTGTATCACCTCTTTGCCCAACCAGCTTTTTTTATTCTTCTTGTCAACTTTTAAACGTCTGCCCCTCACAGCGGGAGGCACATTGAAGGGACAAATTGTCTCTCAACATCTGTTAATTCTCTCAGAGATTTCCATAGGAAAGCTTTTCTTGAGAGAGTGACCCTTATTTGAGGCATCAGCTGAAAGGGAAGCAGGGGACTCTCCTGAGGGCGGACAGGACTCTGTGTTTGAGTTGGGTGTGCAGTGGGTCAGACAGAATATAGGCGTGCAGCCCTGGGATCTGAGGCTGTGCCCGTGAAAGGCTGTCCCTAGGGGTTGCAGTTGCTCTTAGTAGAAGTTTAGATGAATGAGCAACTTTTATGAACTTCCTTTTACTGCCCCTACAAATTGGCTGCACATTAAAATCACTTGGGAAGCTTAAAAAAAAAATTCCCATTACCTAGCTACACCCCATCATAATCTCTGGGGGTGGGCCCAGACCTTAGTATTTTGTTGTTGTTGTTAATCCTCACTAGAGGGTATTTTTTCATTGACTCAAAATGGAATGGAGGGGGAGAGACACACACAGAGAGGGAGAGACACATTGATTGGTTGCCTCCTGCACACGCCCTGACTAGGGCCAGGGATCGAGCCTGCAACTGAGGTATGGTATGTGTCCTTGACCGGAATCGAACCTGGGACCCTTTAACCTATGGGCCGACGCTTTATCCACTGAGCCAAACCAGCTAGGGCCAGACATCAGTATTTTTAAAGCTCCCTGGTGATTCTGATGTGCAGCCAACGCTGAGAACCACTGAGAGTCTACAGCATCTTGTATTCACGATGTTGTTAGAAGAGCGGTGGACCCTAGGTCCCTTTTAACTATTAATTGCCCGACTCTCTAAGTTTCCAGGGAACAGAAACTTTAAAAAAAAGTTTATTTATTTTTAAATATATTTTTATTGATTTCAGAGGGGAAGGGAGAGGGAGAGGGAGGTAGAAACATCAATGATGAGAATCATTGATCAGCTGCCTCCTGCACACCCCCTACTGGGGATCAAGCCCACAACCCTGGCATGTGCCCTTGACTGGAATGGAACCCAGGACCCTTCAGTTTGCAGGCCAATGTTCTATCCACTGAGCAAAACTGGCTAGGGCTAAAAAGATTTATTTTTGACTGGCAACTTCCCGCCTGACCAAGCAAGGTATTTGGAAAGAAAGAAATTCATCCTGAGTTTGACAGTAGGTTAGGCCTGTCTGTGGAAAGAGCAGTGAGGTGTAGAACCTGAGGTCCTACCTGCTTTCTGTTCTCCCTGAGGTGGTTCCGGTTTTTTTGTTAGGAGAGAAGTAGACCTGTTGGGATGGTTTTTGTGTTCAACAGAAAGCTCTCATCAGAGGAACTTGAGCGAAAACGGCAAGAAATGATGGAAAATGCCAAGTGGCGGGAGGAAGAGAGACTCAACATCCTTAAGAAGCACGCTAAGGATGAGGAAAGGGAGCAGAGGCTGGAGAAGCTGGACTCTCGGGACGGGAAGTTTATCCAGTGAGTGCATCTTCTTCCTGCCCAATGGCTTTCGTAGCGATGGTCCCAAGAAGGCGGTTGGGCAGCTGGTTCATTCCTTGTGCTCCCAGTGTTTCTGTGTCTGTGTAGAGAGAACATGGAGCTCAGTCTCCAGACCATCTTTGTTACCACTCGTAGCTTCTGGCCAGAGCTGGCCAGAGAGTAGGATGTTTTTAATTTGAGGGGAGGAGAGGTGAATTGGAATTTTCATTGATTCTCTTTGGCCTTCCTTTTAAATAAGAACTCATGGCTGAGGAAGTCTTTTTTCCAATGAGGCTTTGACTATTTTCCAAAACAGATGCATTTTCCCTTTGAATCTGGTTTAAATAACGGAGTTCCAGATGGAGACAAAAGTAATGTATGTGGGCTTACAAGAGGGTGTGTTTTTACAGCTGTTTTGTGGCTAGCAACCTGTTTCTTTGAATTTTGCTAGTTGAGCAGTTGACACGTTTGTCACTCACATTCATCTGTCTTCTCTCCCTAGCCGCATGAAGCTAGAGAGTGCATCCACCTCCTCCCTGGAGGATCGGGTGAAGCGGAATATCTACTCTTTACAGAGAACCTCAGTAGCCCTGGAGAAGAACTTTATGAAAAGATGAAACCATCCTCTCTTGCCGGTTTTCCTGAATTTTCCAGAGAAGCTGCTGACCCCTTAAAAATTCTCTTTATAAGAGTTCACGTGACTTCTTCCACAGATGTCAAACCACCACTGTTCAAAGTGACTCTCCTCCGTGGATTCCTGAAACAGCTACTTCCTTTGAGAACTAGTGTGACTTGCTTTATGGGACCCTCAGCAACTTTTGCTGGGTGCAGAGTGGGTTTTGACTGTGTGTAATGGTGGGCACTGGACCATCTAGGTGTGAGCACTCCTGCCACTCTGGAGGGCTGCTTCCTGTGGTTGTGATTCGTATTATGCCACTTTCCTCCCACTTGTGTGAACACACCTATTCCACCACCTCAGCATATACCAGTCCTTTTAAGAAACCTCACTCCAGAGTCACTGAGATAGATTGTGCTTACTAGGGTAAATGAACATTTACTTGATTTAGTCGAAAGGTGACAGGATGATATCAGGTTAGGGCAGAGCCAAGGGAGTGACAAAAAATCTGGAAGGGGAAAATATTTTTAAAATCCCTAAGTGAACTGTTGGAACCATTGGACTACCTTTCAAACTGTAAAAGTATAGTGTGTGTGTATATATATATATATATATACAAATGGTAATTTTTACATGCTTTTTAAAAAATGTTAGCTTTGTGAGAATATCTTGTTTCGTAAGCGACTTTACTATGTAACGGAACCACATTGTATCTTGTTATTGAGTAATACAGTAAGGCAGGTCAGCTTTTTTCCCCTTTGCAAATCCAGCTAGTTTAGGAGGGGCTGGGCTTATTGATAGGTTCTAGGGTATCCATCCTTTTACACTGCTTAGAGTCTTCAATGTGAGAAGTGCAATGATGAAGTCAAATGATTTTAGGAGTCAGGACCAAATTGGCAGTATGCTCCCTGGCTCTTAAAAAATAAATAAAAATGGAAGCTGTTTATATTTTATGGCTTCCTTTTATCATGTAGTAATCCTATTATAATAATTCTAGATTTCCTGAAGGTGTTTGCTACTATTTTTTAGTCAGTTATTAAAAAACCCAAAAAGTTATGGTTCCAATCTCCTGTCTTCTTTCCCTCCTCTATTCTTTCCCCACAAGCCCTCATTTGACCCATGAACTCTTTCATAGGCACTCTTGACCCACACATTAGCTGGGCTATTCCTTTTCTACTAATTCCTAATTCGGCTTAAAACAGATTTGGATTTATATTTTTGAGCACTTACAATGCAAGGCTCTGTAATATTTAAAACCTAGTCTTTCTCCAGAGAGAAAGTAACATACGCTTGTTACTTATTTAATCACTTCATCCTCTTCCCCTATGATAGGGTTAATGATGTATTTTATTATATTACTTGGTAATAAAGGCTACATTTATTTTTGTAACGGTTTAAAGAGCTACCATGTGCTGAGAAGCAAATTTGCATATTTCCATTCAGAGCACTATGCCCCATCATTTAGGTCAAATACCTGGAGAGCCGTGGTCCAAGAGGAATTACGTAACAGATTTCATGAAGTGAGCCTGAGAATAAGATGATTATGACTGTTGTAGGACAGGTGTCTTAAGGTGCCAGCAATCTCTTGACCCTTTGGCGGGAGGAGGCCCGGGCAGCAGGTGGGTGGGTGGGGAGCCCATTCATAAAACCCTGGGCTCCCGGCCGGCTCTTCTCATTGGCCCTGGGGCGGAGGGGCGTGTCCTATGGGTGGAACGCTGCCCTAGGCCCAGGGGAGTGGAAAGACCCACGCTTGGGTGGGGCGAGGGGGCGTTCCTTGGTTTTCCCTGCAGGACTTCCTTTTCCCTCTGCTGTGTTCCTCCTCTCTCCCCCGGGGTGCGGATGGTACGTCCCACCCTCGCCTTCCCGCCCCTCCTCCCCTCCCGAGCGCCGCCATCTTGGCACGTCAGGTTGCAGGAAATAGCCAAACCCTGGCTTTGGAGGCCCGAACAGGGACCCCTCCCCTCCCAGCCCTTCTCCCCTCCTCGCTCCGGTGCGGGGTTTTGAGGCGCGGGGGCCGGCCGGGTTCCTATCAGGCCCGGGGAGGAGGGGCGGGCGTGGCGGCCGCAGCCTCCGGGGAACGGGCCGTACCACCCCAGCAGGGAGCATTAGGGACGGCCGGGCGGTCGTACCGCCCGGGGGCGGGGTGCCGAGCGGGCTGGCCGGCTCCCTGGGGGCGGGGCGGGGAGGGCGGAGCGTGGGGCGGACGGAACCACCAGGGCGGGGTGGGGAGGTAACGGGACGGGCGCGACCATGGAGCGGTGAGGGAGCGGGGGTGGGGATCGGTCCGGGGGAGGCCTGGGGCCGCTGGCTTGTGCGCTGTCTCGGCCGCCCCCCCTTTCGCCGCCGCCGCCGCCGCCGCCCCGGGCATGTCGTCCAACTGCACCAGCACCACGGCGGTGGCGGTGGCGCCGCTGAGCGCCAGCAAGACCAAGACCAAGAAGAAGCATTTTGTGTGCCAGAAAGTGAAGCTATTCCGGGCCAGCGAGCCGATTCTCAGCGTCCTGATGTGGGGGGTGAACCACACGGTAACCAGCTCCCCAGCGCGCTCCCACGCCCCCTGCCGCCCCCGGCCTTCGCCCCGCGGGCCCTGCCAGTGACGCCTGCACCCCCTCTCCAAGCCACTTGCACGCCCACCCCACCCTTGCACGCCGTCCCGGCCGGGTGTGCGCTCCCCGTGCGCCACGCGAGGCCTGGTGTCTCCGTGGAATGCCGTGGCCGCCTCCCCTTCCCTCCAGCCCCTCTGGCTTCCTGCGTCTGGTGTGCTCGCTTCGGGCCGTCCCTGGAGCGCAGAGGGAAGGCCTGGGTGCGGTGGAGTCGCCTTCACCCCCTCTCCCTCTCTTTTCACCTCACCCTGTGGGTTGCGCGTGTTTTAGCCCTGGCCCCTTATAACCCGCCGCCGGCTCACTGTCCGGTTGACAGGGCAAGTGGCATTGGCCTGCCCGAGGGTACCTCTATTTCTGGTCTTTCGGTCGGTGTGGCTCCTCAAAGTTTCCCATCCTCCTGATTATGGAAATCCTTCCTGGGTTTCCTTTTTTCCTACTTGAACAAGATGTACCAACTGGAGAAGCACAGGCTTCCTTGAACCACAGGCACTTGACCTGGGTCTTCCTGGGTTAGGGAGAAGAGAAAAGGTGAGGCCGGATTTTAAGGACTGTTCATAGTAGAAACAATGTCTTCCTGCTTTCTCCGATGCTGTTCATGTCAAAGCCTTTGACTTCTCATTTACTTAGCTTTCTATTGTATGGTCATGAAGGGTGTGGTAATGGATGGTGATTAGGATGAGAGAGGGGTCCCCCCTGGATCCTTGGGGTGCTTTGAGATTGTCCAACAGTCCGTCAGGAAGTTGGAGCCCAGGCCAGTGTTTAGCCGGAGGGCTTTGTTTATGTCCCTGTTTGTTTAGGATCTTTTTTCTTCCTCTTCCAATTGCTTGCCCCCTGCACTCTGGCCATTTCATTGTGAGTCCCTAGGTCAGGAATGAGCAAAAGAAGTAAAAGGACCCGGGACAACCACCTCCACCAAGTAAAAGTTTGCAATGAGGAGGATGAGGCTAATGGCTTGGATTTCAGTTCTTTAGTCCCCCTCACTTTTCCGAACACCTGAAATGGCCAACGGACTACATGATGACGGAGGGCCCCAGGGCCGGCAAGACTGTTCTGGTTTGGTAGATAGATAAACCATAGTCTGAGCCATGATTTTAGAACTTTACATCTAATACAGAGAAGCACCTGTGTATGGTGAGGTCTTTCCTGGTTCTTGGTCTTGGGCAGGTTACTGTTCTCAGCACTGAGGTGAGGGTCCTGGCCAGCGCAGGGAGTACCGCTGATGTAATGCCCAGACCTCTGGGAACTGCTTCTGGCCAATAGTCCAGCTGAGTTTGTTCCTCCCGCTTCGTGCTACCTCAGGGGTCATTTGACATCAAAATGTGAGCCCTGTGTCACTGCCTAGAAGTCAGTCCTTGATTTTGTCCTGCTGCCTGCTTCTCACTAGAAAGCATCCTTTCTGTGCAGAGAACTGGTAGAGATCCAGGAGTCAGGATCTCTGTGGTCACACCAAAAGACCAGCTCATTTGTCCAGCACTGTGGGCTGCGCTGGCCAGTGGTGGTGCTTGAGCGGCATGTCTCTTTTCTTTGCCTCCTGTTCCTTGTCCTGTCTCTCAGCCAAGTGCCAGGGACAGTTGGGAATTAGTCTTGTTAGAGAACCTGAATGTATGCTCAACGGTGCGCCCGTGCAGGGGAGTGTGCGTGGGACTTGGTTTTCTGATAGGTAATCTGCTCAAATGGGGGCATCAGGTGCAAGCCTCGGAATGGCAGGTGGATAGGTGTGTCTGGGATTCCTGCTCAGTGGGACGCACAGTCACCCTCTTCCTTTGCTAACTCTCAGAAAGTTTGTTGGAGGGCTGGCTGGGAAGGCATCGACTGTAAGCGGGAACCATGTCTCTGGCACAATGAGCAAGCACCTCAGGGGAAATGCTATCGGCACCACAGCCCTGGACGGGCTGAGTGAGCTTCAGAGGTCAGTTAGTCCCAAGTTTTGTTGCTTCCACTCAGCCTGTAACAAGTCTAGTATTTAAAGGTCCCCATTTGGGAAATGGAGGCATCTCCCCAGAAGAAGTGTATAAAATTGTGCAGTTCTCTAGGGGGTCAGGACCATATTGTTCTTAGTGGATTGCTAGCCTTTCTTGGCGATTACCTTACTTCAGAAGCCCGCTGTTGCAACTTCACTGGTTATAAAGGAAACAAATTGAAATCACAATAACATTTCACATCCACTAGGATGGCTACAATAAAAAAAGACAGACAGTAACAAGTGTTGGCAGGGACCACACACACACACTGCGGGTGGGAATGTAAAATGGTGCAGCCACTTTGAGGAACAAGGCTGTTGGTTAAACATAGTTACCATCAATTGCTCCTATTCCTTCTGACAGGTGTTTTGCAATCTGAGATTTCAGCTATCCCCTTTTCTTCGATTCTTTAGTTTCTCGCCCATTTAGGCAGTTAGGCCATCCATGGTGGTCTGTGGCTGATGGTGTATGAGATGTGAAGAATGGATATGTCTCTGCCTGTAGTAGAATTAGTTACTCTCTCATGAGGTAGATGGTTTACTTCTAGGTGGGAAAAGAGAGGTCTTTGCGTTCCAGTGTTGTCACATGAGCTGCTCTCATGGACTAGGTCACAGTGGTCGGCAAACTGCGGCTCGCGAGCCGCGGTTTGCAGCTCCGTTGACTAATGAGTTTGCCGACCACTGGGATAGGGGCTTAATCACAAGGAACAACAACAGCCTGTAATTATTGGAATCGAGAGTCTAGGTAAGTGGTCGGCAAACTCTTTAGTCAACAGAGCGGCAAACCGCGACTCGTGAGCCGCAGTTAGCCGACCACTGGACTAGAATGAAGCCCATGGGTTTGGTGGAGGAAGACTGTGTAAGGAAACAGAGAGAAAAATCAAAAGACTTTGGGTTTGTCAGGGAGAACCGATGTTTTAATGGATGAAACATAGTTCAAAGGGTCTGGAATTACGGAAGAGGTAGCTTTTGAGAGGGGGGTGGAGACCAGAAGAGACAGACCTGGCTTGATAACATGTTGCCCATGTTAGGAACCAGGTGTTTGTGAAGCCTCACCCAGGTGATCAGAAGGAATAGGAGCAATTGATGGTAACTGTTTAACCATCAGCCTTGTTCCTCAGAGTGGCTGCACCATTTTACATTCCCACCTGCAGTGTGTGTGTGTGTGTGTGTGTGGTTCTTGCCAACACTTGTTACTGTCTGTCTTTTTTTATTGTAGCCATCCTAGTGGATGTGAAATGTTATTGTGATTTCAGTTTGTTTCCTTTTTAACTAGTGAAGTTGAACATCTCTTCATGTGCTTATTGGTCATATTTGTATTTTCATTGGAGAAATGTCTATTAAGATCCTTTGCAAAAAAAAAAAAGACCCTTTGCCCATTGAAAAAAAAACTTTTTGCATCTTTTAGTTGGGCTATTTGTCTTTTTATTATTGAGTTGTAAGAGTACTTGATATATTCTGGATGCAAGTTACTTATTAGATATATGATTTGCAAATATTTTACCCTATTCTTTAGGTTATCTTTTTCACTTTTTTTGTGTTTTCTTTTGAAGCTCAAGTTTTTAATTTTGATAAGCTCAAACTTATCTATTATTTTGGTTGTTTGTGCTTTTGGTGCCATATCTAAGAAGGCTTTGCTTAACCCAAGGTCATGAAGATTTTTTCCCTACATTTTCTCCTAAGAAAAACTCTTTAAAAAAAAACAAACTACTCTTATAGTTTTAGCTCTTATATTTAGGTTTGTAATCCATTTTGCATTATTTTTTGTGTATGGTGTGAGAAACAGATTCATTCTTTTTTTTAAGTCTTTTTTATTGATTTCAGAGAGGAAGGAAGGGGGATAGAGAGAAACATCAATGAGAGAGAATCATTGATTGGCTGCCTCCCGCACGCCCCCTACTGGGGGTGAGGGGTATTGAGCCCACAATCCGGGCATGTGCCCTTGGCCAGAACTGAACCTGGGACCCTTCAGTCTGTAGGCCGACACTCTATCCCAGCCTTGGGCAAACTACGGCCCGCGGGCCGGATCCGGCTGTTCTATCCGGTTCTCTTGCTCTCCCCTCCGCTCCTTTACTTTGAATTTATATTAGTTCACACAAACACTCCATCCATGCTTTTGTTCCGGCCCTCCGGTCCAGTTTAAGAACCCATTGTGGCCCTCGAGTCAAAAAGTTTGCCCACCCCTGCTCTATCCACTGAGCCAAACTAGCCAGGGCCAGATTCATTCTTAAGTTTGCTCATTCCTCTCCCACATTTCATCCCCATTCTGTCCATGCATTTTATTTGCTCAGTGCAGACCCAGAACCTACTTTTCCTGCCTTTTTCTCTTGATCTGTTTCTTTAAAAATCTTAGGAAATACTTCTGCTCTAGTGAGGCCTTTGGATGAATTTGTCCTTTAGCAGGCTTTCCGACCTCATAGAGACAGTGGGACTCAGCAGGAGAAGAAAAGCCACGGTATAAAAAGAAGGAATAAACTCAGGGGTGAATTTGCTGGCCCCTGTGGCTCTCTGTTCTTGCTTTTCGCTCTCTGGAGTTCCAGGTCTTGCTGGGGCTCTTGGTCTTGAGAGTGTGGTTCCCAATACGTCATGTTTTCTGATGGTGGCAGGTAACAAATGTTTGTCAGTGGTAGCCAGCCCATAGCTGAGTCACCCACGGAACCCTGGGACGTGTCAGGAATCCTGTATGCCCAGCCCACACCTCCTGGGTAACAGTTCCAATGAAGGTCACACAGGGAAGTGGAGGCTTCTGGAATCAGCAATTCATCAGATTGGAACTGGTGACTGAATTTTCATCTCCAGTAGGATCAGCATAGAGTGAACTCTGCTTTTAAGTTGTTCCTCATTCAGCTTGGTTAACCTCCTCATTATTTATGCTAATGGCTCATGGAGTTAATCGTGTGGATAATCCAAAAACCACTTCTATGATAAGAGATACAACAAACTTACCATCCTTATATGTTACTAGAGGCCTGGTGCATGAAATTCGTGCACAGGTAGGGTCCCTAGGCCTGGCCTGCGATCAGGGCCTTCCAGCTGCCTGCTGGGGCCTTCCTTCATTCTGTGCTACCCCCTGGTGGTCAGCACATGTCATAGCGAGCAATCGAACTCCCAGTCTCCCAGTCAAACTCCCGAGGGGACACTTTGCATATTAGCCTTTTATATATATAGATATTTAGTGTGACATTCGAATGAGATAGCATTCCACAGTGCACTTCTGCTGAAAGTGAAAGAGGTTGGTCCAGAAATGTATAGATAGTGAAGGAAAGGCACATCTTCCTGTAACATTGCTTTAGTCATGCTTCAAAACGTTCAGTCACTCCCCTTTGTCAACCAAATAAAGTTTATTCTTCTCCCTGGCATTTAAGATTCTTTACAGGCTGGTCTTAGCCTCAATAACTAACGCTAATCTTCTTTCCCATGGCATGGTCACACCAACTTTGCTGTATCTCTTTGTCTTTATCCTAATGTTAGCCATCCTTCAACCCCTTTTTCTAGCCATCCATCCCTCCACTCAGCATCTGTTGTGCAACCACTGTGTGCCAGTCATGGTAGGGACAAAATAATGGGTAAGATATTCTCCTCTTTTGTAGGGGCTCACAGCCTAGTGGAGAAATTAAACATGTAAGGAAATAATTACCAAAGTGAATGTGACACTTAGAATATAAAGATGCACAGAGGCATGAGTAATTCAATCAACCTAGGGAGAAGGAAGCTCTTGCAGAGCAAGTGTCATTTAGCCAGATCTTAGCTGATTCTCTCAGCTTTAGTCCTTCTACTCTTGCTGCCACAGTCTATCACCTACACTATTGTAATGGCCCCATAAATGACCTTACTGCTTATTGTTTTTGCCCTTTCCAATCCTTACTGGATTTTGATTCCAGAATTACATTTTTGTATCACCCATCTGATCATGTGAATTCCCAGACTTGAACCTGAGAGGACTTCCCGTTGGCTGCATAGTTGAGCCCAAATTTATCATATAGTGGACAAGCCTAAGTTCAAATCCAGGCTCTCCCCCTTATTGTTGGTTTAGCTTTTGAGTAGTAATTTTTCTCTCGAGTTTCATTTTCCCTTTCCCTAAAATGAGCACAGCACCTTCCCTGAAGATCATTAGGAAAGAGGCAAGGGAGGGAAAACACTACCTTAGTCAGGGTAGCGGTCCATAAGAAGGATCAGACAATACAGTATGAAGAACCCAGGTTTTGGCACCATACAGGCCTGGGAGCAAATCCTGAGTCTACACACATTATCTGTGTGACCTTGAGCAAGGCACCTTGGACCTCTTGCAAAATCAAATTAATAATACCTTATGTAACTATTAAGTATAGAAATAATAGCAGAGACAGAGTATAAATGATATTATGACACGTAATGTAATATACATTAGTACAAAGCACTGGCCACTTATAGGCATTCAGTAAATAGAAGCAGATGTTATTTATTAATTGATAATATGCTAGACCATTCGTCTATCTTTCCTGTATTATCTCTCTACTTTTTAAAAAATATATATTTTTAAAAATATATTTTTATTGATTTCAGAGAGGAAGGGAGAGGGGGAGAGAGAGAGAAATGTCAGTGATGAGAGAGAATCACTGATTGGCTGCCTCCTGCACACCCCCTACTGGGGGTCAAGTCCACCACCCAGGCATGTGCCCTGACTGGGAATCGAATCTTGACCTTGTTCATAGGGCAACGCTCAACCACTGAGCCACCTTGGCCGGGCACAACTCTGAGTCTTGGTTCCGACTGTTCTCACAGCCTGGAATTCCCTTCCTCTCATTTTTTTTTTTTTTTTTTTGAGATTTACCATTCTAGACCTTTCTTATGTATATTTCTCTCTGACTTCCTCTAGCAACCAACTCTCTCACTCTTCAGTCAGAATCAATCACTTCTTTTTTTATAAATCCTCACCTGTGAATATTTTTCCCATTGATTTTTAGAGAGAGTGGGAAGGAAGGAGGGAGGGGAAAAGACAGAGAAACATCAATCTGAGAGAGACACATCAATTAGTTGCCTCCCACACGCCCCCAAACAGGGGCTGGGGATTGAACCTGAAACTCAGGTACGTGCCCTTGACTGGGAATGAAACCCGAGACTCTTTGTTCTTGGGCTGATGCTCTAACCACTGAGAAACCTGGACCAGGGCAGAATTAATCATTTCTTTTCTTAAAAAATATATTTTTATTGATTTCAGTGAGGAAAGGAGAGGGAGGAGAGATAGAAACATCAATGATGAGAAAGAGTCATTGATCGGCTGCTTTCTGCACACCCTACACTGGGGATCAAACCTGCAACCTGGGCATGTGCCCTGACTGGGAATAGAACCGTGACCTCCTGGTTCATAGGTTGATGCTCAACCACTGAGCTACGTCAGCCGGACGAATCAATCATCCATCTCCCTGTATTTATAACTATAGCACCCTCACATTGTATTAGCTACTTGTCTGTCTTCCCAGCTAAACAGATATGTCTTTCCACTTTTTGTGTCCCCACCTTCTGGCACAGTACTGGCCTAGAGTAAGGCCCTCGATACATTGAGTAGAAAAGCAAACTGAAGAGAAGTTTGGCGGAGTCTGAGCCAGATCAGGAAAGACCTTAGATGGGAAGGAGTTCAAACGACCCTGAGGGTGATGAGCCAGGGAAGATTTTTCAGCTGGGGTGTAACACGATCTTATAGATTCTTCCAGTGTCAAGTGCTCTTGGCAATAGAAGAAGGGGCATGAGATGCCCTGTTTCTAGCCTGATGTGTGAGGCTAGGAGTCTGAGTCTCTGCCCATGCTAACCTCACCCTTCTCTGAACGGAACATCAGCTGTTCCTGATGCCCGTCCCTCTGTTCTCACTGGCTTGTATACTACTTGATTTCCACTTCCACTTCCAGGGGTTTGTCTCCTTCCCTGAGAAGAGGGTCAGCCTCCTACGTTAGTGTGCACAGTGTTTCCCCCACTGCGTGGCCCCTCTTCCCTAACATAAATGAAGCATGTAGTAGGTATTTCAGTAAGTGCTTGTTCAATTGAAATTGAATAGGACTCCGGGGATAAAAAATTTAGCACAACTAAAATAAAGAGGTACAGCTAATCCCTAGAGTGAATCATCTACATGTGGTCCCGGGGAAATGAGGGGTGAATCTACATAGTTCAGATGTGTGGATTGTTGACCAATATATTATCTCAGAAATTTCCCACTATTAGGTTGTGTAGTCAAGAACAGAGAGGGAATGAGAGCCAAAATCTAACCAGCTTAACAACCATTCAAACTGTGCTGCACTAGGAGTTACAGAGAGGCCTGGTGAATAGAGCATTCCTGAATAGCTCCTGTTAGAATATTTCATCCTGGCTCGGGGGCCATTGGCCCCTCTCAAGCAAATGCTTTAGTCTTTTTTAGTTCTCCAGTATCAAGCCCTGGCCTTGGCACCGAGCTTGGACATTAGACCAACCCAGAGTCAATTAGTAGCATAGGCTAGAACATTTTGGTGTAAGACCATACTCTTTGAGCCAGTGGTACGTTCTTTCTAGCATGATATATGAGCTAGAAAAGGCAGAATTGCATAAGAGCCATGAACTTCTTTAACTCTCAGAGCCAAGCTTCCTATGCCAGGGAAAAGGAAGCGGGACAGCCACCAGGAATTGTTTCTGTTGGCAGAAAAGCAAGGGAGTGGAATGGTTTCCTCCGTAGGCATGCACTTAACAATCAGGTTCCCTTGTGCGCACCCCTTGGAGAGGGAACTGGTGTGGCTGTGTGTGTGTGTGTGTGTGTGTGTCCCGTTAGCCAATGGCAGGCATCACAGAGCTGGATGCTGGAAATTTTAAGTATAGGTTGATGAGTTTCCACAAACGTATATCTACCCGTGTAATCATCACTCCAAACAACATAGAGAACATTTCTATCACACCTCTCAGGTTCCTTTACAATTAGCTCCCTCCCAAGCCAGCCCAGGCCACCTCTTAGTGGAGTTCTCCCACTGTAGATTCCTGTTCTAGAACTTCATACCAATGGAATCATACAGTATATACTCCTGTATCTGTGCTGGTCAGTTTCCCCCAGCCCCACTGCCACTTCCCACTGCCCTACTGTCCCTCCTCCTCCCCATACGCTCTCTGCCTTTCTTAATTTCCCCACGTATCCACTGGATATTCCACCAACTCCAGGAAGGTACCATTCACCAGCCCAGTTACTGCATTAACTTGAACTTCCTCTATCTTCAGATATTTCTAAATAAAAATGGTTTGGAACATAAAAGGGGCAGCAAATTAAATGCCATTTCCCCCCATTTATGGTTCTGGAGGAATCCTAATTAATGACTCCAGGTTATTCCCCCGTTGCCACATGGGGCCTCATTGACATAATAGGATTTGCAAGGGAAGTATCTGGGAGACCCAGGCTATGCTCTCCCTCCCCACTATCCATCAAGTCAGGACTGAGGTTTCCGCTGTAAATCCTGAATGCATTAGTGGCAACTGGGTTGAGGGTCAAATGTCAAATACTCTGCTGTGATGGGAGAGGACATCTGGGGCTAATTAGCCCACTAATTGGCAAACTGGGGATGGGGAAGTGAAGGGTGTGCCCTCAGTTCTGCACCAATGGGAAGCCAGCTCCCTCAAAGGGGTGAAAGATAACGAGAAGGTATGTTTGCAGTGGGGGCAAAGCACCCACCCCATCTCCCCCCGGTTATCATAAGGCAGGACACAGCTTTAAAAACTGGCCCTGTTTTAATCAGGAGAGTCTGAGTGAGCCAGTGGCCAGCTATCTCTATCTCGTCTGCTCACTGTAAATTCCATCCTTTACTTTGGAGATGAGTTACACACCCAGTTCTTTTCCTGCCCCAGCTGATTTCTCTCTCTCTCTCTCTCTCTCTCTCTCTCTCTCTCTCTCTCTCTCTCTCTTTTTGAGAGAAAAAGAGAGTGTGTGTTGGGGGGTGGGGGGGGGAAGAGAGACATTTTCCACTTATTTATGCATTCATTGTTTGATTCCTGTATGTGCCCTGACTGGGGATTGAACCCGAAACCTTGGCATATCGGGATAATGCTCTGAACTACGGAGCTACCTGGCCAGGGCCTAAGCTGATTTCTTGAGTGACCCACAATTTGTATGAAGGTGTTCACAGGCCTCAATACTCACGTAGGTTGGGTGACATTTACTCACTGATCCATTATTGCATTTGACAAATACTTACGTAGTAACTGCTATATGCACATCCTGGGCCAAGTACTACAGAGCCCCCAAAGATCGGTTAGATGATATTTGCTTACAAAGATCAATACTACGGTCTTGACTAGGTTATAGTATAACAGACTTATGAGGTTTATAAGCATTAACTACAAATGAGGGAGGCTGTGAGATGGCCAAAAGATGGACACCAGGAATTCTAACATGGGAAAGAAAGATTTATGGAAGAGGTGCCTTTTGAGCTGGACCATGTCAGGTGGGGAGAATTTCAGTAGATGGAGATGAGGTTGGGAAGAGAAGAGCAGAAATAAAGACAAGGAGGGAATCCATGAACATGGTAGCATATTGTCTGTCTGAGGCAGGAGGCCTCCGAGCTACGAGCTGCGAGCCTCACTTTTCCTTTGCTTTGCAGATCAATGAGTTGAGCAATGTCCCTGTTCCTGTCATGCTAATGCCAGATGACTTCAAAGCATACAGCAAGATCAAGGTGGATAATCATCTCTTCAATAAGTAAGTTGCCTATTGAGTGAACTCAAGTTTTGTGGGCAATCCTTTCCCTTAAAGCAGAGCTTCTGAAACCTTGTGTAAGGCGGGGCAAGCCAGCACCTGGCAGGGTGTAATAGTGACACCTGGGTCACAGAGCTGAAAAACTGGCTGGAAAAATGCATTCATTATGGGCCGCTCTCCCAGTTGTCTTGTCATCTCACTCCTTTATCAGCCTACCTCCAGTGTCCCGGAGGGCATGTGGCTCTGCCCAGCGTGATTCATGTAGGGCCGGTTTAAGAAGTGAGCTGCTCAGGAGCTGAGCTATCTAGTATGAGGCTAAAAGCAGTGGCCCTATCTTGATCTTAGTCTGAGGCAAGAAGCTGCCTGCCATGATTCTGGCCTGGGATGCACCCGAGCTCTTTTCTCTCCAACTGTGTGTGATCAACAGGCTGAGCATGGTGCCCGAGGGCGCTATCCAGAGTAATGCTCATTTTTGTTCCTTGTGGCTTGGATTAACACTGGGGCCTGAAGGTTGTCTCAGGCTTTGTTGAAGCAGCCATCTCACCTGGCACAGATTGGGGTCTACTCTAAGCCCTTTGGAGACCTTGCTGTTTATCCTACTACTAGAGGCCTGGGGCACGAAATTCGTGCATGGGTAGGGTCCCTAGGCCTGGCCTGCTATCAGGGCTGATGGGGCCTTCCTTCAGGCTGGGGCCCTCCATTCTGCACCGCCCCTGGTGTTCAGCGCATGTCATAGCAAGCAATTGAATTCCTGGTCTCTGGGTCGAACTCCTGAGGGGAAATTTGCATATTAGGCTTTTATATGTATAGATGGGTCACCCCAGAAACTGTTTGCTGCTCACACTCTCTTCCTTTCTGCATGTGAATCCTGGTTCCACTCTCATTGTTCCACATTCCTCACCACCTCCCCAGCTGGGCTCTGTCACCCCACCAGTCTCAGCTGGGAGGAGAAGCTTGATTTGAAAATGTCCCTTAGTGACCTCTTTCTGCCATAGTAATAACATCATATTCTAGAAGCTGGGGGCGTACAGGAGGCAGCCGATGGATGTTGATGTTTTTCTCTCATCGATGTTTCTGTCTCCCTCTCCCTTTCTCTCTGAAATTAATAAAAATATATTTTAAAAAAATAAATGTAAAAAAAGAAGCTTTCCAGGCTCACCTCCTGAATTTCTGGAGGCTAGAACCTTACATTTTAAGCACTGCAGATTGTTCAGATCCCGGTGATCCACGGACCACACTTTGAGAGTTCTGATGTGAGAATTAAGATAAGGAGGATGTTCACAAAGACCTGTCTCTGCTTTTCCCCAGGGAGAACCTCCCCAGCCGCTTCAAGTTTAAGGAGTACTGCCCCATGGTGTTTCGAAATCTTCGGGAAAGATTTGGAATTGACGATCAGGATTACCAGGTACGGGTGTCTTTGCAAAATCGGAAGGATTAGCAAGTGGAGTGGGGCCAGGAAGCCACAGGACCCGTAGAGAAAAAAGTGTCTACTGTTCCTGGGCTGTCTCTCTGTCATGCTGCTCTCTAGCCCAGGCAGCCTTTTTTCTATGTTGGTGGCTCTTGGAGGGGTGAGGGCCTTAGAAGTGCTTCCTACGGTGCCTCCCAGGCTCCTTGGCGGGGAGAGGGGTTGCAGAAGCTGCTTCATGTTAGTCTGGCATTCCCAGTGTAGACTGAAGAAGCCTTCTCCTCCATAATTGGACTTAAAAGAGAGAGAATTGTTGCCAGCAGGAGATGAGGCCTCTTAAAACACGTAAGACAGATTAGAAAAGGAAGACTTTAAGGGGAGTGTAATCTCTTGCCAGGTTGGAGTGCCACCTCCTAAACTTGTCCCCTGTCCTGATGTTGGGAGGGGGCAAGGCATGGCAGGAAACTGGCCCCTTCAGGGGGTGGTAATGTCACGGAGGACTTTGCCCCATTGGGAGGAATGAATCCCAATATCAGGGACATTTTAGCGTAACGTACAGTCTGTGGTTTCTGTCACTTCCCCACCTGGCACCTTCCCTGGACCTTCCTCCCTCGGTAGACAGCCTTTGGTGGAGAATCTCCCCTTCACTTTTGTAGCAGTAAGACATTTGGCGGACTTTCCATTGTCGGGGGAAAGGAGTGCACAGCCTGGGGAAATCTAAAACGGATGCCCCCGTCTTTTAAAACACTGTAACTCCTCCACCCCACTCCCTGTCAGCCTTCCCCAGGACAAGCAGATGGGTGAGTCTCCCTCCCCTCTCTCCTCCACGCTGCAAGGCCTCCTGCAAAGAAGTGTGTCCTGAAGAGGAGGGTGAGAGGGTGTGAGAGGAGGAGGTGCCAGGGGCTTGGCGAGCAGGAAGGTCTGAGAGGTACTGGGAGGTCCCTCCAGCCCCCTCCGCTAGGAACAAATCTTAAATGAAATCATTGCAGCCCGAGACCTTCTGAAAACGTCTTGCCATAGTTGCAACCCAGGTAACCTGCTCGGACCTCTTCCTTCCACTGTGGCTTCTTCCCCTCCCCTTGGCCATCTAACCATGTCCTCTCAGTGTCTGCATTTTTTCTCCAATAGCCTTGTGGGCAAATGATTGTGCTCACAACTGAAATAGGGGCAGGGAGGATAGTGTTCAGCGAGGGACTCTGTACTACCAATGATTTAGAGTCAGAAAATGCTGCCTGAAAAGAGGCAAGGGTACAGCTAGCTTTCCCACTGGGCCTGAGGCCTCTCCATCTTCCCGGTAGAAGGACCAGGCTGGGAGAGCGAGGCCCTCAGTCACGTAGCCTGCTCAACACTTCTGTTTTGGGGGTGCTCCTTTAGTTTAGAGAGCCCCTCGCCACTTCAGACTTTAGAGGTGCTCCCTTCTCATGAGGAGGCTTTAGGTGAAGGTAAAGAGTCGGGTCCCAGGTAAGAGACGAGCAAAGGGCTGAGAGAGGAGGCGTTCCTGTGAGCAGATCACTATGTGTTTTTGGCATTTCCCTCCCTGCCTTGCTCCCAAAGGTCTTCCCCGGTGTCTGCTTGGTGAACACATCCCCTTGGGTTGCCTCACCTTCCCCTGCTCTTCTTGAGGCTCCCACAGCTCTCTGATCCTAATGGGATGGGGACTCAGGAGGAGCAGGTGCAGACCAGAAAAGCCCCCGCCCTGCGCAGATAAACAGGAGTTGAGGTGAAGGCAGAGGTGGTGGGCAGAGAGGCAGGACCAACTTCCTGCTTTGGGAAGGGTTTCCTAGCTCAGGGTACACACAGGGAAGAGACCACTGTGTCCATGGTTCATTTATGCTAGACCTCGTGAATGTTTCCTGAGCTTTGTTTTTGTCATCCTAAGAGACGGGGAAAATCACTTCGCTCTGCCTCCTGGTGTTCCAGGTGAGGAAACGGGGGAGTAGGGAAGTTAAGTGGGTCACATCACAAGAGAGTGGCAGGATGAGAACCCAGGTCCCTAACGTCGGAGGTAGCTGTCTGGGATCAGAAAGAAAGGAAGGATTTCACAGTAAACCCTCTTCCCATCCCAGTCAAAGACTGGGACCAGCTCTTGTCACTCTTAGGAAGACTTTGGGGAGAGATATGACCTTCCCAGGAGTAAAAGGGCGAGTGAGGTCCCATCTATCTCAGTGTCCTTGGCTTTAGAGCAACGGCCCATAACAGAAGACTCAGAGTCAGAGTCCTGTTCCCCTCCCAAGACCAGCTCGCTTTGCCTTGGTCCCTCAGAACTCAGTGACACGCAGCGCCCCCATCAACAGTGACAGCCAGGGCCGGTGTGGCACGCGTTTCCTCACCACCTATGACCGGCGCTTTGTCATCAAGACGGTTTCCAGTGAGGATGTGGCAGAGATGCACAACATCTTAAAGAAGTACCACCAGGTATGGTGAGTCCCAAGCCTGGACAGTAGAGGGTGGGTTGGAAGAGGGAAAGAGCCTTGGGGGGAGCTTCTTGGAGAGAGATGGGGCCTCTGGTAATAGCAGATGCTTCCTGACCACCGAGCACTTGGCCCTCCTGGTTCCGTGTGTCTGTGAGGAGAAATTTAAAGGGAAGGACGAAGGCATGTTCCTGACTCTGTCCCAGTTGAAGAGCTGCTTCTTTTTTTTTGGTTTGTTTTCTTTATTGATTAAGGTATTACATGTGTCCTCATCCCCCCTTTGCCCCCCTATCCCACCCCCTGCTCATGCCCTCGCCCCCATGGTGTCTGTGTCCATTGGTCATGCTTATATGCATGCACACAAGTCCTGTGGTGGATCTCTTCTGCTTCTTGCCAGAGTTGGGAAGTTTCACACTCGCTTCTTCTGAAAGAGGTCCCGTCGGCCCAGCAGGGCTGCTTTTCTTCCCATTCCTACTCCCCACTCGTCTGGAGCCTGTCCATGAGAAGAGCGGGCAGTGCGGCGGCGGCATCTGAGTGCCTGCCCCAAGCCTGCTTGCGTCTCCAGGGAAAGCTGGCTGCTCTCTGGGGCACCCGAGAAGTGGTGACAGGGACGTCTAGTCTTGGGAGAATTACAGTCGAAAACCCTGGGGCATGGCCGGGGTGAGAGCTTGTGGTATAGAGCATTCTGTTTTCCCAGACAGCCAGATCACAGCCTGCCTCTGCAGCCCCTCTCTGCCCTGTGGCTTCCCCACTTCAGGCCGCAGAGGAGATGCCAACCTAGACCAGTGATTTTCCTACAGAGGAACCCCAGCAATACGAAACCAAAGGGCTCTGCACTGCCTGCCCCGCCTCTTATGCCAGTTGAGGGTGGGGGTGGCTGCTGCCTGCTGTAAGTCTAAGGAACCCTGTGACTTCACATAACCCAGTTTAGAATCCCAGGCAGGGAGCGTTTTAGCCTGGGAGAGCCCGTCCATCCTGGCACCTTCCTGCGCTCCTTAGCCTCCTGCCTTCCTTTCTAGTTCATTGTGGAGTGCCACGGCAACACCCTTTTGCCACAGTTCCTGGGCATGTACCGCCTGACTGTGGATGGTGTGGAGACCTACATGGTGGTCACCAGGAACGTGTTCAGCCATCGGCTCACTGTACACCGCAAGTATGACCTCAAGGTAAAGGGCTCTGCGTATCCCAGCTCTGTGGCTGCTCTCCCCCCGGGGCTCGGGGAGGGCCATGATTCCAACTGCCACATCATGGGAAAGCCAGAGCATATGCGGCATGGACAGGTGGCTCTGGAGCTGATTGTCTAATTCTTGTGGGCCACAGGCTGTGTGAAGTCCAGGTGGCAGTGACAGGAGCTTACTTAAGCCCCCACTGTACTACATTTATGTAACAGCTAGAGGCCCGGTGCACAGATTCATGCACTGGTGGGGTCCCTCTGTCTGGCTGGCGGGGATTCTGCCGAAACCGGCTCTCCGACATCCCTCGTGGAATCTTGGATTGTGAGAGGGCGGTTCTCGGGTGACGCACCCTGGAATCGGGCTCCCTCCTCTCTGGTTCCGGGTGCATCACCCAAGCACTGCAGCTGCCAAGTGACCACAGCTCAGCAGCGCCTGTGTTGAGCATCTGCCCCCTGGTGGTCAGTTCGTGTCGTAGCTACTGGCCAGTCAGCGAGTCGGCTGGTTGCTTGGGCTTTTATATAGAGAAATGGATGCTCTGTGACTCCTAGCAGTGGGATGGGACAGGCTGCTCTAGATGCACACACATGGCATCTGTCCAGGCCCTGTGGACTGATAGCACAAGTGCATTTCTAGGCTGAAGACAGCACACTGCCTGCGAACCACAGCACTTGCTGTTCTTACACCTCCCTTCCTGACTTCACCAGTTGCCTTGCACCACTGTCTCCCTGCTGCAGCGGCACTGGTTTCTGGTCCAGCCCTGCAGAGTTTGTGCTCCCCTCCTCCCCGAGGTCCCACACAGGCTGCCTGAATTATTTCCCTCCCTGCCCTTTCTCTACCTCCACCTTCCCCCACCTAATTACTTCCTACACACCCTTCTGAGCTCAGCTCAGGTATCACTTGTTTCTGGAAGCAGGCCTTGGCCACCGTTCCTCTCCAATCCAGGCCCCTCCCCGTGCTTCGGGCTCTCAGAGTATCCTGTGTCTGCTCCCGTACCACTCAGCACCACTGTGGTTAGTGGATTAATTCATTGTGTAGCTACTGCTTAATGCGGTCTCCCCTGATGGAAGGGAGGTGCCTCCAGGGCAGGCACTGAGACTCCTGGCGCAGTCCTGTTTCCTGAGCAGGACGTGGACGTAGTCAGAGCTCTGTGAGCCGTCTGTGACAGAGGAAATGAGCAAGTTGCTGCCGCCTGGCCCCTCTAGGATTCTAACCACCTGCTTCCCTTCACTGCCACCTCTCCCCGAAGACGGGGCATGTTTTCCCGCTCAGCGGAGTTTGCCTCAGCTGGGCTTCTGATGGCTCTTATCCTTTCAGGGTTCTACTGTTGCCAGAGAAGCGAGTGACAAGGAGAAGGTATGCTGGGGCCAGTGCTGACCAAGTGGGGAATGGGTTGGCTTGGAATGCGAAACACCTGTTGGCCATCCTGTCCCTTCCTCCATCACAGCCCCTAGTCCACTTCCCAGACGTGCCGTCTGCCAGAGCTCGGTGTCACTAAGCACCTGCCTGGCCTCAGCCTCACCTCCGCTCAGCCTCGCCTTTGTCTCCAGCCTTTGAGCTCGGCCCTTGTGGGGCTCATCATCCTGGAGGGCTGGCGGTTCCATGCCATGGCCCATCCTGAGTCAGTGGGTGGCTGCCTGACCCCCGAGGTAGCCAGGCTCAACGAGAAGGCACGCTTTGGTCAGTCCTCCCTGTTGGACATGTGCCACACATTCGCCATCCCTGTCAGCCCGAAGCCTGGGACTGCAGCCTCCTGTGCTGAGCTGTTGACCATCTGCTGTATAGACCCTTCCCCTTTCTGTGCCGTTGCCCCCAGCAGGGACCCTTGGGGTGAAGGAATCAGGCTGCTCGGCTAACACTGCTGCTGTTCTCCCAGGCCAAGGACTTGCCAACATTTAAAGACAATGACTTCCTCAACGAAGGGCAGAAGCTGCACGTGGGAGAGGAAAGTAAAAAGAACTTCCTGGAAAAACTGAAACGGGACGTAGAGGTACTGATTAACTCGTTTTCACCCTGATTGAGCAGGGTCTCCTCTTGACCCCAGAGCAGGAGCCTCTTTAAGAAAAATTGAATTCACTACTTTCCAAGAGTATAGACAAGGAGTGGTGATTTGAGCAGAGGGGGTAGTTACTTGCACCTAAAGTTAGTGCAAATGAACCTTCCATTTGGGGACACAATTTGTGCCAGTAGCACCAGGGTAACTTAGTTTGGAATGCTTTCCCTCATCTGCTCCAACACCTTTTTCAAACTCCTTCCGAATTCCTTCCTGGTGGTTCCCATAGTGGAGGGGGCAACCGGCCATCAGAGCAACAGGAAACCAGCTCGCGAGATCCACCAACCATGCCTGTTCCTGGCTCTGATTCTCCACTTACCTAGGAACCTGATTAGAATGGGACTTCTTGTGGAGAAGCTCCGAGGACATGTGTTAAATAGTGACTGCGATATCTGGACCACATGATAACTCGGTCTCCTTCTGGTTAAGTAAATTGGGAGCCTGTTCATTAAAACCAAACCCTATAAACTTTAAAAAATTGTTTTTTTTTCCGTTTTTATTATGGTAAAATATGCATAACATAAAATTTATCATCTTAACCATTTTTAAGTGCACATTTCAGTGCTATTAAGTGCATTCACATTGTTGTTCAACCATCACCATCCATCTCCAGAACTTTTTTTTTCTTCCCAAACAAAAACTCTATACCCATTAAACATTATTTCCCATTTCCCTTTCTCCCTAGTCCCAGTCACCATTCTTTCTGTCTCTATGAAATGGACTCCTCTGGAAGCTCATATAAATGTAGTACTTGCTCTTTTTGAGTGGCTTAGTTCACTTGCCATAATGCCATGAAGGTTCATCTGTGTTGTAGCATGTGTCAGAATGGCCTTTCTTCTTAAGGCTGAGTCACTCCATTGTGTGTGTCCTGACAGCACAAGTGCGTTTTGTTTACCCATTTATCCACCATTGGACATTCGGTATATTAGTTAAGATTCTCCAGAGAAACAGAAGAGTGTAAATAGATAGATAAATTGATTGGCAGATGGAAAGATGTTTATTATAAGGAATTGGCTCATATGACTACAGAGCCTGACAAATCCCAACACCCACAGTTGGCCAGGTAGGGCCCCAGGAGAGCTGATGTTGTTTTAGTCTAGAGGCTGGCAGGCTCAAGGCCCAGAAGGAGTGGATGTTTCAGTCCACATCTGGAGAGGGAAAACAGATGTCCCAGCTGAGAGGCAGGCAGAGGAAGTTCCCTTTGACTCACTGGAGGATCCGCCGTTTTGTTCTGTTCAGGCCTCAGACCCACCCACCTTAGGGAAGGCAATCTCCTTTACTCACTTTACCGACTCAAATGTCAATTCATCCATAAGCATCCTCGCAGACACACTCAGAATAACATTGGATCAAATGTCTGGGCACCTAGTGGCCCAGTCAGGTTGACACATAGTATTAACCATCACACTTGAGTTGCTTCATTGTGACTAATGCTGCTGTGAACATGAGTTTTACAGACTTCTTTTTTAAAAAATATTTTCATTGATTTCAGAGAGGAAGAGAGAGAGAGAAACATCAATGATGAGAGGGAATCATTGATTGGCTGTCTCCTGCAGGTTGGACCGAGCCCGCAACCCAGGCATGTGCCCTTGACTGGAATCAAACCTGGGACCCTTTGGTCCGCAGGCTGACACTCTATCCACCGAGCCAAACCGGCGAGGGCTGCAGACTTCTTTTGCTGGGAAGCTTTTCCTCAATCATTCCCTACTATGTTTGTGCCTTTATTCTGGTGTTCAGTTGTTCAGTCTTTCTCCTCCCTTTTCTGCTTTTCTCCTTACTCTGCTTCTAAGAGTTTTTAAAGGCAGTTTACAGAATTTGTTTACACTTACATGTTGCTTTCTAAATGTTCTCAGGCGGATAGGAGGGGTATGGTTCAGGGACTCTCTCTCTTCCGGGATCCGGCCCCTTCTCCCTAGGCCTTGAGAAGGCTTTGTCCAGGTGCTTGGGATGGTGCCCCCCCTTTCTGCAAGGAGGAGATGCTGCTGATCTCTGTCGCCAGGGCTTCTTATGCTTTTAGTTGTGTTCTGGGCCTGTGTGCTGAGCCTCTCTGGCCCTTTGTCCTTCTCCTCCTAGTTCCACAGTCACAGTGGTCAGTTAGACAGGTTCAAGGTGCTGCAGGCTCAGTTTGTGACCTGGCATGTGGCTGATGGTGGCTGCTGGCTAGTTCATGGAGGATTTGGACCAGCGACTCTGGTCTCACTATTAGCCAGACTGGAATGCTGGCTGGCCATTTCCATCCTGTATCATTCCCACACTCTTTGTTCTTCTCCAAGACCTGGAGTCCTACATCAGGAGACCTGAGACACCGTTCTACTCACAACACTCATATAGATGGGAGACTGGGAACCGGCAAGGGGAGCCACAGTGGAAGGGGTGGGCTCCAGCACCCTCCCCCTGCACCACACAGCTTTTTTACCTTGAGGGAAGAGTTCAGAATGTTGGTTGGCTCTGTTATTCTTATATCGTTTTTCCTTTAATTTTTCTCCCCATTTTTACCCTGAGTAGAAAGAAGCTGAATTGCATATTTTTTCAAACTTTGCCTATTACCCCGTTAGAAGTACATTTTACCTGCAACCCAAAACACACACACACACACACACACACACACACACACACAATGAAATACTATCTACCTTTACTTCATGTTATGTACTCTATTTTTCATTATATTTTTAATTTTTTTTATTCATTTTATAGAGAGAGGAATGGAGGTAGAGAGGGAGGGAGAGCGAGCAAGCAACATGGATTTGTTGTTCGACTTATTTATGTATTCATTAGTGGTTTCTTGTATTGTGCTCTGCCTGAGGCGCGAACCCACAACCTTTATGTATCAGGATGATCCTCTAACCCAGTGGTCGGCAAACCGCGGCTCGCAAGCCACATGCGGCTCTTTGGCTCCTGGAGTGTGGCTCTTCCACAAAATGCCACGGCCTGGGCGAGTCTATTTTGAAGAAGTGGCGTTAGAAGAAGTTTAAGTGTAAAAAATTTGGCTCTCAAAAGAAATTTCAGTCATTGTACTGTTGATATTTGGCTCTGTTGACTAATGAGTTTGCCGACCACTGCAACCAACTAAGATACCCGGCCAGAGCTTTTTTTTCCCCTATTTTGTAGTATTTAATAATAATTTTAAAAGTCCTAGTCTCAGCCCACTAAATTGGATGGAGGACTCATAATGGATTGAGACTCATGATTTGAAAGGCAGTGCTGTGGGATCCACCTGGCCTCTTCCACAGTGTGGCATTCGTCACGTCTTCCCTCACGCTGGCCACGGCCTCTGGTCCCAGACCCACGGCTGTCCCCTCCTCCTGCAGTGCTTGTTCCGCCTTCCTTTCTACGGCTTCTGCCTGCCTGGCTCTTCCTCGTCCGCCAGGCTGTCTCAGACCTTTCCCCGGGAGGCCCCCTCTCCACTGCTGCGGACTCTGCAGCTCCTGCCCTTGTGGAATGACTGTCTTCCCCATTGAGCACAGAGACCCCGATGTCTCATTCTCTAGTGTTTCCGAATTGGAGAGTTGAGTTGAAAGGAACACGTTTTCTCCCCTTTCCAGATGCCACTGAGATGTTCTGTATAACTTGTCTTCCTTCCCCTAGTTTCTGGCTCAGCTGAAGATCATGGACTACAGTCTGCTGGTGGGCATCCACGATGTGGACCGGGCAGAGCAGGAGGAGATGGAGGTGGAGGAGCGGGCAGAGGACGAGGAGTGTGAGAATGACGGGATGGGCAACCTGCTCTGCTCCTATGGCACACCTCCGGACAGCCCCGGCAACCTCCTCAGCTTTCCTCGGTTCTTTGGTCCTGGGGAATTCGATCCCTCTGTTGATGTTTATGCCATGAAAAGCCATGAAAGTAAGTAGGAGCCTTGCCTGCCCTGCCCACTTCTGGCTCGCATCCTTCCCACCGGGGCCCGTTGTTAGATGTCTCTGTGGGTCTCTGGGTTTCCACCACATTAAATAATTGCTGACTTGGGCCTCTTTCTGCCTCCAGGCTCCCACGCTGAGTCATCACCAGTAACTTTGTCATCTGGGCCCTGGGGTTCTGCTCCGTTAGGCCTTTCTTATCGTCTCTGCCGTCCTGGATATTTGAGGCATAGTTCTCTGACTCATGGGATGAATAAAACTTTATAAATACCCTCAGGTCAACCCCACAGGGCGCTGTGAAGATCAAATACGATAAGAGTTATGAGGTCCTGGCCGGTGTGGCTCAATTGGTTGGAGGGTGGTCTCATACACTAGAAGGTGGAGGGTTCGATTCCCAGTCAGGCGGCTGATCGATGTTTCTCTCTCACATTGATGTTTGTCTCTCTTCTGAGCTCTCTATGGAATCAATAATAATAATTTTAAAAAACTATGAAAGCTTCTGAGGATTCCATTAACCATTCTTTTCCTCAGATCCACAATGATAGGGATCGATCTGGATCTCACATCTGAAGGGTTATGGACCCAGCTACTTGCTGCTCTTCTCTCTGCCACCTCTTCCTCCTTGCTTGTTTCCCCTCCAGGTTCCCCCAAGAAGGAGGTCTACTTCATGGCCATCATTGATATCCTCACACCATACGATGCTAAGAAGAAAGCTGCACATGCAGCCAAGACAGTGAAACATGGGGTGAGTTCTCCCTGTCTCCAGCCAGGCCCAGTGGGTGGGCCCTCTGACTCTCGGGCCTCCTGCTTTAAGGAGACACTCCCCTGCGCCTCTCCCAGGGCAGGGGACAGGAAGAGCAGCCTGCCAGGTTGCCTGGTGTTCACTCTGCCATCTATAGTCCACCCCTGGATAAAATGCCAACTTGTTTTTCCCTTGGTTCTCTGGCCCTCGGGACTCTGTGCCCACTGGTGCCTCTTCCCAGGGCTGCTGGGCATGTGGTGCATCTTGTTGGCTGCCAGTAATTGCTTTGTTTACATGTCCACACTACGCCCCAGAGGCCCACTTCCCCATAGACTTCAGGCTACTCTTCTCCAAACAACAGCTCCCACAGAAATCAGGAGTCTTTCTGCTACCTCCCCACTACTTGCCTCTACTTTAGTGGGTGCATCCCTGGGGTTGGAAATCAGAGGAGGGGGCCGGGGCAATTCTGAGACATAGCTGCCCCCTCTCCAGGTGGCCTGCCCAGTCCACAGGGTTGTATTCAGCTCTAATGCTGATCCAGAGGCTCCTGAACACCCAGGCCTGTCCCAGGAGCAGCTGCTGCTGAGGGCCAAGGAGCTGGACCTGAATCAATCTCTATTTATTACAGGCGGGGGCCGAGATCTCGACTGTGAACCCTGAGCAGTACTCCAAGCGCTTCAACGAGTTCATGTCCAACATCCTGACGTAGTGACCCTCTGCCTTCAGCCACAGCCAGAGAATGAGATATGGGGTTGGGGATCGGAAGGGGGAGAGGGTGTATCTGGGCTAGATGGAGGGGTGGGAGCAGAGTGGGGGGCCGGGGAGGGCTGGAGCAGTGAGACTGCAGCCTGTGACACTGAAAGGTTCTCGGGAGGGGCGATGTGCTGTGTGTGCTCATGCTCACAGGATGTAGCCTCACCTCCTTCTTACCTTTGATTCCCCCACCCCATTTGACCCAGGTTAAAAAGGGGTTTCCTTTTGGTTACCTTGTAGCCTTTTAAAATACCGTGGGGCAAGAGGTGACTGTGGGTTTATTTGGGTTTTTCTGAAATTTCATTGCCCTAGGTTTGCTCTTTATAATGATGTATGTCATCACCCTATCCACTCTCCCATCCCTGCCCTAGTCCCTTCAATTACAGAGGCACCCTAGAGACCCCGCCAAGGGTCCTCTCAGAGCCGAGTGCTCTGACACCAGAGGAGAGGTCAGACGCCTCATCCTCTTGGGTTAACTTTTAATTTTATGAAGTATTGTGCACAACCTCCTTCACCGTTCCTCCTCGGATTCAAGTGATCCTCCACCTAAACGTTGTCCTCCTGAAGGAGCACTCCCGATCAACCCGGTCATTTTGGATCAGAAAGCTCTCGGAGGGGAGTTCGTCCTCCTGGGCTGGCGAGGGTGGGGGCTGCTGCTGGGCTCTCCGACTGCTGGGTCGCAGAGGACTGCTGGGTCGCAGAGAACCCGGGATCATCGCTCAGCCGCTGGGCTCTCTGGGCCCCTGGAGTTCAGATGTCTTCTCGATAAAGCCTGCCTCCCACTTGGTCAAAAGGAACAAGCAAGGACCCTTGCGCTTAAATGGGTTTCTTCCCCTTGGAGAAACCCCGGAAGCTGATGAGTATCAAATGAGGGCTTGTGCCCCCCATCCACTTCCTTCCTTTGGACCTTTGCCCAGCCACCCTCACTGGCGGCGAGCTTTCCGCTGGGGGCAGCTCTCCAGGTGCCGGGTGCTCCTTGCTGAGATTCCTCCTTGGCTCCCAGGGCTGCCGGTAGGCAATCTGACTCCCTGCGCCTGGGTGTGCCACCGGATGTTACGGCCAGCAGGGAGTGATGCCTCCCACCTTGGATGTGGCGCCCAAGCCCGAGGTCGTTTCTGGATCACTTGAGGATGTGACCACGTAATCCAGTGCGGAGGCTTGAGGTGGGATTGGATTTGGATCCACCCTCGGGGCTGTTTTTCCTCGACGCCCCGTCTAGATTTTTAACAGATCTGCCACCTACAGGCTTCCTCAGGAGTGGCACCCTGCGGCTTCCTTCAGGATCTCTACCCACCTCTGAGCCTTGCTATCCAGGCCTCAGAATTGAGCTGTGTCATTCTGTGGTGACATCAGAGCTGTCTGGTCTGGCTAGCAGAGAAAACAGCCCTGTGCTGGGGGAGGTACATTCCCATATCTTCTCAACCCCTCACCAGGAACTGGGGATTTAGGATGAGATATGGTAAAACACAGATTCGAAGGAAGTTTGTGGAAGCATTTTGAATGAATGGATTGGTTTCCTATGGTTCCTTCCAAACTTGGCCAAGCTCAGCCTCTGGAGCAGGAACCATCACTGTCTCTGTGCCCTACCTGCAGCATTTAGGTCAAGAAGGAATGGAGACAGCATTCTTGGACTCCTCTGGGGCTGCAGGGACCCTTCTGGAAGAAGCAGATGAGTCAAACAACTGCCCTGGCCCCAGGAAGGGGCCATAGGGAACTCTAAACATCAGCAGTAAGACCACGAAGGGACTTGAGCAAGGACTTGAAACCAAATGGCACATGGAGAAAACAAAACTGACTTAGGAAGGGATTAGGAATAATGTTGGGACTTGATCTCCCCACCTTCTAATTAAGAATAGAAATTTGGATCTGCTCACAGGCCCAGCATCTCCAAAGGTTGGCAGGCTGTCTCCCAGCAGCCTCCGTAGCCTCGGGCTCCCACCGGCTCCCTGCATTTGGTCTGATCATGTTGCCATGATGTGTATGAATCATGTAATAATCCTATCAGTGAAAAGATGAGCTACCAAGTATCTGACTTAACATTGAGTTTTTGTGATTTTGTGCGGTTTATTTTTTGTATATTGTTTACATTTTGAGAGGTAGCATCCTATTGCAAATGCTCTTTTGCGTTTCTGACAGTGTTGTTGATTGGGTCGGAACATTTAAGCTGTGGTTTGGTGAATTGTAGATTTTTTTTTTAAAGGTCATTCTGTGCTATTTTCAAAACCTTGGGTTTGGCCCTCTAATTCTTTTGGCATTCAAATGTTTAAAAGCTATTTATCTTGGTTTATGCAAGTTTTCTTTCTCTTCTTTTTATAATGATGAAGATATTATATTTGGTTTGCAGTCTGAACGTAGAGAAAGTGAACTGATCCCCAAGCTTTTGTCTGTCCCCACTTTTCTTCCCCAAATCCCACCATTCCCCTTCTGAGGGGATGTAACTACCCTCAGCCTCACTCTCTGGAGCTATGAAACTCAGCTACCTTATGGCATCCTAGAGTAGTTTGGGGTCTCCCAAGAGCAAAGGTATAAGAACAGGACATGGCTGACTGGGTGAGGTCTGGAGGGCAGGATTCATATCCCAGTCTCTCCCATCCTGCACCTGTTCTGAAAGTCTACAGATAAGAGACTAGTCTCCAGGTTTCCCAGCCAAAACGAGGAGTTGTCTGAAAACTCCACTGAGACTACTAGATGAAGGCCTCTGGCCCTTGTTCCTGTTCACGAACCACTGAGTCTTATCCTCCCAGTGGGAGCTCCTTCCCATGCCCCACAGTGGGAGTAACGGGAGGGTTGGGAAGCCCGCAGTTCCAGGAGCACGGCTGAAGCAGTGCTCCATCGTCCCTTATCTTGCTCAGGAGCTACTGGTCTGTGGCAAGTGCCACAGGTCGCCCTGTGGCTATTCTCAGAAGCACTCCCTAAGTTCCCATCACAGGCAGCTCTTCTTACTTCCCCTGTTCCTCTTGCCTGTGCGTGAGGCCTCAAGCAGGCCCCTGGTAGTACTCAGGACTGGGGACTGCAGACCCCTGCCCTAGTGCTTTCCCTTCTCCAGTCTGCCAGGATCTGCCCTGGGGAGGTGAACCAAAGACCCAGGACTTTCCTCAGTAGCCAGTCCCACCCCCAGTTGTCTTTTTACCAGTTCAAGTTGGGAGAAAGACTTCAGCACTCCCAGCATTTGAGCTACTAAAATGTTAGGGGCTGGGAGTGTTGAAACAACCCTTAGAGCTCCGGCCTCCCTCAGCACAGGTCCCTCCAAGTCAAGGGACCCCACCTCTTTCTGTCAGAAATGTGTGGAGGGGGAGTCCACTCTAAGCACAGGAATCAAAGGGAAAACATTCAAGTATCTGCCCCTCAGTGTACCAGCCATCTGCACAGTCTGGAGGGGGCAGGGCCGTGGCCCTCCCCTCCTCTGAGATGCGCCACTCATGAGGGTGCCTCCAAAGGGAAGAGACTTGGCTTTCCCAGCGGGTTGTGCTGAGACCCTCGGAGGCTGGAGAGGAATCTTCCAGAGGAGCCCCTTCCTCTTGCTCAGGAGGAAGTAGGAACCAACCACCTTTGGGGGAAGGCCTGGTGCTGCTCAGCACACCCAAGCATCAGGTCCGGTCATTGTAATAAAAAATGTGAATTAAGTATAGATTCAATTTCAGGGGGGAGCAGGATAAACTATCACCCCACCATATGTGTGTGACCTCCATTTCCCACTGCAATTTCCATTTTTTAAATAGGAATTTTCAGCCCCTGTGCTTGTCTAATGTCTGCTCGGAACAGTTCGAGACCCTGTTACTGTTTTAAAATGCATGCGTGTTACGATGAATCTTCAACCCGAGGAAAATAAAACTTAAAAAGCTTTGTGTACACATCTGTTATGTGTGAGTCCTTTGGAAATGAGCCTTTCATTTCTTCTTTTCAAAATTAAAAGGTTGTAGTCCCAGTGTCAGAGGCTGCTTGGGCTAAATTAATGTATGGCTTGAGTTTGGAGAAAGACTCGATTCTGGTCACCCACTTTCAGATGTGGTTAAGAGCAAGGCACTGGGTCTGGTCTGTGGACAGACCCCACCCTCCCTTCTGCAGCTGTGTAGAACCACACACATCTGACACACCAGCTATAGGGCTGGCTTGAACAAGTACCTCTATGTTGTACCTACTAGTAGACTCTTTCATTTGGGGAACTAGGAAAAGACAGGTGCTCAGGCCCCTTTAAAAGACCAATTAAATAAGAATCTTGAGGGATGGGCCCTGGCTGGTTTGGCTCAGTGGATGGAGCGTCGGCCTGTGGACTGAAGGGTCCCAGGTTCGATTCCAGTCAAGGGCATGTACCTTGGTTGCGGGCACATCCCCAGTAGGGGGTGTGCAGGAGGCAGCTGATCGATGTTTCTAACTCTCTATCCCTCTCCCTTCCTCTCTGTAAAAAATTAATAAAAAATATTAAAAAAAAAAAAAAAAAAGAATCTTGAGGGATGGGATCAAAGTATCTGTTTTAAAAGCTCCCAGGTGACTAATGTGCAGCCAAGGTTAAGAAACACGGATCTACAGGATAGTACTTGTGGGTACTCGGCCAAATTTCTACCTGAAACAATGAAAGGAGATTTAAGGGGTTTCTCATTGAGTGAAAAGGATTCTAGTCTTTGAAGTCAAATGAAATGTGGGTTGTACACCTTTGCACCACCACTTACTACAGTGGCCTTGCACAAGTTATTTAACTACCTTAAGTCATTATGATGATTAAACACCAAAATGTGTAAAGCACTTTGTGCAGGGCCTATAACAGGCACTCAAATGATGTGTAGACATTATCCCCTCTGTATACCGGTGGAGATGCTGTAAGTCAAGACCACCTGTGGGCTGAGCTAGACCCTGAGTAGCTGTTTGTAATTTCCCAGCTGGGGATAGAGATCAAAGAAACAGGAGTGAAAGAAAAACATTTACTTAAAAAAAAAAAGACAAAAAACAACAGTGGGCTCTGGAAACGGGAGTTAATCCATTCGGGCCTTCAGGGTCCTGGTGGTGATTTTGTCCTTCTCACTGCGGAGGGAGAAAATCATAAGGCTGCAGAACAAGTGGCGTCCTAACTGGGTTTAACTGTTTTGCTCACGTGCATTAACGTCTGCCTGTTTCCTCAGCCTGTGCTGAGGAAGGGGAGAATGGAGAAGTGGGGAAACTCGTGGAAGCTCCCCATAGGTGGGACCATCGGGAGCTGAGATGATTCAGGGCTGGACTGAGGAGACCTCCAAAGAAAGGAAGGCGCTCCCCCAGGCCTAGAGAACAAGAAACCTAGCAAGGACATGTGATGGGTTTCACGGATGGACATAACATTCTCTGTCAGTCCCAGTCTGTTTTTCATGGTGATTAAGCAAGGCTACCCCATAACAAAGGGTCCAAATACTTGTTCTGGGTTGTACCTAAGGGAAGCAGTTGGGAGGGCACCTATTCCATCCAGTTAGGTTCCTGGTGACAGCCCCAAACAATTAAGAGGAAAAAGGGGATGGCAGTCCGGGGCGTAGTGCTTCACACGAGTTCCACACTGGTGGGAACTGGGAGGATGAGGGAGCCACCCAGTATTTCAGCTGTCTGCAGTAGCTCTGCTGTGGCTCATCACCACACAGGTCCCTGAGATTTTGGGGGCACCAAAGGGAGAAAGAAATATCTACTGTGAACAAGGGGAGACTCGGGGTCATGGAGCCTCCCCTGACAGAGGCCAGGGGAACCTGGGTAGGCTCCCAGCTGCTACCTTCAGGGATTTCTGCTATCCCGCATCTGCCAGGGGGCTGGGATGGGGGTGTTTGTGCAGGAGGGAAGAGGGAAGTGTCTGCAAAGCTTCTGGACTTCCAGCTCATACTCACATGACGTGGACGATGACTCCCATGCCTGACACTGCGTCACGGTCCACAGCATTCAGCATGGCTTGTGAGATGGTTTCAAACAGGTGTTCTGGATCCTGCCAACAGAGCAGAAGCCTTTCAATCCCCAGAACCTCGGACTCCAACGTGGTCTGGCTCCTTAACACTCTACTTTTCTAGGCCCAAGGATCCCAGCTGTGGCCCTCCTCTGCCTGAAGTAAAAGGCCCCCTCAGTTCCTTCCCAGAAGGGAGCAGGGTTCTATAAGGGGAAGTTCAAGCCCTGCACTTCCTCCACTAGTCAGCAGTGTGACCTTGGGCAAGTCAGACCTCCCTTCACTAAGCCTCAATTCCTCTCCCGTAAATGGGGAGAAGACTCCCTGTCTGGCTCCCAGGTGCTCTGTCAGCTGTCTGATGGACTCTCGCCCTGGGTGTCCCATTCGTACCTCAAAACTCAACCTGTCCCGCCATGACAACATATTTCCACCCAAACCTGTTCTTCATTCTCTATCTTTGTTGGTTTAGCTAGAAAAGTCAGGAGTCCTTAATATCTCCACCTCCCTCATTTCTGTTTTAAATGACCAAGTCCTCTAGACCAGTGGTCGGGAAACTCATTAGTCCACAGAGCCAAATATCAACAGTACAACGATTGAAATTTCTTTTGAGAGCCAAATTTTTTAAACTTAAACTTCTTCTAACGCCACTTCTTCAAAATAGACTCGCCCAGGCCGTGGTATTTTGTGGAAGAGCCACACTCAAGGGGCCAAAGAGCCGCATGTGGCTCGCAAGCCGCGGTTTGCCGACCACTGCTCTAGACTATGGCTGCCCCACCCTCCCACTGCCACAGTCTTTGCTCAGGACCTTAGAGCCTCCTGCCGGTGACCACAATAGCTTGTCCCTTCTACCTGCAGGCCCCTGGTTCCCTAAGGTTCCTTACTGCCCTTGACACCACACCAGAAGAAAAAGTTCAAACTCCTGGGCATGGCATTCAAGGTATTTCAAAGTCTCATCCCAACCTCACTCTCATTCATCATCTCACCCCACATCCCGCTCACACTCCAACAGCCACAGCGAGCTCTCTCGTCTCTGAACACTGGGACCCTTCCGCACCTTTGCACAAGCTGTTCCTTCTGCCAACCAGGCCCTTTCTTTCCCCCTCTTCCTAGCAGTCGCGTTTTAACAAGTATTTGGGTGTCTGCCTTGCTTCATTAGACTGCAGTGAGCCCTTGCAGACAGACTACCTGGGTTCCCCAGAGTCTGACCAAGCCAGCACAGCAGACAACCCTCACTGCCAGGCACTGTTCCAATCTTCTCGTGTTTTCCTCACACCTCCATGTATAAGACAGGTCCTATTATTACCCCCATTTTACAGCTGAGGAGATGGAGGCAGAGAAGTAAATTGATTTACCCAAGAAGAGAACTAATTAAGTGGTTGGTGGAGCTGGTATTCCAACCCAGAACCCATTCTGTTGAGCTGCCTCTAAACCTACACTTTACATTTTGTTAAATGTTTGTTAAATGACTGAATGTGAGAACCCTGAGAACCCAATGTGAGGAATTATTTGTCGTAGCAAATATCTGACTGGGGTCCCTGGAGCCAGCCGGGCCACACCAAGGCCCTGGCGGATGGAGTTTCTGGCTCAGCAGCTGTGGCTTTCTCCCCTACCCACACTATTTCCCCCAATATCTGCAAGGTAAACACATTTCCCCGATGGTCAAGGAAAGGAGGGTACCTCAGATCCCAGCCCCACTTCATGGCACCAACTCACCATGTCGGGCTCCCAGAGGGACTCACACATCCCATACATTTGTTCGGCACAGGTGCCACTGACCACAAAGTCGTCAGTCACCATGGGGCAGCCAATGAGGTCTAGAGAGCAAATGAAGGGCTTAAAGGTCTTCGGGTCCAACCCAGCAATGACTGGCTCAGTGTAGTAGGGGCCAAACCTGTAGGGCCAGGAGCAGAGAGAAACCAGAACTTAAGAACAAGTACTTTCCTGTTCAGGTCTAGTCAGACAAGGCCCTGGCCCAGACCCAGGGAGGAAAACAGAGGGCCTGTTTGGGAAAATCTCCTTTATTTATATTTTTACTGACTTCAGAGAGGAAGGGGGAGAGAGAGAGAGAGAGAGAGAGAGAGAGAGAGAGAGAGAGATATCAAAACATCAATGATGACAGAGTGTCATTGATCGGCTGCCTCCTGCACCCTCCATGCCGGGGATCAAGCCTGCCACCCGGGCATGTGCCCTGACCGGGAATTGAACCATGACCTCCTGGTTCATAGGTCGATGCTCAATCACTGAGCAACACTGGCTGGGCCTCGATGCCTTTTTATTATTTTCAATAAACATGAGCCATTAAATATATACCTTAATGTGAGTTAAATTTTATAATTTTATAAGACCCCCCCCCCTCATTTGAATCAGTTTAAGAAATCTTTTGCTAAGCCTTTCTCAATGTGGGATTTTGATAAACATGGTTACCATATATAGCAGACAATTCACAGCTGAGGATGTGAACTTATGCCTAAAAACAAAATGGTAGTCCTGCCTGGCTAGCGTGGCTCAGTGACTGAGCGTCGACCTATGAATCAGGAGTTCATGGTTCGATTCGCGTTCAGGGCATATGCCCGGGTTGCGGGCTTGATCCCCAGTGTGGGCGTGCAGTACAGGAGGCAGCCAATCAAAGATTCTCTCTCATCACTGATGTTTCTTTTTTTCATTTTCAGTAAGTTTTATGTGACTTAGTTTCTGTGTTAATTTTTTACCAAACCGCTAGGAACGCACTGTGCCTATCATGGCGGAAATGAACGTGTGCTCAGGAAGCCTTGGTGAGGGACACCAGGCAGGCCTACCATATGCACCGTGGTAGTTCATCATGGATGTTTCTATCTCTCTCTCCCTCTCCCTTCCTCTCTGAAATCAATAAAAATATACTTTTTAAAAATGGTAGTCCTTTTTTTTGTCTTTAACTTTTTAATACTAAAAAGGCAATAATATTGCTCCAGGTAGCAAAGACTTAATTCTGCAACTTCTCTATAAATTCTAAGCCCTAACCGGTTTGGCTCAGTGGATAGAGCATCGGCCTGCGGACTGAAAGGAACCAGGTTCGATTCCGGTCAAGGGCATGTACCTTGGTTGCGGGCACATCCTCAGTAGGGGGTGTGCAGGAAGCAGCTGATAGATGTTTCTCTCCCATCGATGTTTCTAACTCTCTATCCCTCTCCCTTCCTCTCTGTAAAAAGTCAATAAAATATATTAAAAAAATAATAAATTATAAAATTATCTAAAAATAAAATGTTTAGAAAAAGGAAAAAAGAGCTTAACTTGTGCTCTTGCCACCCAGTTTAGTCAGGAGGTGGGTGGGGAAAAGTACCTTCGGGTTCTTTCTCCAACTCCACCCAATTCCTAGGTTCCCTGCTATTCCAGAGAATCTATGTCACAGAATTAGCTTTGGAGTAAGCGTGGCTCCTGGCTGGAAGACTGCAGGACACTCTTTGGGGCGGTTAATTCTGTTGCCTAGAAGCAAGTTTATTTTCTATTTGCATTCTCTACCTTCTGCAATAGCCCTTTCTTTCCTATTTGGTGATCAGGCACACAGAAAACAGACCCCTGAAATAAAGATGTTGTCTTGCAAATAAGAGATGGGAGCCCTCGCCGGTTTTGCTCAGTGGACAGAGCGTCAGCCTTAGGACTGAAAGGTCCCGGGTTCGATTCCGGTCAAGGGCACATGCTGCGGGAGGCAGCCAATCAGTGATTCTCTCTCATCGTTGCTATTTCTATCTTTCTATCCCTCTCCCTTCTTCTCTGAAATCAATAAGAATATTTTTTTAAAAAAAGAAAAGAAATGGGAGAATGAGGAGGGATCTCTTTCCTGGGCACCATACTCTCATACATGCCTACTTAAAGAATCAAAGATTTCTGATTCTCTGAGTCCCGGGCCATACAGGAAGTCCTCACTTACATCCTAGATAGGTCCTGTGACTTTAAGCGAAATGATATATAATGAAACCAACTGTGCCATAGACCAACTGATACAAACAAGTTCCTATGGCACCTCATCGTTATTACAAAACAACGTTGAACAAAATGTCATCCTAGGACCTGCTATATTTCCACTCACCGTTTCTCATACAAGAGGTTGGCCACCATGCTCATGAGGGTGTAAGGCTTGATCTGCCGACCTTCCTTCAGCTCATACAGGTTCAGTCGGAACTTAAGGCGCTGGGCACTGTAGAAGGAGCAGAATTAGTAAGCCACTGCCGAATGGCCCCTAGTGTCCAACCTGTGGAGGTAGGAGGTACATAGGAAGACACACATCTCGGCCCTGACATGACTCCTCTCTTCCCCTCCCAGGGATTTTTCTCACCAGAAGTCCAACCTCATGTCCATGTTTCAGGACTTGCCCAACACAACATTTGGACACACCACTCTAATAACCTTCCCCCTCCCATACTTTTTTAGAGGGGAGATTTCTCCCCTCTTCTTTTTTTTAATATATACATTTTTTATTGATTTCAAAGAGGGAGATAGAAACATCAATGATGAGAGAGAATCACTGATCAGCTGCCTCCTGCATGCCCACTACTGGAGATCGAGCCCGCCACCCAGACATGTACCCTTGACTGGAATCAAACCCAATAAAATGCACAGCAGAAGCAGCAGTGGACTGAGAGAGCTGACCTGGGCTAAACCTTCATCCTCCGCCTTAATTTTTTCATCCACAAGACGAGGAAAAAGTAAATCACTTGGCGGTGAGATAATGTATGGGCATATGACGAGGTGCTTGGAAAACGCAAAGTCTGATATGTCTTAAGCAGCAGCCACCACACTAAGGGACCGGAAAGTAAGAAAAAAAGGCCACAAATCCTGCAGTGCCATCTGCGAGACCAGAAATGGGCCCCTGCAGGGAGCAGACAAATGCCATACCTGCCAGAAGCAAAGCAAAGGGCCAGCCACAGGGCCCCAGGACAAAGAGCCTCAGACACGACCTTAGCTTCATCTTAAGGTCAGGAAGCAAAGGCCTCGCAAAATGAGCCATTACTGCCCACAAACAAGCACACTCGGTGAGAAAAACCTCCCGAAGAAAAGGAAAGGGTGTGAGAAGCACGGCAGTGGCTGGAGAGGGGAAGGCTGAGGGGGGCCTTCACTGACTGGAACTCTCAGCTATCATTCTCTGACTCCACCAGAACCGGAAAAAAGTCGGCTGGTTCAGTTAGATCTCAGGAAGAATTTCCAAGTTCTATGTTCTTGAGACTGAGGGAGCTTTAAGGGAAATGGGAGAGGACATTTCTG
This sequence comes from Plecotus auritus, assembly GCF_963455305.1. Classification (NCBI taxonomy): domain Eukaryota; kingdom Metazoa; phylum Chordata; class Mammalia; order Chiroptera; family Vespertilionidae; genus Plecotus; species Plecotus auritus. The sequence continues at coordinate 10,091,311 of NC_137774.1, forward strand.
CCAAGCGTCCACCCACATTAGTGGACTGGTCTCTCGGTCTTCCAGAGACAAAGTCCAGGAACCGCTGCTTCTTAGGCCACCAGCTTCTTGCAGGGCCTGTGACCCCACCTTCCCTCTGGAAACCCTATCTCGATTCTTTTTCTCCTCTAACCCCGCTGCTAAAATTATGGCGTCCAGCTTATTTTCCCCCTTTGTCTCTCCAAAATCTGTTCCCATAGATTTAACAGCTCACCAATACCTCTCCAGCCCAGAGATATCATTTCATACCCCAAATGCTCACAAGATGTTTCTACTTGGCATGCCTTGTCCCCTCAAAATTAGTGTCAAAATCAAAGTCGTCACCTCCCTCTAAAATAAATCCTCCCAATTCCTATATGTCAGTCAACAGGCTCAACACAGAAACCATCTGTAAAACATTTCTGGACTGCCTACATGCGGGTAACTCATTTAGATACTAGTCAAGATAAAAGAAAGGAACCACAACCTCAATGAAGGATTCTTTGGCCTCACAATAACCAAGTAGCCACTACGGCTGGCCAGCAACAACTCTCAGAAACGCTTTCAAAGTTCCTTTCCCATCACCACCACCACCACCCCATTAGGACCATACCGAGCACACCTGGATGATCCCAACAGCTACCTATTTCATCTCCCAGACCCTCCCTTGTCTCAAATCACAGAACCACTGCCAACTAGACAGCTAATCAAGCAGCTAAATATGCACCGGGGTCAGTTCTCTTTCCGTATGCCTGCCTTTTCTCCCAACGAGACCTTAAGTTTTTCAAAGACTGAGTGCGCGGGCTTTAGCTTCAGAGGGGCCTGTGTGGGATCTTGGTTGAACTTCGTTAGCATGCATCTTGGGCAAGATGCTCTCTGAGAGCCTCGGTTCCCTGATCTGCAAAATAGGAGGGCACCATGGTGATGTCATTAAAGGAACCCACGCAGCTCAGGTGCTTTCCACAGAGTCTGGCACAGAGTAAATGCTGGTGTAAGTCACTAGGATACAACTGTGTCATTTATGGTGTCCCGCAAAGGCTCAAATTCACTGGAGCTTTTGGTAGATGACTGACACCCAGGCCACTCACGACGCCAGGCAAGGCTGGTCCATGAAGAGGCCGGGGTGTGGGCGGGGGTCCCCGACACTTACACGGTCTGGACGTCCGTGGCTAGCCCGGCCAAGCCGATGTATAGCCGGTCGCCCATGGGGAAGATCTTCTGGAAGTCCGTGGTCACCATCTGGGCCTGGATCCCGAAGCGCCTGTCAGCAGCGATGGCCACACAGTCCTTCCCCTTCATGGCCATGACGGCCCCTCCATTATAGGACATAATAGACTGGGGCAGACAGAGTGGAAGGCCTCAGCGCGAGAGGTCAAACGCGGCCATAGACCCCGGCCCAACCCCTGATCCGGAGGATCCTGTACACACCGTCCTCCACTTTGGAGGTGCGTGGAGACCTCGAACTCCAGGTCTGCAATCAGCCCTACCAGGCTGCAAGGAGCCGCATTCACCTCACCCACCATGGTCCTCACCGCGGTACGCTCCCCTTCAAACTGGAGCCGCTTCCTTCAGTCGACCACCAGGCCCTCTTCGCCTCCCAAATCTCCCATGACCCCCATTTCTCAATCGCTATCCCGAGTCCCTACTCCTCGCTCCCATCTCACCATGATTGCAGTGTAGTAGGACCTCCGACAGCCACAATTCCAGCAAACCCGCTAGGGACCTCACTGCGCAACCACTCTCGCTGTTCTCTCTCTATTGGCTGAAAGGCCGGCCTTTCCGGGATATTTTGGCTTTCTATTGGCTAAACTTCTCTGTCAGTCACCAGCACGGGAAGTTTGATTGAGAAGTCAAACCAGAGGCCGTAAAGGAAAGTGAAAAGTCACTGTGAGTGCGGAAGGACCTGGCGTCGCAGTGCAGGCTGGGATCGCGGCGGACCTGATCTCAGGATCCGATAGACTGGAGACTAGATCTGCGTGCACTTGGGCTGCTGAAGCCGTAGAGACGCGGCTGCAGCCGCAGCTGAAGGGCTACGGTGTTGCTTGTCGAGCTTATTACTCATCTTAGCTTGTTTCATTTATTTATTCCAGAAACCCTTACATCTGTTGTGTGCCAAGCACTAGTCTCTGGATAGTAACAGAGCTAGAATGGTGCCTGGTATTTAAGAGGCACCATTAAGTGCATATTTAATAATGCGAGGAGGGGAGGGCAGTAGGTGGGCGTCGCGAGTATTCAGCTGCAGGGGTTTAGCCGGAAAGGGGAGGTTTGGAGGCCGAACATGGTTCTGCTCTGGGGTCGATTTCAAGTATCCCAAATCTCAGGTCACTCTAAAAAGGGACGTTCCGAGCTTTCCCTTATCTAAGATCCGGAGGAAGCCGGCGCCCACCACTCCAGAGCCAATGGAGGAAGGCGTGCCTGTCCTGCCAGCTTTCCTCTACGAATCAAGACCCTTCCCTTTCTCCCTCGGGTCCGCTTTTGCACGTCTGCGAGGGTTTCTGTTCTGACTTCTGCTTCGTCGCAAGCTCACTCCTATTGACTCGACTCACCGCCATCTTACCAGTCACGACAGTCTCTGTGGCGCAATCGGTTAGCGCGTTCGGCTGTTAACCGAAAGGTTGGTGGTTCGAGCCCACCCAGGGACGCTCTGTTTTCCTCCTTCCTACGTGTAATTATCCCAACTGCTGGAATCCTAAATTTGGCGTTGAAATGGCAGAGATACTTTTTCTATAGCACATCACAGGGTCATTGTGATTGAAAATTTGTTGTTTACTCAGTGATGGGATAATTTCTCTGGCGCTTTCTTCTACCACTCTGCCCCAAAACTGGACTGCAGGAGTAACAGACAGATTTTTGTCTTACCGGGCAATACCAATACGTTCCAGGCTGCATTTTTTGTAGGATTAAGAACGAATTTCCAGTGGAGGTTGGATAGCTTCCCATTGTCGGTCTCCGCCGATGCTACAATCTCGAACTATTACATTTGGAAGGGAAGAAAGCGTGTGAGAGAAAGGCAGAAACAAGCTGAGGGATGAAGAGAAAGGTGAGAAAGAGAGGACATCGCTGTGATATGCGGACACAGAAAGAGGGGATATGACAGAGGAAATAGGCGAGGTCAGAGGAAGACCCAGAGGAAACGGAGAGAAGGAAAAGAGCAGTTAACATGAGAAGCATTAGAAAAAGGAAAACAACAAAACAGTTTTTTTCTAGAAATACACCCACATACGTGAGAACTGGGAAATGGAAGTAGAAACTGACAAAGGACATTGTTTTGGGGAGGCAGGCACAGGTAAAGGAAGGAAAGGGACAGAAGGAAAGGCAGTCATAAAATCCTGAGAGGGGCCACTCTCTCCTACCACCGTCCTCATCTTCAAGGGGAGCTGACCTGGCACTAGCTCTTGGTATGTGCCAGAAATAAGCACCCAGATTTCCAGGGTTCCTTCCCTCGGTAAGCGGAGTCCTCTGATGACAGGTAGAGAATCACATGCCATACTACAACTAAGATTGGGATAAAGAATTGGCACCTAACCTCTCATAGAAGCACATTCGAGGGCAAGGGGTAGGAACCTCCACTTTTATGAAAGAGCTAAGCAAAGGACTCAAGCAATTCTCTTCCATATCTGGTCTCTTCTCAAGATCCGGCTTCACAGGAGGCCTCTTCTGAAAGCCCTTGCCAGTGCGCACCCTCCCTACCCAGCTCTCACACCCCTGATGGGGGACACCGGAGGGTACCCAGTGCCATGGGAGCTGACCAGACAGGCTGTGTAACCCTCCGGATTTGCCCCCATCCGTCTGTGAGTACCCTGCCCGGAAAGCCCGGCTCGTCAGCGTTCTGTGCCCTGTGCCTGGCACAGTACTTGCATTGACACATGACAGGTGCTTCTTTGTCCGAACACTAGACACATTCAGAGGTGGGGAAGGGTGGGTCAGAAGATTCTCCTGCTAAACCAGAAAGGCCAGGGATATGGGGACCTGTTGCCTAGGACATAAATGATTAAAGTGGGTAATGGGGTCTCCAGCGTGTTCCTTCTGTCTTGTGGTTTGCTCCTGGCCGGCGCTTGATAATTGAGGAACAAGTGAATGGATCCCAGGTGAGCACGGTGATCCCTTCTAGCAGCACTCCAGGATCAAAGAACCGCGGTAGGACTCAGAGATAGTAGCAGACCCCCCCCCTCCCCCCCCCCCCCCCCCCCGCCCCATACACCACAACCGAGGGCAGGCCCTGGATGCTCGTGTGCACTGTGGGTGGGATTGATATCGAAGCCCCTACAGGTTTCTCTTGCTCCGGATCTTCTAGCCCAAAAGGAGTGGCAGACCAAGAGTTCTTGTGGCGCTCCCCTCCCCAAAGGGCGACTTCTGGACAGAAGAGGATGCCTGGGTCTTCCCTGGCAGAGTCCAAGGCTCAGGCGACACACTTGCCCTAGGGACACTGAGTGTATCCATGCCCCAACCCCCTTTCCCAGAGGGGCGGCGAACTCCTGGTCTTTGCATGCAAACAGTGTGGAGCAGGTGTCCAGGTTCCCCCCTGGCCCTTCTCCCTGGGGCTCTCAGACTACCCAGCTCTGGGCGGAAATCCCTCTCCCCGCCCCATTCGGCCAGGGTGGGCTGAAGGCTGAAGCTGGGGTCACTTGGCGGCCAAAGGGTGACCCTGGTCTCTGGCCAACGAGTGAAAGCATGCAGTCCGCGGACGCCAGCTTCGGGTCGGCCTGGGCTGCGAGCGAGAAGGGGAGGAGGAGGAGGAGGCAGGCGCTCCGAAGCTTGCCGAAGATTCGTCTCCTCATTTGCTACCTCGAGCGAGCCACCGCCAGCGCACTTAATGGCGTTTCTGGCCGGATGATCGAGCTCTTTGAAGGGACAGACACAGTGACCATCCCAATAAATCCTGACGAACGAATAAGCGAATCGACCGTCTTAATGAGGCAGGCCCGCGGTCGTCGCCGAAACGTAGTATCGATTAGCTTCCCCGGCGCCACCCGTCTCCCCGCTCTTCCCGGCTGGTCCAAGCCTTCCTCCTCGTCCTCCCCGCTCCCACCCGTGGCGGGATCCGCTGGGGACGGGGGCCCGCACCCTGGGCGGGAGCAAGGTCGCGGCCGCCAGGAGGGAGGCGCACCCACCGCGCCGAGCGCACAGCGCGGTCCACGCCGCGGCGAAAATTGCGGGAACCAGCGCGAGGCGGGGGAAAAAGCGCGGGCCCACTTCCCAGCCCCAGCGCCGGGTTTTCCAGTTTATTCGGGCCTCTCGCATTCGGCCCGGTTATTGTGTCCCGGGCCTGGGGCCTGAGTCTCCCCGCCCAGGTTGCGTCCCACTTTTCCCCACACCGGGGGCGCCAGCCTCCGCCACAGCGACCCAGCCCCGCGCCACGAGACCGCCCCCTGCCCCCCCCTCCCCACGGTCGCCTCTCCCTCCGTCCCCAGGCGGGTTGCTCCCTCGAGGCGCCCCGGCTGGGGCCCGGGTGCTGCGTTTGAGAGCCGGCGATCGGGCGGCCGAGAGGGGCGAGGAGGGTGGGGAGGCCACGCGCTTACAAATGCAGATGTTATTTCGAAGGGAGTGTTATTCGAGTGAATGAAAAGGACCCAGACGCGTGGACGTGCACGCGTCGCGTCCCTCGCCCGGGCCCAGCGCCCTTTAGCCGAGGCAGGGGGACGGCAAAGCGAGCCACATTGCGTGAAGCCCAGTCTGGATTTCACCATTTCCTAGGCGTCCCAACTAGGGGTGGGGATCGCAGGGTCAGGGGGTGGGGGGCGCACACGCGTTTTCTGGGAGGAGGAGTGAGCTGCGGAGAAGAGGATCCTTTCTCCAGGGCCGGGGCTGTCTGGGAAGGGTAAAGGGCTGTCCTACTTTAGGGGGCCTGGTGCCCGGGGGCAGGGGGGCAGCCGCGATAGCCTCTACCCCCCTCCTCCTCTGCCCCTCTCCGCAAACACCCTAAAGGAATGAGGTCACGTGGGTGGGTAGTGGGCGGGACCTACTCTTGTCTGGAGGAAAAAAGCCATTTTGTCCCCCCCCAGCCCCGGTCCCTCCCCTCCCCCTCCATCCCCTCCCCCTCCCCTCCCCTCCCCTCTCTTCCTCCCACCCCGAGCCGCTTTCGCAAACTCCTTTCTTACCGAAGGTTTCTCCCCTCCCGCCGCCCGAGCGAGCGACACGGCTGGGGTCCCCCTCCCCTCCCTTCCCTCCCTCCCATCCCCCCCTCCCCGAAACCCACAGACCCCGAACCCAGGTAAGCGGACACGGACTGCCCTTCCCTTTCCTCCTACTACCCCGTAACCGTCTGGGGATTGGGACGGGGGCCGGCGCATCCTCTCCCACATCCCCGTGGGAGGAGGGCGCTGCGAGCCGGGCCTGCTGCTCGGGTCTGCGTCCCACCCCCGCCAGCCCTGATCTAGCTCGCCCGGTCCGCCTTTCTTTCTCCCTTTTTCCTCTCTCCCTTTCCCTTCTTTCCCTTCCAAGATGGCCGAAGCGGATTCCCCTTTTAACGATTTGGCGTCTCCCTGGACCACCACCTCTTTGTGCCTCCGCTCCGTCCTAAACCTGCTCCCGAGGTGGCGAGGGGGAGGGTCCGAGGCATCCACAAAGGCTTTGGGGCTCCGTGTGGGGTGGATGTCTGCCCCGCTAGCCCTCCCCAAGACCCAGAGCTGCCCTGGCTCTCCCCCACTGCCCCCCTCGGCCTGGGGAGGGGTCGCTCTCTGTTTTTTTGGGGGACACCCGGGCGTCGTGGACGTGCAAAGACTTGAGGCCGGGAGGAAGGGGACATGCTTTTTTATTGCTGCGGGGCCGGGGGAGGGCGCTCTTTCCTGCCGGGGTCCCGGTCCTCTAGGGCACCTCCCCCAGCCGGTCCCTTTCCCCCCAATCCCTGGACTGGGCGCCCCGCCCCCGCCCCAACCACCTAAGCTGGGCCCCGCGGAAAGTTTGGCTCTAGGGAAGATAGGAGCGGCCACCCGGTAACCGGGGTCTCCGATCCTCTGACCCAGCTCCGGGGGCAGCCGGGGCGGAGGGGGTGGAATGGAAATGCGGGGGAAGATTTATCGCGGCATTTCCGATCGCCAGCGGAGGCAGGAGGGGTCTGACCGACTGGCCCCTCTCCCACTGGGGGGCCGGGCTGCCCCTTCCTTCCCCAGGTCCTCCTGCTGCTAGCTCTGGGGGGGAGGGGGACCCCTGGGCGAGTAGACACCCCTGTCCTTCCTGTCTTCGCGTTGGGCCCAGGCATGCCTCTCCCCTCCCCCACGGCCCCCATCTGCCCAGAATTGCTCCGGATGGCTGGAGGAGGCCCGGGTGGTGAATTTGCCTGCAAATATTATGGAAGTGCCCCTGGTCTTTGTCTCTCAAGAGTTACCCCTTATCTCCCACCCCTCACCCCTGTTGCCTCAGTCTCTCCAGGGCTTCCTGTAGGGGGGAGGGGAGGGGGCGTCCCTTGGTCGTCTCCCACTTCATTCTGATGCCTCCTTCTCTGGGCCTCTTGCAGTTTGCATCTGTTCCTGAAACTCTACTTTCTCTCCTTCCTCCCCCTTCCACTCTGTTCCAAGGTGTTAGTACTTGGAAAAGAAGCATAAAGCCAGCTCTGTTGCAGTTTTTTGGTGGTGAGGTTTTCCCAGGGGTTCCCTCATTTGGAGTTGGGGGTTGTGTTCTTAGAGCTGTCTTTGGAATGAGGCAGGAAACAGACCTGGGACTTAGCATCCAGACACTGTGTAGCTGGGTGGGGTTCAAGTTGAAGTCCTAGGGGGTGGGGGAGGGGAGAGGGCAGGAAGGGGACTCTCTGCTGCCCTGGCCTTGCCTGAGAGATCTTGGTGGATGGAGCTGTTGCCATGGGAATGGAGACAATCTGAAGAGGAAGAAGTTATATCTTTGTGCAGGTCAGATGCCCACCCCACTCTTCCAGGCTGTGGCCCCCAGAGGGGAGGTCAGGAGCCGCATTGTCTTCGTTGCCAGGAGACTTATAATTTACACTGGGTGGACCAGGGCTGGATGTCGGGCTGTGTGCTCCTGGATGGGGGTGAAGGTGGCTAAATGCATCTGGCAAATGTGGGCTGGGCTGTGGTCTGGCTCTATGTGTGATGGGGTGTGTCTGTGTGTGTGTCTGGCCAAGTATCTGTCTTGCTGTGTGTGCGCGCGCGCACGTGCTGTGTCTCTGGCCTTGTGTGTAGTGAGGGTGAGAGAGATGGAGGAGGTGTGTCTGGCTCTGTGTGTATATTTTGGGTTTTTGTCTTTGTTTGATCTTCGGGAGCTAGGAGGTGGGGAAGGGAGGGAGGATGGCGGGAGCCCAGCATCAGGAGGCTAGGAGCCTTCTTTGAGTGCTGCTGGTGGGGGAGCAGATCCTCATCCCGGGAAGACTGAGAGGGTGACAGTGCTCCCAGGTGGATTGCCCATGTTCCTCCCAAATCCTTGGGGCTCACACAGTTGCACCTACGCTGTTGGGAGAGGAAAGGACTCCTAGATCCTGCGGTCTGAGTCTTGACAGTACACTCTGGCTCCCTGTGCTTCTGGACAGCCTCAGTTTCCCCATCTGTACCATGGCAGTGGGAGGAGGGCTCTGTTCCCTCTTTGTACTTCAAGGTGAGAACGTGTGCTGATTGTCATCTTTGGCCAGACTTTGACCCCTCCTGGGAGGCTCATCGAGTGGTCTGTCTTCTAGGGAACTTGGAGCCCTACTTTCCCCCTTCCTGGATGGAATAAGGCCAGGCTTATTGGCCTCCGTGCCAGTGTGTAAAGAGCACTGGACTGGGAGCCAGATCGTTTCTTGTCCTAGGACTGCCACTGTGTAACCTTAGACAAGCCACTTCCTTCCGAGTTTCTTCATCTGTAAAATGAAATGACGGACAAGATGCTTTCTAAGACTCTTTCTACCTCTGCGATTCTAGACGTCTGGATGTGTGACCTTGAGTGACTTTTCCCCAAGACCTGGAGGTTTTCTCTTGAGGGAGTTGGGCTGATTTCCTTGGGAGGAAAAGAAGAGCAAAGAATGCTGCACCTGTGCATCCAAAGGAGCAGAGGGACCTCTGGGTTGTCAGAGATTGGCTATTTCTGCAGGGGAAAGAGAAAAAAAAAAAAAAAAACACAACAAAACTGACGGCAAGAGAGGCCTAAATCTCGGGGGAGCTTCCGGAAAGAGCTTGGTGAAAACAAAGAGATGCAGGGTGGTCTTTATTAGCAGGGGACTTTGAGGATGAGGAAAGACAAATGCCAGGCTTGATGGAAGGAGGAGTTGGAACTGGGTGCTGATCAATCTCCTTTTCTGCCGCTATAGCCGAGACCAGGGGCTCCAAGGCCAGAAGCATGGGCTGCCCAACTGTTGTGCCCTGTAAAGTCAGTGGTGTGGGGACAGGAGACACTGAGGGACTTGGCCCCCGGCTGGGGGAAGGCATTGGAGGTGGGTGATGGCACTCAGGTCCACTGTGGGGATATGGTTGGGGCGGACCTGTTAGAGCCCCCAGAACTCCACACAGGCCACTTCCCATGGCCCTTGGTTCCCCTTTTCTGCTTCTTGGATTTGTCTCTCCTTCTCTGTTCCCCTTGGGCTATTCCCATCTCCCAGCCTCTTTCTTAAAGTGATGATGCTGACGGTCCAGCCACCTATCACCCCTCTTCCTTCTGCTTCTCACAACACACCAGCCAGTTGCAGCTAGAGAGGAACTGGGTGTCAGTTGTAGGGCCCTGAGGCTTCCTGGTCGGGGGATGAGATGGGGAGGAGGTCCTTGGGGGAACAGGTAACCATGGCAATCAGGTGAGGAACCAATCATGGCTTCTCCCCAGCCCCAGAGGTAACGATCGGAGGTTCTGGGGATGGGGTAGGTGGAGAGTCACAAAGGGGCTCATTTCTTAAACGGGAGATACAGGAACATTTTATTCCTCTATAAGCACCACAGCACTTTCTTTCACTTGCACATCTAGAAAGGACCTTGAGGGATACTCTGGGTCTGAAGGCTCACAAATGCTCATGGGAGGGGGTGGGGGAGGGTTATGGCCATATGCCCGGGAGCTCCTGTGTGTTGAGGCCATAGTCTGCTTGGCAGCAACTAGGTGGGAATTCTTAACAGCAAGTGTCTGAAAACACAAGTGTGTGAATGAGGCGGCCAAGACAGTGTGCAGAGTTATGTGTTTGTGTGTATATACGTGTGTGTATGTGAGAGAAAGAGAAGGGGGTATGACATTCACTGATAGCAGCCTGGACCCCCCAGCATTATCGGAGCCCAAAACGTTTTGTGTCTGCCTGTGCACGCACACAGATTCATTGGGACGCGGACACAGACAAGTAGTCATACAAAGTACCTTTGGAGGCCCAGACAGCACGTATGCGTCTGATATTACACACACCCAGTGAGACGGCCACTTGGAGTTTGTTCTTTCCCCTGGATGGTTGTAATAATATTTGGGCATCTTGCCAGGGACCAAGTTACCATGGAAACAACCAAACAGTGGAGTCACTAGCAAGCCTGCTACATAATTGTGAAGGGGGAACCCGTGCAGGGAAGGCAGAAGGAACCCACCCTGTGTGTGGCCAGAACCGCTCTCCTCTGGCTGGGCCTGCGGGTCTCGGCCGCTGCCTCCCTGCTGGCTCTCTGGGCTGGCTTGCTTGCTTGCTTGTTCCGCTCTGTCTGCCCTGCTAGCTGGTGTTTCTCCTGTGTGTGGCCTTTGTGTCTCTCCGTCTCTCTCGGTCTCTGGCCAGCCTCTGTTGGCTGCTTGGGTCCTGGCCAAACGCATCCTGGGGTCTCTATAGAAACTGCTGATCCCGGCTGTGAATTTCTGGTCCTAGAAAACCCAATGTGGTGTCTTTAGAAATGCTTCTGGAAAGGAGAGAACGGTGTATGTTGTAAAGGAGCAGTTGGGACTTGGCCACCCGCTCAAGCCCCACCCCTTGGGCTTTTACTCTGGGAAAGAGGAAGAAGGGAGGGGCCATCCCTTCTCTGTGCAGCTTTGATTTTTTTATATCAAGAAGTAAGAACATCAGCCAAGCCAGAGCTGGGCTTTGCCTGACCTCCCGGACCCTGCCAGAGCCTGGCTGGGTGCTCAGGTGGGCTGGGGACAGGGAACTTTCTGCCCAGCCTTGGCAGGCATCTGTGAGCCTGTGGTCTGTCGCTGGACAGTCTGTGGCAGGTTGCAGAGGAGGTGTCACCAGGTGGGAGTGGTGAGTGGCAGTGCCCACGTGGGGACATCGCTGCGTGTGCCTGGGGCGGGGGTCCTGGAGGTGTGTGCTTGTGGGCACAGGTGGAGCGGCGTGTTCCTCGGTATTTCTCGCGTGAGCGTCAGGCCTGGAACCTGTGTGGTCAGAAGATGTCCAGGTTGCTGCTCTGGGGCCGGAGCTGGATGCAGAGCCAGAGAACAAGTGATGGGGTGCCCCCTTCAAACTTAAAGCTGCGTGGAGGAGGAGCAGATGGGAATGGAAGGAGGGCAGCATGGAGTAGAAAGACAAAGTCAGGGGCCTTGCATCTGGAGGGGGTGAAGGGGCAGGGACAATTTATTCTTTCTCTTCTTTTCTTTTCTGGAGGTCTACCTTATTTGAGTTTCCTCCTAGCTCCTAGCACTCACTTGAATTGGGACTATGGAGATATTTTAAAAGTCTGTTCTCTTCCATTTTCCTGCCTCCCCACATCCTTTGGAAAGTTGGGTAGTACTTCCTGTGGTCTAACCTCAGTCCTTCCTGCTGCTCCTGAGGTGGAGCTGATCTTGTTGCTCAAGGTGGGGTGAATCTCCAGAGCCGCCGGCACCCAGTAAACACTCAGAGGGGGCCCAAAAGAACCAGACCCTTACGTGCACCCCATACAAGGCAGAGAGGAAGGGCCTTGGCCTCAGAGAGGATGTTGGATCTTTGGGTTTCTAATTCCACTTTTACTTCCCAGGGTGACGCTCCCCGGCCCCCCAACCCCCTCCCCGGCATCATGCATCGGACCACACGGATCAAAATCACGGAGCTGAACCCTCACCTCATGTGTGCCCTCTGCGGGGGGTACTTCATCGATGCCACTACCATCGTGGAGTGCTTGCATTCCTGTGAGCTGGGTGGAAGGGCTGCTTCTCAGGATGGGCAGCTTCTGCCTAGGTTGGGCGGGGGCGGAGCGGGGGGCACTGCCCAGGGAAGGGCAGAGCACAGACCCTGCCCTGAAAAGTGAACGTGTCTCTGACTGGTGGGGGTCCCCAGGTCACAGAGAGGCTGCCTGGGAGGGGAGGCTGGAGGTTTTGACCCAGAGTTCTTCCAGGGACTTTCATCTGAAATCTGTGGCTGAAATGTCACCCCCTGAAGACGCAGGTGCCCGTGGTGTGCACTGTGGCCTCAGGGGTAAAGGTCGAGGACCCCGGGAGATGGGTAGCAGGCTGGCTGTTGTTTGTACTCCATGAGGGGAGCTTGGGACTTGGGCCTCACCGTATACATGACACATGACACTGGCCTAATCCACACACATAGACACATAAGATTGTCCTCTCCCAAGGACGGATACGGGCCATTTGTCCTTTCTGAGAACAGGACCACGTTGGCCCTCTGAACAGGCCTAAACTGCTGGACAAGGTGGAGAAGGGAGACCTGAACCTGAACAGAGGGGCTGGGGGCTGGGCCTGGTTACAAAGGGGGCTCTGACTCCTCCCTCTCTCCATATCCCCCAAGTCTGCAAAACCTGCATCGTGCGCTACCTGGAGACCAACAAGTACTGCCCCATGTGTGACGTGCAGGTCCATAAAACCCGGCCGCTGCTGAGCATCAGGTGGGCCTGGCACTGCCCCGCCAGCCCCTGGAGCCTCCGGGTCTGCTCCCCTCTGTCCCTCAGCCCTCCTTGTTCCTGTAGCCAAGGTGGCAGGTCGGGGGGAAGCCCTGGGCCTCCTCCCTCCCTCTGGGTTGTATCCAGCTGAGAAGTATTGGAGGGGCAAAGACCAGGCTCTGAATCTAAGGAAGGGAGGCGAGAAGTGGGATCCCTGGCTGGGGAGATCAGGGTGAGAGGGTTGTTGATAGGGTCCTGTATGTTTTTTTCCAGATCTGACAAGACCCTCCAAGACATAGTCTACAAATTGGTCCCTGGGCTTTTTAAAGGTATCCACACACCCTTCCTCCTCCTGTCCCCCGCCCCCCCATTTCCCAGCCTGTTGCTCCCTCCTCACCCTGTTTCCTTCCCTCCTTCAGATGAGATGAAACGGCGGCGGGATTTCTATGCAGCATACCCCCTGACGGAAGGTGAGTTCATGTGTGTGCTCCCAGGCCTGGGACCATGTGAGTGTGTGGCTCTGCCCAGACATGAGGGCCGGATGCACTGGGCTGTCCACCCTTCATGCACGACCACGCCATCTCCTTGGCTCAGAGGATGGCTGGGCTCACCCCACTGAGCGCCGAGATTCTGGGTCCTTGGTGGGGCTCCTTTCCCCGATCCTAGGCAGCCCCTCGGTTTTCTCCTTTTGCAGTCCCCAACGGCTCCAATGAGGACCGTGGTGAGGTCCTGGAGCAGGAGAAGGGGGCTCTGAGTGATGATGAGATTGTCAGCCTCTCTATCGAGTTCTACGAAACTGTCAGGCAAGTCTGTCCTATGCCTGGTCCTTTTGGGGTCCTGGGCTGGGTCACCCCCTTCTCCCACCCAGCCCCAGTCCCCTGGAGGGGAGGGTCTTCTGGATGTGTGTATTGGGGAATCCTGCCTGAACCAAGGTCTCCCTAGCTTCATTCTATCTCCTCCCCCAGGGACCGGGAGGAGAAGAAGGGCCCCTTGGAGAATGGAGATGGGGACAAGGAGAAGGTGAGTGCTGGGGCCTGCCCAGGAGTGGGATGTGGGCTGGGAGAGAGTGCCTGGGTGGCCCATAGCCCTTGGGTGCCTCTCCCCTGACAGACAGGGGTGCGCTTCCTGCGATGTCCAGCAGCCATGACCGTCATGCATCTCGCCAAGTTTCTCCGCAATAAGATGGATGTACCCAGCAAGTACAAGGTGAGTCCCTGGGCCCTTTGAAAAAAGTGAGTGTCTGTGCGGGGGTGTGTCTGACAATGTGTGCATCCCAGCCATTGTTCAGGTTGGGCTGGGTGTCACCCAGGGCCTACTTGGTTGTGTAATTGAGCCCAAGTAGACAGGTAATTGAAACCAAGATTAGGGTGGGGCAGTCTGCATCTGTTGAAACCAGTGTGCAGACTACATGGGAAAAAGGTGGGGAGTGTGTGTGTGTGTGTGTGTGTGCGCACACGCGTGCAAAAACACAGGGTCTTATCTGGGGCCAGCTGGCTGAAGGAAGGCCAGTCTGAAATTCCAACAGAACTCCAGGGCATTGCTTCTTACACTTGAATGAGCCTGTGAGCCCTTAGAGATCTTGTTAAAATGCAGATTGACTCAGTAGATTCTGCATTTCCAGCAAGCCCCCAGGTGCTGCCAATGCCACTGGTCTACAGAGCACATGTTGAGTATCCAGGGTCTGGGACAGTGGATCCCAAACTTTATGTCCGAATCACGTGGGGAGCTTTAAAACTCAGCTCCTATCTTACCAGCTAACCAGAATATCTGGATCGGAGCACTGGCATTTTTTAAAGCTCCCTGGGTGACTCCTGTGCAGCCGGGTGAGAGCCGGTGCTCCGCCAGATCCTTCTCACCTGGGCCTTTTCTTCGCCCGTGGTATTCGCCCTCCTTCTCCAGGTGGAAGTTCTTTACGAGGACGAGCCGCTGAAGGAATACTATACCCTCATGGACATCGCCTACATCTACCCCTGGCGGCGGGTGAGCAGGGCTGGGAGGGGACCCCTGCAGGTCTGGCATTGGTCTGTGCCCACAGGGACCACATGAGCACCCTGCTCTAACCACAGACAACTCATCTCTTGTCCCATGAGCTGGCCTTGTCCAGGGTGGCCCACCTCGGGGTCTCTCTCTCCCGGAGCCCCCACACTCAGGAGAAAAGGATCTTTGGGCAGATGACATGCCCCAATTTGGGGTCAAGAAAGAGGGTCTGGTGGCTGGGGAGGAGTAAATGTTGCTTTCTGCTCTTTGGCCTCCCTCTCTTCTCTCCAGTCTCCGGTCTTACACAGTCTCTCTGGGTCTGTGTGCCTTGCTCTCTCAGTCGCAAAGTCTCGCTTTGCTAGGTCCTCCTACTCCGCTGGGTCTCTCTAGGGCTCGAGCTTTTCCCTTCTTCCTCTTTGGGCATGATGGGGTGAAGGTGGGTGGCTGCCTGGTTAGCCTCTCTCCCCCAACTCTCCCTGCAGAACGGCCCTCTCCCCCTCAAGTATCGGGTCCAGCCAGCCTGCAAGCGGCTCACCTTGCCTACAGCACCCACCCCCTCCGAGGGCACCAACACCAGTGGGGCATCAGAGTGTGAGTCAGTCAGCGACAAGGCTCCCAGCCCTGCCACCCTGCCGGCCACCTCCTCCTCCCTGCCCAGCCCAGCCACCCCCTCCCATGGCTCTCCCAGCTCCCATGGGCCCCCAGCCACCCATCCTACCTCCCCCACTCCCCCTTCAGCAGCCAGTGGGGTCAGCACAGCTACCAACGGGGGCGCCTCGAACTGCCTGCAGACACCATCCTCCACCAGCAGGGGGCGCAAGATGACTGTCAATGGAGCTCCTGTGCCCCCCTTAACTTGAGGAAAGGGACCTTTCCCTCCTTTTCCAGCCATGCCTCTCCACCCCTCCACTTTTTCTGGGCTTCTGTTTCCACCTCTCCTACTTTTCCCCAGCTCCTCCCACCTTAGGGGTGGGGGGTGGGTTTTATAAATAAATCTCTCCCTATATATATATGTACATAGGAAAAACCAAATATACATACTTATTTTCTATGGACCAACCAGATTAATTTAAATGCCACAGGAAACAAACTTTATGTGTGTGTGTATGTGTAGGGGATGGGTATTAATTTTGAAGGGGTCTTGTGTAATTTGCTCTACTCTATCCTTGGGGGTGCCTGAAAGTGTCCTGGAGGGGCCACTTGAGGCTCAGTAAAGCTTTGCCCCATCCTCCTTGGGGGGGATGCAGGGCCCACCAGCCCCCAAAGCTTTAGGCACAACTCTAACTGGCTGTGTATGGGTCCACCCTCTCTCTCTCCCCATCTTGGCTGCTGTCCTGCCCCGACCCAGCCAGCCCCCCACCCCCTCATGTTGAATGTGCAGAGACTTGCTAAGACAGTGCCTTTTACAAATGCAGTTTATTCCCTGGTTTGGGGGAGCGAGTGGGTGGTGGAGATGGTATCTGCCTTCCCTCCTCCTCTTGCAGTGGAAACTTTGTGCAAAGCATAGATAGTTCTGCCCTTTGTTTTTTCCCTGTGTGTGTGGCCTTCGCATCGTTTTCCTTGTGGAAGAGAAGATTCAGGCCACGGGAGGCCTCCGCCCTTGAAATTCCACTGTGGCTCTAGCATTGTGAACCACTTTACCCCCTTGTGCCCCCACCCCCACCCAGGAACCCACATCAGCAAGCCTGGTGATAAAGTCTCCCTTGGGGACCTGGAGTGGAGAGGTGGAGTGGGGTTAACCTCAGACAAGCACAGACCCCAGATTTTGCTAAAGGCAAACAGCCCTCCAGTCCTCCCCCAACCCCCAGCTGAGGCCCAGTCAGGAAAGAGCCTCAGGGGCAGCTGAAAGCACAAGACAGACACTTGTAAGCTCTGTCCTCAACTCCATCCCGAGAGGTCAGTGGTCCACCCCTGAGGGGCAGGCCCCCATAGCTCCCTGCCTACCTGTTTTCTTCCAATGTACATAGGTCAGATCGGGGAGGAGGCAAGACTCTGTCACAACCTAGGTGTCTGGGGTTGGGTCCCCCCAATGGGTTTGTCTGTGTTTGCACCTCGTCCGTTGTCTGAGGTGCCATGACTGTACCCTCCTCCCTCCCCGGGACATTTGCATCTCCTGGCTATGTAATAAATGCTGCATATTCTCCAGAGCCTCTAGTTCTTTGGGGCAGAGGGGACAGGGAGAGGATGGGTGGGTCCCCAGGCCTCCTCCTCGTACCTCTCGTCTCTAGGCTCAGCCGGCCTTGGGAGACCCCGTATGGAATAAACCGGAATTGCCTCTATCCTGTGGCCAGTCTGGTGCCCCCAGACCAGGGTTAGGAGCCGGAGTGGGGGTATGTCCCGTGCCTCACCAGTGACCACAAGAATACCATTCTGGATGGGCAGGCTTGTTTAATGCCACCTTCTCCACCTGCAGGTGCTAAACCAGGCACCTGTTCCTGGCTGCCCCAGGTTAGAGACCTCAGGCTATGGGAGCAAGTCCTTTATAAGCCAGCTGGGTACTGGGGTCCCTGGATAATCACTAATTGGCTCGGCGCGCACTTTCCTTCCCCACAAAAGGGGTGCCTGTCAGAGAGGCCTGGGGCTGATGAGCAGCCACCCTTCAGAGTGGGGAGCCCACTTCTGCCTTCTGCACCCTCTCGCTCCTGTGGGTGCCGTCGCAGTACGGGGGCTTCTGAGTGGCCTTGCAGGTACACAGGGCCACCATTCGGGTCTCCTGGGCTTTGAACTTGAGTGGGGAGAGGCCAGTGCGTTGGAAGAAGTGGGAGCCATCACAGAAGGGCTGGTGAGGGAAAGAGAAGTTAAGAGAGCTGGCCCCACCTGATGGGGTGGGCAGGACTGGGAGGAGCAGGGCACAGTGGTTAGGGCTCAGGCTCCCGAGTGACACTAGTTTACCTCTCATTTGTAATGTGAGGATAGTAAGAGTTGAGTTGTCCTAAGGAAATAATTTATTAGGCACTTTGCATACAGTAAGTTTGAGTCATTACAGCATTAGTCTCAAGGGCACAAGGACAGAATTTCCAAGGTGAAATGGGCCCTTAGGTTTTACACCAACAGTTTTCTTTTTTTGTGTGTTTTTTTTAAATGGCCCAGTCTCCACTGGTTCATGAAATTCATTTCTTTCCCCATACTGGTAAAAACTGGGTTGGAGAGAGCCTGCATGCATCACAGGGCTTTAAGACTGGGGGTATCAATTTTTTTTTTCAAATTTTTATTAAGGTATTATATGTGTACATATCTTACCATTGAGGGGGTATCAATTTTTTGGCTCCAGGAAATCACTGGGCATATTATAGGGGAGTGGGTGTAACAGGGAGGAAGGGGATGTCCTATAGTGAACTGGCTGCCTGGTGCCAGCACACACTCCTCATCCATCCCGGCAGGTGCTCGAGCAGAACTGGGTAATGTAAACTGAGGCCTGTGGAGGTGCTGTGACTTGCTATTGCTGGGCCTCTTGACTTTGGGGCCAGGGTGGGGTAGGAGGAGAGCTGAGGGAAATAAGCTAATAAGAGTCAGCCACTCTCCAGCTGCCGTTCCCTTAGCCCTGCTCCAAATCCAATCAGTGGCAAAGCAGGGCTGCTGACACCAGGCCACACTGCTTGGCGGAGGAACACGGTTCAGAGCTCAGCGTAGGAAGGAAAGGGGCCCTGGAGGCTAAGAATGTGGACCAGGTGCCGGCTGGATGAAAGGCTCCTGGGGCAGAAGGGAGCAGGCAGCCAGGCTGCGGCCCTGCAACCAGGAAAGTCAGATAAACAGAAAGGGAAGGGTTTTCAGAAGACGGGGAAGGGGCACTGGGGGGCAGCAAAGCTGGGCAGTCTTCCCTATGATGGGGTCCCAGGGCTAGGAACCTTTGGCCCAGATGCTTCTTAGGAGCAAGGAGAGAGGAAGAGATAGACAGGCAAGCCCCTCTGCTTAGAACAGAGCCTGGAATGAGCCTCTGAGAAGGGAGGCACCAGAAGCAAAGTCCAGAACCCTGGGCTGGGGGAGTGGGGGTGCTAGAAGAGGTCAGTGTGTGTGGGGGGGAATGGGACATGCTACAGTTTCAACAATAAAGATGTTTACAATCTAAAATAAAAATAAATGAAATTTAAAACAACAAAAACCAGAAGCCTGGGTTCCACCCGCCTGGCTGTGTGACTGAGTTTCTGTATCTGGACTCATCTCAAAGGGTTGATTCAGACAACAGAGCTCAAGGCTATGGGTGCGCCAGCCTGAGTGTTTTTTCTTGAGAGGGAGCTCTCGGGACACACCCTGCGTTCCCAACCAGGGGTGTCATGTGTCAAAGGGAGGGGGAGGTCCTCTCACCTGCTTCTTGCTGCGGCCACACACACACCACCTGTAGGTTTTCCCTGCCACTAGTTCCACCTTGATGGGTGTTTTCAGGGCCACCACAGACTTGGCTGGGGCTTTTGGAAACCATTTGGCCTGTGGCAGGGAAGAGGAGGGGCTTGGGGTCAGTCCAGGTCCTGGAAGCACTTTCTTGCCTATGGCGGCCAGTGTCCCACTGGCCCTGGCTTGTGGCAGGCTTCCTCTGTGATGACACCCAGCAAGGACATTCCCCCCCCCCCGCCCCTCCCCAAGACACCATAAGTACCCTGAGCTCCAGATAGGAAAGATTTCGAGGCCATGTAGGCATTCAGGTTTGGAGACCGAGCTGCTTTCTCTGAAAACCCTGGCTCCACCCTGGGGTGCTAGGGAGGGGAGGGCTGGGATCCTGCCAGCCTAAGCCGCCCGCCGACGGCACCTGGGGCTTGGTTTATCAGGCATCGCTGGCTCCCTGCCCTGTGCCCTCTGGTCCAGCCTGCCTCCCCTGAGTCATCAGGAGGTGGCTACAGGCAAGCGGATCGCAGGCTGGAGTCCAGAAGGCAGGGCTGACTCTTCCTGGTTCCCTTCCCTGGCCTCTGCCTTTGGGGTCTCTGGGCCTGGAGAACTTGGGCTTGAAGGGAAAACTGGGGGGTACTTACCAGCCAGGAGGAGATGTCACGCCTCTGGTTCAGCTTCTGCAAGGCACGTAGTCATCATAATACAGTGATTTGGAAACAGAAAAATAAAGTCAATGGAAAGCGGAAGGCGTCCAGAGGAGAGTCATCTGGGAAGGAAGAGATGACCGCTTATGGATGGAGGAGAAATGAGAGGGTAAGAGAATGGGATTTCAAGACGGGAAGGAGAGGCCCTGGGGAGGTGCTAGCACGCAGCAGGAGCTCAGGGGGCTGCTCAGCGAGGGGCAGGCGGGCTGGGCTTGGGAGGGGCACTGGGTGCGGAGAGGAGGGACGGGGCAGCGCTGGGGCAGGGGATGCTCACCCAGGCCACTGGTCGCAGGAGCGCGCCCAGGCCACCCATGCTGGGCCTCGCAGCCACGCCACTCCGGCTCCGCCCCGCTCCCGGGTCACCTTTCCGCTTACTCCCGCCTCTAGCCCGCCCGGCTCCGCCTTGGCCGGAAGACGCCGCGGGATTCCGCGCGGGTGGGGGCCGGAGGTCTGCGCGGCCCGGTACAGCCCCAACCGCGGGAAGCCAAGCCGAGTGCCGGTCCGGCAGCCTCCTCGGGCCCCCTGGGGTGTGGACTGGCTGTCCCCGTGCCCTCTTTGGTACCCGCAAGTCTGCGGAATGACCCGCGGGGCATCGCCTTTCGTTTCCTCGCGTGCGCTCCAAAGTCACACCCCCACCCCCACCCGCGGGCGGGGGGAGCGGGTACCCTCCTGGGAGCCGTTTCCTCCTGCTGAGTCTGGCATTGTTTCTAGGAGTGCGGGGCGGGCACACCTTGGGAGCTGGTTAAGATTCCAACAGCCCGGCCTACACATCACATCCTTGTGGGTGGGCGCAGGTATCTCTGAATGTTCACCATGCAGTCTCGGTATTTTGTGCATTCTGGTGCACTATTATTCCGAGTGCTTGAAGAACTGTAATAGACGCTGCCCCCCTCCCCGCAAGGCTCCCACAGTTGGCAGGCCACCTCCCTTTCCCTTCAATAAAGCCAGACAAAGCAGGGTCTCTTTGGAGTTTTTTTTTTTTTGTAAAACATTCTTTTATTAAAAGAACAAGTGCTGTTTACGAACTGCCCTTCGTACAAATAACATCCGTTATACAAAGATACAAGATCCGGGTTATGCACAATTCCAGGCTTGGAGGTGGCGGGTGTTGGGAGGGGGGGCATTGCCTTTTGGGGTAAGAATATAAAGGAGGTTTTAGAAAGAATGAAAAAGGAGCCCTGGGTATGCAAACCATGGCTTCCCCTTCCTGCTCCCCTAGGAAGGGTCTGCTACATTGAGACAGGCTGGGATGGAATGGGGGTGGGGTAGGTCAAGGTTTAGGTCTCGGGTCCTGCCACCTAAGTCCCACATTGGGCTGGAGGAAGCAAGCAAAGGGCAATGAAGGCACCCCTCAGTCCCCAACTTCTCAGTAGATCAAGTCAGAGTGGTCAGGAGCTAGACACTTATAATCCCGTGGATGTAACTGTAGGGAGTCAGGGTGCTGGGTCCCAGCTTCCCAAATGGAGTGACTTAAATCCCACCAGACACCTCTCCCCAGGAAAGTAAGCTGGGATAAAGGAGAATGGGAGTAAGGTGCCTACCCCTAACTCTGGCCTACCGCACACCAAGGAAGATGCTGGAAGCTGGCAGGAAGAGGCTGTGCCTTTGAAAACGTGTCTGCATTTCTAGCTTGGGAAAGAGAAGTGTGGAGAAGATCACCCTTCCTCAGAGCTGGCCCCTCACGTGTCTGGGCTCTTCCTAGGAGTACTGCCCAGGAACTCAGCACAGGAATGGCTGGGGCGCTCTCATCAGCCTCAAGGTAAGGGCACCTGGAGGGAGCAGTAGACCCATGAACCTGAGGGGAAAAACTCGCACACAGGAAGACCTTTTAAAAAGCAACCTTTAAAGTGTCATTGTCTGTGGAGAGGATCCATCAGCTCTGAGCTAGGACAGTCAGTGCTACATAGATTACCCCCCTTTCATCCCCCCCCACCCCCACCAGCACAGCCCTGCACTCACACCGTACATCACATACACAAGGACAGCCAGGAAGCCACATGGAGGTGGTGCAGTGGAGGGGGAGATGGGAGGACCAGGAGGCCAGTGTCCTGAGGGCTGGTCCTGGCTCTGCCAGAGCCCCTGCCCCTCCTGGGCTTGGAGGTATCACCTTTGAAGTGAGGATCTGGCTCAAATGACCCCTAAAGACAGGTCCCTTCCAGTTCTGACACTCATGCACCAGTTGTGACCCCAAGGCCAGACAGTGGCTCTGCATGCACACCCCACTCACATCTTCACGCTGAGGGTGATGACACACGAAGCTCCTGCATGCATTTTCAAACTCCACTTCCGCCCTGCAAACCACATCCTTCCCCTCCCCTAGACAGAGTGCTCTACAAATCTGCATCTCTTCCCACTCCCCATCCAAATTCCCTGGAAAAAGGACCGAGTCTGGGAGAGGAGCGTTAGGTCAGTATAACCATGCCCCCACATTGGGACCCTGCTCCTTCCTGACGATCTCTAGACCTTTCTTATGATAAAGGTCCCTAAATGATGAAAATGTACTACCTCTCTCCTGCCCCTTCCCATCCCCCATCGGGAGACAGCACCAATCCATACCCAGCCCAGGTTCCATCTTCACATCTAACCTGACTACCTGCTGCTGCACCCGCCTGGGAAGAGCTGGAAAACACAGACTCCCGGGTGCCAGGAGGGAGGAGGCGGCCGTGGTTCCAGTGCACTAAATCATGTGGACCTCTCCCCCACAGCAGCCTTGGGTGGATTTATTCCCTCGCCATCCAGAACAGAAGTTGACTTCAGCTCTTAGTGGGCTGGCCTTGGGTGAGGGCGTGGGTGTGAATGAACAACTCCTCTAAGAATCTCTGAAAGTTGTTTTTCTTTTCAGTGATTTGGGGGCAGGGAGTTAGACAGCTTAATAGATGAAGATTAATACGATGCTGAATTCTACCATTTCTTTCTAACTGATATTTAGCATTAATAAAAAGTGAGTATTTCTGAGGTCATCACAACTGCCACCCCTCCCCCCAAGCCCTTGCAAGGGCCTAAGAAATTGCCTTGGACGGATTCCCACCCACCCCCTCCATTATCAGCTCCCTAACATATGACAAAGTCTTATCAACAGTAATATTATTATTTTCAGTATCAGAAAAAAACCAGTTGAGCAGCACAGGCAAAAATATATCTGCACTACGTTTCTGTCATTGCCAAAAATATACACATCTTCTTTTCTTTATTAAAAAAAAAAAACCACCAACAACAAAAACCCAAACAGGAAAACACACACACACACACGCGCACGCACACACACACACACATCCCCACATGCAAAGAGACTGACAAGACATGAGCATCAGGGAAAGCTGGACATGCCTTCTCCTGGCTCCAACCCCAGTGCAACTGAAACAGACACAGGCTTCAACCTCGCCCCTCTCCTGGCTGTCCCACTGGCTCCTAGGCCTTTGCCACCAAAGGCTCTGGGCAGGTGGGGACTCTATAAGGTGAGAATCTAAGCATTGCCCACTATACCCCGAGGGGAAATAGCTGGTGGGTGAAGGGACAGTTGTTAGGTCAGCTTAAGCGTAAGTCTCCCCTGGTTGGTGGAGGTGGCGGTATGGTGCAGGAAGTAGGCTGGCTAATTCTGGGAGGGAGATCTTCACAAAAGGAAGTGGCACTTGACCCTCCCTTGCTCTGTCCCCCAATCCCTGGGGCTCCCCTTGTGCCAAGGAAGCAGGACCAACTATCGGTGGAGGGAGGGGAGCTTTGAGAGGGCACTAAGACCAGGAGGGGTCTGGGGAAGGGAAGGCAGGATTTACCCTGATTCAAAGCCCTCAGCCCCCCGTTACTCTCCAATATTGGAGTACTGTTCTGATTTTTGATAACCATTCATGCCCCAGAAAGGGACCAAAGTTGGTGAGGGTGCAAACAAGAGCTGGGAGACCCCCTTCTGAGCACTGCTCCTATCCCTGTCCTTGGCTGCCCCAGGTAGAGGGAGACAGACGTACACACGTGTACACACACACACACACACACACACACACACACACACGCAGCTAACTCCATCTCCCCACCCTCGGCACTCCTAAATCCAATATCCAATAGTGCAAAAAGGGGCAGGGCAGCCCCCCCCCCCCCCACAACCCATCATTGGGCTTCTTCCAGAGGTGGGGAGGCCTGGGCTGAGTTTGAGGCCATCCTGCCCCTTCCTCAGCCTCCTCGTCTGTGGGCTTTTACAAGCTCAGCTTGTGACCCTTGTTGGGGGGCAGGGGAAGAAGACTGGTGAGAAACAGCCTAAGGGATCCCTCCTGCCATCTGCCCAAGTCGGGCAGAAACTGCAGGTACAGTAGGGCCACCCCTTCTTCCTTAACAGGTTTCTGTGCAGGGGCAGGCCCAGGACCTGTCCCATACAAGTGCTGATCCATTTTATGTGGTGGGTCCAACCAACCCCCCACTTATGCCATGGCCCACTTTGCTCCCTGGAGGACCTCAACTCATTTGCTGAGCAGGGGCTCCTAGGTCAGCGTGGAGCCCGTCCTCCCTCTGAGCTCCTCACAAAGGGTCTCTGCAGAGGGGAAAGGGGCCAGAGAGAAGGAGCTCCCCTCTCGGTCTCAGTCCTCAGCACCAGGCGCACCCCACACTCCCCAGGTCTCAGCGCGTGCTCTGGGCTGGGACTCTCCAGGATCTGGGCGCAGGTGCCTGCTCCAGGCTAGGACCCCCTCAAGCCAGGATTGCCCCCTCCACTTTGGGGGTCAGGAGGGGTGTGGATGGATTTAGCCTTTTTCCTGGTTGGCTGAGGCTCCTTTGTCAGCGGTCTGGAAAGAGAGGAAGGGAGGCTGGGGGTTTGGGAGGTGTCTGGTCCTAACACCCAGCTGAGAACAGCTCTTTGGGTTAAGCAAGCTTTTGAAAGGGGCAGTGAGGGAGCCCAGCTCAAGTTCCTGACCTAGGCTCTGATGGGTATACATCAAAGTCAACAACATGTTATGTGTGCGTGTGTGTGTGTGGGGGGGGGGAGGGGAGTGTGCTCTGCACAGGGTGCCTGGCTAAGCGGGCATGCTCCAGCCAAAGCCAGCACCCTGTGCTGTCTTTATGCCCTCACAATGGCATAAAGTGGGCATTTCCAGAAAGACCCACCCAGAGCATCATCTCTTTCTACTCGGAGAGGAAATGCCTTTCCTAATTGGTCTTCCCAGAGGAATGCTGTTTCCTAATTGGTCCTTTCACTGTTAGTGCATGCTCAGAGTGCATCTTTCTTGGATCTGCAGGAGGGAACCCATGTGCCTGCAGAGGCCCTGGGGTCTGGAGCAGGGTGCTTTGCTGACCAAGGGGTCACTTCCTCCTCCTTCTTAGGATGCATCTGATGATGTACCTTCTGATGCTGCCTATCCCGGAGCAGGAAGACAGGACAGCCCCAGACCCCTTACTCACCCCTCCTTTGGGGCCACTGCCACTGCTGTCCGCCCCCGACAGGCTGAGGAAGGGGTTGGTCTGAGCAGTCAGGACTGGAGGGCCGCCTGCTGCTGCTACTGCTGCTGCGGCAGCAGCTGCTGCGGCCATGAGACTTGTGTTGTTGCTGAGGGAGGGAGCCACCAGGGCTCCGGCGGGCAGCAGGGGTGGGGCAGATGCCGTGGGCAGCAGGCCAGGAGTGCCTGCAGACAGCAGGGGGGCAGAGCTTCCTGCCAGCAGGCTGGCCATGGGCAGCTGAGAGCCCCCGGCTATCTGCAGCCGCTGCAGCTCCCGCTTCTGCTGGATCTGCTGGATCATCTGGTAGACTACGGTCTGGTGTTCCTGCAAGTAGGCCAGACTCTCATTGGCCAGTGGTTCCCAAGGCCAGCTTGCCCCGCTTGGCCCACGCCCCATCCCATCACAGTGGAGGCAGGAGATGGTCAAGGTTCTCTTGTCTCTAACTCCCCACTCTGGGCCTCAGTCTCCCCATGTGGACAAGAAAGTGGTTGCACACCATCCGTGTTTGTCAAGTGGGGCAACACTGGCCGAGCACAGGGTGTTTAACATCCCTGGCCCCGCTCCACTCAAGTCAGTTCCTCAGTCACTATGACAACAACAAATGCTCCCAGGGGTGCTAAGACCCCAACTTGAGAAACATTAAACTAGGTCAATAGTGTTCAACTCCCCCTCTTTTTTGTTTGCTTTTTTAAATTTAAGATTTTTTAAAAAAATTTTTTTTCTTTGAGAACGCAAAGCATTTTCGAGTATTCTGAAAACCAAAACAATATATCATGGTTTACCTTAGGAAATTTTGCTCCTACCCATTCCCATCTGGCCCTTAGAGATAACCAGTTAAATTGGTTTCTTGTGTCTCTTTCTAATGTTTCTTTATGTGAAAATGACTATTGTTTATATAGTTCCAGCTCCCTCCTTTTTGAAAGGCACAACTCCTTTTCTCCAAAGGAAATCTTAGCAGAGCCCAACATACAAGGCAGACCCAAAAGGGGCTGCTCTGGTTGAGGGGTGCCACCTGCTCAGCCACCTCTCCACACACACTCTGAGTTGCCCCCCGGAAGATCCTTGGGGCTGGGATTGGAAATGCTCAGTAACTGAGGACTTGCCACCCTCTAGACCTGCTCTCACAGAGGATGCTCCAGTCCCACAGCCCAGCCTGGAGCTGTTCTCCCTCCCCAGACCCTCTGCCATGGGCCCTTCTAGCAGAGCGGGGCGCAATGGCCTGGGAAAGGAGCGCATTACCGGGGTCAGCTGTGGGGAGGCCAGGAGCTGCTGGAGCTGCTGGAGCTGCTGCTCTTGCTGTTGCAGGAGGTGTCTCTGCTGCTCCGTTAGGCTGAGGCAGGGGGACAAAACACAGACCATGGGAAGGGACAGGGAAACACCCCCTCCCACGAGTTCCCAGACTCCCTCAGACCCAGGTGGAGAGAGGCAGGGATGTGCGACATGAGACTAGAGAGAGACAGACTGAGCTCAGAGAGTACAGCGGGAGATAAGTTAGATGGAACTTCCCCAGAAGGGAAACCTAGATTGGGGTACAGCTTTGTCCTAGAGAGTTGCCATCCAAAGGGCACTCACAACTAACATCTAGGGAGTACCTGGGGCCAAGAGGGGACTGGATTCTATACGATTGGAGGACATTTTCCCCTTTGGGGGACTGTGGGTGTTTGGGGGGAATCCCTCCCACAGCCAGCCTCCCCGTTCCCTTCCCCAGGCTAAGCTTTCCCTCACCTGTTGAGACAACCTGGCAGCTGCAGCGTGGGGGCCCCACCAGCCTGGCTCAAGCCTGCAGGGTTGGGGGCAGCAGCCCCATTCAACCCCCCCAGGAGCCCATTGAGGGGCAGGGCCCCGCTGCCCGCCAGCCCCCCCAACAGCCCCTCAGCCATGGGCATAGCCCCCAGCCCCGCTGCCCCAGGTGCTCGGCCCAGCCCATTCTGTGGCTGGGTTGGGAGTGGGGCAGGGGCTCCTGGCAGGGCCAGGGGCAGAGTAGCAGGGCTCTGCTGGAGCAGGGGCAGCGGTGGGGGCGTGCTGTGGAAGGACAGCGACGAGCTGCTGCGGCTTGGGCAGCCTGAGTGTGGGTCCTGGGGAGGGAGGGGGAAGGGAGGGGTCAGAGGGGCAGGGAGCCAGCATGACATTTCTGGCCCCCAGCCCAGCACCCACCAACATTCTGATAGAGCACAGCCACCCCCACCTCACCCCCAGGCAGAGCCACCCAGGAGCAAGAAGCAAGGCTCAGGGGTTAAGGCTAAGAATCCTAAATGTCTTCACAAATCATGTTTACAGACCACTGCCTGGGGTCCAGCACCCACCGTCCTTGTTTAATACTAAACATCAATGATGGTCGTGAGAATCTAGTAAGCCGGACTCGGGGTTCAGTGCTTGACCTGCACTCTCATTCTTCCCATTGTCTAGTCTTAGACAGACTAAGTAACTTTGTAGACAGCTAGAGTGACAGGCTCAGGTTCAAACCCTATGTCCACAATTCAATGGCTTGGGTGGCTTCTCTGCCTCGGTTTACTCATTCATAACACGGGGGTAACATAGTACCTATTCCATGAGTACCTATCCCACAGTGAAGACTAAACAAACCGATGCTTTAAAAATCTCAGCACAGCCCTAACCGGTTTGGCTCAGTGGATAGAGCGTCAGCCTGGGGACTGAAGGGTCCCGGGTTCGATTCCGGTCAAGGGCATGTACCCTGGTTGCGGGCACATCCCCAGTAGGGGAGTGTGCAGGAGGCAGCTGATCGATGTTTCTCTCTCATCGATGTTTCTAGCTCTCTATCCTTCTCCCTTCCTCTCTGTAAAATATCAATAAAATATATTTTAAAAAAAATCTCAGCACAGGACATGACAAAGGGCAAATGTGCAGTTAATATTAGTTATTATGATGATTATTACTGCCCAAGTCACACAGTTAGTAAGTGGCAGAGAAAACAAGAAACTAGCTTGCTTGATTTCAAAAATAACCACAACATAACAATAGTCACTGCTTCCCCAACCACCGCCAATTACACAGGAATTCTTTGTGTGAGGCACTGTGATGAACCCGTCACAGACACTCTCACAGAGGCCTTCCCTACCCCCCTTATATCTACAGAAGAATCCTAAGCCCCATTCTTCCTCACAGCCCTCAAATTATTTCCATTTTAGCATTTCCCCCCGGCTTGTAATTATTGACTGTTTTCTCGGATTTAGCCTATCTTCAGGAGCAGGACTGCATCCATGTTGCTTACTAATAGCTTTGCCAGTGCCTGGCATTAAGTAGAAACCTCATAATTATTACTTATCTAATGAAGGAATGAAAGGATCAAACTCATTGCTCTGCCAATCACTCCATTGTCCAACCTCCAATAGCTACAAGGTGGAGGTGGGACCAAGAGGCCCTTGCGCCTCCCCTCTCCCGCCCTTCCCCAGGGTCCACGGGTGCTCACCTCCGAAGACGTGGACAGCGAGTTGTCCAGGCCGAGACTGTTCTTCCCGGGAGGGCTCTTGCTGGTGCTCAAGGAATCGCTGCTGCCGGCTGAGGGAGGGGGATCAGGGAAGGCAGTCAGGCCTGAAGTCGGAGCTAGTTCCTACCGCCCGGCATAGGCCCCCACTCCCGGGCTGGGTGAGCTCCCTTACCTTGGGGAGGCAGGCCATAGGGCCCAGGGACAGGGCCATTGGCGGCGGGCAGGACGGCAGGCAGAGCGGGGAAGGGCACAGAGAGCTGCACGTTGAGAATCTGCAGCCGCTCCTTCTTGGCCGTCAGGCTCAGGATCTGCTCCTGAAGCCGCTGGTTTTCCTTCTGCAGCGCGTGCAGCGCCTTCAGCATCTCCACAACTGCAGAGAAAGGACCAGGCGCCTGAAGGAGGCGGGGCGAGGGCTGGGGGCGGGGCCAGAGGATCGAGGGAGGGGCAGGGAGGGCGGGGCCTGGCGGAGGAAATCGGAATAGGACCTAGAAAAGAAGGCGTGGGCTAGAAAGGGGGTCAGGTGAGCTCGGAGAGGCGGGGCCTGGGGAAACAACAGGTGTGCGGACCACAGGCGGGGCCTGGGGCTCGGTTTGAGGCCACGTGATTGGGAGGCCAGGGGCGGGCGCAAATTCGGGGGTAATAAGGTATGGGCTAGGAGTCCGGGAGGGCCAAGGGCAGGGTGCAGAGGCTGCGGCGCCAGGTACAGGGCCTAGAAGGGACTAAAGGTGAGGCCAAGGTTGGCAAGAGTTAGGGCTGGGATGGGGTCTAGGGGAAGAACCTTAAGAGACGTTTGTGAACTTCAGGGAGAGGGGTGACCGAGTCTGGGGATCCTGGGGCAGGTCTCCCAGCCCTGAGCCCCCCTCCTCACTGTTGACGCCGGCCTCGCCGTCGCCTTGCTTTTCCAGCAGCTGTTCCATGTTAGTCGTTCCAGGGGCTGCTGGGTCTAACTGGCCGCCCCCACAGGGTGCGGACGCTGTCTGGTCGAAGAGTGCGGGGAGGCTGCTGATGGGGGACCTGGAATCAGAAGGGAACACCGGGCTCAGGCTTACCTCCCACTCCTGTCTCCCACTCTTCTCCCCTCCCCTCCTCAGGGGTTCCAGTCATCCGCGTCAGAACCCCACCCTCTTCTGATGCCCGCTTCTCCGCCCCTCCTCCCAGAGTGTCCCTCCAGCCCCCTCCCTGCCCCTCCCCCAAGCCGCCGCCCCCTCCCTCACATGGAAGACAGACTCTCCTGAGGGGAGGTCCCCCGACACCGGAAGCTGCAGTCCTCCAGGTCTGGCTCTTGGAAGGAGAAGGGAGACAGGGATCAGCGGGGAAAGGATGCCAGTCGGCCGCTCGGTCCCCGCCGGGTAGTGGGTATGGGATCTGGAACCTTACATCAGACCCCTGCCCCCAGGATCTCCCAATCCCAGTTCTAGCTCCTAAGGCGCTGGGAGCCTTGGCATGGAAACTCGGCCCCTTGGGAGGTAAAGCCATGGATCTGGTCTCTTCCCTTCTCTAAGCAGCAAGACTCCCTCTGCCTGGCTATTTTCACACCTCCCAATTTCTTTCCTGGAAGCTTAATGCTATAGAAATTTTGGGTCTAGACAGCCCTGGGTCAAACTTGGATTTGATACTTGCTCTGTGAACTTGGGCTGGCAACTAACCTCTGAAGTGATTGTTATGAGACTTAAAAATAAGGCAAATAAATGTGAAGAGTTAAGCTGCATGCAGGAAGCCCTTAGTAATTGTAGCTATTATGTTTTGTATGACTTTTTCTATGCATAAACTCACAAATTAGATGGCAAAACCCTTGTTTGGGACACAGGATTCCTATTTGGGTTGCGGGGGAGGGGTGTGTCACCCTACTGTGTCAGGCCTTTAATTCTGGATTCGGTCTCTTTAAGAAGGCCTACCTGAACTGGTGGCGGGGTGGTAGGCCCCGCCCCCTGGCTGGCCAGGTGGTGTGTCTGCACCAATCAGCTTTATGGGGCTAAGTTGACTCTCAAGGGAGAGGGTGGGGCGCTTATGACCCGCCCCTTTAACTCCTATACACCGGGAGAGCAGGTTGCCCAACTGGTTGCGATCGCTGTAACCGCTGATCCCAAAGACTCACTATGGGGCCAGCTGGGAGCTATACTTCGGCGGTAAGAGAACTGGGGTCAGAGTCAGGAGACCCGAATTTCCCTACTTCAACTGCCTTGAGCATTAATCTCTCTGCGTTTCTCCCGTGAGTTGGAGCAGTAATTCTTTCCTGTCCTGTCCCAACCCCTCAGCAGGTTTTAACCTGAAAGTGTACCCTGGTTTGTTGTGTGTGAAAACTTTTTTTTTGCAGGGTGGGCAATGGCCAGAGGGAAGGGGCAGCCAGAAAGCCCTCCCATCTTTTTTTGGGGGGAAGACATGCAGGTGATGGGTGCCCCTGACCTTTGGGAAGAAAGGGGAATGGGGTCAGAGACTCACATACCTGTGTGGCTGCTCTCAGCTTGGGTAAGGAGGGGGTTAACGACACCCATGGGGGTTCCAAAGATGTGGGTAGAAGGGAGGCTAAAGGTAGAGCCAGCCAGAGAAAACACCTGAGGGAAAGGAGGCAGAGTCCAGCCTGGTGGTTATTCTCAGATCTAGGGCACAACTGTGCTTACTGGGTGGGGGGCACCAGGTGTGCTGGAGAGGAGAGGGGGCCAGAGACAGGGAGAAGTTCTGGGGATCAAGCCCAATATCTCAAGTTCCCATGGAGGGCTGGGGTCTTTAGCAACCTGTCCCCCACCTGCCCAGGGATGGAGGAGCCCAGGAGTAAGTCCTCACCTGAGTGGTGGAGATAGAAGCAGAAGAGGAGGGGAGGGTGCTGGTGAATGGGGAGCGATTGAGGCGGGGCAAGGCAGAGGTCCCAGGGGGCCCCAGCAGGCTGGAAGAGAGGGGGGTGCTGCAGACAGCCCGCAACATTCCACCACCGTGGGAGATGGGGTCCTTATTACTGGTGTAGATGCCTACAGGCACAAGGACACAGAGGGAAGCAGATAGTCACCAAGCCCCCCAGGCAGGTGGCCGGGGAAGCCCCTCCCCCAGGAGAACGTTCCCTGCTTCTGGCACCAGTCTAACCTCCTCCTTGCACAGATGTCACTTTTTGCCTGGGTGGTAGCTGCTTGACATGACTACTTACTGGACTGCCCTGCCCGGGCCTGGGGAATTCCCAGCTATTCTAATATCCCAACCAAAACTGTTTATGTCCTACTGACAATCTAACCCAATCTCTCCTGCTACAACCATGCAGAAGATGGGTATAGAGGAGTGTCTTAGAGGTGACTGTCACTTCCATCCTTTCTCTCTGTCCTTTGGTGTAGTTTCTATCACATTCCCTTCTAACTACATGCTTATCCCTCTGTTCCATCACTAGACTGGCTGGGCCCTCTGATGCCCACCATCCCAAAGGGTCACTAACCTGCCCCTAGCAGGGGGGACTCCAGGCTCAGGCTGGGCAGGCTTCCGGAAGGCCCAAAGGTGCGGGATGCCAGACCACCCAGGCCGGAGCTGACCAGGGAACCTCCTGAGAAGGGTGAGGCAGCAGTGGCGGTAAAGCCAGCCAGTTGGGCACCAGGCAGGGAGGGCGCAGCTGGGGCCCCAACACCCTCCTCATTCCGGCTGCCCTTGGGACGGCCTGGCCCATGCCGGCTCCTCTTGCTGGCTTTGTGCTTCTTCTCCTTCACGCCTGCCTCAGGGGTCTCTTCAGTGGGCGCAGGGGCAGCGCTCAGTGTGGGCATCCGCTTGTGGGTGCCTGCTGAGGTCCCAGACCCTGAGAGGTGAGGAGACTTATAGTCTCCAGGGGATGGGGCCCGGGCCCGGCCTGAGCTGGAGGTGGTGGTGGAGAAGCGCATGATGGGCCCAAAGCTAGAGAAGACCACCTTCTGCTCAAAGAGGTCAGTCTTGGGTGGCTCAGGAGCCGAGGGAGAGGGGGGAGCTGAAGGGGTGGAGGCTGCAGGCTTGGAGTACTTGTCTTCCTCTGGCTGCTCCAGCTTGGGGAAGGCAGAGAAGTCAGGGGAGCTCTGGAGGGACGAAACTGCACAGAAGGAAAACAGAATTACAGCTGCATCCCAGATCCCTCCCTCCCACTCCCAATATGCACTGGTGGGAGAGCTGTGGTCAGGGGATGGGGAAGCCTGGTGTCCTGTCCCAGCTCTGCCACTATCTCTGTGTCCAGGATGAGTGGCCTCCCTCCCCCACTCACAATGAAGTGGGAGGAGAGGAGAGTTCCATCTCAAAAGGGAAGGGTTGAGGGAAGGATTTGGAGAAGTATAATTTGGTGGGGAATCCCCCATCTTTAACCTGAACCAATTTAAGAAGCAAATGAGAGCCCTAGCCAGTTTGGGTCAGTGGACAGAGTGTCAGAGTATGGACTGAAGGGTCCAGGTTCGATTCCGAGCACGTGCCTCAGTTGCAGGCTTGATCCCCAGCGCCGGTGGTGGTGGGGTCCATGTGGGAGGCAACTGATCCATGTGTCTCTCTCACATTGATGTTTCTCTCTCTCTGTCTCTCCCCCTCCCTTCCACTCTCTCTAAAAATCAGTGGAAAAATGTCCTCGGGTGAGGATTAAAAAAACACACACACAACAAAAAATGAGATGCAAACTAATGTTGCAGAGGCCTTTGCTAGAAAAGCTCAGGGCCAAAGGCTGTCCCATTCCCAGCCTCCTCCAGGAGGCTCACCTGCCCACACTCACCTGCAGGCTGGAAGGGCCCCCCAGAGGAGGAAGAAGAGGAGGAGGAAGAGGAGGAGGAGGCGGAGGTGAAACTGCTCACACCTTTCCCACTGCTCAGCTTCTTCCCCTTGTGACTCAGGCTATGGCTGGAAGACTTTTTCCCCTTTGAGTCCCTGTTGCTCTCAGAGGTCTCCTGAGTGCTGGCCTCATGGTGGGAGGAGGAGGAAGCTGAGGAGGAGGCCTAAAGAAGGGAGGAGAGAGGAAGGCTTGAGACCAACTGCCTGGGCCTGGGTTTACCCTGACTTGGGAGTGGAGCAGGAGCATGCAGGACCTGGGCTTTCCTGGGAGAGTCCAGAATTAGCTTCAAGAAGGATTCCAGGTAGAGAGATGGTGCTAGGAGTCCCTAGACCAGGAAGATGGGGAAGCAGCTGTGGAACTTCTGGGTGTGAGGAGAGCTGAGCATTCTGAACCCAAGGAGCTGTCTGTCCTTCACCTCAGTTAGGAGATGAAAACAGTCTCGGAGTCTGTACTAATATACTCACTCGTTCATTCATTCATTCATTGAAGAAATACTTGCTGGACTTGTGTTGGGAAGCGGTGAGGGCCTGGCCGCATGTGTGGGCCCTCCAGTCGCCACCATTCCCTCCTTGCTCTCCCCAAGCTGCAGCCACCTGGCTGACACCCTATTCCCTGGTCACTCTGTGCCTTTCCTAGACAACCTGAGCTTGCAGTGCCGAGCCCTCTGTTACTCTTCTTGGAAAACTTCTCCTCCTTCAAAATCCAGCTTGGAAGTCCACTCTTCCATGAAGCCACCCTGTACTCCTGGGGTGGAATAAGCCACGCTGTCCTCTTATTTCCAGGGCACCGTGTACCCACATCAGCCATGTCAACAGTTGCTACCCTATACTGAAATATACTGTCCCCATTCCTGGGGCCCCCCGTAACCTCTCTGAGGGTGGCAGGGCAGGGGTTGGAGGAGGATGGACTCTGCATTTACTGCCATGTTTATGTTGCATGGTCTCTCCACTTCGCTGAGCTTCAGTGTCCTTAGGCGGCTAATTATGCCTGTTTGGGGAGTTATGAGGAACATAATGCCAGATACAAACTGCAGGGTCAATAATGATGATTC
Organism: Plecotus auritus; assembly: GCF_963455305.1. Lineage (NCBI taxonomy): Eukaryota > Metazoa > Chordata > Mammalia > Chiroptera > Vespertilionidae > Plecotus > Plecotus auritus. The sequence continues at coordinate 10,125,641 of NC_137774.1, forward strand.
TGATGGCTGTGGCTGCTAGTAATATACTGCAGAGACTGACTGTGGTGGTTAAGAGTATAGGCCCTCAAGTCAGACTGCATGCGTTCATATCTTGACTCCACCACTACCTAGCTGTGCACTCTGAGACAAGTTAATTAATCTCTGTACCTCAAGTTTCTTCATTTATTAAATGGGGTTAATAAAATTGGACTATTTTGAGGATTGAACAAGCTAATCCCAGTACACCCTGTAGATCCCCGTTCTAGAAGAGAGGCTGGCATGTGGTGGCTGAGTCAGAGCATCGTATTACTGCCAGGGATGGTGCTTTTCCTCCTGGTGGAGACCAGGTATTTGCAAACCTCTGCTAAACCAACAAATGCCAGAGGGAGGATGGATGGGGGAATGAGAGCCACCCTGTGCTGCCCTCCCTGGGGGGAGCCCTGGTCTCCTCTTCTTCTTTGTTCTTTTCAACAGCTGGAGTTCTGAAGGGAGCCAGATGTGGTTCTGAGAGCAAGGGAGGAGAGGGGATGGGGGGAGGGGCAGCAGCAATGCTGGGGCGGGTGGAGGGGATGAGCAGAGTGCTCCAACATGTCCAAGGGAATACCCAGCCACTGGGGGTTACTCCCAGATCTCTGCCCTCTCTTTCTACCTGTCTGCAGGCCCCAGGGAAAGGGCAGGGCACAGGGCAGAGATGACAAGCTTTTCCAGGTGAGTCGTGGAAAGCAGGGCAGGGAGAGGGTTACTGGGGTAGTTGCCACAGCAACATCCCCCTAGAAACCTGATACCTGAGCCTCCTGCAAACAAGATGCCCAGAGCTCTGCCAGCCTCCACGGGCAGAGGGAGTGAATGGAGCCACACTGGCCAAGGGAGGGAGCAGTTCTCCAGGCCCTTTCACCTTCCCGGGGGAGGGCAGGCTGGCAGGAGGGGCAGAGAGGGCTGCTCTGGCTTGGATTAGGGGCGCCCTGGCCTCGGGGAAGGGCCTGCTAGTTGCTTATCCTGATGTTGCCCATTTCTGGAGACAGGCCTGACATACCATGCCCCTCCTGGGACGGTGGGATGAGGGGGGTGGGGTTTCGGGGTGTTGTCAGGGCCCTGTCACGGGCCACACTTTCAGTCCCTCCAGCGTGCACAGAGTGGGATTTTGGTTAGGTCACAGGCTGGGGGCGGGGGGGGGGGTCTTCCTGACAGGGAGAAGAGGTGCAAAGGGGAGGGGTGGTGAGAGAGATGGGGTCCTCTCTATCTCTGGAGAACAGGCTCCAGAGCTTGGAGAATTAGAGAACTGAGTGTGTCTCCACAGACAAGAGCCCGGTGCTGAGGCTCCGTGTCTGGACAGAGGCAGATGTGAACATCTGGCAGCCAGCAGGTAGGGTGGTACTCCCCACCCACCTCTACCTTCCTGATGGTAAATGATTGGTGGGGCTGAGGAGTAGAGGGGGTTGAGGTGGGGAGCAGAGGCACATTAACCTGAAGCTGTGGGGGTGCCCCGGTCCCTGGCTCACCCTGACCCCTCACACCCTGCCTCCCTCCCGCTGCCGTGGCCATCCCTCTGGGGTGTGGGCAGCAGTACCTTGTCAGCAGTGGGGACCACGGGTGGGGTGAGGATGCTGGAGGGTGAGTCAGGCCGCTTCTTGTGCTTCTGTTTAAGGCGTTCCTTGTCCTTTCGACTCTGGGGAAGGATAGGTGAGCCGATATTGGTGTTGGGGGGCATTTGGGGTGAAGATGACATGTGCATGTGGACAGTGGACCCCTCTCAGGGATGGGTTTTGTGGATGTCACCTCCCCCTCTGGTGGGACTGGGGGACTTTGGCTGGACAGGAGTGGCTCAGGCAGGGTCCTCTGAGTGCCAACAGCCCCTCGTCCATTCTGCCTGCTAAAAATAGCCTGTCCCATTATCACGCCAGTGACACAGAGCACCACACACGTGAGCACGCACCTGCAAGGGTGTCCACCAGGGACACGGAGCTGTGCAGAGGGATGGGAGCCAGGCACACTGTGACATGAGGCACAAGGGGACGCAGGCATGTACACTTACACACTGGGCTGACACAGGCTAGACCGTGGAGATGTGTGCAGGGCCATGTATTGGGGGCTGTCGGGACACTATTGTGTCATGGGGAGGACACTGGAAGAACCACACAAACACGAGAGCCCCAGGGAAGCCAGGCCCTCACCTCACCCTCTGTGATCCTCACGTGTCACTTCCGCAGCCCCCTCCCTGCCCTCAGTGGCCTCAGAGGAGGGAAGGGGCAGGCTCCTTGGCCGTGGGGCACCCTGTGGTGGCTTCTTGAAAGAGCTATGAGTCTGTGAATGTGGCAGGACAGGTAGAGGGAGAAGACTTTTACCTTCTTCTGTGCCCTTTCATGGTGGGAAGGGTGCTTCTCCTGCTGGGTGGATGGTGAGGCTGACCGGCTTCTCCGGCCAGCGATGAAGCCACTGCCACCTCCCCCTGTGCCGCTGCCTCCTCCTGCTGCCGCTGCTCCTCCGCCTCCCCCACCGGTGTGCCGGGAAGTCTTCTGGGGAGAGAATTGAGAGGAGTTGCCAAACTCTCCTCTCATTAGCTTAGAAGAAGGTTCCTGAAGGTCAAGTGACCCTGGGGGCCACTTCCCCTGGCCCGCCTCTCCCTAGGAGGACCTTGTGTTCTCAAGGATGCTCTGCTCAACGAAGGGCCCTCCTTAGAGCTTCCCCAGCGTGTCCAGTGCTCAGATCTGACAACTGAGGTCCACAAGAGGCCAGGCTACAGCAAGGCATGCTGGAGGCAGGACTGGGGCTCAGGTCCTTGCTCTCCACCCACCTCTTCCCACAGTGTCCTCTTGGCCCAGCTCAGGCAGCCTGAGCCAAGGCCCACCTCTGCCTCCTCTCCTGGGGGAGAGGATGTATGGAGGACTCTTGTGGGAACCCCTGCTCCTCTACACTCCACGCCCCATCCTTCCCTCCAGACACTTCACCCGGGCCATCAGCTCTTCTCCCATGTTCCTAGCCCCGCCCCCTCCACCAAACACAGTGGTTCCTTCCGTCCCAGAACTGCTGCCCTGAAGAAGGGGGAAGTCAGCATCCACAGCAAAAGCCCAAATGACCCTCATGCTGCCTCTCCCCCAGCCAGGGCCTGCTCCTTCCTTCCTTCGCTGCTAATAGACGCCCCAGGCCCAGTGTAATGGCTTCCGTGTCCCTGACTTGCAGCTGCTCCCTCTGAGGTCACCCACTGCCTACCAATTGCCAAACCCAAGGACTCATTTCAGACCTTGTCTGACCCAATCGCTCCCCTGGGCACTGATCTTACTACCATGCCAAGCTCTTAAGACTCTCCCATTCATGGTTCCCTTCACACCTTGACCCTCCCTACCCTGATAGGCACCTGGGGATTCCAGCCCCCCAGCCTTATACCCCTGGGATTGGCACTACCACCCTGCCCAGGGTGTCTGACAGCCACCAAGCCTCCACATTCCCACTTGGCACCTCCTAGAAACCAACCCGATTTCCCTCCCTCGTCCTAAGTCATCATCAAACCCTGAAACCAAGGTGACCATGTAACTTAGGAACCAAATCAGGACAAGGTTGAAATTTAAAGTGGGGACTATTAATGATTACACCAGGGCAAAAGGCACAAACCGGGACTGCCTGGGGTAGACCAGGGCGGATGCTAACCCTATACAAGCCTGTTCATAACATCCCCAGGTGCGCAAGCCCATCCACCCAGCATTGAGAGCCTGGATCTTATCTGCCACCCTCAACTCCTCCTCAGCTGCTCCCACACGTAGGCAAGTCTACCTAGAAATGTTCTAGAATCCAGCCTCATCCCTCCATCCCCCGCCTTGTGCAGCTGTCTCCTACCCCTTTGGATCCAGCTTCCCCGTGCCTGCCAGGGTAATCTTCCCTAAAAAACAAATCTGATCATGTTACCCTCCCCTTACAAGCAGCCTTACAAGCCTGTGTCCCGGGGGTGAGGTCCAAGCTGCAATTCTAGTCTAGCCACAGCCTACCTCTCCAGGACACCCACAGCTTCTGTTTCCAACAAACAAGAGACAGTACCTCTTCTCTAGCCTCTCCGTGGCTCCCTGAAGCCTGGGGCAGAGGGAAGCCCAGCTCTGGCCCTGCCTGAGCTTTCTTTTTTTTTTTTTTTTTGCCCCTGCTTTGTCCCCACCAAACACCCTGTTCTGCTGCTCAGAAAATTCTTTCTCCTCTTAGGACTTGACCCATGCCAGTCCCGTTGCTTAAGGTTCCTTTCTTTCTGAGGAGTTTTCAAATCAGACTGTCCGTTTGAACCCCAGACATGCTGTAAGATAAGTTACATAACCTCAGTGGGTCTTAGTTTACTCATCTGTAAAATGGGAAAATACAGTACATCTAGTTCTTAGGGTCGTTGGAAGGATCACACAAAATAATACATGTGAAGAACTTAGTACAGCCAAAACCGGTTTGGCTCAGTGGATAGAGCGTCGGCCTGCGGACTGAAGGGTCCCAGGTTCGATTCTGGTCAAGGGCATGTACCTTGGTTGCGGGCACATCCCCAGTAGGAGGTGTGTAGGAGGCAGCTGATCGATGTTTCTCTCTCATCAATGTTTCTAACTCTCTCTCCCTCTCCCTTCCTCTCTGTAAAAAAATCAATAAAATATATTAAAAAAAAAAAAAAGAACTTAGTACAGAGGCCGGGGCACAGTAAGCCCCCACCCTCACATGTCGGCTCTTGTTCCCACCTCCATTAGTTTCTGTGCTGCCTCTTCTTCGAAGCCTCTCAGACTAACAGGAGAGCTCTGTCTTCTGGGCGGACTGCTAGGTTTAACTCTGATTCACACCCCTCAGGCTCTACTTCAATTTACTCTTCATTCAATGAAGAGTTCCTCAAGGGCAGGGACGGGTTCCTTCCATCTCCGTCTTCACAGCGGCAGGCACCAGCCTGGCCCAGAGCCCAGACCCTCTAAACCGTGGCTGACTGACCCACTCACACCCTGGCAGACGAGACTCACCATCTTGCTGAAGTGGTATTTGCAGTAGCCGCAGTACTTGACATTGTCAACCTCCAGCACCTCTTCCTCACACAGCAGGCCTGCCATTTGGGCACTAACCAAGAGAGGTCAGCCTGAGAAGGGTGTGGTCACAGACCAGACCAGCCTCTGCCCTTCTACCCTCATGGACCCCCACGGAGGCAAAGCCAAGGCCATCCAAGGGAAGCACTGTCATGATCACCAAAGACAGCAGCTAGGATCAGCCCACTGGGTGGCCATCTATGGCAAACCTCGGAGGGGATTGCTACAGCTGGCCGGGGATCCCAGAGAACCCCGGAATGGGAGGCGAGAGGCAGGTAGGGGTCTCACCAGGTGACATGGAAAGCTTGTCGACATCCATGGCGGTTACAGGTCATGCAGGCTCCTGAGGCTGCCTTGCTCTCGCGGCCCTGCTCCTCGCAGATGTAACAGGTCTGCAGGACACAGCGCACTCGTCCCCTCCTCCCTTCCCCCTAAGGGACCCCCCTCAATTCCATCCTTCCCCCATTATCCTAGGTTAGTGCTATCCAGTAGAACTTTCTGTGTGGATGGAAATGTTCCATGCTGCACTGTCCAATACAGTAGCCATGAACCACATGGGCACCTGAAATGTGGCCGAGGACCTGAACTTTAAATAGGACTTAATTGTAATTTGCACAGCCCTGTGGCTGACGGCTACTATAGTGGAGAGCACAGTCCTTGGGGACTGCGTCTGCCTTGCTCACTGGTGAGCTTATTCTCACCTCTGACTTGAACCTGGACCCCACCCCCTACCCCCTTCGCAAGGCTGACTCCTTCTCATCCTCCTGCTCTTAGCCTAACTGTCTCTTTCCTTTACCACTTTAAAGAAAGCCCCCGCCCCCCGCCCCACGAAGTATTCTTTATTTCAGCACCTTGTTTTCTTCACAGCACTTATCACAAACTGCATTTACGTTATTTGCCTGTTTATTGATATTTACAGTCTTCCCACACAAGAGTGTGAGTTTCCTGAAAGTGTCTGTTGGGGTAAGGGAGCACCTCTGTTTTGATCAGTACTGAACACTGCGTGCCTAGTGGTACCTTGCCCCGGGTTTGACACACAGTCGGCACTCAGTGACTGCTTGCTAAGGTCTACCCTCTGACAGTGCTTGAATTCCAGTGTATGAGCATGTCTGTCAGTGAAAGGTGCCTACTCACTTCCTGAGTTTCCTGAAAGTGTCTGTTGGACAGAATCAAATTACACTGGATGAAGAGAGAGGTGGAGGGACCCAGGTAGGGAGGGGACGAGCAGGAGGGCATGGCAGGGGCCGCTGACCTTGTTGAAGCGATCATGAGGCACATACTGCAGCACGATGGGCTCCATGGTGAGCACGTTGGCGAACTGCACCTCAGGGATGTAGAGGGCACACACCACGTGGGCCCAACCTGGGGCAGTGTGGGGCAGGCCTCAGGCAAGTCCGAGACCGGGACCCCTCACAGCCCCACACTGCAGGCAGTCCCCTCCTCCATGGCCTTCCCATCAGATTCCAGTGCCAGCCAGGAAAGGGAAATCAAGCACCCCCCCGTACACAGACACACACACCCCTGCCTTCCCAGACCCTTGCTCAGGGGGCCTTGCTGACCCCAGCAGATGAGCCCTGGAGCTCAGGACCCCCCTCACCTCCATTGTCAGTCCTCTTCAATGCCCCGTCTTTGTGTGGGCACAGCTCACACCTCTGCCAATGCAAGGAGGCACAGGGATTGAGGAGGGCCTTTCCAAAAGGGGTGGGGACCTGCTGATATGCCTCCAGGTGCAGAGGGCCCCGGGAGGAAATGATACCCTGTCCATGGGGGAATGAGTTGGGGTCTAGAGGAAACAGGATTGGCCACGAGCTGGTAACTGTTGAAGGTGGGTGATGGGAACATAAGGTTCCTTAGACTATTCCCTCTACTTTGGTATAGGTTGGAAACTTTCCATAATAAGAAGTTCAAACAAACAAGCAAACAAAAATAAAAGGCCCCTTGCCTGAGGTGGGGCAGAGTGAGTAATGAGCTGAGGGCGAGATGGGGTAGGCGATAGGTGTGCAGGAAACAGGAAGTCCGGTGTGACAGTCCCACCCCAGTCTCATGCTCGGAGTTCCCTAGCCTAATCAGGGGAGATCTTCAGGTGTATGGGTGGGAGGGGGGAGGGGAGTCTCAAACTCACCACCCTGGCTGCTCGCTCCTGAGATTCACATTTCCGGCAGAACCAGGGTCCTGTGGGCACCTGGACGATGCCATAGCAAGCTGGGGGTGGGGGAGGAGAGTCATGGAGCAAATTTGTCAGCAGTGGCTTTTCCCAGAGTAACGGGGGTGGGGGGTGACTCTAAAGGACTACAGCCAGTTCCAGTAGGGGGGGCTGCTCCTCTGTCTGGGGGTCACTAACTAGCCAGCAGGACCACAAAGAATGCCCAACAGCGCACAGGACAGCCTTCAACCACAGAACCTAGCACTTCAAGTAGGGGCAGGAAGTCTGAGTCCTTGACCTTAAACTCTAGTCTAGAAGACCCTCCTTTCTAGACCTGTTTCCCAGTTTCTGCTGGAGATCATCGGGAATAGAGAAAACTAGAGGGACAACATTACCATAGGCGAACACGTTTGTGTTGTTATGGGGGGGGGGTGTCTTAAAGGGCCAGTAAAGGAAGAGGCGAAAAGTTGGGGGTCCAGGGACCTCATCTTCTGCCTCTAAATATAATAGGGCAGGTCAAAAGTCAAGGCTGAGGGTAGGTGCAGTACAGGTAACCTATAGGAGAGTGGCGGGAAGAGCCGACAGCGACAGCCTTAAGGGCTGTCCCAGGAAGGAGGGGGGCCGCCGCTGTGCCAGACAGGCGGGAGATGCCAGCCTGCGCCCTCGGCAAGATTCCTCAAGGAGTTAACTCCCGAACCATGTGCTGCTGGGGGAAACTCCAAACCTCCCTCTTCTCGATTCCGGCCCCTTGCACAACCTCTCTCATTTCCGAAGCTCTTCACGGGAGGATTTTGGGAGTCCCTTCTCCCCTGGGACCCTTCTCCTCCCTTCCCAATACGCTCCTCCCAGTATCCGGAAGCGGGAGGGGGGATGACTCCCCCTTGACCTCTCCCTCCGGGAGCCGGGACCAAAATAACCCGGCAGGAGGGGACACCTCGTAGGTAAACATTCCCGCAACAGCCCGGACACCGGCGGTTCCGGGCGCTGAGAGTGTACTCACTGCCCCCGACTGTCTCCAAACTCCCTCAACTTGGGGTGGGGGGCGCGGGACTGGAACAATAGGCTAGAAAACAATGCCTGACCCGGTCCTCCAGGACAGGGCGGGGGGAGCCCCCCGACGCCTCCCTTCCCTTCAGGTGGGGTGGGGGAGGGGCGCCCGAGCCCCGGGAGGTCTCCGGAGGGCGCGGCCGAGGGCGCCCTGCGCGCGCCGCCCCCGGGGTCCCGCCGCCCCCCGCGGGCCACCCCTGTACCTTGGTGGACAGCCACGCTGCACGCGTGCCCATCACAGTAGACCAGCGGGTTCTCGGCCCAGCCCCTCTCGTCCGAACATACGCAGCAGCCTCCTACCATCTCCTTCATACTCCCATGAGCTCCCTTCGGGGCTGGGGCGGGGGGCCGGCCGGCGGGGGTCGGGGGTCAGGGGGGGAGGGAGGGAGCGGGGGGCCGCGCGCCTCCTCGCTCCCTCCTCCTCCTCCGCCGCCGCCGCCGCCGCTTCTTTTCTTTGCCTCCTCTTTCCTCCTCCTCGGCGTCCTCCTCCTCCTCCTCCTCCTCCTCGCTCGCTCGGTCTGGCCGCCCCCCCCGCCGTGCTCTCGCCCTCATGCCCCGACGGGCCCCCCCGCCCCCCAACAATGAGAGTCGCGCGCCGGTTAGCCCCCTCCGCGCCGCGCGCCCAGCTACCAGAGCCGCCCAGCCGCGGAGCAGCCCGGGCCCGGCGGGGGAGGCGCCGAGTGGCACATCGCGGACGCCCGCCCCGCGCCGCCCGCTCACGCGCCGCCCTCCCGGCCCCCCTGCCCGGCCGCGGCAGCCATGGCCGCGCGTCTCCGCCTGCTCGCTCCCGGCCCGCCCGCCGCTCGTCGCCCGCCGCCGGGTAAAGTCTTAGGTTCAGGGAACAAAGCCTGGCTTGGTAGGGAGCTTTTCGCTCGCTTGCTCCACGCTCATCTTCCCTCTTTCTTTTCCTTCCTGTAGTTCTCACTTGGCGCTCCTGAACCCTCCCTTTGCCTGTCTTTCGGTCTCGGCTCCGTGTCCGATTCTCCAGACTCCCCCGCCCAGCTCTTCGTGTCTGCGGCTGTTCTTCAACCCCAAGGACATTGGGAGTGGAGAGCAGGGGAAGGGGCGCCAGGAGGAGCAGGAGCGACCTGAGCCGCTCGCCCCTCCGGATTTGGGGCTCTTCGGATGGCAGCTCGTGCGCTCTTCCCGCAGAGGCCATTCTGTAGGGTAAACGCTCTAAAACGCAGACATTTGTTCATTTAACAAGTATTTATTGAATGCTTACTATGTGCAGCCGCGGGGTAGCGCAGTGAATAAAACAGGTATTCCTGCCCTCGGGGAGCTTCCGGTCCAGCTCACAGAAACGCACGCACTAGGATTCATCATCCTTACAGACACCCCGAGGCACCCAGACACACATCCTCACTCCCAGCCTCCTCCAGCCACACCACCTGCCCCTCCCAGGGAGAGACAAACCCCAGGTCCAGTCCCACAGCAGCGCTTAGAGACCCACGCAAGTTAGAGACTCACGCCTACGGAAGTGGTCACAGACAAGCTACCCTTGACCTCTAGGCACGCACACAAACACATAAACACACACAGCTCCCCCCCCCCCGCAAGGAATTAAAGCCCCTGAAATTGGATCTGGAAAGAAGAGAGGGGGTGTCCGCTTGAAGGCTTCATCCCCAAGACCCGTGTGGGCAAAGGGGACGAAATCTGACCGCCCCCCCCCCTCCCGCCCAACTTCCTAAAGGGGTGTTGACGCCCGCAGAGACCAAAGGTCACACGCCCTCTTTGGGCGGTGGGGTGGCGGTGGAGAGAAGGCAGCTCTGGGGGGCATCAGCGACACTTCAAAGACCTCTCGGCCGGGAACGCTTCCTGCGGGGGATGGGCAGCCGAAGAGTGGAGGGGAAGACCCGCAGGGGATTGAGGCTGGAGGAGACTGCCCCCCCCGCTTCCGCGCACTGCCCCCCTGGCCGACTCTTCCGCCGGGACCGCCTCCTTTTCACCAGCACCTGTTCAACCGGAACATCAAGGGGCCGGGGCCCGCCGTCACCCCTCCCTTCGCGTCTGTTTAGTACCTTTCATCCGGGAAAGGGAGGGGGTGAATCCCAGCCCTTGGAGGGGGATGTAGGGTGGGGGAGAACTTGTCCTTGACCTGGTCTGTGGCGTCAGGGATTTACTCCCTTCCTTAATCCCGGCAAAGCTAGAGTTTGAGGAGGTCGGGGAAGCTGAGTTCTGGGCTGCGGCCACCACCTTCCCTTTCTCCTGCAGGGACACGGGAATTCCGGAGGGCTGCCAGGACGAAGAGGTTCTGTCTAAACGGGCGGGGCGGGGGGGGGGGAGACCCGTCTCTGCCGCTTCCGTGCCTAGGGGAGGGGGCCGACAGCCGGGGGATGGTCGGGAATGGAGGGGCGGGTCTGCACTTTGGGATCGCTACGAGGACTGCCATGCGCGGGCATCTTGGTCTGCTCTGTGAACTTCGCTCAGACGAAAAGTTCAACAAGACACAGACGGGAAGTCTCAGGAAATTACCTTGACTGACAAGAACAGAACGTCAAAGAAAATGAAACGCAAACATGTCAGCCCTAGCCATTCGCCAGTTTCGGAATATTTGAATATTTGCTTTCGGGACCGACCGTGGTTGGTCGAGGTGGCCGCAGTTTCAGGGTTTCGCGGGATGAGGGTCACTCGAAGGCCCGTCAGTCCCAGCGACCAGGAGTGGGCGACCTGGAGACGGAGACCGAGGAGCCTTTGTCTCGGGTCCGCACCCGGTGCGTAGGCACCACCGGAGACTTGTGGGATGAACGCGCGATGACCCTTGCGCGTTTAGTAAGTGTATTGGGAACATTGTTTCGTTTACTCCTTTCCACAGTCCTTTGCGGTAGGCATTAATATCCCCATTTTATAGGGGGAGTAACAGGTCCCCGCGGATGAAATGACTTGCCCAAAGTCACACAGCCTAAAAGAGGCAGTGCGGAGATTTGAACCCAGTCCGTCCTCCGCTAGGGCTGGGGCTCCACCACCACTTGTTCGCCGAATGCCTGTGTCGAAATCGGACGTCCGCCCGTCCATCGCAAAAGTTCCCTCCGGAGGTCTGGGGGAACGCGGTGGCCCTCGAGCTGAGCTGGATTCGCAGCGAGTACTCCCAGGGCTGAGCTGTCAAACTCATTCTTCAGTTTCCAATCTTTTTCGGAGCACTTACTATGTGCCTATCCACTTTTTTTTTTTTTTTTAAAGAAGCCAGAGCGGGACTCAGCCAACAAATGGTTCAGATTCCTCGTGCTCTCTTTGGTGTAACTGAGCGCTGATGTAAGGTGTCACGCTGATCCTGGGTGTGCAGTTTTTGGCCAGTGACTTCACTTCTCAGAGCTCAGCTTGTCCCTCTTAAAAGCAGGCGTTAGCTGCTTCTGGCAAGAGCGGTGGGGAAGACTGAACAAAATCCTTCTGTAAAGCGCTAAAGCACACAGTAGGCGCTCAATCCTGCTCACCCCCTGTCCTCCCCTCTAAGCTTGCCAGGGCAGCGCGTTCCCGATCCCTCTTCCCGCCTCCCGCATCCCCGCCCGACCCGCGGCTAAGGGACTGGGGCAGAGAGGACCAAACAGAAAATTATTTCCGCCCGCTCGGCCCGCCCCGCCCCGCCCCGCCCCGCCCGTCCCCGGAGCCAGAAGGGGATTGTGGGGCCGCCGCGGCCGCCGCCAGAGCTGAGCGGGGCGGAAGCGCGCGTCACGCTGCTTCTCGGGCCCGACCGCGCCATCCCCCGCAGCTCCCGGCCCGGGACTGCGGGCTGTGGTCCGGGAGGTCCTTGGGCTCGAGTCCGCTGCCGCGGCGCGCGTTTCCACGAAGCCTGGCCCGCCGGTTCCCAGAAGCAAGCGGGGGAGGCTGAAGGGTGTTGAGGTTTCGCTTCTGCTAGCGGGCCGGGGGCTTGCTGCGCAGGTCCCAGGGGCCGGAGACACACCCTCTCATTAGAAAGCCCCGATCTCCGGGAAAGGACTGCGCTGGCGCCCGCGGACTGGCGTTTCGTTTGTGTCTCTTTTGCATACAGATTTCTTCCCCGAAAGCAAAGCTTCTGACCTTGGGGGTGCCCAGAGATGTTAAGTTACTTTCCCGAAGTAACCCAGCCAGTAAGAGGCTCCAAGTGGTTTTCCTGACCGTGTAGGAGAGCCTGGCGTAGCCTAATAGAAAGAAAGAGGGGGCGCTAGGGCCAGAGAGACCTGGGTTCGAGACCCATCCTCGCTACTTACTGACTTTGACCATGGATTACGAATGTCTTCTTTTTTAAAAAAATTTTTTTTATTGGTTTCAGAGAGGAAGGGGCAGGGAGAGAAACATCAGTGATGAAAGAGAATCTCTGATTGGATGCCTCCTGCCCACCCTCTACTGGGGATCGAGCCCGCAACCCGGGCATATGCCCTTGACCAGAATCAAAACCGGGGTCCTTCAGTCCGCAGGCTGACGCTCTATCCACTGAGCCAAACGGGCTAGAGTACTAATGTCTCATCTCTGACCCTCGGTTTCCCCATCTCAGAATTCGGACGGTGATACCAAGTGAGCAATGACACTGTTAAGTGCCCGGCAGAGGGAAGGGTGAGGGTGATTTCCCCGTCAAAGGTTATGACTCCGAGGTGGTCTCTCCTAGGCCTAGTTGGGGTGTGAGGGTGGGTGTACTGGTTCTTTCCTATGCAAGCTGGATGGATACGCAAAGAGGAACTGGTGGGAGTGAGGGGATTCCCCAGGCATCAGGGGTCCAGTCCTCAAGATTATTGTAAATAGTGACTCTGCAGGGGTGGGATTTTTTTCTCTCTCAAGAAGAACACAATGCTTAATGTCAAATCCTGCCTCTGCCGTTAGCTAGCAGTGTGACACACAGTCTTAGCTGCCTTGGTTTGTCAATCTGTAAAATGGGGATAATTGGATCCTCTCCTCCAATCTACAGGGCTTTGGCAACTCTAGCCAGCCAAGGTCCTAGCAAGTGCTTTAAGAGTTGTGAGTGAGCCCTTTAGGGAGTTAAGATGGATAGAAAGGGAAGAGGTTCCTGGTGTGAGGTAGCCATCCACCCAAACTTTTCCCACAGTTATCTGGAATCTAGTCCCAGCCCTGCTCCCAGCCAGCTGTGTGACCTTAGGCAAAGCAGTTGCCCTCTCTGGCATTTGGTCGGGGGACTGGATCTTGAAATTCCCTCGGAGTTCACATTCTTTGGTTGATGACTCTGCTCTTGGGGAAGTGTCCAAGCTGATGGGTGACTGATGAAGAGCAAATTTGCCCTGCTGTGTTCCTCTTTTGCACCAGTTCCTCTTGAAGTCTATCTTTTACTTTGAAAAAGTTGTATTATTTGCCCGGCCGGTGTGGTTCAGTGGTTGAATGTTGACCCATGAACCCAGAGGTCACTGATTCAGTTCCTGGTCAGGGCACATGCTCGGGTTGCAGGCTCAATTCCCAATAGGGGTCATGCAGGAGGCAGCCGATCAATGATTCTCTGTCATCATTGATGTTTCTATCTCTCTTCCTCTCTCTCTAAAATCAATAAAAACATCTGTTAAAAAAAAAACTTGTCTTATTTAGTCTTTCAGCAAACACTTCATTGAGTCATCAACGGGCCATAGGAGATACATAAAAAGCACCTGGGATGGTGGGAGTGACAGACATGTAGAGAAATAACTTCAATTCAGGGTGATAGTTCTAAGAACGATGCTGACATGGGCAAGAAGGAAGTAACTGTTTATGGAGTCAGGGAAGGCCAGGGCTGGGACCAAATAGGTGAAGGAGGGTCTGCAGGCAAATAAGGAGCAGGAGAGCATTCTTGGGGTGTGTGTGTGTGTGTGTGGAGGGGGCGGGGAAGACAGCATGCTCAAAGGTACAGAGGGAGGGTCCTGGCCAGGTAGCTCAGTTGGTTAGAGCATCATCACGGTATGCCAAGGTTGCGAGTTCGATCCCCAGTCAGGGCACATACAAGAGTCAACCAATAAATGCAAAAATGAGTGGGACAACAAATCAATGTTTCTCTCTCTCCCTCCCTCTCTCTCAAATCAATCAACTAAAAAGTAAATAGGCATAGAGGTAGGAAACAGCAAAGTGTGTATTGAAGGTAAATAAGAAGAAGGGGCTTTAGCCAGTTTGGCTCAGTGGATAGAGCGTCAGCCTGGGGACTGAAGGGTCCCAGGTTCGATTCTGGCCAAGGGCACATGCCTGGGTTGCGGGCTTGATACCTAGTAGGGGGCATGCAGGAGGCAGCCAATCAATGATTCTCTCTCATCATGGATGTTTCTATCTCTCTATCCCTCTCCCTTCCTCTCTAAAATCAATAAAAATATATTAAAAAATAAATAAGAAGAAAGGCATATCATAAGCTTCACTTCATGAGTGCATAGGTGAGCAATATGGTCAAACTCCTTCCATCCTGCGGCAGGAACACTAGAACCTTTAGCGCAGGACTTTTACTGCTGTAACCTTGTGTTGCATTTCCCCTGTATCTGTGATGAAGGAAAATGAGACCAGAAGCAGCCTTCAGAGAGGTCCTGTGCACTATGTCAACGGCATGGTGGTATGTGTAGTAGGGGATCAGGAGGGGGGTGGTTAGAGGATGACTGTAAGGCAAAAGCCAGATGAAGGGGAACGTGGCTATTTTGCCAAGGAGTTTGTTTCCATCTCCCACTTCCTTCCTCTCTCCGAAGTCCATAAAAACATATCTTTTTAAAAAGGAGGAAGCAATGCCACAGTCACATGCTATTGAGAGGTCAAGGGAGGAAAGGGTTCTGCAAGGAGGAGGTCCCTGGTGACCTCAGCCTGGAAAGTTCCAGGCACTGGTGGGGGTGGCGGGGGCTGCACTGGGACAAGGAGATGAGAAGGGAGGAAATAGTAGAGAACAGTGCCAGGGAGACGGGAGGATCAGCAGGCAAGGATGGCCACCAGCGGTGGGGATGATGATGATGACAATAGCGAGGATAACAGCTCGCTTTTAATGAGAACCTATATGCCAGGCACAGTGCTAAGCATCCAGCATGCTCCTTGCAACAACACTGAGATGGGTTCTGTTCTTGTTGTCATTACATATATTTTTAATATAGAGGAAGGGAGAGGGAGAGAAAGATAGAAACATCAATCATGACAGAGAATCATTGATTGGCTGCCTCCTGCCCACCCTCTACTGGGGATCCAGCTCACAACCCAGGCATGTGCCCTTGACCAGAATTGAACCTGGGACCATTCAGTCCACAGGCCGACACTCTATCCACGGAGCCAAACCAGTGAGGGCTTGCTCCCATTATATAGGCAAGAAAACAAGCTCAGAGAACACAGCCAGTAGGTGCAGAAGCAGGATCTAAACCTTGTCTTTAACCACAGGGTCCGTCTGAATTAAGGGGGCTGGTCTGAGGCTAGTTCAGAACTCACTCTCTCCTTCTCCCCAGTCCTCTCCCTGTGTGACACTACTACAAATTCACTGTCATTTATATAGGCCACCCCTATTTGTTGACCTCTACTACGTGCCAGATAATGGGCCAGGCATTGGTGATGCAGAACGGATCAAAGCGGTTACAGCCCTGCAGGCACTCAGCGTGGAGAGGAAAGGCTGGCTGGTGGGCAGGCAAACTGCACCATATAGTGTGATATGTGTTAGGATGGAGGATGGACCACGTACAGAGGGTGCCCTGGAGAAGGAGTTCCAGCCTGGTGAGATGAGAGCGGACGGGAGGGAAGGGATCAGGGCATGTCTCCTGTGGCCCAGACTTGACCCCAGGATGGTGAGGTCCTGTGGAGGATGCTGAGTAGATGCACATGTTGCAAAGTTGCCTGTGGCCACGGTGGAGTTGCAGTCAGAGGGGTTAAGGTGGAATACGGAACAACTTCTGAAAGTATTGCAAGTGGCAGAATGTACGTTTCACAGGGCAGGGATTTTTATGTGTTGTGTTCACTGCTGTATCTCAAGCACTCTGAATCAGCTTCTGGCACATAGTACATGCTCAGTTAATGCTCAGTGAATGAATGAACAAGTGAACGGATGAATGTTTGAGTGTCTCTGGGAGTGAGGTAGGGGACCTAGACTGGAGTGTCCATGGGGATGGAGAGAGGGGATGTGCAGGGGCTGCCATCTAAGGAAGGGGTAATTGGCATTTGGCTGTCATGGGTTGGGAGGGTGACTCCCAAGTTTCTGACTCCTGAAGAAGGAAGGAGGCCACGCTCGCGTCACCGCACTCCGCTCCGACTACGTCCCGCACGACTCCGCGCCCACCATGGCCTCCATCCAGCAGCTGGTAGGGAGATGGCACTTAGTGGAGAGCAAAGGCTTCCACGAGTACATGAAGGAATTAGGCGTGGGGGTGGCTCTGCGGAAAATGGGCATCATGGCCAAGCCAGACTGTGTCATCTCTTCTGATGGCAAACACCACACCGTCAAAACCGAGAGCACGTTGAAGACCACCCAGTTCTCATGCAACCTGGGAGAGAAGTTTGAAGAGACTACAGCAGATGGCAGGAAAACTCAGACAGTCCGCAACTTCGTCAATGGCTCGCTGGTCCAGCACCAGGAGTGGGACGGGAAGGAGAGCACCATCACGTGGCGGCTGGAGGGCGGGAAGCTAGTGGTGGAATGTGTCATGAACAATGTCAACTGCACTCGGGTCTATGAGAAAGTGGAGTAAAAATCCCATCATCCTTCCAGATGGGAATTGGCCATGAGGATAAACGAGCTCAGTTCAATGAGCAAATCTTTCCATGCCTTTTCCCCATCACTGTGTTCAGTTATCAAAACCATTTTACCTGCAGCTGTTTCTGAGTTGGTTTAATTAAGATCGACCATTTCATTAGTAAATAAATGTGTTTATTTAAAACACATTTAAAAAAAAAAAAAAAAAAAGAAGGAAGGAGGAGCAGGAGTAGGAGAGAGTTGATGAGTTCAGGTCGGGGCTTGCTGACTTTGAGGCGCAGTGGCCTGTCCCAGAGAGGGTTGGATAATGCTTTCGAAGCACATGTAACATTCTGTCTGCCTCTTCTGCCATATTCTTGGTACGCTGAGAAAATATCTTTGAGCACTGTCAGCAATAGGTGGCCCTGAAGCCCTGGCATGAGTGAGATCACGCTGAGAGGCTTGCAGGTGCGGAGAGCAGAAGGCCAGGGCCCAGGCAACACCTGCATTTATGAGGGGGCGGGGGGAGGGGAGCCAGGGAAGGGGCATGAGAAGGAGTGTCCGGAGATGGAACCCCAGAAAAAGTGGTGTCATGGAAACCAGGGAGGAAAGAGGAAGGAGGGAGGGTGTGGCCACAGGGCAGGTGTCTCAGAGAGCGGTGACTGGTCCTGCATGGCAGAGGGAGGTGATGTGGATTGCACCTGGAGGAGAGGGAGACAAGGTGGGTTTTGACAACCTTCCTAGGGGCTGGGTTGTAAGCTGGAGGGAGACAGGACGGCAGTGGGGGTCCCGAGGTCCCGAGGTCCGTGAGGGATGGCCCCAGTGTTTTGGGACAGTCTCCAGCACAAGGGCTTGGGTGGACCAGCGGGGGCCGTTTTGCTTCTCCCAGAGAGAATGGAAGAAGTGAAGGATGGGGACGGATGAATGTGTGTGTAAGACTTTCTCCACTTGATGGCATGTATTGTTTATTTAAAATAAAAAAATTATTGATTTCAAAGAGGAAGGGAGAGGAGAGAGAGCTAGAAACATCCATGATGAGAGAGAATCATCACTCAGCTGCCCCCTGTTGGGGATCGAGCCCACAACCCCGGCATGGAGTCAGGGAATCAAACCAGTGACCTCTCTGTGCATGAGACGAGGCTCCACCAACTGACCAACGGAGCCACAGTGACCAGGGAAATAGCATTTATTTTCTGTCTTAACATTTTTTTTTAGTTCTCTCTCGATCCCCCCACCCCTTTTTCATTGACTCCAGAGAGAGGAAGGGAGAGAGAGAAACACCCATCAGCTGCCTCCTGTACCACCCCAATCGGGGATTGAACCCACAACCCGGGCACGTGCCCTGACCTGGAATCAAACCCTCCCTCTTTCAGTGCACAGGACAATGCTCGGACCAACCAAGCCACACCAGCCAGGGCTAATTCTCTCTCTATTTTTCCAGTTTGATTGAACTATAACTGACATATCACATTGCATTAGTGTAAGGTGCACAACATAATGATTTGATATATGTATATATTGTGAAATGATTACTGCAATCAATTAACATCCATCACTCTATTTTTAAATAAACTCTTAAATAGTATTATCTGCGTCCTAACCGGTTTAGCTCAGTGGATAGAGTGTCAGCCTGTGGACTGAAAGGTCCCAGGTTCGATTCCGGTCAAGGGCATGTACCTTGGTTGCGGGCACATCCCCAGTGGGAGATGTGCAGGAGGCAGCTGATCGATGTTTCTCTCTCATGGATGTTTCTCGCTCTCTATCCCTCTCCCTTCCTCTCTATAAAAAAATCAATAAGTCGAAACCGGTTTGGCTCAGTGGATGGAGCATCGGCCTGCCGACTGAAGGGTCCCGGGTTCGATTCCGGTCGAGGGCATGTACCTTGGTTGCGGGCACATCCCCAGTAGGAGGTGTGCAGGAGGCAGCTGATCGATGTTTCTCTCTCATCGATGTTTCTAGCTCTCTATCTCTCTCCCTTCCTCTCTGTAAAAAATCAATAAAATATATTTAAAAAATCAATAAAATATATTTTTTAAAAATAGTATTATCTGCATATAATAAAATGCACACATTTTAAGTGTGCAAGTGATAACTTTTGATAAATATATACGGTCATGTAACCACCATTCCGATAAATATATTTCCACCTCCGCAAAAGTTCCTTCCTACCTCATTGCATTGACTTAGCCCCCAACACCCCTGACCTGATTTCTATCACTACAGATTACGACAGATTCCTTTTGCTGATTCTAGGACGTCATCAAGGTGGGATCTTACAATACGTCCTCTTTTGTGTATGGCTTCTCTCACTCAGCACTGTACTTTCTGAGACAGGAAGCAAAGCCATTGCTGAGTTGGGGACTCAGGTGGAGAGCAGGAGAAGGAGCCACTCGGAGCTGGGATTAGAAGGCCTAGGCGGTGCTGGGACAGCCAGGGATCAGTGTCCCACAACTGTGGCCTGTGGCAGAAGTGGAGAAAGCAGCCGTGTGGATTTGAACTCAGGGGTGAGGCTATGCTCAGAGCATTGAGGATTCTGGGGAGCGGGAGACCTTGGTCATGGCGGGGCAGCGTGGGGCCTGGGGGTTGGAATGGTGGGAAGGTGAGGAAACCCTGGACCCAGAGGTTCACATGGAAGGCCTGCAGGCTGATGGGGGCGTTGGGATTCCACATTCTGGGACCATGCCTGACTCCTGCTGACCCAATGTCAGAGCCACCACCTCTTCTGTCAGACTGTGTCTAGAGTTCTTTCTTCTGTTCGCCTTGAGCTTGAACTCCGCTTTCCCAGACCAAACCTCAGCTGGGACCCATCTCTCCGCCCCCTGGTGGAGTTTCTCCATCCTGATGGGCAATCTCTCCCTCACTTGCCTCTTTCCCCTCAGCCTCCAAATGGGCTCGGCCACCTCCGTCCAAAAAGCCACCCTCTTGGCCTTGGCTCTGGGTCTCTCTGTCTCCCACCCCTGCTCTGCTTTGTGAATCAGGAGCCCCCAGGGCTTGATTCATGTTTACGCTCTGGCTCCCACACCCCCTGCTGAAATTGCTCTGACAAAGGTCACCAGAATGGATGTGTTCTGGAGGTTGTGGCTGCCCAGTGTCCCCCTCCTATTTCAGGGGAATGCCCCATTGGGGTGACCTACATTAGAACTCTCTCTCCATCCACCCTTTCCTCCCACCCCCACCCGCGCCACCTGCCTTACCCTCAGCTTTCTCCATCTTAATTGATGGCAACTGGAATACTTTCTGATTCCTCTTGCACTTCACTCTGTCAGCAAATTCTGCCAGTTCTACCTTAATAATACACGTGGACTCCGATGAATTCCCACCATCTCCACCACCATCCTCTCCCCTGGATTATTGTAGTAGCCTCCTAACTGGTCTCCTTGCCTCTATTCTTGCTCCGGCCATCTATTCCCTACACAGCGGCTAAAAAGATCCTATTAAACTGTAGGATGATCTGGTCACCCCTGGAGTCCAAGGCCTCCCAGAGTTCCCTCTGTACTCAGTGGGAAGCCCGAGTCCTTACAGGGGCCTACGAGGTCCTATCCAGTCTGCTGCCCTGATGGCTCTGGCCCTAGCTCTCCCCCTTGCTCGTGCGATACAGCCACACCACCGGCTTCCATGCTGTTCCCTGAGCACCCCGGGCTCACTCCTGCCTGCTCCGTCAGGCTCTCCTGGACCAGGCCATGTAGAGCCGCACCCTGTGCCCTTCCTGCTCACTCCTTACATGTACTTCTCCATCCTTCTTTATGCTTTTTCTTTGTTCTCAGCCTTCGACAGTATTCACAGGTTTATGTCTGCTGTTTATTGTCAGTCTTTCCCCTCTAATGTCAGGCCCATGAAGACAAGGATCTTTGTGGGTGTTGTTGCTGTTTGCAAGGGCCTAGACCTGTGCCTGGCCCATAGGAGGTGCTCAATAAATATTTACTGAAAGAAGGAATTCGGAGCCTCCGACAGGTGGGCCTGGGACCTAAGCCGTGCCAATCTGATGCCTTCATGCTCTGCTCTGAGGGGCAAGTAACCAGAACAGAGGCAGGTGGGATCCCTCTTAATGGCTTTGTTAGTGGTGCCAGTGGGATGGTGTTCTGTGCCAGGCCCTGCTAAGAGACAGCTTTGCTTTTTGCTTCTTTGGCTCCACCTCCACGTGGTTCCCCGCCCCCCCATTTCTCTCTCTCTTTCTTTCTCTCTCTCTCTTTTTGCTAATAAGCCAGAGCCTGTTTCCTAGGCCCCTGACTCGTTCATTCAGAATCACTAAGGCCAGTAACATTTTAGTCATTGTTCTACTTAATCTCTCCATGGCATTTGATCCCCATGACCTCCCTGCACGTCTCACCTCACATTTCTCAGCTGCCTTTGCTGGGGTCCTGTTCCCCTGCCCATCCCATCTGGACCCCACATGTCTTTCCCAGGAAAAGCTTATTCACACCTGTGGTTTCTACCTTGACTTGTGTGCCCATGACTTAGTCTTGACTACTCTCTAGTCCTAGACCTCCTTTCCCAGGTCTTCTCAGACTGCACCTACTTAGTTTTGGCTCATGGAGACCCAAACTTACTCAACATCTCCCTATCCCTGGATCCACCTTCCTCTTGTAGGTCCTGTCTCACTGCACTCTCTTCTGAGATAAAACTTGAGGGTCCTTCTCAGCTCTTTATCTCCTCATTCCTCTGGGTCAGCTGCCAAATTTTATAAAATATACCTGGCCCTGGCCGGTTTGGCTCAATGGATAGAGTGTGAGCCTGCGGACTCAAGGGTCCCAGGTTCGATTCCGGTCGAGGGCATGTACCTTGGTTGCAGGCACATAACCAGTAGGGAGTGTGCAGGAGGCAGCTGATCGATGTTTCTCTCTCATTGATGTTTCTGATTCTCTATCCCTCTCCCTTCCTCTCTGTAAAAAAATCAATAAAATATATATTAAAAAATATATATACCTGTCACCTGGCAGGCGTGGCTCAGTGGTTGAGTGTTAACCTATGAACCAGGAGGTCATGGTTTGATTCCAGGTCAGGGCACATGCCCAGGTTGTGGGCTCAATCCCTAGTAGTAGGCATGCAGGAGGTGGCTGATCAATGATTCTCTCATCGTTTATGGTTTTTTTCTCTCCCTTTCCCTTCCTCTCTGAAATCAATAAAAACATATATTTTTTAAAATCTACCATGTAAACACTCTTAAGTTTCTCTGATTTCTCTAAACACAGTCCTCTTTCAGCCCTAAGCATCCTTGCAGCTGACCTTGACAGCTGCCACCCAACTGACCATCTTCCTTGTCACTATATCCTCCACGTGGCTCCTGGGACCAATCTCTGGACCACACTTGTGTATGCTGGGCGTTGACTGGGCAGGTTCCAGGACTCCACCCTCACCAGCTCTTTATCTGAAGGGGAGCCCACACCCCGGAGACAGACTCTAGCTGAGAGAACAGACAGCCCACCCACCCTATGACTTCGGTCCCTGGCCCCCTTGAGCCAAGAGACAGATCACACAGCTCCAGGTTCACACTCACCCTGAAACACAGAATACAGGCCTCATCAGGGTGAATGGAAGAGTGTCCTTGCTCTGAACAACATGGCAATGAGGGATAACTTAAGCTAATTATCGAGTCATGCCGGAAGCCAATTTATAGACATTGTCATGTTACAAACATCATTTTTTCAGAGAGTGGCTCGGAGGCATCTGGGCAGCTGGGAGCCTGAGCTCATTATCTTCCCCTCCAACCTGCTGGTCTCTTCCTGCATCCCACCCGTGAGTCAGCATCGGCCGGGCTCCGGCTTCCCCGCCTCCCCGTGGCCAGTTGCTTACAAGGGCTGCGGATTCTGCCTCGAATCCCTGTCCACACTTGTGGTCACTGCTTTCCTTAGGTCGTCACCATCCTTGGCTGCAACCCTGGGTGAGTGACTGAGTCTGAGCCTCCATTTTCCTCATCGGTAAAATAGGGTTTTTCTTTTAAACACAGTGAACATTTCACTTAGACCCAGTGGTGCCGAACACCTAGCAGAGAGCTGGGCTCAGGCTGAGCATCCAGGAAATGCTCCTTCCTTGTTCGCTTCATGCTTCCTCACCCTTTCCCCTTGCCAAGTGTGATCACATGACTTCCTTTGCTTAAAAGTGGTTGGTAATTGCCCGTCCTACCGGATAAAGTCCAAATTTCTTATCAAGGCCTATGACCCTTTCGCTCTGGTTCTCACCCACTGCCCTCTCCACTGCTCAGCCACACTGACCTTCTCCATTCATTGACTAAAAACATAGTCAATTTGCCCTGTGCAAGAGGCAGCTGAATCGATGTTTCTCTCTCATCGATGTTTCTAACTCTCTATCCCTCTCCTTTCCTCTCTGTAAAAAATCAATAAAATATATTTCAAAAAAAAAAGAATGTATCTTTAAAAAATATGTTCACTGTGTTTAAAAGAAACACCCTATTTTGCCGATGAGGAAAATGGAGGCTCGGTTGGCCAGGTGTTGTCCTGTGCACCGAAGGGTTGCTGGTTAGATTCAGGTCAGGGCGCAGGCCAGGGTTGCAGGCTTGACCCCCCCCCCCCCCCCGCAGGAGGGGTTGTGGAGGAAGCAGCTGACTGATGTTTCTCTCTCACATTGATGTTTCTCTCTCTTACTCACCCATCCTCTCTAAAAATCAATAAAACACTCTTTAACAAAACAGTAAAAAAATAAAAACATAGCCATTTCAAAGTATTGTCTCACAGATTACTGGCTGGTCCTAAAGAAGAAACTTCTCAGTCAAGGCATCAGCTGTCATCAGTGAAGCCCGCCAATCAGCAACGGAGTGGAGCTGGCAGGGGCGCTCAGTCACGGAGGAAGCATCATCATCCAGGAAGTACTTGCCAGTCAGTCTGAATTTAATCAAGCCTGTAGATCTAATTTCCAGTTTACAGGAAGCAGAGGATACACAACACATCTAGAAAGCAATCAGACAAATCTAGAAGGTGGGACATGGTGTGTGCAATTTACTTAAAATACTTTAGCAATTCAACAACTCAGTGGCATAGGGGAGAAGAGTTATTCTAGATTTAAATGAGGCTTAAGAGATATAACCAAATGCAACACGCAGATCTTATTTAGATTCTGGTGGAAACAAACCAAGTGCGAAAGAAGCATTTGGGGGGGGCACAATTAGGGAAATTTGAATATGGGCTGGTTCTTAGATGATTTTAAGGAGTTATTGTTAACTTTGTAAGGTGTGGTTATAATATTGTAGTAAGAAAACTTCCTGAAGAGTTTAGGAGTGAACAGTCCTAAAAACTTTAAATCACTTGAAAATATTCCAGTAAAAATGATAAATATGCTAAAATGTTAATTGCTGGAAGCCAATTCCAGCATGTCATAATTGCAAGAGTTTCATTGAAAGGTTGCTGGAACTTGGGGACTCAACAAGGGCTAAGTCACATATGTTATCACCTGTTGGGAATGGCTAAAGGCATTTCCCCAAACCTGAAAAGGATGCATTAAATTAATTGCTTGCTGCCAGACAGCTCAGGGCATCTTAATCTACATGTTATTGCCTCCTACTGGCCAAACACCTGAACAGCCATAGGCTATTCCCCAATCTGACAATGGACTCTGTAGATTAACCCTGGCCTTTGAAGTATATATCTCCACCTTGCCTTAGGACAAAATGTGTTAATAAAAAGCAAGGGGTCCTGAAACAAGGAGAACTTGGTTTCTTCAGCCAAGCTGCCCCCCCCCCCATAATGCCTTTCAAAATTATGTTTCGTCTCTGGACTCTTATTTAATCTAGGCACGGCCCTTTCTCCAGATTCCTGAACCTTTCTAGATGCTGGATCAAGACCACTGGAATTGCCCTAACCGGTTTGGCTCAGTAGATAGAGTGTCAGCCTGCAGACTGAAGGGTCCCAGGTTCGATTCTGGTCAAGGGCATGTACCTTGGTTGTGGGCATAACCCCAGTAGGGAGTGTGCAAGAGGCAGCTGAATCAATGTTTCTCTCTCATCGATGTTTCTAACTCTCTATCCCTCTACTTTCCTCTCTGTAAAAAATCAATAAAATATATTAAAAAAAAAAAAAAGGAATGTATCTTTAAAAAAAAAAAAAGACCACTGGTGTTAAATCTCGCCCAACGTTCGGCATTAGTTAATAATGATTGCCATGATTACCTATCTAGGTAAATCTAGGTAATAGGCATATGGGGTTCATTTCACGATTCTCTACTTTTTTTTTTCAGTTTGAAATGTGTATAATGAACAAATTTAAAATTTGGATTTGAGTGCCAACTATGTACTCATCACTGAGCTAAGGCAAAATCTAATGCGGTCCTTGTCTCCCTGAAACATGGGTGTGGTAGGGGAGAGGTGAATAATCAATTCATCACGCTAATCTATGAACAGTGACAAGTGAATGAAAATGCATGAAGGAAGGAACACAGGTCTCCAGGGGGGATAATGGTGGAAGCTGACCTGGTCACAGCGTGCAGGGGTGGGAGAGGCTTTCTCTGAGGCAGAAATGATTCAGTGGAGCTCAAAATAGGAGCAGGTGTGGGCCAGGCACAGGAGAGAGGCGGTGGGCGGAAGTACACAGTCAGAAGGAACAGTATGTGCTAAGGTAGGCGAGAGGGGATCTTGTTGCTTTAGGCACTCAAGGTGGTCTGGGTGGCTGAAGGGAGAGAGGAGAGCACAGAGGAGGTGGAGGGGAGGGGACCCATTGCCAGATTCACCTGTGAGTCAAGTGAGTGATTGCACTCTTTATTCTGAAAGCAAGGGGAAGACGTGAAACGGTTTTAAACGGGAATGGGTGGGTGGGTGGGGGTGTAACACAATCCAATTTGTGGCTTGGAAAGATCACAGGTGGCTACGTAGAGGGCATGGCAGGATGTGGGGGTGCTGCTGGAGTGGGCTGGAATGGAGCTGGGGAGACAGGCATGGAGTGTCATGAGCACAGGGCTTGCTGAGGCGTTGGCTGGGTGGTGCCAGAATGACCCCTGGCTGTGGAAGTGGGTGGATGCAGGAGCCATACACCGGGACAGTTTTCCTTGGACATGGACAGTGTGGCAGAGGAGGGGGTCCCTAATGGTTTGCTGGGCTTTTGAAATGTCTGAGATAGAAGCTGAGTGGGCAGCCAGGTGTCATGGTCGGAGCTGAGAGGAGAGGTGTGGGCTGAGCCCCTCGGTGGCCGGGTGGTAATTGTGGAGTGGGCACAGGAGACTGTCCAGAGAGAGAAGGGAGACGTTCTGGACTGAACCTTGAGAAGCCCCGACATGTGGGCTGAGGCAGGAGAATGAGCCGGTGCTGACGACCCAGGGGAAACAGAGCGAGGCAGGAAGACACCAGGAGAGCAAGGTGCCTGGAAGGCAGGGGACTAGAAAGTTCCTAGAAAGAGGACGTGGCCAATCATGTGGGACCCTGTGGAGAGGCCAAGACCGAAGGGCTGACAAGAGTCTGCCAGTTTTAAAGAGACGGAGGCCGCTGGGGCCTCAGCAAGAGCTATTTTGATGGCAGTGGAGGTAGAAGCAGATGGAAGTGGGTTGAGGAGTCAGTGGGAAGTGAGAAAAGGAAGATAGTGTCTAGACAGCTGTTGTGGGAAGTGTGGCTATGAAGGGGAGGAGAGACGGGGGCTAGAGCCTACAGGGTCAAGGGAAGATGTGGCTTTTTAATGGGAGAGACTTACAAGGGAGATAAAGGATGACTCTGAGAGGGCAGATGGGACAGGACCACTGCCAGGGCATCCTCTCTACTTAACAGGAGTAGAGGGCTGTTGATGGGGCAGGTGGCAGCAACAGGATCGGCACTTGCTTGCCTCTAGAACTCGTCTCTCATGTCTCCTTTGTGTGGTCCTGCTCATCTTTAGAACCAAAGTGGAAGGTTATCTTCTCTGAAAAGACTTCCCTCCGCAAGGTCACCCTGTCTGAACGATGGGCATTCCTCTATTGCTGCTTCTCAAATTAGCCGGAACACCCATCTCTCCCACCAGACTGTGTCTCCATCATTTCTGAGTCTCCAGGGCCTGGCCCGGGGCTGGCTACAAGTGGATGCTCAGTGACTGTGGATAAATAGATGAATGGACTCATTCTATTTAAAAAAAATATATATTTTATTGATTTTCCACAGAGAGGAAGGGAGAGGGATAGAGAGCTAGAAACATCGATCAGCTGCCTCCTGCACACCTTCCACTGGGGATGTGCCTGCAACCAAGGCACATGCCCCTGACTGGAATCGAACCTGGGACCTTTCAGTCCACAGGCCGACGCTCTATCCACTGAGCCAAACCGGCTAGGGCTGGACTCATTCTAAACATGTGAAGAAAGTATAGCAGGAGGGCCAGCCTGGAGCAATTCCTGGGGATGTGGAGTAGGGATGGGAAAAGGGAAGAAACAGGAGAAGGGGAAAAGGCTAAGCTACTGCCAAGAGCACTTGTATTTATCAAGGGCGTCATGGACCAGGCGCTAAACATGGGGTTCTCATTTAATCCTCACTGTATCCCCGGGAGGAATACTGTCTGCTTGTTTAAATCTGGCTCCCCCTAGTTTACCAGAACATAAGCTTCTGGGGCAGAGGGGGCGGGGGTGGTGGTGGTGGGGTTTGTTTGTCTTGCCCACCACTGTGCCTCCAACACTAGCTAGGCACATAGATAGAGCTGCCAGGTGAAATTCAGGATGTCCAGTTAAATTTGAATTACAGAGAAACAATAAATAATTTTTAGCATAAATATGTTCTGTATTTCCTGTGCTAAATTTGGCAACCCTGTGCATAGTAGATGTTTAATAAATGTTATTGAATAAACATTACTTAATTACAGGACACCCTGGGGATACGATTAGTTAATTCCAGACTGTGGGAAACCTAGATGATAGTCTGGTATCTTCAGCAAATAAGTTGCAAGGAGAAAACAAGAAGAGATAAAGAAGGAATGTACAGATCAAAAGAGAGTTAAGCCCGGCCAGTGTGGCTCAGTTGGTTGAGCGTCCTTCCATGTATCAAGAGGTCACCGGT
This sequence comes from Plecotus auritus, assembly GCF_963455305.1. NCBI lineage: Eukaryota > Metazoa > Chordata > Mammalia > Chiroptera > Vespertilionidae > Plecotus > Plecotus auritus. Next base: position 10,153,336 of record NC_137774.1, read on the forward strand.
TGGATTCTTGGTCAGGGCACATGCCCAGGTTTTGGGCTGGATCCCAGTCGATCCCCAGTGGGGGGTGTACAGGAGGCAACCGATTGATGATTCTCTCTCATCATTGATGTTTCTTTCTCTTCCTTCCTCTCTGAAATAAATAAAAATATATGTAAAAAACCCCAACAAAACAAAACCACAAAGTGTTTCTCCTGCTATTTCCAGTACCCACCTGGCACCATGAATAGTTATTGCAATATTATTGCCTATACACAATCAACCATTTTTAACTGTATGAAGGGAGATGCTATTTCTGTCTTACAGATGAAGAAACTAAAGCAGAGGTTAGGTAAGTGGCCCCCAAATCACACAGCTGGTAAAATGATGAGTCTGGAATATGCATAGACCCATCCGAGTCCAGACCTTAAGCTATTAACCCGAGGTGCACATTTCCAGGAGTAGAGCCCAGTGTGGGCATGGTTAAGGGGTGATGCATCCCTGCTGGTTTGGAACCCAGATCTCGCCTTAGGAAATTCTAGAAGCAAGATAGGCAAAATGGTGGTGGCTGCGGTGTGATAGGGCAAGAAATGGCTTCCCTCTGCGATTCATTGTCATGGGGTGGACTCTTGGTTATGAACATGGATTTGGGACCTGGGTTGAGTCCAGGCTCTGATACTTGCTAGCAATGTGACCTTGGGCAAATCTCACTGAAAGTCTCTGTCTCTCACTTTCCTCATTTATAACATGGACATGAATGGAAATGTAAAATGGTACAGTAGAGCCAGCTTAGAAAACAGTTTGGCAGTTTCTTCAAAAGTCAAACACGGCCCTAAGCGGTTTGGCTCAGTGGATAGAGCATCGGCTTGCCGACTGAAAGGTCCCAGGTTCGATTCCAGTCAAGGACATGTACCTTGGTTGCGGGCACATCCCCAGTAGGGGGTGTGCAGGAGGCAGCTGATCGATGTTTCTCTCTCATGGATGTTTCTCGCTCTCTATCCCTCTCCCTTCCTCTCTGTAAAAAAGCAATAAAATATATTTAAAAAAAGAAAAGAAAAGAAATCAATCCCAAATTAAACGAAAGGGGTAGGGAAGCCTTAAAAAAAAAAAAGTCGAACATGAATTTACCATATGACCTGGAAATTGCACTTTTAACATGAACACTTATGTTTACACAAAGACTTGTATGCAAATGTTCATAACTATTATTTATAGTAACTGAGAAGTGGAAACAACCCGAATGTGAATGGATAAACAAACGCTGGTATTTCCACACCGTGGGACGCTACTCAGCAATAAAAAGGGCTCTAATACATGCTACAGCAGAAATGAACCTCAAAAACATTATGCTTTTGCCCTGGCCAGGTGGCTCAGTTGGTTGGAGAGTCATCCCACACACCAAAAAGGTTGCGGGTTTGATTCCCCGTCAGCATACATACCTAGGCTGCAGGTCCGATCCCCAGTCAGGGTCTGTTTGGGAGGCAGCCGATCTATGTCCGATGTCTCTCTCTCATCAGTAAAAAACATAGCCTCCTTGGGTGAGGATTAAAAAAAAACCCGCATTATGCTTTTGTGAAAGAAGTCAGATGTCAAAGGCCACATGTAGTGTGATTCTGCTTCCATGACATGTCCAGAAAAGGTAGCTCTAGAAAGACAGAAAGTAGATTGGTCACTGGGGGCTGGGGGTAGGAATGAGGAGTTAGTTTAAGGGGGGATGAGGAAATATTCTAAAGTTGGATTGTGGTGATTGTCATATAATTATAAATTTAATAAAAATCATTGAATTGGGCACTGAAATTGGGTTATGTATGGTATGCAAAATTTAAAAAATATAGCATCACCCTAACCAGTTTGCCTGGGCGTCTGCCTGGGGAGTGAAGGGTCTGGGTTAGATTCCAGTCAAGGGCAGGTGACTTGGTGGCAGGCTCCATCCCTGGCCCTGCTTGGAGCGCCTGCGGGAAGCAACCAATCGATGTGTCTCTCTCACATTCATCGAAGTCTCTCTCTCTCTCTCTCTCTCTCTCTCCCCTGATAGAAAAATGTCCCCAGGTGAGGATTAACAAAAATATATGTATGTACAATATACATGGAATCTTATAAACTTGTTATGGGGATTAAGTAACATAAAATTCTTAGGCCTGGGACTGGAATGTAGGCAGTGCTATAGAAGTTATTATTGGGCTGGATCTCTGGGGCCAGTTCCCTGCCATGCCTTCCTCCAAGGGGAGGGCAAGTGGGCAGGTGCCTCGCTCTCAAGTTCTTGAACACAGGCCTCTGGGCCACGGGCCGGGAAGGGCTGGTTTCCAGGTCCCTCGGGGGGTACAGAATACGCCTTATTTCGGAGGTGTCCGTTGGAACCCAGCCTCTAGCCTTGTCCCTTTTTCTCCCATGGGGAAACAGGGGTTCCCAGAGGGGTGCTGTTGCCTTCTCATCCCACTGGCTGAGGACGGGGTCGAGTGACCTCTACTGTAGGTAACGGGAATTGCAACAGGGGCCAATTCCTCTCCCATCAGGTTCCCACCCTCCTGACAATGCGGTGAGGCAGCTACTGGTCCCCCTTTCACTAATAGGGACATGGAGACTCCAAGTGTCCAGGTGACCTGCCCGGGATTGACAGCTGGGGGCTGGGGGTAGGAACTGGCTCCCCCAGTTCAAGTGCTCTGAAAACTGAGGCGTGATTATTCTAGGTCCTTTCAGCTGGAGAGGTGCACGGATTCCTGCTGTTTGCAAAGTGCTTCCATGCCACAGAGCACATTCCCACCTGGGTGACATCCTGGGGCGCCTGCTTCTGGGAAGGGAAGGGAGGGAAATCAGGGGTGGAGGGAATTCCCGCTCCGGGGAAGGACTCTCCACAGTAAGGGTCATCGATAAAGCCCTTAAACTCAGATTTGGGGGGACTGGTGGCTTTTTGGAGTGGGAGAAGGAGGAGGTCATTGATCTGCGTTGTCCAGGTTCCTGCAGGTGGGGCCCAGCCTTCTCTCCCGGCATCGCAGCTGCAAAGAGGCTGGAGTAGGGTTGGGTTGAAGCAGACGCCCTCCTGCCCCACAAGCAGAAGAAATCAGGCACTGCTGTCTCGGTAAGTGTTCTCAGCACAGCAACCCAGAAGAGCAGCGGTGAAGATCATCATCCTTCTAGAACTTTTCTCTTGGAGGGGAGGTGGGGGGGGGGGCAGGGAACCTTTGGGGCATTTAGGAACCTGAAGTCTAGACCAGCAGGACCCTGGAATCTCCTCTCATGACAACTGGAAACCTGTTAGGGGGTGAGAGTTTTGAGCAACAGAACCGCTTCCTCCCCCATTCGTTAAACTCAAGTCCCACCGTGGGGCCTTTACCTCTGGCCTCTGCAAAGAGCAGTGAGGAGGCCAACCTTCCTAATTCCTTTCCATCCAACGTTATTTGCTGACATGTAGGAAAACATTGTTTCTGTTGTCACGGCCAGGAGGGACAGATGGAAGTCACATCACTCATACCCTTACCGGAACCCTCTCTTACCCCAGCCCCAGAATGAGGTATTTTTGTGGCACCCCTCACCCCCTTCTACACCCTTACTCCAAGCCATCCTACCAAGCTCTCTTTATATTTCTGGGGATGGGAGGCGGCCATATTCCAATATCCTGATTTTTATCAAGAGAAAAATATTCTGGGCAATCATTCATTCACTTACAAGTATTTATTGAGCACCTATTATGTCTGGGCATGGCTCTAGTCTAGGCAGTGAGGATGCAGTAGTGATTAAGACTTTCATTTCACAGGAGGCTATACAGAAACTGAAGAAGGGGAAGAAATAGACACGCTGGGGAGAGGTGGTCCTCCATTCTGGGGATTGTTATTGGGGATTCACTTTTTCTTTGCTTTACTGTTTTGGGGGTCTGTGCATCCCCTCCTCTGGCCTCCTCCACCAATTTTTGAAATTCAAGACTCAGAGGGCGGAGTCTTGGGATCTGAGGGGGACTGCAGAGATAGCCCCTCTGAATTTGGTCAAGAGGCCGTTTAGAAACTGCATGAGAGAAATGGAAACAGGTACTGAGAAAGCCTATCGTCTTCTGTGATGTAATAATACCCCCCTCCGAATTTATGTTTTCCTTTGTTCACCTGGCACACTCACTCAATTCCTAACTACTCGTTCAACTGTTTTTGAACCCACTCTGTACCAGGTGCTGTTCTAGGGGACTGGAACAGAGAGGTAGGGAACATTCTCTCAAGCTTGTAAGCCACGATCGCCTCATCATCTTTTCCTTCAACACTGTTTTTGCGATTCATCTATTTTCGTTCAAGTAGCCCCAAGAGGGTAGATATGAACATTCCCATTCTACGGATGCGAAAACCGTGACTGCTCAGGGAAAAAATGAATTGCACTGCGAAGACTAAATGCCGGGACGTCACCCGGCCACGTGCAGCAAGGCATTTCGCGGCTCCGACACCCACCCGCGCACGCTCCCTTCCAGTCCCAGCCTCGCCAGGTCCACGTGTGTGTGTCTGTGTGCGGAATGGGGACGGGGGCGGTGCCGCCGGAGGGGTGGGGTCCGGGCTACGTCACAGGCGGTGCTGCCCAATCAGCGGCGGACTCGCGGCCCCGGCGCTGGTATTGGGGCAGCGAGGGGGCAGTTCTCTATAACGCGGTCTCCGGGAGCCAGCGGGGAAGAAAGAAGCCGAGCGGGCGGAAGGCGCCCTCTCCGCCGCCTGGGCCCGGGCACCGGGTGCCGGGCCCGGGGTCCTTCCCGCCTCCTGCGGTCGCCGGTCGCTTTGTTTCCCCCGCCTCTGCGCTCCGGGCTCCTCGAGAGGGGCTCCCGCGGGGGCTGCTCAGGGATCGCGGCGGCAGGAAGGGCGGCCGACCGCTCAGGGACTCGCGGGGACCCAGGAGTCCGGTCGCCGGGAGGGCCGCGTGAGAGATCGAGGAGGGAGCTAGAGCTTCGCGGCCCAGGGGTGCGGACCGGGGGCGACCGTGAGCAGAGACCTCCCCGTCGAGGGGGGGCGATGTTCCCCTCGCCCGTGGGCTCTTCGGGCAGCCGGGGCATCCCGCCGCTAGGACCAGGGCCCCCGCAGCGGGCACCCCCCCAGGCGGCTCCATGGAGACTCTGTGCCCCACTCCCCGCCTTGCAGTGCCGGCGTCCCCGCGAGGGTCGCCCTGCTCCCCAACACCCAGGAAGCCGCGCCTGGGGACCCAGGAGTTCTCCCCGCTCTGCCTGCGTGCCCTCGCCTTCTGCGCCCTTGCCAAACCCCGGGCGTCCTCGTTGGGCCTCGGGCCTGGGGAGCCGGCGCCGCGGGCTCCGTTGCTGCTGGGCCCGCGCGCCCCTGTGCGCACCGGCAGCCGGGCCCCGGAGGGCCTGAGACACCTCGCGGGGCAGGCCGGGCGGTCCGGCGCCCCGAGCCCCCCTGCCGGCCAGGATGCCGACGCCGCAGCGTGCCGGGCCCGCCGCGAGGAGGAAGAGGGCGGAGGCAGTTTCCCGCACTTCGGCGCTCGTTCCGGCCTTCCTGCGGGCCGCTGCCCGGCGCCCCGGAGCCCTCGGGACTCGGCGACCAGCCCCGCTTCGGCTCCGCCTAGGCCGGCCCCGGGTCTGGATCCTCAACCTGGCCCTGCCGCCGCCAGCCCGCATCAGGAGCCCGGTTCCCCGCCTTCGCCGCCACCTGCGGGCCTTTCCCTCGAGCCCGCCGGGCCGGGGGCCGCGCCGGAGCCGCCCCTGTCTGGCCAAACGGCCGCTGTCCACGGAACCCCTCCGCAGGCCGCCCCCGAGGCACCCGCCGCCAGCCCCTCGACGGCCAGCGGAGCTCCGGCCGCGCCCGGCAACCTCCGCCAGGAACATTTCGATCGCCTGATCCGCCGGTCGAAACTTTGGTGTTATGCAAAGGGCTTCGCCCTCGACACGCCGAGTTTGCGCAGGGGGCCCGACCGGCCTCCAGCCAAAGGGCCCGCCCGGGGAGCCGCCAAGAAACGCCGACGGCCAGCGCCCCCCCAACGCCAGGCGCAGCCCCGCCGCCCAGCACCGACGCTCCCCACCACCAGCACCTTCAGCCTCCTCGACTGCTTCCCCTGCCCCCCGGCCCTGGTCGTGGGCGAGGACGGAGACTTAGGGCCGGCGTCCTCGCTTCGCCTCCAGGGAGACTCCAAGCCCCCGCCTGCCCACCCGCTGTGGAGGTGGCAGATGGGGGGTCCCGCTGTCCCTGAGCCTCCCGGCGTCAAATTCTGGGGGATCAACCTGGAGGACCTCTGAACGTGAGACCTCTTCTGCTAAGAGGGAAAAAGTTGGGGTCACAGCCAAACTGCGGGCTGGTTTTCTCACACTTGCCTCACCCATTGATGTTTTATGGGCTGTGGTCAGAGGGACCTCAAATGACAATGATCTTCAAGCACCTAACTGGTTGGGGTGACACCCCCTCCCCCTCATCCATCCGAGATGATCTCTAAAGGCTGGAGTCAGGAGAAGGCTTAAAGGAAGAGTTAACGACATAGATTCCAGTCCCTCCGCTCTTCCGTCTCGGATCTCTGGGGGCAGTGCCTTCACCCCAGAGGGAGCAAAGGAGGCTGCTCCTCGAAGACAAGGCAGAAAAAAGATGGAGAGACCTTGGTGATGGACAAACCGGTTGTTGTGGGCGAGCTCAGGGATGAGGGGGCTGAGATGGGGGTGGGGAGGTGATTGGCAGCTCCCTGGGGGCATCCCCCACCCCCACCATTCTAGGCCTTTAACCCTTTACTCCCCTCAGGCCTTCCCCAGCATTCTGAGCACCACGAAGCCTTCTTGGGGGAAGGGGCAGCTTGACTATCACCCCCTTTCCTAGGGGCCCCCAGGTCAGGAGACCCCTGATTGTTGAGATCCTCACTCAGCCACCAGCTTTTCCCTTTTGTTCAGTTTTGGAGTTTCCTTCTTCAGTTTTCCTGTTTGCTTTCAGTTTTTGGGTCTGATGGGTAAAAGAGGATGCCCCTTGGTCAACCAAACCCCTCCCCCAGTTTACTCCTCATATTAGATCTTAGGAGAGGCAGAGCCCAGGACCTCCTCCCCTCCAAAGGGCAGACTTCGCCTGGGGAAGGGGCCAGAGATTTTCCCAGGGAAAGTAATGGAAGGTGGAAGAAATCAATACAATCAGACCAAACAAGTTGCCTTCTGAGGTCCTCTCCACCGATTTATGGATGGGAGGGGGTGGAGGTAGAGGGGAGGCCTGGGTCCCTCCTTGGACACTAAACTCAGCTCCCTTAAGAGATAGACACAAGACGAGTGGCTTTTGTGGAGGGGGTAAATGGAAGGGCTCTTGGCCTGAACACAAGGGTCAGTGGGGTTTGAAGGGGCGAAGTTTGGGTTTGGATGGGAACTGGGCTGCGGTACCTTCAGCTTGCCCCTTTCCTGCAGGCCTTTTGGGAGTTGTCAGGGACCTGATGGATCCGAAGGGGGCAGGGCCAGGGGATTAGTTTTGAGGTCAGAGGTTCTGTTTTCTGGGGGGGAGGGGAGAGCTAGGCCTGGACCACGCCCTCAGGCTGGGAGGATCTCTTAGGGTCGGGAGGGATGGAGCGGCTTTCTCCTCCACCCAGGTGAGGTCAGGGGAGGTTAACTCTTAGGGAGGTTCCAAGTTTAGGTGTGGGGGGAACCTGGGGGTTGAGGATCTGCCCAACCACATGGGGACCCAGTGACCTTTCTGTCCACAGCAGCGAATAATGCCCCCCATTCCCACAAAACAGGGTGAGGGAGGAACAATTCCCACATATGATCCTGGGGAAGGACTTGTCTCCTTTTCTGTGAAAATGCTTTGTAAAAAGTTATTGTTTGCATAGAGCAGATCCTTGATAAATACTGTTTTGGACCACAACACTTTTGTTTGTTTTTCAAACCGTGTCTTTTAGTTATTTTTTGCTAGGGGTGAGGGTGGGGGTGGGGTGGTGGGCGTGGGGTGGGCCCTGTTCTCTTTCTCCTCAACATCTGGCCTTTATGAACCCGGCTGACCTCCCCTCCCCCCTCCAGCTGTGTCGTGGGAAGAGGGAGGAGGGCGGGAGAGGGCCTTCCATTCCCGTGCTTGGGGGTATCCCTCTTATCTTGTCCCCCAAGACTAAGGGAGGCAGAGGAAGAAGGCAGACGTGAGGGGGTGGGGAGAGAGGCACTGTGAAGACGGGGTGATGTTTGCAAGGACAAATTCAGAAAGGCCGCCTCCTGTTTTGAAAAAGCTCCTTGCTTTTAGTTGTGTGGTCCCGGTTAGCTTTGGCCCTTTGACCAGCCTGAGAGGATGGCGTGAGCTTTGGGCGAAGGAGGAAGGGGTGGTGGGTCATGAAAAGGAGTGGGAGGTGGGCCCTTAATTTGGCCTTCCTCCTCCTCAAATGAACGCATGAAATCTCAGTGGGGCAGGGGGCAGGGCTGAGAGCACACCTTTTGACCAGACCTGGAACTCCCCTCTTTGCTGAAAGGTTGAATTTGGAGACTCGCAGGGCTGGAAGCAACCCTGAGAACTTTTCTAGTCATTTTACAGATTAGGGAGCTATACGCGTCTCCCAGCACTGCCGGACAGAACAAATCGCCACCCGCTTGGTGGCCTCAAGCAGTAGAAATGTTTCCTCTCGCAGTTCTGGAGGCCAGAGTCTGAAATGAAGCTGTTGGCAGGGCCACGGCCTCTGTGCTGGCTTCAGGGGAGAACCCCTTCCCGCCTCTGCCAGCTTCTGGAGAGCCCAGGCGTGTCTTGGGTTGCGGCTGCATCCGTCCACGCTCCGCTCCATCCTCACATGGCCTTCCCCTCTCCTGTCTCTTGTAAGGATACTTGTCATTCGTTTTGGGCCCATCCGGATAATCCAGCTTGAGGTCGTTTTGACCACCGAATGGCATTACATCCGCAGAGGCCCTTGTTTCAAAGAAGGTCACACTCACAGATCTGGAGGGAAGGGAGTGAGGACACAGACATCCCATTCATTCAGCCCGCTGCAGAGACTGCATTCTGAGAAGGAGAAACTTGCCCATCATTTTTGGAAGAAGAAAATGTGTTTGGGGTCGGTGTGGAGTGCAGCCTCTCTGTGTTGGGGCCACAAGTCTCCCTGAATTGGAGCAGCCTGGGGAAAGGGTAGAATTGGACAACTTGCTTTTCCCAGGCTGACCCCAAAGATGCTGGGACTCCCCTCCCCCCAATACTCACGGGGAAAGGAAGCTCAATCTAATCTCCCCAGGAAGGTCCAAGGAAGCTCGCTCTCCCTCCCCGCTCCCGCCCTGGTTTCCTGGCTGCTCCAGGTCGGGTGTCCCTAACCCCTGTTCCCAGATTGTCACTTGCCCGCTCCCCCATCCTTCACTTTCTCCGAGGTTCCAGGCTCTGCCTCTGGCCACCATGTGTTTTGTGGGATGTGGAGATCGAGGGTCTTAGCTTCTGTTTGGGTCTCTAAGTTCCCTTCCAGGGTTCCCTCTTTCCCTTTCGTCTCAGAGGGTCGCTTTATGGGCCTCTATCTCTCGATAGCTGTGGGGCCTTGGTCTGCCCCTCTTTATTAGGGTCACCTGCATAGTCCTGAGGGTGAGTGGCTCCTTCAGTTTTGTCCCCAAGGCCTTGGGGCCGACCTCACCCTAATCCATCCCTGCTCACCATCACCTCCCTTCTCTTGGGAGGCTCAGCCACTGCCCCCACACTTTCTGCCTCTCGCCTCTTAAATCTTTCCGGTTTGACTTCTACCTCCTGAAACCACTTTTTCCCAGGGTCACTCATGACAACCCCAACCACAGATCCAATGGCTGCCTCCTGGCTGCTCTGACCCCCGGGTCTCTCCATGAGGTATGGCCTTGCTGGACACCCACCAAGGTCTCCTAGTTCTCTCTCTAAGGTCCCTTTCTTGTCTGCTGTGCCTCCTCTTCCTCCTCTGTCCTCAGGAAGCTTTAAAAAGGGGGGACCCCAATGATGTCCAATGGGTGTTTAACCGTCACCCCCCGCCCCCACCTCACCCCAGGCGATTCCCTTTGTCTTCCTCTCCCAAATCTTCAGCTTGCGCCTGCATGGGTAAGTGACTCCCAAATGACTGTCCCTATCTCCTCATCCCCCAGCCAGCCAGCCTCTCTCCTGAACTAAGGTCTCATAGCTTCCTGTGGATACCGGCAACTCATTTCCCCCCATTAAAGACCAAACTGGTTGTCTCCATCCCCTGCACACATCAACCTCCCTAGTCATGTCTACGTTCTGGTCACAGTTTTGTCTTTCTTCCCCTCCCCTCCCCAAGACTCAGCACCCTGAATTCTCACCCTGTTTCTCATTTGACCCACTGCTATCTATTTCTGAACATCTCCCTGCTTTTTGCCTCTCTCTCCCTCCCTCTCTCATCTTTCTCTCTCTAGTGTACTTTATTGATAGTGCATGACAAGGTAGGGCTCCCTAAGTCCCTCCCCTTCATCAGGGTGTCAGAGATGGAAACTGTGCAGGTCAGGAGGTTCTCAGTGTGTTGGGGGATCTGTTTGGGGCAAGGACTCCCCAGTATCTGAGGGCCTCTCTTCCTCTTGCTGGGGCTGGTGGTCCTTGGAGGCTATATGGACCATTCCTGTTGCTATAGCCAAATTCATTGTCATACCAGGAAATGGCTTGGCAAAGCGGTCGTTGAGGGCAATGCCAGCCCCAGCATCGAAGGTGGAAGAGTGGGTGTCACTGATAATGTTGCGGAAGACAGCTTGGTCCTCAGTGTAGCCCAGGATGCCCTTGAGGGGCCCTCCGACACCGGTTCCCCATCTTCTTGATGTCATCACATTTCTTGCCAGCCTCTCCTGTCTCCTCTCCACCACAGTGCGGCTCCCCGTGAGCTGAGTCTGGACTATTGCAGTAACCACCTAACGAGTTTCTGTATCTGGTTTTTCTGGATCTCAGATCAGATTGCCTCCTTACTCCGTGGGGATCCTGATTTCATTACAGGCCTCCTCCTTAGCCTGTCATTTGGAGCCCTCTGTGCTTTGGCCCTAACTCCCCTCTCTGGCCTATACCTGTTCTTTCACTTTACACACCATGTGACCCACCACCCTGGAATGCCCTTCCTTCCCCAGCCACCCACCCCTTTCTCCACCTTCATTCTCCAAAGCCCATTTGAAAGGCCAGCTCTTCCATGAAGTCTTCTTTGATTTCCACGGTTAGATGTGAGCATGCCACCTCCAGACCCTCTTACTCTTTCATGAAGAACTCCAGACCTCTTCACGCTGCGGGGGAGGGGTGCGGTGTGGTGGAAGAATACGGGCTCAGAGCCAAACACTTCCCTTCCCCTCTCCTTGGAGAACCTGGCAAACAGAGTCAGTCTATCCTGGGTAATGACCTTTCTTTTTGTTTTTGCATTTAAAAAAAATGTATCTTTATTGTTGAAAGTATTACCGATGTCCTCTCCTTTCCCCCATTGATCCCCTCCCCTCGGGAATCACCTTTCTGACCTAATCTTTCATTTCATTGCTTTGGTCTTAACTGAGAGTCACTGACACAAAGATGGCCATTTCAAAATCACTCCTGAAATTGTAAAAACTTCCTGAGAAGACACTGTCCCGTGTTCCAAGTCCTTCTACATGGTGTTTATATTTTCTTTAAGATAAAAAAATAGGGTGTTGATGATAATTGTAATTTTTTTGCACTCCTCTAAGCCATCTTGCTTTGCTTTAGGTTTGGGATCCGTGTCCTGTCACAGCAGGCACCTAGCGAATACCTGTCCGATGCCCGAGTGCGCATTTAAAAAGGCTTAAAGGACTGCACAGCAGCTTGGCCAGTGGCACTAGCTAAATGCAGTTCCAGAGCTGTCCACTAGATGATGCTGTCTGCTAGCACTAGATGGAGGATGCCGGGTGGCTGGGGAAGGGACTAATTCTTGCGAGCAACTGAGCGCGAGCAACTGAGCACTTCCCAGTGCTGGGTTTCGTGAGAGATACGTAAGAATGCTCCTTGCACACAAGGACTTAGGTGCTTTGCATACATTAATTTGCCTTAATAACGACAGATAGTTATTATTATCTCTGCTTAATAGATGAGGAGATGCAGGTTCAGAGAGGTTAGTTGATTTGCCTGAGGTCACACAGCCAGTGGAGGAGCAGAGGAACTCCGGTCTGTCTGAGTGAGTTATCCCTTGATAGCATTTATCATAGCAGACACTTACCTGGCACTTACTTGGAGCCAGGCACTGTTCTAAGTGCCTTATGCTTAGTCACTCATCTAATCCTTAGAACGACTTTATGAGAAAGGTACCATTATTATCCCCATTTTTTTAAAATATATTTTATTCATATTTTACAGAGAGGAAGGGAGAGGGACAGAGAGCCAGAAACATCGATGAGAGAGAAACATCCATCAGCTGCCTCCTGCACACCTCCCACTGGGGATGTGCCCGCAACCAAGGTACATGCCCTTGACCGGAATCGAACCCGGGACCCTTCAGTCCGCAGGCCGACGCTCTATCCACTGAGCCAAACCGGTTTCGGCATTATCCCCATTTTGTGGATAAGGAAACTGAGGCACAGAGAGGTTAAGCTGACACAGCTGCGGAATAGTGCCATCAGAGTCTGTGCTGTTCATGACCACACAGCGCCCATGTTTCTCCAACCCAGCAGTAGTCAGTTACCAACCGGAGGTAGCCCCCAATACTTGGAGGTCACAGAGCTCTGTGCCAGAGACACAAAGACACAGAAGAGACCTTTAGTTGCATGGGAATAGCAGTACATGCAGTTGTCTCCTTAGGGTATGGACTCTCCACAGATGTGCTGGGTGACTCCAGCTGAGTGGTTCACCCTCTCTGGGCTTCGGTATATCTGACCTGTGAAGGGAGAGGGAATTGGGACAAAGAGAGGGGAGGGAAGAGTGTCTGAGGCAGAAAGGACAGTGTGGCTAAGGGTCCTGGTGCTAAAAGAAGCTGGAAGAAGGTGCATCAAAGAGCGGAGTGTGGCTGGAACCTGGAGTCATGGAGAGACGCTGGGCAGGGGCAGGGGGAGGGCCGATCTTGCAGGGCCTGCAGGCAAGGCAAGGATTAGGGCTGGTTCTGACAGCACTGGGAAATTTCTGTAGCAGGAAGTGACTCTCAGACACAGAAATTTGTTATCCATGATGATTTATTGCAGAAATTGCGGCATTAAAAAAATAGCCGTGACTTTTTTTAGAGAGCACAAAAAGTCCAGCTTGATTAATTTTTACAATGGCACATACCTGTGTGATCACCACCCAGGTCTAGGTAAGCCTCACTGTCAGCTTTATGCATAAAGCTGAGTGTCCCCCCCCCCCTTTTTTTTTTTTTTTTTTTTTTTGCTAATCCTCACCTGAGAATATTTTTCCATTAATTTTTAAAAATATATATATATTTTTATTGATTTCAGAGAGGAAGGGAGAGGGAGGGAGATAGAAACATCATCCATGAGAGAGAACCATGGATTGGCCGCCTCCTGCACGCCCCCTAGTGGGGAGCCCACGACCCAGGCATGTGCCCTTGACCAGAATGGAATCCTGGACCCTTCAGTCCGCAGGCTGATGCTCTATCCACTGAGCCAAACCGGCCAGGGCTCCATTGATTTTTAAAGAGAGTTAAGGGAGGAGGAGAGACAGAGAGAGAGAAACATCTATGTGAGAGAGACACGTTGATTGGTTGCCTCCTGCAATTGAGGTATGTGCCCTTGACCTGAATTGAACCTATGACTGACCCTTCAGTCTGCAGGTTGGTGCTCTAACCACTGAGCAACCTGCTAGGGCCATGTGACACAGTTTTAAAGGAATGGGGAGGGGCAGTGAAGAGAGGGGAGCGTGTTAACATTTACTCAAGCATGAACTGTCCTGGACAATGGGCTAAGGGCTGGAGGTAAGAAATGACCAAAAACCTATATTTCTCTCCCCAAAGCTCACAGCTTAGTAAGGGAGAGAGACAAGGGAGTAAACAGTCACCGTACAGCAGGACAGATGGAGGTGGAGATCAGTGAGGCTGAGGGAACAGTGGAGCATGTGGGAGGAGCATGGGGACGGGGCGGGAGGACTTCCCAGAGGAGGAGATAGCTGAGTTGAGTCTCGAAGGGTACACAGGAGTTCATGAAGGGATGAAGGCCCAGGAGGTGCTGAGGACAGAGAAGGCAGAGCAAGGCACTGAAGCTTGAGTGAGTGGGACTCAAACAGATCATATTGCCTGAAGCATGGGGTGCATGCTACCGAGGAATGCGGCAGAGAGGCCAGATTACAAAAGGTCTTATATATCAGCGTAAGAAGTTTATTCTGAGCCCCTGAGGAATGACCCAGTCAGACCATGGTGACCATAAACTTCACTTACTATTTGTTCAATAAATATTAATTGAGCCCCTACTATGTGCTGGGCCTTGTGGCAGGCACTGAGAGAGAATGGTGAGCAACATAGGTAGGGTCCTGGCTCTCTGGAGCTTGCAGTGTGTGTGGGGGATGGTAATCAAGAATCATGCAGTCCTGCTCTGACCGGTTTGGCTCAGTGAATAGAGCGTCGGCCTGCGGACTCAAGGGTCCCAGGTTCGATTCCGGTCAAGGGCATGTACCTTGGTTGCAGGTACATAGCCAGTAGGGGGTGTGCAGGAGGCAGCTGATCGATGTTTCTCTCTCATTGATGTTTCTGGCTCTCTCTCCCTGTCCCTTCCTCTCTGTAAAAAATCAATAAAATATATACATATATATATAAAGAATCATGTAGCTGAAGCAGTGCTGGGAAGCAGAGGAGTGCCAGGCCTGGGGGCTGTGCCAGGAGCATCTGACCTGTGAAGGGAGAGGGAATTGGGACAAAGAGAGGGGAGGGAAGAGTGTCCGAGGCAGAGAGGACAGTGTGGCTAAGGGTCCTGGTGCTAAAAGAAGCTGGAGGAAGGTGCATCAAAGAGCGGAGTGTGGTCGGAGCCTGGAGTCATGGAGAGACGCTGGGCAGGGGCAGGGGGAGGGCCGATCTTGCAGGGCCTTGCAGGCAAGGCAAGGATTTGGGCTGGTTCTGACAGCACTGGGAAACCAGCTGTGCAGGGCTGTGACAGAGTTGTTCGGAGAGGGTCAGTGTGGCGTCAGTGTGGACAGTGGGAACAAAGGCAGATGAGGGGAGTTGGTGAGGGGGCTACTGTCATAGTCCCGCAAGAGATGATGGTGGCCTGTGCGGGGAGGATGGGTGCAGGGGTGGGGACGCAGCCGTGGAGTGAAGTGGACGCAGGTACAATTGGCCAGTGGTGTGAAGGTGAGATCCGGGGGATGAGGGTGAGGGAGGTGACAAGAGTAAGCCTTGGGCCTCTGGCTTTGTTTTTTTAAATTTTATTTTTTTAATTTACTAAATCTTTATTGTTCAGATTATTACAATTGTTCCTCTTTTTTCCCCCATAGCTCCCCTACACCCGGTTCCCACCCCACCCTCTGCCCTTACCTCCCCCTCACTGTCCTCACCCATAGGTGTACGATTTTTATCCAGTTTCTTCCCATACCCTCCACACCCTTTTCCCCCTGAGAATTGTCAGTCCACTCCCTTTCTATGCCCCTGATTCTATTATATTCACCAGATTATTCTGTCCCTCAGGTTTTTAATTCACTTGATTTTTAGGTTCACTTGTTGATAGATATGTATTTGTTGTTCATAATTTTTATCTTTACCTTTTTCTTCTTCCTCTTCTTAAAGAGTACCTTTCAGCATTTCATATAATACTGGTTTGGTGGTGATGAACTCCTTTAGCTTTTTCTTATCTGTGAAGCTCTTTATCTGCCCTTCAATTCTGAATGATAGCTTTGCTGGGTAGAGTAATCTTGGTTGTAGGTTCTTGCTATTCATCACTTTGAATATTTCTTGCCACTCCCGTCTGGCCTGCAAAGTTTCTGTTGAGAAATCAGCTGACAGTCGTATGGGTGCTCCCTTGTAGGTAACTAACTGTTTTTCTCTTGCTGCTTTTAATATTCTCTCTTTGTCTTTTGCTCTTGGCATTTTAATTATGATGTGTCTTGGTGTGGTCCTCTTTGGATTCCTTTTGTTTGGGGTTCTGTGCGCTTCCTGGACTTGTAAGTCTATTTCTTTCACCAGGTGGGGGAAGTTTTCTGTCATTATTTCTTCAAATAGGTTTTCACTATCTTGCTCTCTCTCCTGGCACTCCCCATAATTCTTCTTTTTTTTTTTTCCTGCTCTCAGAACACCCCCCATAATTCTGATGTTGGTACGCTTGAAGTTGTCCCAGAGGCTCCTTACACTATCTTCATATTTTTGGCTTCTTTTTTCTTTTTGCTTTTCCAGTTGAGTGTTTTTTGCTTCTTTGTATTTCAAATCTTTGACTTGATTCTTGCGATCCTCTAGTCTGCTGTTAGATCTCTGTATAATATTTTTTATTTCAGTCAGTGTATGTTTAATTTCTAGTTGGTCCTTTTTCATATCCTCGAGGGTCTCACTAAATTTATTGGCCTCTTCTAGAAAATTCTTGAAAAACCTTATAACCATGGTTTTGAACTCTATATCCAGTCGTTTGCTTTCCTCCATTTCTTTCATTTGTGACCTGTTTCTTTGTCTCCGTAATTTGGCTGCTTCCCTGATTGATAGAGTGGCTTTGTGTGCTAGGTGTCCTATAGGGCCCAGTGGCTCAGCCTCCCCAGTTACCTGAGGTGGACACTCTTGGTGCACCCCTTTGTGGGCTGTGTGCACAGTCTTGTTGTAGTTAAGCCTTGATTGTTGTTGGTATCACTGGGAGGAATTGACCTCCAGGCCAATTGGCTGTGAGGATCAGCTGTGTCTACGCTGGGAGAACTTCTGTGCTGGAGACACCCTTATGAGACAAGACCTGCAAAAGCCTCTGTGCTCAGCTTGGATAGGGCAGAGTCTCAGGGCGGAGCAGACAGTATTGGTTTCCCGTCAGCCCTGCCCTAATAGGCCCCTGTGTCTCAGTGTCCCGTGGTAATCGCTGCAAGCACCTCTGAGAGAAAGCCGCCCTCGAGTTCCGCCTGCTGCCAGACAGTCCAGTTTCTCCCCGAATGAGTCTGGGTCCCCAGAGTCTCGCCTGGAACTGGAGTTCAGTGTAGTCTGAACTTTTGTCTCCCTCCTGCTTGAGAAAGCCAGCCGCGCACTCAGTTGCCAGTCCTCTCCACGCACTTGTCTCAGTAACTCTGCCTCCTGCAGCTCCTCTGAGTCTCAGTGTGCTTTTCTCTTTCCTTCTAGTTGTAGAACTTCCACTCAGCCAGCCTTCCTGTGGTTCTGGATGATGTCTGTTTTTTTTTTGTCTTTTAGTTGTAGTTTTGAAATTGTTGTGCGAGGCAGCAGTTTAGGTGTTTACCTATGCTGCCATCTTGGTTCCTCCGGGCCTCTGGCTTTAGACACTGGGTTGACGATGAGACAGGAAACGCTGCGCTGGGGTCGGGACGTGGGGAGCACCCTGTGTTCAGACTTGGACATGTAGAGTCCGAGGTGTCTTTGAGGCATCCAAGTGGATGTCTGGGTCTGATGCTCAGAGGAGAGGGCGGGGCAGAGGCACACTCGTGGGAGCCACCTGGGTGTCCATGGGGATGGGGGTTGGGAGGCTAGGTGCTGGGAGGTCAGGGAAAGATGAAAAGGGAGAGGAGAAGAGGGCTCAGGACGGGGCCTGAATGCCTGCATTTGGCTGGAGGATGGGGTGGAGTTGGGGGTGGGTGGAGGCTGGGAGAAACGACAGGGAGTCAGCTGGGAGGAGAGAGAGGCCTTTAGAAAGGAGCATTGCCAGCCTGGGTGAGGGGTTAGGTGTGGGGGTCAAGCAGAGGAGGAGTCTGGCTTGAATCCCAGCTTTTGGCCCTGGCTCTGATGCTTGAGGGCAATCTAGGCTGGAGGTAGAAATGTTTGGAGTCGTCAGCATATGATCGGGCGAGAATGACCAAGGGATGCGTGTGGGAGTGAGAAGAGGTCCAAGAATAGAACTCTGAGCGACAGGAACCAAGCTGAGAGGACTGTCCGGAGGCAGGAGGCACGCTGGGGCGCTCTGGTGACCACGGCTGGTCCTCCACCCAAGTCTGTGCTGCCCACACTCACTTCCCAGCTTCCCTTGCGGCCAGGTGTGGCCATGGGATTTCACTCCCACCAGGGGGAGGCCCCGGAGAAGTGCTGTGGGCCCTTCTCCTCCTCGGCTGTAAGACCCTGGGCTCACCCATCCTTCCCCCTTCCTGCGCTGGAGCCCTGCCCCACTGTCACCCAGCCACAGCCTAAAGTCACCCACAATGCCTAGGGGCCAGTGCAGCCACACCGCGGAGGGAACCTGGGTCTTGGAATGGCTGTGCCAGCAGAGTTCCCCCACTGACCTGGAATGTTCACCGGGAACATGAGAACAGGATCTTATATTCTTTCTTTTTTAAAAAAACATATCTTTATTGATTTCAGAGAGGAAGGGAGAGGGAGAGAGAGATAGAAACATCAATGATGAGAGAGAATCATTGATCGGCTGCCTCCTACTGGGGATCAAGCCTGCAATCCCGGGCATGTGCCTTTGACCAGAATCGAACCCGGAACCCTTCATTCAGTCCGCAGGCCTTCACTCTATTCACTGAGCCAAACCAGCTAGGGCAAGACCTTATATTCTTTTTTTAAAAAAAAATATATTTTATTAATTTTTTACAGAGAGGAAGGGAGAGGGATAGAGAGTTAGAAACATCAACGAGAGAGAAACATCGATCACTGCCTCCTGCACACCCACCACTGGGGATGTGCCCACAACCAAGGTACATGCCCTTGACCGGAATCGAACCTGGGACCCATCCACAGGACGACGCTCTATCCACTGAGCCACACCGGTTAGGGAAAGACCTTATATTCTTTAAGCCAAGTTCTTAGTTGGATCTCTTTGTTACAGAAGTTTAGCTTATCTAATACAGCTTAGCCGCATAACCCAATATAAGAAAAAGTGTTAGCCTAACTAGTAGAGTATAAAATTAAAATGCACTATCATAAAAATTAGCCCAACTAATATAAGTTACCGTAACTAATAGGAGAAGCAAGAGAGGAGACTGCATCAGGAAAGAAAAAGTGGCCCTGACCGGTTTGGCTCAGTGGATAGAGAGTTGGCCTGCGGACTGAGGGGTCCCAGGTTCTATTCTGGTCAAGGCAGGGGTCCTCAAACTTTTTAAACAGGGGGCCAGTTCACTGTCCCTCAGACCGTTGGAGGGCCGGACTATAGTTTAAAAAAAAAACTATGAACAAATTCCTATGCGCACTGCGGGCCCGGGACAAGTTGGCTGCTAAGCAGGACAGGCAGCGGCACCCGGCGGGCCGGATAAATGTCCTCGGTGGGCCGCATGTGGCCCACGGGCTGTAGTTTGAGGACACCTGGGTCAAGGGCATGTACCTTGGTTGCGGGCACATCCCCAGTGGGGTGTGTGCAGGAGGCAGCTGATCGATGTTTCTCTCTCGTCGATGTTTCTAACTCTCTGTCCCTCTCCCTTCCTCTCTGTAAAAAAATCAATAAAATATATTTAAAAAAAAGAAAAAAAGAAAAAAAAAGAAAGATAAAGTGGCCTAGCTGGTTGCCCAATGGTTAGAGCACAGGCCCAGGGACCTCGACTGCAGGCTCTATCCCAGCCTGGGGTGGGGCACACGTGGGAGGCAGCCAATCGATGTGCCTCTCTCACATAGATGTTTACCTCTCTCTCCCCGCCATTTCCTTTCACTCTCTAAAAATCAACGGAAAAATATCCTCAGGTGAGGATTAACAACAACAACAAAAAAAGGAAAATAAAGTGGGGAACAGTGTTGAATGTTGCACAAAAATCAGATAAAATCAGGGGTGAGGAAGGTCCACTGGCCTTGGCACCTAGGAGGTCACTGGCGACTCCAGTGGCCCCCTTTCAGGGGCGTGGGGGTGAAGCAGGAGGGAAAGAAGTAGGTACAACCAATGTAGGCATCTCTTCTGAGGCACTTGGGTGTGAAGGAAAGAAATGGGGACGGATCTAGAGGGGACTCAGGATCAAGCGTGATTGCAGTGGAGTTGGGGTGGAGTGGGGACTAAGGGGGGCCTGGGAAAAGGATGAGGGAGGGAGGGAGGCCTATGTGGAGGGGCAGGGGTTGGGACCCAGGTGGACAGGGAGGAACATGTGTGTTCACCAACACACTCTGACTCACACACAGGCAGAGAGCAGAGCAGCGGGGAGACAGGTGTGTTGGCAGCTGTGGCAGAGGGGGTAGGAGTGCTTCCTACAGAGCATCCATGCTCTCTGAGAAGTGGGAGACCAGGTGAGGGCACGGTGGGGGAGGGGAGAGAGTTGGGCAGAGGACTGAGGAGCTGGGAGAAACAGAGGCTGAGAGAAGGAATCTGCTAACAATACAGAGACCGTTGGAAGCCCGGAATTGGTGGAGGCACCAAACTTCTGGGTGTGGGGCTTCTTCCAGCGAAGCTTAGCCGCTGGGATCTAGGAGCGGAGCAGGCAGGTAGGTGGGCCAGGACCTTGCAGGCAGCAGAAGTCAAGGACCACGAGAGTAAAGGAATGAACTGTGGGTCCAGGGGTTGGCCAGGGGAGGAAGTTGAAGAGATGCGGGGGGTGGGGAGATGGGGGGTAAGAACTCAGTAGAAAATTGAGAAGGGTGAGGGAGGGTGTGGGTGTTGGGGAAGGCACAGAGCGGTTGCGATGGACGGACAGATGGACGGAAGGAGGCAAGGTCCTGGAAAGAGGGAGGTTGGCCAAAGGAGGCTGCCTACCTTTCCTGTTTTGCTGGGACCCCAAGGCTCCCCAGGATGACAGCAGGACTTGGGTTGGAGAGACATGTGGGAGTCAAGAGCCAGAGTCTTTGAAATACGAGGGGTGTGGGCAGGGCAGCGGGAGCCTTCCCTGAGTGGCTTCCTGCAGCTCAGGATGGGCTGTTGGGAGGGGAGGGGCGCGGTCCCCTCTGCCCACCATATGGACATGAACAGGCAGAATAAACAACTCGCTTAGTTTATGGCCTTGAGCTTGACCATTGCAAAGCCTTTCATATTCCCTACCTGTGCAATCAAGTGTTTGTTTTCACAGAGGAACAGCTGAGAGGGATTAAGTAAAATGCTCAAAGCCTCACAGGTGGGGTTGCTTTCTCCACCCCCAGTCATCTCCACAGACCAAGGTCACTTGAATCTTAAGTTTGTTGCCAGGAAAACAGAAGGGAAGTGTCCCTTCCCCTAGGTCCCTTCCATGGAGGTATGCGAGTGTCCCACGTCCCGTGTGGTTCAGGGTTCAGGTTCGGGCTCTGGAGGAGGCCAGGTGCAAATGAAAGAGACAAGACAAGATCATAATTTGGAAATTGGGGACCAGGCAGAAGCCCAAGGAAGGACTCTGCTTTGCTCTGGCCTTGCCATCCCTTTTATTCAGGTTTGGGATACACCCATTGCCCTCAGGCAGGCAATTTCCAGTAAGGATTTATATGCCTGTTTGGTAGGGAAGTTGCTTCAGCTACCATTGTCTCGACTCAACAGTGGGTGCATAGCTCTGACCTTTGCCAGAGCTCAAGGTCTCCAGCCTCCCGGGTTCCTTGTCCACACCTCTCTGCGAGTGAAGACAATGGCGGCTTCCGCAGAGGTATAGGGGCCTGACTCCAGGAAATAAGTCACCTGCAGCTTCAGTAGATGGAGGGAGGAGGGGAGACTGGGTCTATTCTTGGGTTTGGGGAGATCCCAGGTCCCATGGCCAGGGCAGTATGGCAGCAGGGCCCTGCTTTAGAGGATGGGGATCTTGGAGCTGGAGCTGGAGACAGAGTGGGGAGGCCCAGTGGGGAGTTGTGTCTGTGGCTCATGAAGACCTGTATGCCTGTCTACATGTGTCCATGGGTCCTATGAGTAATGGAGCCCTGTGTGTGTGTGTGTGTGTGTGTGTGTGGGCAGTCCCTAGCGTGTTCCTGAGTTGGGGAGGGTGTCTCTGAGAGTGCACGAGTGTGTTTGGGATAGCACGCGGTAAGTTCCTGCATCAGGCTATCCCAAGTGCATTGAGCGTGCATCCCTAGGCTATGCACGGCTCTGTGTCTGTCTAGGACTGTGTAAGGATGAGTCTCCTCCGCATTGAGCCGGAAACTAGGTCAGCATGCAGGAGGCAGCGGAGTTGGGGATCGATTTGCAGCAGTAATAGGCTGAATGGGGAGAGGTGGCAGGGTGAAGGAAGGGGAGGGAGCAGGGAAAGGTACGCTTGGACCTGGGAGATTCTTCCTGCTTCATCCCCTAGATCAGTGGTCGGCAAACTGTGGCTGGTGAGCCACATGCGGCTCTTTGGCCCCTTGAGTGTGGCTCTTCCATAAAATACCACGTGCGGGCGCGCACGTACAGTGTGATTGAAACTTCGTGGCCCATGCGCAGAAGTTAGTTTTCAGCTCTCAAAAGAAATTTCAATCGTTGTACTGTTGATATTTGGCTCTGTTGCCTAATGAGTTTGCCGACCACTGCCCTAGATTCTTCCTGACACCTGCTCTGGGAGGAGCAAGCTCCAAAAAGAGTGGGTGGGAGGAGGCAACAGAGAGGTGAAGATGTTGGGGGTGTCCTGGCCTGGGGATAGTGGGGTTGGGGGCCAGATGTTGCATGGAACAGCCCTCTGGGGCTTTGGTCAAGAGAAATGTCTCTTTTTCCCTTGTTAAAAAGTCTGGTGTCCCTCCTGCCTGATACTACCAGATCTGCTGTAGCAAGTTCCCATAGCAACACCCCTCCCTCCGTCCCTTCCCTGTCACCTTGACTGGGCAGTAAAGAGAAGCTGCAGGCAGATCCTGAGTAGCCTCTTGCCTGGGCGGGGCATGGGACTGAGGGATGTCTGATCAGATGGGAAAGGAGGGCTCGATTTAGTTAAGACAAAGATGGAGAACATCTATCTCCAGATGCTGATGGGTCTTTCCCTGGGGAGGAGAACCTGCATGGCTTCGTCCTTTCCCCCGGGGAAGGTCACAGTAGGGTCAGGGCATTCTGCCCAGGGACCTGGCTGCATGGGAAGGGCCTCCTGTCCCAGGCCAGGGAGTGAGAACCCCTATTCCTCTGGGGCCCGAGTCTCCTAACCAAGGAGATGCTTCTTTGTCTGTTCCGCCCCCTCTCATGCTGGATACCCCTCCATCCGGGGTCCCTAACCACTAACCCCATAACTCCCCAAGTCTCCCTTAGATAATGGGAGCAGGGAGTCTGAATGCCAGGGCCTGGATAGGGCCGTGGACCCTCCCTATGCCAGGCCTGCCTCCAGCTTCCCACTTCCTCCTCCATCTGAGCTGTTGCAGCAGCAGCAGCTTCTGTCTCAACACCTCCCAACCCAGGGCCCAGCCAAGTCCCGCTCAGCCCACGCACAGTCCCAGCGCCGGCAGCATCTTGGCTCCTACCCCCCACCCCCTTCAGCCTCCCCGGGCCCCTCCCTTTCTGCCTTCCAAACCCTGGAGAGGCCGTGGACAGCTCCTGCTGTCCGGGGTCCACCTGCAGGCCTTCTGTAGGTCAGGGGCTTTGTGCTCGGTGCCACATCCGCCCAAGCCCCGTGAGCTCCCCGTCACCCTGGGCCCAAGTGGGCATCACCTTAGTTCTTTGTGGCTTCCAAGTCAGTCAGACCCTGTGGCCGCTGTGGGCTCTGTTTCCATCTGACTCCTGTGGGTTCCATACTAGATAGTTCAAGGCCCCCCGGCCTCCATGTCATTCCAGGCCCTGTGAGCTCCAGGCGGGCTGGAGCCCTGTGCCCTCTGGTGTGGGCTGCTGTGGGAGCCCTGACACTCTGGGCTGGGAGTGCCATGTCTGTTTGGACCCAGGGAGGTGCCATATGGTTCTAATTCCTTAACCTGCTGGGTAGCATCAACAGACACCATCTTCATCAGCACCCTGGGGCCCCTCGGGACTCCGGTGACTTATTTTCTATTTGAGCCAAAGTGAGCTCCGTGTTGCTCTAGTTCCTTCTAGACCACGCTGCTTGGTTGGGGTTGGTGGACAGCAGCACTGGCGTTACCTGGGACTTGCTAGAGATGCAGGGTCCCAGGCCTCACCCACCTGAATCAGAGCTGCCTGCATTGTGGCGAGACCCTGGTGATTCACGTGCACATTAACGTTTGAACAACACCATTGTCAACTTCATGTCAATCTGGATCAAGCAGGAACCACACTGAGTCAATGGCGTGTGAGCTCCATGACACCCAGGCCAATGTGGGCACCTGTGAAGGAGCCTGCAGCACCCCATGGGCGTTGAGGCATGGTCCCTGTGACTCCCCAGGCCTCTGCCTCCTCCTCTCTCATCTTCCTCTTCTTCTGCCCTGAGGCCTTGCTTCTAAGCAACTTCCTTCTCCAAGTCCGAATGCCCAGTCTCCGGCCCTGAGCCTCTTGACTCCCTCCACCCAGAACCCAAGCACAAAAGGCTTTTGTCATCCCTCATTCTGAGCTCTCTGCTTCGGGGATCCTCCTGACCCTCCTCCCCCCAGCCTCCTGCCAACCTCAGGGCACCCCAGCTGGGCGGCTGCTGTGGTAGTTTTCCATCCCTGCTGTTCTCTGCCTTATACACACGTTGCACAGATAGATCCCAAGCCTATATCTATATATACTTCTCACCCCCCTCCCCACCCCCGGACGGCGTGTGTCTCCTTTGCCAGGCTGTGGTCGTGCAGTCTGTCGCTCGTTAAGGCGCTGTCTCAGATTTGCATGTTTAATATTTTATCCAGGAAGCGCTCCTGGCTGGGGCTCTGGGAGGTGGTGTGAATCCAACAGAATGTCAGGCCCCGGAATGGTTGCTCACGGGAGATGGCGGGTGGCGGCGGTGGGGACTGGAGAATAGGGACGCCAGGTCCTGGCTGCCTGTCTGGCTTCAGCATGGGGGTGGGAGTGGGGAGGGCAGAGCAGCCATCAGCACCCCCAGCCTGCACAGGGGGCCTCCCTTCCCTGGGACACACAGCCATGAGAAGGGTGAACTCTAATTTGAACTTGGGTTTTAGGTTCAGTGGCCCCTCCAGGTCTTGGTCATGTCAGTGTCTGGGGATTTTCCAGTGGGAAGAAGCCCCTTGGCTCTCGGTGAGGAAGTGGCCAGTCACCCCAGATCCAGGGCAAACCACGGAGGAGGACAGAGTGGGAGGGAGGAGTGGGCAGAACAGTGGGTCTGGCTGGTGCTGTATGACCTTGAGAGTGTCATTGAGCTCTCCAGTTTCCTGTGAGTGACAGGAGAGGATCATTAGCATTTTCCCTCCCTCCCTGGCTTGTTAGAGACCTGAGTTAGCGGTACTGAGTATTAAAGGCAATCTCTTCTGTTCCCAGATATTTGTAAAGAATTTAGCAGGCAGGAAGGGGAAAGGAGGGAGAGAGAAGAGGCTCTGGCTCAAGGGCAGATGGAAAAATCGGAAGATGGAAGCGGGGGAGGGGAGCGCAGACAGACACAGGCCTTTCATTCTGACCCTTAGGAGGCATGAAATGCTTGATTGTGCCCGTGTCCAGAGGGTCCGGTGGGGCCTGGAGGTTGCGGGGAGAAGGGAGAGCCTGCTCCATCGCCTTGGGAACAAGATCCCCACACATTGTGCTGTTGCCTGGCAAGACTCCGACAGAAAGGGCTTCTTAGAGATGGCAGGACAGGGCATGGCCCAGGCCCTGCTCCCCACCCCTTGCCAAGTTTCAGCGCCTGGAGGTTTATCTGTTCGGGACTGAGCCCCGGTTAGGGGCAGAGGACAGGAAAGGGTGTGGGGGGAAGGGTGGTGTGATTATCCCTCAGCCTGGAAACCCTCCTGCCTGGTCTACAGCAGTTCCCAAAGGCTCCTCCCCTGGTGCACGCTGGGAAGTCCTTCCTGGGGTCCTGCCTCACCCCTTCCTGCCGCCGCCACAGTGCCACAGTGCGTTCCTCTCTGTTCTGCTCTCTGGGTGCGTGAGGCCCTCAGTCCTGGGGTTTCCTGCCTTTTCTCCCAGGAAGAGGCGCTGCGGTCTGATTCGGAAGCCTGGAGGCCTGGTCTGCCTCTGGGGGCCATTCGCCTGCCCTCATACGGAAAGGGCTTGGTCTCTATGTAAAGTGACACCTTCCTGGGGGCACCCCCATCACCCACCCAGTAGTAAGGAGCTGGGAGGAAGCTTAAAGGGCCTCCAGACAGCCATGATGGACACCGCCAAGCTGCGCACCAAAGCATAGCCATTTCAGGTGCCGGGGAGCCAGCCCTCTGCTCTTTTTTAAAAACATATTTTTATTGATTTCAGAGAGGAAAGGAGAGGGAGAGAGAGAGAGAGTGAGAAACATCAGTGAGAGAGAATCATTGGTCGGCTACCTCCCGCATGCCCCACACTGGGGATGAGCCCACAACCCGGGCATGTGCCTTGACGGGGAATCGAACCGTGACCTCCTGGTTCATAGGTTGATGCTCAACCACTGAGCCACATAGGTTGACGCTCAATCACCAAGCCACATAGGTTGACGCTCAATCACCAAGCCACGCTGGCTGGCCGGGTCAGCCCTCTGCTCTTCACAATGCCCCCCATCAAGTCAACGGTTTGCAAACACCTTTTACCCTTGGGACTGTTTGTCCAAAGGACATCCTGCAGAAGCAGAGGGAAACAAACCTGAGAAAAGTCCAGCTGCTGTGGCGGAAGCCACGGTGGGGGCCAGAGGACGCGCCTGCATTCCTCCTCCTGCCTCTCCGAAGCCCCCCTGCCCCTCCCGCGGCCGCCCAGGGGCTTCTGAAGGCCCCGCAGGACTCCCAGTGCTTGGCAGCACACAGTGAGGAAAACACTGATCTGCAGAATCTAGTTCTTAACTCCTGGAAGCTGCCAATCAAAGGGCATGGGCGCAGGCAGAGAGAGCAGCGTGAGTGACAGTCCATAGGTGACAACTCGAGGACGAAGGAAGAAGAAGTAGAATGATGCGGAAGAGCAGACATGGAAGCCGGAAGGGCTCAAGGCTGGGGCCATTTAGTTTGGGGGTGACCTTGATTGCTCCCCAGAATCTCTGGGGGCCAAACTGAGTAACAGCTCATGCTCAGAGCAGAGGCCTGGGGCGCCCAGGGAAGGTCATGTTTGGTGGAAAGGAATTAGGTGAGAAATTTCAGAAAGACTGCCCTCCACAAAGGTTAACGTACAAAAATATGGAGCAACATGGGTTCTTGAAGACGAGCCCGGAGCTCACTGAGTGTGTTGACTCACTCAAGGAGCTTATAGCTGTCAAGTCTTGAGCACTGGTTCTCAGCTGGGGTGATTTTGGCTCCCTCACCCACACCCCAGGGGACATCTGGCAATATCTGGGGACATTTTTGGTTGTTACAACTAGGGAGGGGGTGTTACTGGCATCTAATGGATAAAGACCAGGGATGCCGCTAAACATCCTACCACGCACAGGACAGTCCCCCTCAACCTTGCCCGCACAAAATGTCAATAGTGCTGAGGCTGAGAAGACTTGGCTAGACTCTAGACAACACCGGAGGCTTTACTGTATCTATTTATTTCCCCCAGGAGAATATGTTCCCAGAAGTTAGAAATAACGAGTCTTCTACTTGTCGGCTTCATCTGCCCCTAGTTACTGTACAAGTATCTGTCAGACAAATGCGTGATTCAGTGACTCACCTGGACACGGTAGGCCCCACTCCCCTCCCTGTCCAGAGCCAGGTTTGTCCTGGGGAGAGGCCCGTGCTACTTCTCCAGTTTAGTTCATAGATCCTGCAAGGGATCCTGACCCTGGGCAACCCTGGGAGAAAGCTGAGGAGGGCTCACCCAAAAGTGCCTGAGCTGTTGACTCAAAAAGAACAGATGCTCATCCACAAAGCAATTTGCATATCATTTGCATGATTCTTTGACTATAATTTGCATGTTGCTCCTTTAAAGTCAAAGGCACAGATTCCCCCTCCCCTGCCTTTTCCACCTCTGCCCCTTTTCTCTCTCTTTTCTCACTCTTTGGGGGAACACCCACCTGTTGGGCCCACATTTGCTTAGGTTCCTCAGGGCCTACAAAACACTTAGGAAACCTGTTCATAGTGAGATGTAAAAAAAAAAAAAAAAAAAGCAGGCCCCTTGCATCCTGCCCATCCCTTGGGGTCAAAATCAAGGCCGTTGATGTCTCACATGAGTTTCAACATGGCCGCTGCCACTCCACAAACAATATGAACTTGAGCAAGTTATTTAATCTCCCTGTCCCTCAGCCCCCTCATCTGTGAAATGGGGGTAATGATATTTACCTCATTGAATTACTGTGATGATTTAACAAGAAAATCAATTAAAATGCCAGGCGATTGGAAGGCACTCAAGAACTGGTAACCGTATGCTTACTACTCCGCATGGTTTCTTTGAAGTAGCTGTCCCTGGGGCAGAACCGCTCCTCTGAGCTTCTTGTTCTGCCGTCAGTCCCATAGCGGATCTCTGTTGCCTTCTTGAAACTCTCTTTTCTTGCCTTCGAGTTGCCACTATCTTCTGGTTTTCCTCCCACCTTGTTGGCTACTTCTTCTTAGTCTGATTCCCTCTCTGTCCTACCTCTAAAGTTTGCAGGACCCCAGGGCTTGGTACCAGGACCCCTCAGCTTCTTTCCTTGGGTGTCCATGGCTTTCACCACCAGCCCCATGCCGTTATTTCTATTTCTCCAGCTTGCAGGCTAACCCCTACCTGATATCTCCTCTTGGATGTCTATAAGGCATCTCAAAATCAACCTTGGGGTTTCAAATGCCTTTCCTCTCCCAGGCTTCCCTACTCAGTAAGTGACACTCTCAACGATGCAGTTGCTATAAGTCCAAAATTCCAGAGTAAGTCTTTGATTCCTCTCTCCCTCACCCCTTGTGTTAGTTATCTATTGCTGCATAACATATTACTTCCAAAACGTAGTGTCTTAAAATGATAAGCATTGGTTCTCTCACTAACACGTGCTTCTTCGGGTCAGGAATCCAGAAGGGATTTGACCAGGCTCAGGGTCTCTCACTGGGTTGCAGTCAAGATGTCCAGTGAGGGTGCAGTCATTTAAGAGCCTGGCCTGGGCTGGCCAGTCTGCTTTCAGGCGCCTCGTTCACGTGCCTGTTCAGTTAGTGCTGATGGTTGTCAGGAAGCCTACATTCCTTGCCATGTGGACATCATAGAGCTCTTGAGTGTCTTCATAATATGGCAGCTTGTTTCCCCTGGAGAGAGAGAGAGAGAGAGAGAGAGAGAGAGAGAGAGAGAGAGAGAGAGAGAGAGAGCCAAGAGGAAGCTGCAATGCCTTTTCTGATTTTGCGTTGAAAGTCACACACTGTTACTTCTGCTGTATTCGATTGGTTAGAAATGAGTCACTAAGTCCAGCCTGCATTCAGGGGAAGGGAAATTAAGTTCCATATTTTGAAGGGAAGAATCTCAAAGAATTTGTAGTCATACTTAAAGACCATCGCTTAAATATGGCTTGCATGATCTATTTCTCTTCATCTCCGCTGCCCCCATCCCCGTCCTGGTCACCCGCGTCACTCACCTCTGCTGTGGCAGTGGCCTCTGGACTGACCGCCTAGCTTTTACTCGTGCCCTTCTACAACCCGCTCTCCACAAAGCAGCCAGGATGGCCGTGGGTCAGTGTCAGACAGACGTGGGAGCTTCTTGTTAATGGTGATGAAGCGCATCTTCTTTTTCTTTTATGATCCGCTGAAACGGTAGTAAAGAAAGAAGGAAGGCATAAATCCACAAGGACAGAGAAAATGGTATCTCAGCAGATAGAGGATTTCAGCAATGTTTTGGAAGATTGGACGTGGATCAGGGAAGACTCATAGACTTAGCTACCAGGACAGAGGAAGACAGACGATAAGGAGAAAGGGATTTGGAGGCCCCAGAGAGGCAGAGGGGCAGAGGTGAGGCATGGCGTGAAAGAATCGTTGACCCCTCCACCATTGCCCTGTGCAGCAAGGGCAGAAACAAGCTTGCTACCTCCAGTCAGAAGACCAGAAGTTTCTTATCTGCAGAAACAGAAAGTCTCCAAAGAAAAATTCCATATACTAACATTTGGAGGATTTCCAGTGAAACCGCTGGCTCTTGGCCCAATGACTGAAAAGCAAAATCCACCAGTAAAAAAAGCCTCCCTCATGCCTATGGACCTTGCAGTCTGTTTAATGCATTCCCCTTCAATACAAATGGCTGAGCAAGGGTCACCTGACACACGAAGAAAACTCCTGTGTCAGTTCGGGTCCACTGGGAAACAGACACCAAATACAGTTAGGAGCACATGAGATTTATTAGGGGTGGTGGTTGTGATGAGTAAAGGGAAGAGGGAACAGGAGTTGACAGGGAAAGTCTTCAGACTAAGATGCAGGACTGGTAAGTGAGAAAGAAGAGGGAAAGGAATGCCTGGCCGCGGTGGCTCAGTGGTTGAGTGTTGACCTATGAACCAGGAGGTCAGGGCACATGCCCAGGTTGCAGGCTTGATCCCCCAGTGGGGGGCCTGTAGGGGGCAGCCGGTCAATGATTCTCTCTCATTGTTGATGTTTCTCTCTCTCTCTCTCTCTATCTATCTCTCTATCTATCTATATCTCCCTCCCTTCTTCTCTGAAATCAATAAAAATATATTTTTAAAAAAAAGAACAAAGAAGAGGGGAAGGAAGGACGGTCAGGTAGGAAGAGTTAGACTGTGGTGCAGCCCCAAGAGAGTCTCAGCCAGCTTCAGAGCAAAGCTTGCCCGCTAGGGGAGCCTGCTGGGCTGAAATAACCATTCCCCCTCCCCCCCCCCCCCCCCCGCCCCTACCCCCTTCACCTCACCATGCTCAGTAATTGACTGGAGTTGCCTGGGGACAGTGTGTTCCTCAGTTCAAATGCTGCAGTAGATGGAGACAGGGTTGCAGCTGAAGTTTGTCAGCTGACAGCACTCCTCATGGCAAAGTCTCTCTTGAAGTGTGATCTGGGTGGTGTATTTCCATGGCTGCTACCCTCCCAGCATGAACGAGATGGATAAAAGAAAAAGGAAAAAGGAAAGCTAAGAAAACAGAAAAACAAAACCCGACCAACTTAAACGCACCCCTCCTGATAATGAACATTCTCTAATAGTCATTAAAAGAAAGAATTGGCCCTCACTGGTTTGGCTCAGCGGATAGACCGTCGGCCTGTGGACTGAAAGGTCCCAGGTTCGATTCCGATCAAGGGCATGTACCTTGGTTGTGGGCACATCCTCAGTAGGGGGTGTGCAGGAGGCAGCTGATCGATGTTTCTCTCTCATCGATGTTTCTAACTCTCTATCCCTCTCCCTTCCTCTCTGTAAAAAATCAATAAAATATATTTTAAAAATAAATAAAAGAAAGAATTGGTCCTGGCGGGGTAGCTCATGGGTTGGAGCATCATTGCAGGTTCCATCCCCGGTCAGGGCACAGACAAGAATCAATCAGTGAATGCATGGAGAGGTGGAACAACAAATTGATGTTTCTCTCTCTCTTCCTCTCTCTCTAAAATCAATCATCAATAAATAATTAAGAATCGAATGCAGTGAAAAAAGAACCACAGAGAATGAGAAAGAATTCTTAAAACTAAATATACAGTAGTAGGGCTGGAAAGGGAAAGCAAACAACCCAAAAGATCACTCAGTAGCACAAAAAGACAAAGATGAAATTTGTTGGGCACTCATTAAACACTAGGTGTTGTTCTAGTCTCTCGTGATAAACGCAGACAAAGTTCACAACCCTTGCCCTTAAGAGTCTCCCAAGCAGAGAAATGTGTGGGAAAAGGGATAGAATATGTAGGTGGACTAGTTCAGTAGGTACACTATTTTAAGAGTTTCAGAAAGAGCAGACAGCAATGAAGAGGGCAAGACATTGACAAACATTTAATACAAGAAAATACCACAGACTCTCGAAAAGGAATGATCTGAACTTCTGTTTTGGTCCAAGATGGAACCAGGGAGTGGAATTACTGCCCCCCTTCCCCCAAAACAACTGAAAAAACAGACAATGCTGAGAAAGAAGGAACCCTCATGCACTGCTGGTGGGAATGCAGACTGGTGCAGCCACTGTGGAGAACAGTATGGAGTTTCCTCAAAAAACTAAAAATGGAACTCCCATTTGACCCAGTAATCCCACTCCTAGGAATATATCCCAAGGAATCAGAAACACCAATCAGAAAGGATACATGCACCCCTAGGTTCATAGCAGCACAATTCACCATAGCTAAGGTTTGGAAACAGCCTAAGTGCCCATCAGCAGATGCGTGAATAAAAAACTGTGGTACATCTACACAATGGAATACTACGCTGCTGTAAAAAAGAACGAACTCTTACCATTCACAACAGCATGGATGGACATAGAGAGCATTATGCTAAGTGAAAAAAGCCAGTCGGAGAAAAATAAATATCACACGATCTCACTCATTTGTGGAATATAATGAACAACATAAACTGATGAACAAAAATAGATCCAGAGACAGAGAAGCATCGATCAGACCGTCAAACCTCAGAGGGAAGGCAGAGGGAAGGCAGGCAGAGAAGCATTGATCAGACCGTCAAACCTCAGAGGGAAGGCAGGGGAAGGTGGGAGGGGGAGGGGGTAAGAGATCAACCAAAGGACTTGTATGCTTGCATATAAGCATAACTAATGGACACAGACAGTAGGGGGGTGGGGGCATGTGCTGGGGGGTGAGAGTGGCCGGGGAGGAGGAGGGGAGGAAGTCAATGGGGGAAAAAGGAGACATATGTAATACTTTAAACAATAAAGAATAAAAAACAGACAAAAACATATGAAATGATAGCACTTAGATATTAGAAATCGGGCAGCACAGGACAACGATCCCTGAGAGAAGAGAACAAAGCCACATGGCCTACAGTTGTCCCAGCCTACGGACTGGAGTGGATTTCCAGGCCACAGCACAGGAGGGGCAACTCGGAGCCCGGGGGTCTCCATGAGTTTTAGGAAATTTATACAGTTTTGCAACCAAGATGGTAGATTTAAATTCAACCATATGAATAATCACAATCAATACACATGGCCTAGACCAGTGGTCGGCAAACCGTGGCTCTCGTGAGCCGCGGTTTGCCGCTCTGTTGACTAATGAGTTTGCCGACCGCTGTCATATACTACCCTTTACCTCTTTGCACACAATATGCCACAATTGCCTAATCCTCACAGCTTCCAACTACACGGTAACATTTAGTCTAGTCCCGGGGTCGGCAAACTCATTAGTCAACAGAGCGGCAAACCGTGGCTCGCGAGCTGCATGTGGCTCGCGAGCCGCGGTTTGCCGACCACTGGCCTAGACAATCCAATTAAAAGGCAGATAAAAAGAAAGACCCAACTATATGTTGTCTACAAGCAGCTCACTTCATTTTATGTATTTATTTCTCTTTATTTTTATTTGTTTTAAATATGTTTTTATTCATTTCAGAGAGCCCGCAACCTGGGCATGTGCCCTTGACTGGAATCGAACCTGAGACCCTTGCTCTTGACCAGAATGGAACCTGGGACCCTTCAGACCGCAGGCTAGCACTCTATCCACTGAGCCAAACTGGCTGGGGCTATTTAGTTCTCTTTAAAAATCAGCTATTTACATTTCCTTTAAAAAATATATAATAAATGTAAGCCCATTTAAAATCTAAAGTCCTCATGAACCGATACAGTCGCATTTTGCTGGACCAGGCCTGAGAGCGGTTTCTTTCCGGAGGCCCTGTTGACATTTTGGGCTGGATCATTCTCTTGGGACTGTTCTGTGCGTTGTAGGGTGTTCAACAGCAGCTCTGGCTTCCACCCACTAGATCCCAACTGCACCCTCTCCTGGTCCTAACAACCAAACATGTCCCCAGATGCCCGCCAAGATTCCCACTCCCTACTCCCCAAATCCTGACCCCCCGGGGCGAGAACTGCTGCCTGAAGAGATTCTCACACGATCTGCCGGAAAAAAACAAGGCCAAATACTGGCTGTCTCAGGTAGTTTTTTTTTTTTTTTAAATATATTTTATTGGTATTTTACAGAGAGGAAGGGAGAGGGATAGAGAGCTAGAAACATCGATGAGAGAGAAACATCGATCAGCTGCCTCCTGCACACCTCCCACTGGGGATGTGCCCGCAACCCAGGTACATGCCCTTGACCAGAATCGAACCCGGGACCCTTCAGTCCGCAGGCCGACGCTCTATCCACTGAGCCAAACCGGTTTCGGCTGTCTCAGGTAGTTCTTAAAATGCTTGCCAACTTGAATTTTGGTCACATCACCAAAAATGTTTTCTGCAGCATCAGTCGTGTGCCAGTTCCCCCCAAGGAAGGGCTGCCCAGAATGTCCTAGGATGCACCCACGGTCCCCTTTCACAGAGCTCACACCCTCAGGCCTCTACCTCAGAGATGACCCCTGGCTTCATCACAGAAGAAGCCCACTTTCAAACGAAAGATGCAGGCCTGGCTGGTGTGGCTCGGTGGTTGAGCGTCGACCCATGAGCCAGAAGGTCACAGTTCAATTCTGGTCAGGGCACATGCCTGGGTTGTGGGAAGATTTTAAATTAAGGCTTCAATTTCTTTAACAGATATAGGCCTACCTATTGTGATCTAAAAAATCAGAATATTCTAGTGACCCCCTGGTTCATAGGTTGATGCTCAACCACTGAGCCACTCCGGCCCGGCTACTTACCTTTCATGCAGTAAATACTAATATGGTTAGGTGCGGCCTGGGCCAGGCATGGTGGGGGAGGAAGGGGCCTTGCGGATCTCACAGGGGTTGGAGAAGGACTGCTCACTTGGGAGGCTGGCTGTGACGGAACGCATGGCCAGCCCTCCTGGGTAAAGCGTCTCCACGCTGTGTTCTCCCTGTCTTCTAGAACCGGAAGGAGGGAATACCAGAGTGACAGTCCCAAGCTCCCACAACCAGTAGGTAGGACTTAGTGGGAGCAATTACTGAGCGCTTTCTCTGCACCTGTGTCCCATTCTCCTCTCAGCCCTTGTCTTAGTCTCCACTTCGGGAGAGCAGGGGCCGGTTTCTTTCTGTTTCTTGTTAGTTCCCAACATTTAGGAAATGCTCCTGGTAAGGGCTCAGTAAACACCTGTGAACTGCTGAATGAATGTCAGGCACTGTGCCAAGGGGCTTAGAGCTATCTGTGCACTCCCACATGAACCCAGCCCCGTTTTACAGAAGAGGAAACTGGGGAATAAAGAGGCTCAGGGAGAAATAAGACAGAGTGATTAGGCGTGAAAAGGGATCTGGATCTGGATCCTGCTTCCACCACTAGCTTTGTGCCCTGTGCCAGTCACTTAACTTCTCTGAGCCTCTGTTTTCTCACCTGAGAGGAGCTGTTACCGGTTGGGGTGGGGCCCTGGAGCCCTGGAGCCCTGGAGCAGGTCAGGGGCGGAGACAGGGAGCGAGGGGTGAAGGCTGGCGAGTCATTTCTTTGGGAGCGAGCCTTGGCTCTTATCTGGGAGGTGGTGAGAGATGAAGGGGATAGGCTCTGGGACAGACAGACCTGAATGTTTATACAATTTATAAGCTATGGGACCTTAGGGAAGAGACCTACACTTCCCTTCATTATTATTATTTTAAAATATATTTTTATTGATTTCAGAGAGGGAAGGGAGAGGGTGAGAGAGATAGAAACATCAATGATGAGAGAGAATCATTGATCGGCTGCCTCCTGCACTCCTGGGAATTGAACCAGGACCTCCTGGTTCATAGGTGGATGCTCAACTACTGAGCTACGCCAGCCAGACCCTACACTTCCCTTTACTACTGGCACTTAAACGTCACTCCCCACATCGGTAAGAAGGGGAAACGCATACCTACTTCTTGGGCTTGTTGTAAGGGTTAAGTGAGGTCATGGCACAAAATGCCGTAGTAGGTGCTGGGTAAACAGTGTCTAGGTGTCTCCTTTACCGGCCTTTCCAGGAGAGTCTCTTCATATGCAACCCCCACGCGACCTTGGCCCCTGTAAGCTGTCAAGTCTCTAACGGCCTCTGCAAGGAATTCATTTCTCATATTGCCCTACCCCAGTGGTCAGCAAACCGTGGCTCGCAAGCCATATGCGGCTCTTTGGCCCCTTGAGTGTGGCTCTTCCACAAAATACCACATGTGGGCGCGCACGTACAGTGCGACTGAAACTTCGTGGCCCATGCGCAGAAGTCGGTTTTCGGCCTGGGCGAGTCTATTTTGAAGAAGTGGCGTTAGAACACTCAAGGGGCCAAAGAGCCGCATGTGGCTCTCGAGCCGCAGTTTGCCGACCACTGGCCTACCCTCCCCCAACCACGAGAGGTGCCCCTGCCAGCAAAGGGCTCCAAGAGGGCTCTCACTCACCCCTGGGTAACTCCTGCCTGCCCATGGCTACCTGTTCTTTCTGAATCATGGCCCTTAGCCTCCATAGGCACCTGCACCCCAAACTTCACAGCTGGGCATTCACCATTAACAGCTCCTTCGCCAATGCTAGCCTGCCCCTTCCCAGACTCTCTCACTGCCCTTCCCTGGTCAGCCCTCTACCCAGCCGGGCACGCTGGTCGCAGCGTACCCCAAGCACATCCCTTGGCCGGGAGCACCCTCCCCATCTTCTTCACCTGGCAAAGTCCTGCTTCCCACTCAAGCCCCAACTCAAACGTCAGTCACCTCTTCCATAAAAGCTTTTCCAGACCCCTTTCCCCGCAGGACGCATTGCTCATTCCTTCCATCCCCAGGTTAGCGGGGGGTGGGATGTGATCCATAGGTCACAGCTGTCTGCTCCTGCTCCTCTGGGAAGAGGACAGACACTGCTGATGTCCTGTCCCGCCTTGCCCAGGCTGCTGGACACTTGCCCGGGGCTCTTCAGGGTCTCCTGTGTGTGTCTCCAGCCCCCATCTGGGCTCTGAGCCCCAGAGGTAGCAGGTGTGCCCCTCATCCGGCAGGAAGGCTCCGGCTCCACCCCACTTGGCTGTGTGTAAAGCTATAGTACAGATGGGGATGTCGAAAATATCCGTGACATATTCCAAACTGGCCTACTTTCCTATCACGAGAGAGTCTGAGACGGAGACGGGCGAGGACAAGTGAGATGGGAGTTTGGGACCTGTTCCCACCTCCTTGTTCCTCCTTCAGCTCAGTTGTCAGACAGGAGAGGGACTTGCAGCCTCTCCCAGCAGTCTCCACCCTGCGCTGGCCTGGCGCTGTGGTTGGGGTGTTGGTGGGGAGGAGTGGAGTGCAGAGGGCCTGGGGAAGTTGGTGGAGGAACCAAGGACGGAGGCCTCCAGCCCATCTTGGGAAGTTCCAGTCGCAGGAGGCAGGGCGTTGGACTTGGGGGCTGCAGGCTTGGGTTCTAGTCTTGCTTCAGCTGTGAAGCCTTGGCCACGTTTCTTTTTCTTTTTTTTAAAAAATATATTTTATTGATATTTTACAGAGAGGAAGGGAGAGGGATAGAGAGCTAGAAACATCGATGAGAGAGAAACATCGATCAGCTGCCTCCTGCACACCTCCCACCGGGGATGTGCCCGCAACCAAGGTACATGCCCTTGACCAGAATCGAACCCGGGACCCTTCAGTCCGCAGGCGGACACTCTATCCATTGAGCCAAACCGGTTTCTGCTTGGCCACGTTTCTTAACTTCTCTGGGCTTCAGTTTTCTCATCAGCAAAAGGGGCTGTTTATAATCCTTGCTTGCCCTCCTCAAAGGCTTGATTATGGGATAACTTTGAAGACTGTAAAGCTCTGGGCCCTGCCTTATTAATCGAGTTTTCTGCCTTTTCACCTAGGGCCACCAGGGGTGGGCAAACTTTTTGACTCGAGGGCCACAATGGGTTCTTAAACTGGACCGGAGGGCCGGAACAAAAGCATGGATGGAGTGTTTGTGTGAACTAATATAAATTCAAAGTAAAGGAGCGGAGGGGAGAGCAAGAGAACCGGGTAGAACAGCCGGATCCGGCCCGCGGGCCGTAGTTTGCCCACGGCTAACTAGGCGAAGATGTGCACTCACTCGGCTAAGTGGTCACCTGCTCCAGCCCTCTGCTCCCAGCAGGCTCGGCAGGCAGGTCCTCCACCCTTAATCCTGGTTTAATGATCTCTGAGCAGCGAGTCACCCACAGTCCTTCCTTGGTTCCAGGCCTTCATCATCCCGCCTGCACTGGCAGGAAGTTCACACTCAGCTAACTCCCGTCTCTCTTGCAGCTGTGGAACCTTGCGTGTTCTCCGAGTTGTCTCCTTGTTCATCCATGGGGTGATCATTATTTAGTTTCTCCCCTTTCAGGCAAGGCACCTCCTCCTTCCCTCTGTTTCCGAAGGTGGGCAGGATCTTTGGGGCATTTTTCTGACCAATGAAGCTGGGCTTTTTCCTGCTGTCAGGTTTCTCATCCAATTTTTTATTTCTCCAGGGAGGAGAAACTGCCTCAGTTTCTCCGCTGGCACAGCACAAGGGAAACATCGGCCAAATTGGGAAAAAATGTTTGTTATGCATTCACTAATCGGGGCAAAAACAGAAATGGTGGTTCATATTTCAAACACTTATGCACATACCTATTTTTTAAAAAAAACACATATTTTATTGATTTTTTACAGAGAGGAAGGGAGAGGGATAGAGAGTTAGACACATCGATGAGAGGGAAACATCGATCAGCTGCCTCCTGCAACACCCCTTACTGGGGGTGTGCCCCCAACCAAGGT
Source organism: Plecotus auritus (assembly GCF_963455305.1). NCBI lineage: Eukaryota > Metazoa > Chordata > Mammalia > Chiroptera > Vespertilionidae > Plecotus > Plecotus auritus. The sequence goes on from NC_137774.1 coordinate 10,191,567, forward strand.
ACATGCCCTTGACCGGAATCAAATCTGGGACCCTTCAGTCTGCAGGCCGGTGCTCTATCCGCTGAGCCAAACCTGGTAGGGCACATGTACCTTTTATCTAGCTATTCCACTTCTAGGAATTAATTCTACAGACATGCTCACATGTGTGAAACAAAGTAACCACCAGGCTATCTCTTGCCCTGGAAACAACCTAAATACCCGCCAACGGGTACCTTCCTAGGTGCTGAGGCAGAACAATGTCCAGCTCAGATTGTGAGGTGTGTGTTGTGCGCGGCTGTTCTGGTAGAGCACACAAAGAAAGTGCTTGTGCCCGGCCGGCGAGGCCCAGTGGTTGAGCTTTGACCTATAAACCAGGAGGTCACGGTTCGATTCCCGGTCAGGGCACATGCCCTGGTTGTGGGCTCCATCCCCCGTGTGGGGCGTGCAAAAGGCAGCTGATCAATGATTCTCTCTTATCATTGACTAGTGACCCAGTGCACGAAATTCGTGTACATTAAAAGGGGATTAATTAGAGGAAATAATTTCATATTGCTACTTGCCCTTTCTCTATAATAGAAGTGTCAGAGATGAAAGAAAATTAGTAAAATGTATATGAAAACCTTCCTCCTGTCAGAGTCTGGGGCACACCATGGGACCCAGAGTCAAGTCCCCACCAACCCACATGCACCTCAAAATCCTGTGAGACCCAGACCCGGCTGCCCCCCCCCCCCGACCCGCCCATTGGGCTAGATCCAGACCCAGCCAGTCCCACCCTTGTCAAGCCCTGCCAGGCAGGGGGTGTAGCCTCAGGTCCCCTGACCCGGCACCAGGATGGGGGGCATGGCCTGAGGTCCCCCAGCCAGCACCAGGTGGGGGACATGGCCTGAGATCCCCTGTTAAGCCCCGCTGGGTGCGGGGCACGGCCTGAGGTCCCCTGGCCCAGCACCAGGATGGGGGCACAGCCTCAGGTCCCCTGTCAAGCCCTGCTGGGTGGGGGCACGGCCTGAGTTTCCCCAACCCAGCACTGGGGATGCACCTTGAGGTCCCCCATCAAGCCCTGCTGGGTGGGGGGCATGGCCTGAGGTCCCCTGTCAAGCCCAGCCAGGCAGGGGGGGCACAGCCTCAGGTCCCCTGGCCCAGTGCTGGGGTGGGGGGGGGTGCGGTCTGAGGTCCCCTGTCAAGCCCCATGTGGGCGGGGGAGGGTGTAGCCTCAGGTCCCTGCTGATTGCTTGTTAAGGGTCCTTATGGGAACTTGGCCTCAGCTGTGGGTACAGCCATCTTTGTAATGGAGTGATGGTCAATTAGCATATTCCCTCTTTATTAGATAGGATGTTTCTCTCTCTCCCTCTCCCTTCATCTCTGAAATCAATTAAAAAATATATTTTTTAAAAAAGTGCTCATGAGCAAGAACACAGGAGCAAGTCTGAATGACCCAAGAACCTGGGATGGTGTTTGTTTCCAGGACTGGACCTGGGTGGCTGGGGCAGCGGCAGTGGTGGGGAAACTGACTTTGCCCACTTTGAATAGCCCCACCTTAGGGTCCTTGGATAGGCTGTGGAGGTCAGGGGACCCACAAATTCCTTGTGGACTGGCATGTATATTCATTTGTCTAGGGAGAGGGTGCAAAATTTTTATCAGGACACAAAGGGTTCAGGGTCCACAAAGGACACATTCCCTGTTGTAGGGAGTGGTCATTAAAGGTCTTTGAGCCCAGCTGGTGTGGCTCACTGGTTTAACATCGACCTGTGAAGCAGGAGGTCATGGTTTGATTCCTGGTCAGGGCACATGTTTGGGTTGTGGGCTCAATCCCCAGTAGGGGGTGTGCAGGGGGCAGCCAATCAATGATCCTCTCTCATCATTGATGTTTTTATCTATCTCTCCCTCTCCCTCCCTCTCTGAAATCAATCAATTCATATATATATATATATATATATATATATATATATATATTTAAAAAAAGGTGTTTGAGTGGAAGGATCTAGTGGGGCTTTAGTGCAGTGGGGAGCAGCAAATGTGTCTGATTCATCCTGGGAGCCAGCCCAGGGCCTAGCACATGGAGAGGGGGTTGTGGGGAGTAAGAGAATCCAGAGAGCAGGGAGTCCATTTAGGGGGTGATAAGAAAAAAATTCTGTGGAAAGGAAAACCACAGGGCTTTTGAAAACTGTCTGGAGCGAGATCGGGGAGAGGGGCTGCCCCTGGGGCTGACTGCAGGATGTCAGCGAAGATGGGGAGCGGAGCGCCTCAGTGCCAGCTCACACATCTGCCACGTGCTCTGCAGGGGGAGCCTCCCTTGGGGCGGGAGCCAGGCAGAGGAGGAGGCTGCAGAGCTGCAGGCGGGTCGGAACACTGCATCCTGGGGTTCTGGGAGCATCTTCAGTCCTCAGAGCGGAGGCCTGGTGCCCCGGGGCATCAGGAAAGCCCATGTCTCGTGCAGGCACGAGCTCCCATTTCCAAGAAGGTAGACTCTGAAATCTGCGGTTGGCTTGATGAACTCCCTGGAAAACGCCTATTTTCATTATTACTTTTTATTTTATTTTATTTTATTTTTAAATATATATTTATTGATTTCAGAGAGGAAGAGCAAGGGAGAGATAGAAACATCAATGATGAGAGAGAATCATTGATTGGCTGCCTCCTGGATGCCCCCTACTGGGGATTGAGCTGGAAACCCAGGCATGTGCCCTTCTGCTGGGATTGAACCTGGGACCCTTCAGTCCGCAGGCCGATGCTCTATCCATTGAGCCAAACGAGCTAGGGCTCATTATTACTTTTTAAAATTGAGGTAAAATTTATATAACATTGAATTAAAGCGAATGACACAGTGGCATTTAGGGCATTCACCATGTTGTGCAGCCACCAAATCTATCTGGTTCCAAAACATGTTCATCACCCCAGAAGGAAACTCATATGCATGAATTAGTTGCTCCCCACTTCCCCTCCCCCCAGACAATTCTTCTTGGGTTTACCTATTCAGAATATTTCATAGAAATGGAATCACACAATATGTGAACCTTTGTGTCTGGCTTCTTTCACTTATGTCATGTTTTTGAGGTTCATTCCTGTTAAACAGGTATTAGTACTTCATGTCTTCTTTTTAAAAAATATATTTTTATTGATTTCAGAGAGGAAGGGCGAGGGAGAGATAGAAACATCAATGATGAGAGAAGATCGTTGATCAACTGCCTCCTGCACGCCCCCTACTGGGGATCCAGCCCGCAACCCAGGTGTGTGCCCTGACAGGAATTGAACCGTCACCTCTTGGTTCATAGGTCAAAGCTCAACCACTGTGCCACACCCACTGGGCAGTACTTCATTTCTTTACATGGATGAATAACATTCAGTTGTATAGCTATGTCACAGACAATTTATCCATCATCCACTGAAGGACATTTAGGCTGTTGGGTCATATGGTCATTCTAAGTTTTTAAAAAAAAAAAAAAATATATATATATATATATATATATATATATATATATATATATATTTTAAATATATTTTCTTGATTTTTTACAGAGAGGAAGGAAGAGTGATAGATAGTCAGAAACATCGATGAGAGAGAAACACCGACCAGCTGCTTCCTGCACACCCCCCACTGGGGATGTGCTCGCAACCAAGCTACATGCCCCTGACCGGAATCGAACCCGGGACCTCTCAGTCCACAGGCTGACGCTCTATCCACTGAGCCAAACCGGTTTTGGCTAAAAATATATTTTATTGATTTTTTACAGAGAGGAAGGGAGAGGGACAGAGAGCTAGAAACATGGACGAGAGAGAAACATTGATCAGCTGCCTCCTGCACACCTCCCAATGGGGATGTGCCCACAACCAAGGTACATGCCCTTGACCGGAATCGAACCTGGGACCTTTCAGTCCACAGGTCGATGCTCTATCCACTGAGCCAAACCGGTTGGGGCTGGTCATTCTATGTTTAACGTGAGGAACTGCCAAGCTGTTTCCCATAGCTGCTGAACCATTTCATATTCCTACCAGCAGTATATGAGGGTTCCATCTACTTCCCTTATTAAACAGGCGATTGCTGTGGTAAGGAGATGGTTACCAGGTGGTAGCACGGGTAAATAGGTCAGGATGATGCCTGCTTTGTTCCCCACCCTGCTAGCCTACGTGGCAATGTGTGTGTGTGTGTGTGTGTGTGTGTGTGTGTGTGTGTGTTCCCTTTTTCACCAGCATGTGGATCAGATGGTGAAATCTAGAGCCTCAAGGCCAAGCCCAATGTAGTCTTGCAGGAGTCGGGCTTGTGGTCCACCTGAGCCCCAGTAGCTCACAATATTCTCTCAAGGATAGATACAGACACCTTCCCCTACTCCTCCCTGCTGCGGTTCCCTCTCCTCATCTTCCTTCTCCTTCTTTTCCCTTTCCTGGGCCTCTCAATACCCTTATTCTCTCTCTTCCTTTCCCCCCTTCTCTCCCTGCCTTCTTCTCACCACCCTCTTTTTTTAATCTCCCCTCTTCTCTCCTTTCCTCCTGTGGTTTTGTCCACCTCTCATTTTCTCTTCTTCCCACTTCTGCCTCTTCTCCCCTCCCCTTCTTTTTTTACAAATATATTTTTATTGATTTCAGAGAGGAAGGGAGAGGGAGAGATAGAAACATCAATGATGAGAGAGAATCATTGATCCGCTGCCTCCTGCACGCCCCCTACTGGGGATCAAGCCCGCAGCAGCCTGGGCATGTGCCCTTGACTGGAATCAAACCCGGGGCCTCAGTCCCGAGGCGGACGCTCTATCCACTGAGCCAAACCGGCTAGGGCTCTACATTCTTGTTTCAGTCTTATTCACCCCCCACCAAGAGCACTAAGGCTGCAGTTTACTCACTAACGTCAATTCTTATCCTAGGGGACTGAGTGGGAAGGAAGGAGGCAGGGAGCTGCTTGCATGTTCATGGACTGTCTCCATGAGTTCCTCTCCCCATTTAGACCCTGGTAGGTCACCCCAAAGTGAGGGGGTGTGGGTAAGTCTCTCCCTCACCTTTATTCCCCCCTCCTCCCAGGAGAGGAGACCCACCTGTGTCTGCAGCGCCCCTGCATCGTGCCAAGCAGCTGGGGAAAAGGAGACGCAGCCCTAGCTGTTTTGGCGCAGAGTATATCCTGTAGACTCAAGGGTCCCAGGTTCTATTCCAGTCAGGCGCACATGCCCAGGTTTCGGGCTCGATCCCCAGTAGGGGGCGTGCAGGAGTCAGCCGATCCATGATTCATTCTCATCACTGATGTGTCTCTCTCTCTCCCTCTCCTTTCCTCTCTGAAATCAATTAAAAAATTTAAAAAAGAAAAGGAGATCCAGCTCTAGTCACCTCTGTCCGTCAGGATCAATGGTCAAGGTCTGGGGAGAAAGGCGTTGTCAAGGGCGTTTACGCAGGACGTGGCCTTGGTGGGAGTTTGAGGAAAGGGGGGGCTACTCCCTGAGTGCCAGGCCCAGCAGGGACATGCCAGCTGAGCCACGTTAGCAGGCAAAGCCCTAAGCTGGGAAAGCCAGCCCCTGCCCCATGGGTTCTGCAAGTGTGCGTTCTGACCAGCAGCAGCAGCAGCAGCAGCAGCAGCACTTGGGAACTTGTTAGAAATGCAAAGCTCAGGCCCCTCCTCAAACTTATAGAATCAGAAATTTTGGGGGTGGGACCAGCAAACCCTGCTTTAACAGGCCCTCTAGGTGATTCTAATTCTCACTTTAGTGTGAGAACCACTGCCCTGCTGTGAGAGGAGCCCTGGTTAACGGGGGCTACTGTCTCCTGGGAGAGCCAGGACCTTGCTTGCCCTGTGACAGGGAAGACAGAGCCCGTGCTCAGAAAATTCCCAGAGGGTGGCTCCTAGGCTTCTCCCCGCAAGTGCCTCTCCAGGGTCCCTCCCAGCGGAGGCACCAGCTGAGTTTCTTTGGAGGGGCCGGCTGCAGTCAGGACCCCAGAGAACCGTAGTCCACAGTTCTCTCCACAGAAAGTTGGTTTGATGTGCTAATGAGGGCATCAATTATTGAGTTTTATTAGCATTCATTACAATAACAAGCAGGGGAGCGGAGGCACCCCTGTGAATGAAGGAGGTCTTTTTAAACTTATTGCCACTGACTCCTCTCCTCTAGGGTGGGAGGGGCAGGGGAGAGCAGGAGACTAGCTGTGGTCAGAGAGTGCAGGCCTTGGGCAAAGGCAAGCACCGGCCTCCTCCTCCGTGCCCCCACCTCACCCACACCAGCTTCTACCCTTGTCACTCTCTCCCCAGAACAGGGCCAAATCCCAGCCCTCACTGCCTCGGGCTACTCATGCTGGAGTTTGGATGGTCCAAAAGGGGCTCATGCAATGCACTGGCCTGACAATAGCCCCACTGGCAGGGGGCTTTCTTGAGGATCTGGGTGGAGCTCCGGAGGTGGCAGAGGGAGTGGTGCGGGGTGTCCAAATGTAATTTCTACATCACCCTTTCCTCTGTGCCTTTCCATGCGCCCCTCTCTGTCCACCCTGGGCCCCATCTCCCTCTTCCTGTCCAGATGTGTGCCCAGGTGCAACCCCTGTTCCAACCACACCTTGGGGGAAGGAGAGGCGGGGCTGAGTGTGGGTGCTCCCGCATAACCTCCCTCCCATAGGCTCCCAGGAGCGGGTGAGGAGGCTGGGTGGGATGACTAAGAAGGGCAAGGTGGGCAGTGCCAGCTGCGCCCTCCCATCTGAGAGCAAAGCCAGAGACGCAGGGGAGGAGGGCCAGGGGGAAGTCGCCTGTTGCAGAATGAGAGTGGGGGCGGGTGGCACCTGAGGCATCTCAGGTGGAGGCAGCTGGCACATTGGTTGTGCCAGGCACCATGCCAGCTTATAGGAGCAATTCTCATCTCTCATCTGGAAAAATCATACCTGTATTGCTCTTGCCCTGATCAGTCTTCTCCCTACCCCAGGAGCCTCTGCATCTGAGATCTGATGGGACAGGGAGGGGGCATCTATCTTCCCTGGGGGTGGGGGCAGAGGATCGGGTGGGGTTGACATGCCAGGCCATCTGCCCTGTGGCTCCACATGGAGCCTCGGGATCTTTGCTCCTGTTCAGGAGCTGTCTTCCTTCTCACCCCTCCTTGGGACACTTGGAGGCCACTGTCCTGGGTCGGGTGGGTGTGGACGAAGTAGTTGAGAAGGGAGTCAGATGAGCTCACAGCTATGCAGAGGATCAGGAATGTTAAGGATTGTTTTTACAAAGTAAGGTACATGCATACAAAAATCACCTGAATCAGACGTAAGCGCCTCACTATGGAGGGGCCCTCAATATACAGGAGGTCAACTTAGAGTGTGGAAAGAGGGGTACCCTGTCCTGCTGACGCCTTTGGAACTGTCTCTAATCTCCAAGGGCTGATTCATGGAGTCTGTCGCCCTCAGTCCCCGAGGCAGCGGCTTCTTGGCATTTAGCATAAGGGCAGCAAAACCCCCATGTGGCGGGACAAGTATCTTTCCAACGGTCATCTGGGGAATAATGGCCAGCTCCTTAACCTTGACATAGTGAGCGTCTCAGCCACACCCTAGAGCCCACTCTCGCCCACCTACCACACAGTCGGTCATGAGCCCGGTGCCAGAGGCTGGCCCCTGCTTCTGGCAGCCCATTGGGTTAGGAGATGGTGAGCAGAGGCTGGGAGCTTTGGAGTCAGGCAGATCTGGGTCTGCATTTCAGCGTTGCTATTCTTAGATTGGACAAGTGGCTATACCTCTCTAAGCCTCAACTCTTATCTCTGAAATGGGGTTGAAAATGCCCACTTCTGCAGGGTTGTGGGAGGGTTAAATCAGAGAACATGGGTAAAGCACCTGCTGGTTCCCTGCCTCTTAGGTGGACACAGAGTAGGGGAGGGAAGAGACCTTGTCTCATGGGGCACCTGGGAGAGGCGAAGGACGGAGTCCTGTGTAGTTGAGTGGCGGGGTGGGGGGTGGGGGTGGGTGAATGTTGAGGAGCAGCAGTGTGAGTCCCTAACTTTGGGGCTTGGAGAGGCTTGAGAGGGTGGTGTCCATGCAGCCGAGGGGGAAGCTACCCCTCCACTTGTCAACCCCTCCCCGACACAGGGCCTGCTGCCTCCCATGCCCATCCTGGGCGGGCAGCCAGGCAGGGAGCTGGACAAGTGCCCACTGTGCACTCAGAGGCCAAAAGATGGGCACCGTCCAGTTGGCAGAGGGAGAGGCAGCTGGCTCAGGAGGGGAGAAGTCAGGGTGCCGACTGTTGGGGTCGTGTGCCCAAGCGGTGTGTCCAAGATTGGCTGCCCTCCTGAGAGCTGGGAAGGGTCCCCTTCCTCCTCCTGCACTGGCCCTGCCATGAGTTACTGCAACTGGAGATTAATCTCTACGGGGCATCAGGGACTTGCCCTTAGCCAGGCATGTAGCTGGTTCAGGGGCAGGTCTGGGGGCGGGCAGGAAAGTGGGAGAGCCTAGAGTAAGGCTGCAACTGGGTAGGACAGGAAGTGGGGAAACCGGTTTGTCATTTGGGCCTCTTTGGGTGGGGTGGGGTCTCCTCTCTCAACTCTGCCTGCCTGCCACTCTGCCTGGTGCCTACAGCGAAGAGATGTACTGTACCCCTTCCTTGATCCTCTAAGCTGGCTGTGGGGATGCTGATAGGAGCAGGGAACTCAGCCCACCTTCCCCTCCTCAAGAGAAGCTTGGGAGAGAAGAAACAGGACAGAAAACCGGAGGGAGAGAGGGAGCAAGCAACCAAGACAGGAGGAGGGGCTGGTGCTGGTCCCAGTTGGAAAAGTCTGTGGATCTCACAGGTAGGCCAAGGAAGGAGGGGGTGGGAGAACGGAGGGGGTGGCCGTAAGGTTGGGGGTGGGACAGTGCTGGCTTCTGCAGGCTAAGGTGGAGGTGGCAATGGCGTGACCAAGCGAAGTGTGAGAAGGGGCAGGAGCTGAAGCGCCCTCCTTTGGGGTCCTCACACCTCACTACTAGCACAGGCCGCTGCAGTTCCAGCAGAGGCCTGCAGGAGGGGCCGCAACCCGAGTTGGGGGCAAGGAGACAGCCCAGCAGGGGGCGCCGAGGGGACTAGGTTCCCGCGTCTAAGGGGCGTCTAAGGAAGGGGGGAGGGGAGCATCCGGGCAGAGGTGGACGGGGGTCCAGACGCTCCATGCCTAGCGCGGCTGTGGCTTTCGGAGGTCACCTTGGCTAAAGAGTGGCCCCCATTCCCGCCGCCCTGCCTTGCCTCCCGGCCCTGTCCCTCCCGAAAGCTTCTCCATCCCAAGGCGCGCGGGGGCTTGGAGAGCGAGAAGTCTCCAGTCCTCGAGGTGCGCCCCTTCCCCGAGGCCGGCTCCAGGCCTTGGGTATTTGTCTCTATAGTGGCGCCAGGATAGCTTGGGGTGGGAGAAGCAGGTGGAAAGAGGAGGGGACCGTGAGCGCGCCCTGCACCCCGGCCCCTCCGCGCGCCGCGGGCACTGCTTGAGGGCACGAGGCGCGGTGCCCCCTCCCCTCCCCGCTCCCTGCCACCCAGGCGGCCCTTTGTACGTTCCGGCCACACGCTCGTGCCCGCGCCGCGCGCGCTCCCGCCCGCAGTGACACACCCGCGCCGGCTCTCTCGCTCACTCACTCACACACACACACGCACACACGCGCGCGCGCGCGCACACACATACACACACACACACACACACACACACACGCACACGCACACTCGCTCTCGCACACTCGGTGACACGCCCGCGCGCGCGCGCACCCACACGCCCGGCCGCCGGCGCCCTCCCAGCTGGTCCACCCCGGCGGGGCCCGCGCCCCTGGCCTGCCCGCCTGGCACCGCGCCCCGAGGCTGGGGCAGAGCAAGGAGCCCGCGAGGCGGCGAGAGGGCGAGCGCCAGGCAGGCCGGCCCGGGGGCCCCCGCCCCCCGCGCCCCGCCCGATGGGGAACGCTCCGTCCCAAGGCATGTCCCTGTCTCTCTCCTCCCTAATGTGCCTCCATGCTTAAGTGGAAGGTATTTCTGTTTTCTTTGTGTGTTTTCCCCTCGGCCGGGGGCGGGGGCGGTGGCCGGGTCCGGGAGGCGGCGGCCGGAGGGGCGAGGGATGCTCCGGGCGCAGGTGTGTGTGTGAGTGGGGGGTGGTGGGGAGGGGAGAGGGCAGGGGACCGCGGCGCGCCCGGCTTGGGAAAAGGACCCGGGCGAGCGGAGTGCTGGGACCAGAGAGGGGTTCAGAAATTGGCGAGGCTGGAGACCGGGTGGGGAGGGCCACGTAAAGCCGGGGGAGGGGGCCCGAGAGGTTAAAATTTGGAGGGGTATGGGTGGAGGGGGCACGGGAGGGGAGAGAGGAGGAGGGATGGATGCTGAGGACAGTGGGGGAGGGGAGTGGACCATCCTAGCTGGTGGAAGAGGAGGGTGAAAGGGGAGGCGAAGGCACTGGAGAAGTGGGGGAGCATCAAAGGCCTCTTCCTCAGGTCCCAGAATGGGGTGGGTACACTTGGGTGGTGGTAGCGCTTTGAGCCAGTCCCCCAAGGAAGGAAGGGGATGCGTGCATTCTGGTGTTGGCTGTGTTGCCAGGATACAAGCCTGTATTCCCCACCCCCCACTCCCCTCACCTCGAGGCCCCAGCCCTGGAGACCTCGGAGCCTAGGCAGCAGTTGCAGAAACTGGGGACCCGCTCCCGGCTCAGCTGGCCGGTAGGGAGGGGCCATGAGAGGGAGGGGTCGGGGAGGGGCTATTTGATCTTAAGCCCTTCCCCTGAAGAGGGCAGGGGAGGGCGCCCCCAGCTGGGCAGAGCATCTAGGGTTAGTGTGGAGTTAGGAACCGCTGGAGGCTGAGGGGCAGAGGGCGGGGCTGGGGAGGGACCGCGCCAAGGCTCCCCCTCCCCTCCCACGCACCCCCCTGCTACGTCAGAAGCTCCCGGACCAGCTCCGAGTTCTGTCGGTGGGGGCAGCAGGATGCTGGTGGAAGCCGAGGGGGCCGGCCGGGTGCCTCCGCAGCTCGGCTGGCAGGGCCCGGCGCGGTGTGTGCGGCTGCTAGTGCGAGCACCCCCGCCCCAACCCTCCCCATGCAGCCCTGGCAGTGCCTCCGGCGCTTTGCCCTGGCCTGGTGGGAGAGGACAGCTGAGGGCAGCTCCCGATCTCCCAGGGAGGAGGCCGGACCGAAGGACCCCGGGGGCCGAAGGGAGCCAGGTGAGCAGGAACAGGGATTGTGCAAAGAGGGGATCCCGGACTGCCTTTCCCTCTCCCCCAATACTATGAAACCAGGAGGTCTTGCAGCCCCCAACTTTAAGGGAAGTGGGTTCCCTGAGCTGAGGGTTCCTGGCTGAAGCCTTTCGGAAGATGTTGGAGCTACTGTTGTTTGGGAAACCGATGAGGGCTGGGAGTGGGGAGTAGCTGACCAGACTTGCAGGCTGCGGGTCTGAATGTTGTTTTGGCTTGGGGTTTGAGCACTTGGGACTGTGTGTGGAACTGTGGATATCTTGGTCTGGGTGACCTTGAGCCAACTGCTTTGCTGTCTAACCCTGTGCCTCAGTTTCCCTCATTCCCTTCCGTATCTCTGTTGGTGATCTTAAAGAATCGATGATGCATTCGATGGAGACGGTCACTGAAAATATAAGGCTCCGTCATGATTGGTGGCGGCTGTGACGGTGGTGGTTTCTGGCGAGGTTGTGCGTTTGTAGATATGTGGAGGGCAGTTATGGTTGATGTGTGAGGGTTTTTGCTGTTTTCTGGTTGGTATTGGGGCTCCTGTGGGCGAGTGTCTGGACCGGCATTCACCTGGGAAGGAGGGCTCCAGGCAAGCTGAGAGCTGTTGGGGCAGAGACTTAGCTGATGGCCTGGTGTAAAGGGAAGGGATGGGGGTGAGGGCTGTGGGCCTCAGGGGAGGGGCTTCCAAGAATAAGATCCCCCCCACCCCAGACTGCCTGGCACCCAGGCACTGCTGGCAGCGAGTGCAAAGGCTTTGCCCTGGCTTCCTGCCACCCCTCCTTGGGGACAAGAGGGTCTTTGTCTAGTGCCCCCACAGCCCTGCTTCTTCCGTCCTTACCATGATGGTCCATTATCATGATGACCCTTGGGGCTGGGATGGAGACTCGGGTCCCCCCATGTGCTCTGGGGATCTGGAAGAAGCAACTGTGGTCCTCAGGCAGTGCTGAGTGTTGAGGGGGGGGGCTCCCCTAGGGAAGGGTCCCTGGGATTGAGATGCCCCAACTCCAGGCTTGCTGCTTGCCTCATTGCCTAATGTGGGGGTTCTGGGGTCCTGAAGACCTGATTCCAGGTTTCTTAAAGATTCACAGGAAACAGGGCTGGGTGCTGGGATGCAGATCTAGGATGCTCGTTCTCTCTCTCTGGCCAGGGACCCATCCTGGAAAAAGGGTTTAATTAGAACCATTGATTTCTTCTTTGGCTTCGGGCATAGATCTCAATGGTGTGGTCAGAGCTGGGGGGCGGGGATTGGGGTGCTGGTGGCCATCTGCCCAATGCCAACCTTGGCTTTCTCTGGCAAATCCAAGCTTAGGAGGGAGAGGGTGTTTTGAAGTACCAGGTTTATTTTAGCCCCACCCCCACCCCAGGTTAGGTCTTGGGGAAAGAAGGCAGGTGGAGTTGAGGATTTGAATGGGGTTCCAGGATCATCCTGAGTAGTGGGCCGGGGGCTCACGAATGGCGGGGCAGCTGTGGTTGGGAGGGCTTCTAGGAGGGGGAGTCAGGAGGCAACGGAGGGGTCTGTGGGTGTGGGGCAGGCAGACAGTTCAGGGGAAGGATCTAGGGGAAGAATCTAGGGCTTGCCACAAAAGCTTCTCTTTCTAGGAATCCCAAGCACTTATCTCCTCTGAGCCCTGGCAAGCAGATCTGATTTCTTCCTTTGCTTGTGTCCTCGAGGTCCAGAGAGGGGCAGAGACTGCCTCTGAGGCCCAGCGGCCCTGGGTCTGGCCTTTGAGCCCATCTGCCTGGCCAAGTGGCCCTTGCCTAGGCACGGAGGCTGAGGGTGAGGCTGCTGGCAGCTTCGGATCTGGTCGCTGGGCTTGGTGGGAGTTGGGGGACAGATTGTGTCCCTCAAGCTCTGGCTGCCTGCCGTGAGTGGGCCAGGGCAGGTGCAGGCTTCACTGAGCCACTGAGATGCTCTTTGAAGATTCCCTTGTTGACTTCCTAGGGCCTATTGGAGCAAAGATAATAAAAATCTGGCCGTCAGCGGGTTTGAGGGCTGCACTCGCTTCCCCTTCTTTCATTCCCTGCTCTGAAAAGCAGAGATGAAGGCTTTGGATTTGGCGAGGAAGCAGGCTTGCCTGCCCCCCACCCCGTCCCCCCCTGCCCCGGGAGGGGGGAGGGAGGGAGGAGAAAGGGAGGGATAGAAAGAGGGAGGGAAGAAGGCAGAGGAAGGAGGACTGATTTCCTGGCAGCCTGGAGATTTGCTGGGGAGGTGGGCAGAGGCGCAGGGGCATGGTCCCCAGCTCCTGCAGAAAGCCTCAGGCCTCCGTGGGGTTCCTATGCCCCATATCCAGGCTCCAGCTTTGTCCTTCGGTTCGGAGGCTGGGAGCCCTCCCCTCTCTGCTCCTCTGCTCCCACAGTCCCCTCCATGCCCCTCAGTCTCCCCGACTTCCTTCCTCGTGACCTCCCCTCCCTCTGCCCGTTTCTCCTGTTCTGCCCTTCATCCTTTCTCCCCCCTGTCTCCCCCCTGCTCCTCAGTCTCCCCTTTTTCTTGCAGTCTGGCTCCTCTCATCTGTCTGTCTTCCTTTCCCCAGCCGGGTCCTGCTTTCTAGGACTGTCTGGAAGGCTGAGAAACCAAGCTGGGGGGTGGGAAGGCGGCAGCCGCCAAGGAAGGCCCGGGTTTATTGTGGCCTGTCAGGTGCCATAGCCATCAGAGGCCAGGCAGAAGGGGCTTGCTGGGCACTGAGGGATGTGTGTGTAGTAAGGGCCTCATCCCCTCCCCGCACCACAGCAGGCACCTTGCCCTGACATTGGGCTTCAGACACTCCAGCTCGGCTGCTTGGCTGCAGGAAAACAATGCCTCCGGCTTCTGGCCCCTCTAGCCATCTGGTCACCCCTCTCCCAGGCATCTCTGCCCTCTGTTCCCCTCACACCCACTATACCATCTCCAGGCTCAGAGGCAGGAAGGTGGGGTTTTCATAGGCCTCCCTGGAGCCCCATTGAGACCCTGTGCTCCCTTTGCCGCCTTGTAAACCCCCCACAGGAAAGATAAGACCGTCATGGAAAGATCACTGGACTGAGTCAGGACCTCATTAGGCTCCTTCCTCATTACCCGAATGTCTGAATGACCTTGAGCAAGTCCCTTCCTGGTGGGGCCTCTGTTCCTCACCTGAGAAAGGAGGAGGTATGGGCTGGATCATCTTCAAGGTCTCTTCTGACATTCCCCGGGAGTCGTGTCTCTCTTCTGGATGATTTGCATACGCTTTGCATATCTTAATGATGCCTGCTTGAAGGGAGAGGGTGCCACCCACAGGGACCAGAGTCCCACCCACCATTCCCATTCCCCTTGCCCATTGGCCCATGCTTTCCCTGCTTGAATCTCCCAATGGGTGGGAGCTGAGGCCTGAGCATTCCCTGGGAAGGTGGGTCCGGCCTCTGCGTTCCAGCCATGCTGGAGGCTGGATGGGGGAAAACCCTAGTGGAGGGGACCCCTGCCCTCATCCTTTTTGCCCTAAAAGGTCCAAACAGGAAAGCCAAGTGGTGTGGAAATTCACTCAAGTTGCCCATGGGCTGTGTGGAAACCCATGAGGCTGGCAGAGGGGCTTGGGAGTCTCCCTTCTGTACCAGGAGGCCTGAGCACCCGCTGGATGCCAGGAGCTGAGCTAGGTGTAAGAGTTCATCCTCAGGCTTCCGCTCCCACCCACAGCCCAGGGCAAGTCCTGTGGCCTTGCGCCCCTGCCCACTTCTGGGTATGTGTGGGTCACTGTGAGAGAACTAGATCTTTGCATCTCTGGGTCCTGCCTAGTTACCACACTGCAAAGGTCACAGGTGTCATCAGGGAAGGAGGGAGGGAGAGCCTACTGCTCTCAGTTCTTCCCCCACCTCCACTGGGCCAGTCTGATCTCATGGGGCCTCCTCCCAGCCACCTGGCATATGCTCTACCGATGCCTGGCATAGGCCAGTACCCTGATCCCAGCCCCTAGTCCTGCCTCAGTGCCCTTCACCCCTGTAATGCCCATCACATGGGGGAAACACTGGGGTAAAGGCTGATGCCTGGAGAAGATAATGTAGGGCCACTGAGTAACAGGGGGAATTTCTGAAGACAGGAGCAAAAATGCCCTTCACCGCCAAGGAGAACTGGGCCTGAGGAAATGCAGCAAGAGGGATCAGGTTAGATTTAGTCTCAGGGAGGGACTGTCCCGGGGAAGATTAGTTGCATGCCATGGAATTGTGAAAATTAAATGAAATAATAGGTAAAAAATGTCCAGCACAGTGCCTGGCACATAATAAACACGCAATAATTGGTGTGGGTGTGGGAACAGATGTCTCTGAACCCGGAGAAGGCCCTCCCCTGAGCCTGAGAGTTAGGATTTTACAGGGGACGAGGAGTTGGAGGGACCATTCCCAGAAGAGCGGTTTCTCCCACACTCAGTCTTCAGCTCCTCACTGCACCCCTCATGCCCCACGCGTGCAGGGGGCTTGGGGCCCAGCCATCCTGGGACACCCTGCCCTCGTCCTCTCTGCTGCTGCTGGGCAAACAGAAGGGTTTGCAGGCTGGGGAAGCCTGTTCTTCTCCCCCTATCTTTGCACAGGACAGCTTGAGAGGAAGCAGGCCCACGCTGTAGTAGGAGGAATGGAGGTTAGAGAGGGAGGAAAACCTCCCGGTGGCTGTGGTGTGTGAAGGGTGGCTGTGTGAAGGGTGGCTGCTCCGGGGTGGGGGAGCTCTGGTGGTATTTTTGCATCTTTTTCCTCAATGCTGGGTGTGTATGAGCATGAGTAGGCTAGGGGCAGGTGGTTGGTTGGCATGACCTTTGACCTGAGTAGGCTAGGGCCAGGGGACTGGTTGGCATGACCTTTGAGATGACCTGAGGAGCTTGGTTGAACCTCTTGTGGCTGTGGCTATTGGCAGAGTGCAAGGGGTCATGATGGAGAGGGGTTTAGAGCTACTGGGGAAAGAAGGGGACAGGGAAGCCACTCTTTGATCCCCAAGATTAGAGAGGTGAAGGGCGTGTAAAGAGAAAGCACTGGACTGGTGTCAGTGTGTCCCCCTCCCCTCCTGCTGTCACCCAAGGGAAGTTAGTTGGCCCCTCGTCCTCAGTGTCCTTGGTGTGAGAAGGGAAGGTGGAACTGGAGAATCTCTGAAGCCCCTTCCAGCTGTCACAGGCTGTGCTTACCTCCTCTCCCCTGAGATAATACATGCCTGTCCACACAGAGGGTGGGAATAATATTTCCCAGCTCCAGCTGAAGCAGGAAAAATGGAAATTTGGCCCAAGAGAATATTGATGCACATGCGCGCGTGCACACGCGCTCACACACACACACACACACACACACACACACACACACACCCCCTTACAAACAGTCCCTCCTGCTCCGAAGGCATACCTTGCCTAAATCTGTCCTCTCAGCCTGGAGGATAGATAAGGGAGTGGCTATAGGATTCAGCTATCATCTGAACATAAACTAGCTGTTTTCCTCCCGCCTCCTGCAGAACTACCTTGTCACACTCCATTCCAGCCAGCAGCTATGATCCAGTCCGCATTTTATCCCACTGAGGCACCTCGGGCTGGTGGCTCATCTCCCCGACAACCTCTCTCTGGTTCCTGGTAACCTCAGCCACCTGGCCCAGTTGCCTGCATGTCCTGGTGTGGAGTTATGTAAGATTGGGAAGGAGTTGGGTTTTCGCATGCCTGCCTTCTTCACCTCTACAAACATCCCCATGACTGGACACTAGCTTCTTTTTCACCCCGGCCACAGAGCACGCTAGAGGCCCAGACCCAGGGGCCCGCAGGGGCGCCCCCAGACACAGAGACCCCATGGAGAGGCCCTAGCTAAAGAGGTTTGTACAGAGCATAGGAGGTGGAGGGGGTGTTCCACCCACCCCAGGGTGTAAGATAATTGCAGACACATGGGGCCTCGGCAGCATCACCCCAGGCACCCACATCTGCCTCATTGGGGAAGAATTAAGGATCTCTGCTCATTGGGCAGGCGTTCTGAGGCCCTTGCAGACACGCCCAGCCTCTCTGCCTGCTGTCCTGGCTGTCTCCTGCCTACTCTGTCCCCGCCCAGTGGCAGGCTGGCTTGATGAATCCCCGTTCTCGTCCCAGCCTCTTAAGTTGAAAGATAGGGCTCTGAGAAAAAGTGAGGGATCTTAGGACTTGCCAGCCCCCCGACTTTTTAAGCTCTCCCTCACCAGGGTGCTCAGGGGGTTTCTGGATGTTAAAACAAGAAGGCCTTTGCGGGGCTTCCTGAGCCTCTTCCATGATGGAGGTGGGGGAGCAGGAGAGGGGCCCCTGGAGAGCCAGAAGTCACTGAACGATGAAGCTCAGGAAATCCTGGACCCACTTCTCCTGAACCCAACAGCTCGCCTCCTTCCCCTGGTCTCTGGCCCATCAGCAGCTCAGGGTTCGAATCCTCTGCCTCCCACCCCTACGACGAAGCAGAAAGAGATGGAAGCAAAGCCTTCACTTCCACTTATTGTCCTTAAGAAATAGTTTATCCTGAAGCATGGGATGGAAAGAAGTTAGACTTTAAGCAGAACTTCCCAGAAGGCACTGAATGGGAGATAGCCAAGCCTGGGGAGAATGGGAGGCAGTTTAGCTCGGAGGTCAAGAGCTCAGGTTCTGGAGCCAGACAGATCTGGGCTGGCATCCCAGCCCTGACTCACTCCACCCCTCTGAAGCTCAGTGCCCTCATCTGAACATTGGGGCTGATAACGGCGGTTTCCTCGCTGGGTGGGAACCAGGATTAAATGAGGTGCCACAGGCCCAGTTCCTGGCACATGGTAAACCTTCAATAAGTACTAATTTCTCTGTCTTCATCTTCCTCCTCTCTGTCCAATTGAATGGAGACCATGCTCCCTGGAGGAATGGGCTTATGTGAGAAAACCAGATTTGGGTTTTAGATCTCAGCCTGTCTGGGGCTAGGCCCCTGGAGCTGCCACTTAACTGCTGGAGGTGAGAAGGAAGCTAGCCCCCCCTGAGTCTTCACTCCCCGCTACCCGGTGGCCCTCTGCCCACGCCCCACTCGCAGCCCCCACTGCCTCACCCAGGAAGCCCTCTGGGGCCAGACATGTTAGTGAGCATTCTTGATTTCTTCCCCTAGTCACTGTCTCAACATCTGGATACGACAGTTGTCTCTCCCTGGGACGCCTGCGTCTCGGGTAATCGGTGGGAAAATTGGAACCATGAGATTGACAGGAGGATCTGCAAGTGCTTACAGCCAGACGTGATGTGGGTACGGATGGGTCTGGGCCAGCCCAGCGAGGGCTGTGCCCCAGAGGGTGCCCGGGCTACAGCATCTCCAGGTGGGATTGGTCTTAATGCTTCATGCTCCAGGATCAGAGGCAATAGACAGATACGGAAATCCTCCCGGCGGATGCCCGAGACTGCGGATAGTACCAAACCTTATATGTATTACGTTTTTTTCCTTCTTACCCATACCTGTGATACAGTTCACTTTATAAATTAGGCACAGTAAGAAATTAACCATAATAACTAATAATAAAATGTAACGACACACTGTAAAACTCATCATGGGAATGACTTTGGGGACCTTACTAAGTGAAATAAGGGTTACTTGCACGCCAGCTCTGCGATGTGGGGACAGTGGATCTGATCACGAGACTGGTGGGGCACCTATACAGTGGAGGCACTGGACAAAGGGCTGAGTCACGTCTTAGGTGGGACAGACAGGAGGGTTCGAGATTTCGTCATGCTGCTTAGGAAGGCGCACAATTGAAAACGCATGCGTTGTTTATTTCTGGAATTTTCCAGGGAATATTTTCAGACTACGGTTGACCACCGGTAACTGAAACCGCAGAAAGTGAGACCGTGAATCAGGGGTGACGCTTGCAGCATGAGGGAGGTAGAGGACAGTTCGGAGGACCGCCCTGCAGGGTGAGAAGAGGCAGCTGGAGGGTCAGGCGGGTGTAGAGCAGAAGTGAGGTACGGGGCCCCGGGCAGCTGGGCCAGGGGTGCCATTTTCCTGCACAGCCCCCTCACAGTGTGTGACTGCTTGCTGGGTGTGAAGTAAATGCCTGTCTCCTCGGTTACAGTGAGGGGAGGGGACCTTCCTCAGGGCTAGGGGCTGAGTGGGGCAGACTGGGGGCCCGGGCTGGGAGAGGGCTGTCAGCAGAGTAGTGACAGCAGGCCTCTCTGACCCTGAGCCCACCCACCTTCCAGAATAGGGTGGCTTTGGGTGGGGAGGCAGAGGAGCCCTCCAAGGTGCTGTCATTTAGGGTCTAGTGTGGGCATCCCAGGAGAGAGTGTGTCCCGTTTCTGGGAGGAGAACCAGCTTGTAGGCTGTCTGTCCTGGCGACCTCATTCTGGAGGCCTGTTTCCTGTGTTGTCCTGCTGTCTGTCCTCCTGTCTGTCTCCCACCAGTGTCTGCTCCCTCAGCCCCCGTTCTTCCTCCAACACCCAATTTTTAGGCTGCCTTTCCCCTCAGCCCCCAGGGACCACAAAGAGACAGCCCCTAAGGCTCTGCCTGGCTGTCCCGGCCCCGGGTCCCCCATGGCCCAAGGCCCCTGCCCAGCCCACTTTGGGAGCCCTGCCCCAGCCCCTTCCTCTCTCCAACTCCTCTCCCCCAGCTCTGGGCATTCATTCACGACTTTCCTCCTTTCCTGTCCCTCACCCAGGGCTCCAGCGTGCAGCGGGAGGGAAGTCTCCAGGACTCTGCTCCCTCTGTTTAAAGTCTCCAGGTGGGTAAGCCAGGAGGGAGGCCTCCCCCACCCTTCCACTGCCACTGATCCTCAGCCAGATGCCTCTCCCAGCCTAGGGGGCCAGAAATGGGGGAGGGGGCCATCCCTGGTGGGCCCAGACCTTTGCCAGGGGAGGGGACAGCAGAGACCTGACCCTGGGAGGGCACCTTGCCTGGTAGAGAATGTGTCCATGTGCATGTGTGTGCATGTGAGTTAGCGTGTGTGGCAAAGCTTCCATGTAAAGGGGGGGGGCAGAGGAGACAGGAACCCTCTGCTGAGGGGACTGGTGGCCTTGGGGGAGGGCGTCAGGAGCAAGGGGCCCTTCTCCTGAGGGCAAGAAAGCCCATGATCCAGCCATGGCTAGAAGGCTGGGGATGGGAGAAGATGGGACCTCGTCTGACCTCTATACGTCTTTGTTTAGTTTATAGACACTTGAGAACCTGAGATGTCATTTCATTTCTTCAGTCCTTTGTTCATTCCTTCATTTATTCATCCACTCATTTATTGAAAAAAGAATTACTGAATGCCTTCTCTGTGCCAGGCACTGGGCTAGGCTCAGACCCTAACAGTGACCAAGACAGTGAGCCAATAGAGTTTAAGGACTTGTCTGATTCACCAGCTGTGGGGCTGGGCCTGGGGCCTGGCCAGCTGACTGTAGAGTGCCCGCCCCATCCCAGGGCTATGACTCTATGCCCCATCCGCCTCTGCTCCCTCTGCTGGCAGATGCTCTGTACATATTGTCCTCGTAGAGTGTCCGTGACCCAATGACACCCCTCTTGTAGTGTGCCCCCACCAAGCAAGCCGGGACCAAATTCCCCTCAAGTCCTTGGTGGCCCTGGGGACTCCAGGCAGCATTGCTGGGCCAGGACCGAGGCCACTTCAGAGGGCCTCTGAGAGCCCTGGCTGGGGGAGGGAGAACAGGCAGGGAGCCCGCCCCCCACTTCTGTGCCAGGACCAGCAATCTGGAGTCCTGGACTTGAGAGCCAGCCTGACCTGGGCTCCAAACCTCAGGGAAGCTCTTTCCTCACTGTGTGGCCTGGGACAGACCGCTGTCCCTTTCTGCGCCTCCATGTCCTTGCGTAAATGGTGCGAGAACACCTACCAGGCTCATTGCTAAGAGGAAAGGAAAAGCAGTGGCTGGTCCAGAGCCTGGCCCGCAGCAGGGGCTGCCCAATGGCTGGTTCCCTTTCTGTCCCTCCTCCCTGGCCCTGTCCTGCCCCGGGGCCGGGCAGGCGGTGCCCTGGGTACTGTATGGGTGTGCCCGGCCCCCACTTTGGGCGAGGGGCTGCAGAATCCCTCCCCATCTTGGCCGTTGGTGCCTCCATGTCCTCCAGATCTTGTCAGCTCCCTGCAGGATGCTCTGGCCCCGATCCCGGCAGGCAGCCTGGGGAGGCAGCCCTCCTTGCCACTGGGGCTGCCTCCGCCTTGATGGCTTTTTAATAACTTTGCTCGGAGACAAAATGCAGAGCGCTCGTTTGTCTGCCTCTTAATTAAAATTGCCGTTTTCCTAAAAGAGCAACAGCGTGCTCCCTTCCCTCCCCCATCCCCCGGCTGTTGCCAGGAGAAGGCCGGAGTGACTAGAGACCTCGGCCCTTAGGCCTGCATGCTCCCCTCCTGCACCCCCCTCTTCTGGAATATTTCCACAGGCAGGGGGCTCCATACCTTTCAAGACTGACTTTCTGCATCTGTAAAGAGGGGTAGCCACCGGTCCTGCTTTTCCACCCAGGGAATGAGACGTGGGTGGGTTTTGGACAAGGGCCGTGAAGGATTGTTAGAGTGACGCCTGGGGTGGGGGTGGGGAGGCATCCGTGGAGGTGGACACCGTGGGGTCCGCCCCTCAATGTTGACGCTGGTTTCGGCTGGAAGAGACCTGTGAGCTCCCTCTGTGGGCTCTGGAAGAGAAGGGAGTGGAGGGTGGAGGGTTGGCAAGGGGTCGGGGCTCATGTAGTTGTTGCTGAGTTTGGGGGCAAAAGTCATCCCTAATAATAATGCAAATACTAACGACCCATAATATATGAGCCATAGATGCCACATGAAGCTCTGTCCGTGCGTTAGTTCATTTCCTCCTGACAGCCATCCTGGGCGCGCTATGCACTTGTCGCATTTACAGGGGCGGGGACAGACCAGAGGGGTTAAGTAACATGCCCAAGGTCACACAGATAAGCCCTCCCTGCAGCCTCAGCCCTCCTCTGCCTCCTTCCTCCCACCTTCCTCAGATCTAGCCTCAGTCCCTCGTGCTGTATGCGGAGCGGTGCACCTGCCCTCACTTCTGCCCTCCTACAAGCAGGGTTCGTGCCACTGAAAATTAACTCTGAGGTTCACCTCATCTTCCTCCCCCAGCCCCATTCCTGGTTCTGTCCCTGGGGAGACTCCGGGGTAGGGTGGGAGGGGGCCTGGACGTTAGAGAGTTCCCATCGGCAGACCTGCTTTTGGTTCTAGCAGCGTTCCATTCCACCAGGGGGAAGAGACCCATGGGGAGTGGCTCTTTGTGAGACAGGGGAGGTGGTCTTAGAGCATAGCTCCACCAATAAGACCACCCAGGAAAGCATTCTGGAGGGCTCTGGAGAAGTGGGAGGTGCCCACGCCTGGGGCCTGGAGACCTCCCAGCAGGAAGCACTTCCTGGGACAGCTTTGTCTCCAGAAGCCTTTGTTTCTGTGACTCCTCTTCCAGGAGCCCCCTCCCGTCGCCACCTCCCATTCCTGCTCCTCCCTTAGCCAGCACCTCCCTGGAGGGCCCCCCTGGACCACCTCGGCCCAGCCCCTCTGAGCTTCTCCAGCACCGCGTCAGATCTCCCGTGGCCATTGGTTCTGGGTACAGCAGCCTACTAGTCCAGGTTCACTCTTGGGGGGCAAGGCATGGTGAAGCAGTGGGTGAGGACGATAGGGAATGGTGGGGACTGTGGTGAGGACAAGACCACATGTGCCCCTTAACGGCATTAAAATCCAAAGAAAACAGAACAAAATACCACCCGCCAAACAAAATGCCCGCGTCTCAGTGCGGCCCAAGTGTGATCCTGGCTGAACTGTGATTAATTGACCTTGGCATCCTCACTCATGGCCCAGCACATAGTAGATGTGTACTAATCGTTTGCCGAGTGAATACGTGATCGTACATGTGCCAGGCACTGCGCGAGAGACCTTACACATTTATTTCTTCCCCTCTTCCCAAGGCAGACACCCTTGCCCCCATTTTGCTGGTGAGGGAACGGACAGCCAGACGTACAGTGACTTGTGCAGGGTCATGTGCATGGGAACTGGCCGAGGCAAGATTTGAGCCTTGGCTTGCTGTGCCCTTCCCACGCTGTTTGGTCATGGGTGTGTGTACCTGTGACACATGGCACATGCATTCAGTGCCCACCTTGGGTCACAGAGAGGCTAGTAGCCTACTAGTTGGCATGCATTGCATGCCTGTAGGTAGGTAGGGTTGAAGGAGGTGCCCCTCATTCCAGTGCAGCCCTCCTCCCTCAGCTTCCGGTCTCATCCCAGCAGCCTGGGGATGGCGGCGTGGTGACAGGTGCCGAGCGGCAGCAATGACAGCGCTGCTGATTCCCCCATAATTACTGTCTGATGAGACGCCAGAATTAGCCACCGTGTGAGCATGGGATACAGACGCAGGGCATAGTTAGGGAAGCAGCAAGGGGTGGGTGCGGGGAGCCTCTCAGTCCAAGCCTGGGCCCTCTAGCAGCAGGGCAGGGTCGGCACTGGGGAGGAGGAAGTAGGTTGCAGGGAGGAAGCACTGTGTGGTTAACGTGCCTCAGCTAGTGTCTTGTGGGCTGTGGTTTTCCAGTGCTCACCGTGTGGCTGGGCTATCCCCCTGAGACGGCTGGCAGCTGGACAGGGCATCCAGGGCCTCAGGCCACGAACCAGAGAGTGATGGGCAGAGCAGACTGTTCACTCAGACTCCTGGGCACACTCTTTGGTGCCTCGAGCTTGGATCTGCCTTGCTGGGGCGGTGAGGGGCGTAGCTGTTAGGAAGGGGCTAACACCCAGAGCAGTCTCGTTGACTCACATTAGCAAGGCCAGGCACTGGGGTCCGATGGAAGTGCCTGGAAGGAGCAGGCAGGGTCAGCTGACCTTGCCAGGAGAGCCACCCATGCCAGGCAGCAGGAGTCCAGTTGGCCCCCGAGGCCTGAGGTCAGGCGAGGCCCGAGGGTGAGGAGCAGGAGGCAAGGAAGGAACATTCTGGTCCCAGAGCAGGGCTGTGCATGCCCTGGGCATTTCTCTTCCCTGGCACACATGCGGGGGGCAGGGCAGGGCTGGCGAGGACAGGCCCAGAAAGGGGTCATCTGGGCGGCTCGGACATCATCTGGATCATTGGAGTCGTTTTGAGGCCACCAGCTAAGAGGGGTGGTGACACCAGAGGGCAGTGCAGATGGCTGGGCATGGGGACAGCAGCCAGGCCATGCAAAGAAGGACCTGAGGTGTTGGGCTCAGCAGAGAACATGTGGGTTCAGGACCCTCCGTCTTCCTCCAGAGGGCGAGGTTGTGTCCCCCGGCCCCTGTGAGGGCCATGGATACAATGCTGGCTCCTTCTAAGGGAGCAGGGCCCCACCAGGTGATCGGTGCCTTGGATGTAACGAGTCTCCGTTCCTGGAGGAATCCAAGCCCTGGCGGCATGGTGTCTCTGAAACAGGGAGGACTTGCAGTTCTGTCTCGGCACAGCCTGGGGAGACTGTGCCCAGCTGAGGGGTGAGAAGAGGGCTGGGGAAGGGTAGGCTCCCGAGAGGTTCTTTCGGGCCTAGGTGGCCCAATGCACCTGGGCATCCCCGGCCCTGGGGCAGCTCTGCTCCCCTTCCCCCCCCCCCCCCCCCCCCCCCCGCCTCTCAGCCTCTCAGCGGTGCCTGGGGAAGAGTCCCTGTGGCTCTCCCAGGGAAGGCCTCCTTGGAGAGGGTGGGGCTGAGGGCCTCTGCTTTCAGGGAAGAGAGTTGTCTGCGTGCTCCCTTCCCAGGGAGGTGGACGGAAGGAGGAGACGCCAGGGGCTCTGGCTCAATGGCTGGGACGAAGGCTCAGGCATGCTGTGGTGGCAGAATCAGCATCTTCCCCAGGGGCAGCAGGGTGCAGGGAAAGTAGGGGATCTGTGTGAGAACCCCCACAGTTGAGATGCGGCTCAACTCTGACGTTGGACAAGTCACCCCTTCCTGAACCTCCGCTTCCTCACCTGTAGGATGGGGAGAGCAGCCTGGCCAGGGCACTGAAGTGGAATGATAATGGCTGTAAGAGCCCTGTAGACGGTCATGACTGGGGTCTGGGAGGGGCGGGGGCCGGGGAAGAGGGGTGTAGGTTTCCAGTCTTTTGCAGAAAGTTGGAAGGGGAGACTGTTTATTTCTCCCCTGCCTTCCAGCCTGTGCTCCACCGCCCCGGATCCTGGGGAGGTTCTGGTTCGACAGCAGGGAGAACTTCTGAAAGATGCCCTTGCTATCGGATCAGGCTGCCCAGGTCAGCCTGGACCAAGCGGTTGGCAGGAAATTTGCTGAGTCTCCTCCTGCTTTCTCCGATCTCGGGCTCTCTTCCTCCTGCTTCCTGCGGTCTCTCATGGCACTAACCTTGACACCCCACATTCCTGGTGGGCAGTGGAGTAATTTACCCATGAGCTGAGGGCTGAGCCCTGCCCTTCACCCTGCAGCAGCAGGTGGAAGCAGGCCATCGGCCTGGGGGCGGAGCTGAGCATCGGTAGAGGCAGAACGTGGGCTGGTGCCAGGCCGGGAGGAACAGCTCAGGCCTTGGCATTGCCTTGTTGGTTGAACATTGGTCAGAGTGGAGTGGCCTTGAGGTCAGTAGGCCCATCCATTTATTTTGAGACAGAATGTAAACACTCCAGGAAAGAAACTCTGAACTTGACCGAGTAGGCGAGGGGCCGCGGAAGCTGCCTTCCGAGGGTTAATGGGGTCGCTACTGTCTCGCACGCAAGCTGCAGAGGCATTGACCTGGCGCTGGATGGAGCTCCCAGATGTGCTGCCATCTCTCTGGGCGTCTTAAATGTACGTGACATGTGTGCGTGGGCACAGCGCCTCGTCTGTCCTTGTGGCATCTGAGACGAGATGGCAGAGTGGTGAGTCGGTGGGGGGAAGGGGGGCGTCTGTGCCGTAACCCCAGCCCTCCCAGGCCTGGGGGTGCCCCTCTGCACGTAGATGCCTGTGGAGGGTGATGCGCATATAGAGGGGAGCATGCGCTGGGCAGGTGGGCAGGTGCCACCGTGCCCAAGTGTGACGATAGACGTGTGAGTGAGCGGACGTGTGTGCCTGCGTGTGTGAGCAACTGAGCGTGTGCGGGAATCTGGAGGCAGCAGGACCCTGGTCAGCTGTCTGGGTGCTGGCGGAGACCTGGCCTCCTACAGGGAGCCTGACCCCGTGGCCGGTGGTGTGGCTGAGGAGGCTTCTGCTCAACAGGAAGAGGCCCTGGGTGATCACTGGGCATTGACAGCACTTCCCTGTGGTGAGGTGGGGTGGTGGATGGGCCTTCTACCCCTCACTTCCAACCGACTGGGGTCTCCTCCCATGGGAACAGGATCCCTCCCTCTGGGCAGGTTAAGGGACCCAGTAAAGGTCCCTCGCCCACTCCCACTGCCCTGGCCTTAGCCCCCTGGGAGAAGGAGCGCTGGCAGCCTCCTTGGAGAGGGGGCAGAGCCGGGAGGACCGGCACCTCCCTGCCTCTTCCCACGCGCTGGTGTTCACTGCTTCCCTTCCTGCGGCCTGTGCTCCTCTCTGCTGCCTCTCCCAGGAGCTGTGCAGCTGACAGGACTCCTTCCCTGGTCGCGTGATGGCAGAGATGCCACGCGGGAGCTGCTTGTGAGCACGGTGTGGGCACCGGCCAGCGCTGTTCCCAGCTTTTCCAGCAAAGGCTTCAGACGGGGGGTGACATGCTCCCCTCTGCAGCTCCGCCCCCTCCCTGCCCGGGAACCAAGTTAGCCAGATCTTCTTCATTAGGAACTAAAAATCAAAACCCCACAGTCCTGGGTCTGATCACATTCTGACAGTGGAGGGAGAGGAAATCAGGCAATGGGGTAGATCAGGAACTGCCCCCCCCCCGCCCCCTCCCCGCCCCCCGTGCCCCGCTCCCCAGGCCGGTGCCTCCGTGCAGTGCGCAACCTGTGCTCCTGTCTGTGTTCCTGGCTTTACAAACCAAAACCAAAACAAACGAGAGGCCTGAAGCTCAGACAGGCTGCTGACCTGCTCAAGGTCGCACATCTAGTCCGTGGCAGAGCTGGGCTGGAACAGAGCTTTCTCTCCCCGTTCCGGGATTTTCGGTGCTGCCAGGGCCTGGTCTGCTTGGGCAGGTGTGCGGGGAGAAGAGGGAGCTTGTGTTTCTGAAATTCTGCTCCAGGGCCTGGCTTGTTGGCTCTTTTGCAAGGAGCAGCGTCATTCCTGGAGTGTGGTCAGGACACCACGGGGGGTCGGGGAGAGGGGACCCTGATTTCTGAGGGGTGTGGCTGGGCTGTGACCCCAGCTCTCTCTCTGGGGCCCAGGGTTCTGTGGCTGTTTTCCACTCACTGCTGATTCCTCCTGAGGGGGTTGTGCGTCTGTGCCCTCCAGGGGCCTGCCGCCAGGGGAGGGGCTCCTTGGCAGTTGCTTTCTGGGAAGTGACATCGTGAGCAGAAAAAGCCTTGTCGCTGGGGACCGGGACGCCTGGATCCCATTGCTGGCTCTGCCGACAGCTCCTGCGTGACCCGGTCAGGTTTGCACTCTGGTTTCCTTCCTGCGAAGGGCGTTGGGCCGGAGGGAGAGCGGAGCATGGTTTTCAAGACAGAGAGAGAGGTGAGCAGAGCAGTCTCCAGACATCACGCTTCCCTGCCTCGGAGATGAGAGCGGAGGGTCAGAGGGCGCCCGTGCCCCGTGGCCTGTGCACGTGGGGAGAGGGGGACAGAGGCCACAGGGAGAAGAAGCCGAACCCCACAGCCCTGCAGAGCCAGGCCGCGGGGGGAGGCGGTGCCGAGGCCCAGCCTGCTCCTGACCTGGCTGTGGGTCCGCTCACCTCGCCCCGCTCGGCAAGGCCACCCGATCTGCTCAGAGTGCTACCTCTGCCGTCAAGGAGGCCCCAGTTAGAGGGAGCCCCCCCCGTCTAAAGAGGTAAACGGGGGCCTTACCCTGTTGCCCCCAGAGAGGGGCACAGGCCCTGCTCTCAGGGATGGTCCAGTCTGGGCAGGAGGCAAGGCTCGGTCCTCGGTGAGTCCCTAGTCTGATGGGCGACACGTGTGTCACCAGCCAAGGATCACCCTCCTCTGGCGCCCTGTGCCTTGCCTGCCGTGCCCACCACTGCGGCGCCCAGGTAGTGGGTGGTCCCTCTCGGGGAGATGGGATGCGCCCATCTGAGCGAAGAAGCCCTGCCCTGGGGGTGCTCGCTCTGAGCAAGTGGACAGAGTCAGCAGGACAGAGCCAGCCTAGGGATGGGGGAGAGGGAAACGCTGGCAGAGGCAGCATCTGGCGGGGACAGTGCCCACACCCCCAGGGCACCAACATCCCCTCCGATTCTCTCCCTGGGGAAAGCCCCAGAGGCCTACTGGGAGTCCCTCCCCTCCGCCCCCCCCCGCCCCCCGCTTCCCATGCAACAGCTCCTCCTAGGCAGGTGAGCTCTCCCTCCCCCAGCCCTGCAAGGTCCTTTAATTAGATTCCAACTCGTTTACCAACTAAGTGGCCTTCTGTGGGCTTTAAATCTGCGCAAATTGGTTTGTATTTTTCTGCCTGCCTGAAGCTGTGACTGGCAGGGCCCGGCCTCGCCCACTGGGTTAGATACCCAGCTTCCCCGGGGCTGGGGGGTAGCAGGGCTTCCTGGGCATGGGGTGGAGGAGGCCAGAGGGTCACAGGCCACAGCCCTATTCTCCTCCCCCCGCCCCCAGCTCTGAGGAAGGGAGTCCACATGGCGACTCTCACTAAACCACTCAACCTCCCTGGGCCTCAGTTTCCCTTGCTGCACTGCGAGGAGAATCGGCCCGCCCCAGGCCCTTCCCAGTGGCTCTGCAGATTAGTGCCGGGCGCTGGGGCGGAGCATCACGTGAGCCACCAGCCAAGGATCCCGCGGCCTCTGATGCCCTGTGCCTTGCTGCCTCCCCACCACTGCGGTGCCCAGGTAGTTAGCGGTCCCTCTTGGGGAGATGGGTTCCATCTGGCCTCTTCCCATTTCTCTGTCCTCCCTCTCACCCTTCAGGGGGAGGGGAGCTGGCCTTCCCTGGGGACCCAGTGATGACAGTTCGCTCTCAGTCACCAGGAAGTCCCCTTTACCGTCTAACCATCTCCCCCAGGCTTTTAAGTCAGCTGCCTTTCTGCCCAGGCCTCCCTCCCAGGGGTTCCCCTTCCTCATCCTCTCTGCCTCCCCTCCCGGCCCACACAGGCTCTCCTGAGGTGGCTGACATTCTGGGGAGGTGGTGCTGGGTTGGTGGGGAAGGTGGAAACATGGGGGGCAGGTGTGGGGTTTCTGCACCCCCTCTTTGCCAGATGCTGGACATGAAGCCCTGTCCCTAATTCTCAGTCCAGCTGCCTCGTCCTCTCTGAGTGCCCTTCCCCTCCTGCCCACCCCCACCTCTGAGGCTCCGGTTGGAGTGACAGGGAGACTCAACAGGGCGTTGGGCATTAGCAGTTTGGGGGGATATTACACAGGAATGTTTACAGAAAGGCAATTGCCCGGAAAATGACTTCGGTTGCTGTGGCATGGGGTGGAAAAGATGGTTTTAGCAAACAGGCACAGATGGGCTTCTGTTCCAAGAACCCACAGACAGACAGCAGGGACGGAGGGGCCTAGGCACACAGCAGCCCGGAGCCAAGGCCCCCAAAGACAGCGGGTGGGGCAAGGGATGATCCCCTCACCTGGTCCAGGTGCCGCCCAGAGCCTCTGCCAAGCTTGACCTTTGGCCTCTGGCCTCTGACCTCCCGGCACACCGTGCTTCCTGACTGCAGCAGGCGCCCCGCTGGATGAAGTTGTCAGGCACCATTGACGGTGGCAGTCGCCTCGGGGCTCCTCCTGGGTGACTTGGGCTCCTCTTTGGCTGTAGACAGTGGGACCGGGGAGCCTCGAGCCGCAAGTACGTGTGTTTGGGCAAGGCACTGTGGGGCGTGCGCCAGGCCCTCCACCCTTCCAGCAATCTCCTCGCACGCCTCCCTTTGCTCTGCCCGAGGGCCTCATGGATCTAGCCCGGCCCAGGGGCTTCCTGAGCTGGGCTTCACCCCCACCTCTGCCCCAGCAATGGTCGGGGACACACCTGTGAGGCCTCTCAGCTCCCCAAGGGAGGGACCTTTGGCCAGCCTCCCCACCTCCAGGGAGAGGGAGACGGGGACCTGAACTCCAGGTCTTGAGCTTGGGGTACTTGAAATAGGGGCCCCAGAGTCCTTTTCTCTCTCCCGTAGTTGGTAGCTTCGCTCTTCTCGCCGCTGTATCCCCTCCCTCTCTCTTCTCCCCTCTCCCTCCCCCTCCTCTCTTCTCCACATTCTCTTCTTCTGAAGATGATGTCATGTGTGAACATTGCCCATGGGCAACCAGAGGAAATGGTGACATCTGGGTAAAGATGCAGGTGGGGCTGGGCTTGATGGCTTACCAGACGGTGTCACTAAGACTTAGGGACTTTTAATTCTCATCATGAGCTACAGTGATCTCATGTAATAGAATGCAGCGGAGAATAAAAATAAATCAGGCTCATAAATAAACATGAAATTTGGAATGGGTGGAACAAATAACAGTGTAGTCTTCTTCCCTGCGCCTTTTTCTGCAGCCGCCACTGGGGGGCGCCCACCTCTTCCTGATCACCCCAGGCTTGGTGGCGTTCCCTTCCCCCTTGCCCAGGCTGTGAGGGCTGAGCTGAGGGTGACCAGAGCCCCACTTCCCCACACTTCCCTTCCCCCTATTCTGGGCTGGATTTCACCAGTCCCGGGCATCTTCCCTGTAGCTTGAATCTCTGACTCAAAAATTATGGTCGGCCTTGCACACTGAGGGTCCTTGGAGAGATGGCGAACCCTCCAGCCCCAATTTATCTCTCAGGCTCCCCCAACCTCCATCCCTCAGAGACCTTCAGTCCCAAGAGTCCGCCCCTTCCCCAGTGTACCCCAGCTTGGCTCCCCTCCTTCCAAACCCTCCCCTTCCCTCAGAGCTCTCTGACTCTGCCTTTCTACCCGAGTCCTCCAATTCCTGTGTCCCTGCCCTAGTAGAACCCAGTCCTGCTTACTCCCTCAAGGCCTCCCTGACCCCCCCAAGACCCCTGCCTGGACAGATCCCTCACCCCCATCGCTTCCCGGTCACTGAACAGGAAACATCAATCCGCTCAGGGCTGCGGTTCCCAGGGCCTGCTGCTTGCTAGATTGGAATCGATCTCCCAGGCTTCTCACTGGGTTGCTCAGTCAGGGAGGGTCAGGGAGGCTGTGAGGACTTGGTGTTGGCTGCAGCAGGTCAGCGGTAATGAAATGGGAAGGCTGTCCTGCTAGGGCCCAACAGCTCTGGGCCAGGAATGTCTTTAATGCAAATCAATGTACTTTCTCCTCCATTGTCTCTCCAGCTCCTCACTCAGCACTGTGGGCAGGGTTTAGAGGTTAAAGTCCCATTTTACAGATTAGTGCTCCAGGCTCCCCGAGGGAGGACAGACCGGATAAGTAAATGAATGGCTAACCCTAACCCAGGGTCCCTCAGGGAAGGAGCTGACTCCATACCCAAAGTGGCCCTGGCCTGGGTTATTCCTAGTGGTGCTCTCACTTCAAGTGCCTGGGCCCGAGCTCCCAAGGGCCTTCTCCTAAGAGTAACAGGAAGGCCCCTCAGCCCAGAAGCGCAGGCCAGTCCTCCAGGTCCACTGGGGCCCTGCAGAAAGGAGGGGACATATACAGGGCAGGGAGCTAGGATGCCTGGGTTTTGCAGGGGCCTCACCTCTTTCCCCAGCTAGTTTCTGTCTTCGGATCAGGAAGAGCAGCTCTTCTGGGCCCCGGAGGGCACACGAGAGTTGGAAACCTGTCCCAATGAGCCCGTGTGTGTCCAGAGCTCTGGGAGGGCACGGCAGGCCTGGCTGTCAGGCATAGGGAGAGGTCCCTGCGGCTCAGGCAGAGCTGGGCAGGACTCTAGAGCCGGTTCCAGCAGCAAGGCAGTGGCAGGGTCAGCTCCCGCTTGGGCAAAGAGATGGCTACAGGTGTCCAGGGTCCTTGGCCACAGAGGCTGTCTCCTGCTCTGTTGTACCCGATGAGGTTGAAAACCGCCAGCTGGTGCTGAGGGTGAGTGGAAGAGGGGGGGTTTAGGGCCCTGACTCTGGTTGGGCTATTTCTTCGTGGCCTCTCCTTCTCCCAGATGATTATTAGGGTGATAATAATCATCCACATTCACTGGCCATCTGGGGTGGCCACCAGCTCCTGAAGGGTAGGTACTGGCTCAAGGTTCCAGCCTCGCTCAGTCAGGAGCCATCTTCATGCATTTCCTCCCTGTCAGGGAACCTTTGCGCTGTATTAACTCAATATGCTTTTCATTAGCTCACTTGGAACTTAAATACATTTTAAATTTGCTTGAAAGGAAACCTCTCTCTGCCACCCCAAACAATGCTATTCATGAAATCAGTGGTTGGACCTTCTAGTTGGGGTTTTCCTAATCCTTATGCAAATAAAGATAAAACTATCTATATATATAAAAGCCTAAGCAACTGTTCAACCATTCAACTGGTAGCTATGATACACACTGACCACCAGGGGGCAGATGCTCAATGCACAGGCATGGAAACATGGAACAGACTGATGAATCTCAGAGGGAAGGGGGGAAGGGGGAGGGCAGGAAGAGATTAAAGATCTTATATGCATACTAGAGGCCCGGTGTATGGATTTGTGCACCGGTGGGGTCCCTCAGCCTGTCCTGCGGGTATTGGGCCAAAACCAGCAGTCTGACATGCCCTGAGGGGTCCCGGATTGTGAGAGGGTGCAGGCCAGGCCGAGGTACCCCACCAGTGCATGAATCCGTGCACCGGGCCTCTAGTTAAAGTATAAAACAGTGCTCCCCCCAAAGTCATCTCTTGTGTATCTGGACCTCACTTTGGGGAGCACAACAGGGTGATTGTGGTGAGAGGGACAGATGCCCAGGGGAAGAAGGAGGGAAAGACCCCAGACCCAGCGCCAGGGGAGACATCAGGTAAACAAGAAAGCACCTGGCGGGGGAGGT
This sequence comes from Plecotus auritus, assembly GCF_963455305.1. NCBI lineage: Eukaryota > Metazoa > Chordata > Mammalia > Chiroptera > Vespertilionidae > Plecotus > Plecotus auritus. The sequence goes on from NC_137774.1 coordinate 10,224,370, forward strand.
GGTGTGTGTGTGTGTGTGTGTGTGTGTGTGTCCGTGTTCCATCAATAAGCAATTGTCATATGTCAGGAAAGTGTGGTGGGAGGGTGAGGGGAGAACCTAGGAGGGACTGGGGTCAAATCTGGCAGCTCTGGTCATGTCACTGACTTCTCTGACCTCGGTAGCCCCATCTCTGAAATGGGACCAGAGTAACACCCCCTGACAGGGGTTCTAGGAGACTCATGGGCCATGATGATGGCCGTCAGGCAGACCCGTGGAAGCTGTGGAAATCTGGGTCTTCCCAAAACCCAGGTTTTTCTGTCTTTGCCTTCTAGACCAAGACAGCAAACAAGCCTTGTTCAGTCTTCTTTCCAACGCCCCTCCCCATCTTTTCACTTGGTTTTGGTGTGAGGTGCTGGGTCCTCTTGGGCTCTGTCCCCCAGATCTACATGCCTCAGCCATAGCCCAGGGAGGAGTGAGTGTGTGTGTTGGGTGAGGCGTGGCTTTTCCTGAAAGGTGGCCAAATCTCCTCTCCCCGCCTTTGGTGCACAGGAGGTGACGGAGGCCTGGCAGCAGGCCTGAGGAACCGTGGTGTGTGGAGGGAGGGGGCTGAGGGGCTGGGCTGGATGGAATCTGGCTGGGTCCCCTTCAAGTCGGCCCCTTGAGCAGGTGCATGTGTCTGCTGCAGTGCCTGACACCTCCAGACCGAGGCTATATTTGGGGGGTACTGTTTTGAGGCTGGTTGGTTGTGGGGTTGGGGATGGGTGTGTTGGTCTCCCAGTGCGGTTGACTTCTGGGGGTGGGGAGGGCAATGTATTTTATGCCCAGGAATATGGCCGAGGTAAGCCCCAGCAACTCCTGCCACCCCTGGAACCCTCTGGAACCACTGCTCCCTGCTGGGCTGTGGGAAGGCCAACATTGGGACTTCAGGGTGGGCGTCCGCAGGGCTAGGCCTGGGGAGGCCAGGGGCTCAGGGCTGGTGAACATGTGGGGAAGGGATTCGGAGCTCTGTCTGGGACCTCAACCCCCGGCCTTCTCTTTTCTCGTTTCTGTACTGTCCTTTGTGCCCTGTAGGTCTTGAGCTTGTGTGTGTGTGTGTGTGTGTGTGTGTGTGTGTGTGTGTTGGGAGGGGAGACTGGAGAAAGGGAGGGGACGGTCCCAGGAGGAGGGCTTCAGCTGTTCTGTCTGCTTTCTTTTTCCTTTGAGTTTATCCCAAACCCACCTCTCCCTGTCCTCTCTGTGCCCAGCCTCTCCTGTCTGTCCATCTGTCTGTCTCTGGGAAGGGATGGGAAAGAGGGTCCCATGTCTCAGTCCCTGGGCCTTTGCCTTCATGCCCCGCCCCCATGGGTCCTACTTCTGGCCCTTTTCCAAGCGAACCCCCAGCCTGTAGGACAAGAGTGTGGGGGGACCTGCTAGTCTGAGGGAGGAGGCTGCCACCCCCACCCGTCCAGGAAGTGCCTCAAAGGAACCCCCTTCTCTCACCCATGCCAACCAGCCTTAAGAAGGAGAAAGGGACGTGTGGCTAGAAAGGTGCCCAGGACCCCAGCTTCCAAACCCTCTTTGGCCTTAAAGGACAGGACCTCACCTGCAGTCATCCCCCCAAACCCCGAGGCGGAAGAGCAAGAAGCTGGACCCTGCCCTCTCTCTCCACCCTCCTCGATGCCCCAGGCTCCCCTTCCCCCTCAGCCCCCTCTGCTCCTTCTGTCCTCCAGTTGGGGCTGGGCAGCACCGGCCTCACCCCTGCCTCTCTGCCCTCCCAGGCCCGGCCCGCTCCGCCCCTCCCCATAGTGACTCCTGTCGGGGCTGCCCAGGCCGGGCGCGCAGTGACCCCGCCCTGTCCCCTCTCCCCTCCCGCAGATCCCGAGCGGAGCAGCCCCCCCATGCTGTCTGCGGACGATGCCGAGTACCCGCGGGAGTACCGGACCCTGGGGGGCGGGGGCGGTGGGGGCAGCGGGGGCCGGCGCTTCTCCAACGTGGGGCTGGTGCACACGTCCGAGCGCAGGCACACGGTGATCGCAGCCCAGAGCCTGGAGGCGCTCAGCGGGCTCCAGAAGGCGGACGCGGAGCGCAAGCGCGATGCCTTCATGGACCACCTGAAGAGCAAGTACCCCCAGCACGCCCTGGCCCTGCGTGGCCAGCAGGACCGGATTCGGGAGCAGGTGAGTGGGGGCTGGCTGCTGGCTGGGGCGGGGTGGGGGCGGGCCAGCTGGCGGGGGAGGGTCTGGCCCCGTGCTCCCCTGCCCCCAGGCTCATTCAGATTCTGAGAGGCGTCTGGGGCAGAGAGGGAAGAGCGGGAGAGGTGGGCAATTGCCCCTGTTGGCCTTTTCTGGAGCCTGGGGAGGGTGAGGATGGGGCCTCAGCCTCCAGACCTCTGCCTGCACCGGACTGGGCGCCTAACTCAGGCTGTTGGACTGGGCAGAGGGCAGGAAGGCTCGCCTTGGAGGCCAAAGGTGCGGTGGGGGAGGACGAGGGAACACCTTGGGGACTGACTGTTCTGAACCTGAGGGTCCATCCGGCGGTGGAGTAGAGGCTTGGGGTCCGCACCTCTGTGATATGGCCCCGTGGGAACCTCAATAGGCTGGATCTGATGTGCCCCAGGCCTGGCAGGAACAGAGCCCTGAACTCCTGGGGTCTTTTACCTCCCCCCACCCCCCAATCCTTTCCCCAAGACTCTGTGTGACCTGAGCTAGAGGCCCCCTCTCTCTGTGCCTTGGTTTCTCTCCTGCCATTAGTAAGGCTGAGAGAGGGGGTGGGGCTCCTGCCTCTAGTCCGGGGCCTGTCTGGTCTCCTTTCTATATTGGGGTGAGGGGTGCTTCCTTTGTCAACCTCTCCCAGATCCTTGGGTTCCTGGATGCATCTCTCTATCCAAACCTGACCTTCTCGTCTGTAGGAAAGTTCTCTCTTGGGACTAGCCTTCTGCTTACGGTTCCATGTGGGTGAGGTGCCTGGATGGCTGCTGAGACTCAGGCGCTGTCCACTGTGGAGGAAGGGACCAAGGGGAGGGTGCTCCATGCCATCAGCATCCTTTCCGTGGAGCCTTGGGGTGTCAGTCCCTACTCCCTTGCCTGTCTTGCTCTGTCCCCCCTTTCCAGGCACCGGTGGGTGTGGCTGGGGAAGGGGAAGAGTGTCCCTACCCATCCTCACTGCAGGGGATAAGGATGCATTGGCTCATTTCTGGTACCTTATCTGTCCCCTGACGTCACCTCTAGTTCTGTCTGGCTTTTGCTTTTAGCAGAGTTCTGACTGGAATAGGGAGAGTCGCAGATGAAGGAGATGTGGTCCCCACCCTCAGGGGCCCCCCTCTGTGGGTACCCTCTATTTGCTCTGGCTTGGGAAGAGGAAGCAGGGGCATTTGTGATCTAGATGGGGTGAAGGGATGGTTAAACTTAAATATGAGGAGCACAGTCATTGGGAGAGGGTTTGGAGGAGGGGGGTCAGAAGGGCCGCCCTGGTCAGGGAAAGCTTCCTGGAGGAGGAGGTATCTAAACTATGTGTTAGACGGATGAAAGAGGACTGATGAGGCATCAGAAGGAGAAGGATATTTTATAAGGTGTTGGGAAGCAGAGGGGAGCATAGACTTGAGCATAGCTGGATTGGGGACTGGCACAGAGGTCCACCTGGCTGGTGCAGAAGGCTGGGGCGGGGGGGAGGGCAGACTGGAAAAGTGGGGCCAGATGGTGGTAGCTAGAAGGGCTGTGGTTGTTTTTCAGGGTGAATAGGAGGGGACAAAAGGATGGCTGGAGGCAGGAGAAGGAGAGGAAGAAGAGTGTGTCATGGAGGACAAAGGGAAAAGATGGGGAGGGGGCGTTGGAAAGAAGACTGAACAAGGCTTGGTTGCTGCCTTGGTCTAGAAGGCAAAGACAGAAAAACCTGGGTGACAGGGAGATGTTGGTGCCTTGACAGAAATGAGAGAATTGGGAGGGAAATTTGGGGGTGGGGGCAGGAACAGAGAGAAGAGTTTGAGGAGTGGGTAGGGTGTTCACAGGATGGCTGTTAAACACTGTGTACAGCTCAGGACTCTAAAGGGACCACAGCTTCAGGAGGAGGGGTGAGCAGGATTGAGTCAGAATGGGAGTGGGACCTGGTGCATAGCGTGGCCACTGAGGCAGAACGGAGTCTGAGAGGGAAGAGGCCATGGCAGTTGGGGAAGGGGGACCCAGAACAGCTCTGCATCTGAGGGAGAGGAGACAGGCCCCGCAGGAGGGCTCGCTGCACTTCCGAAGTCAGGAGGGATGGGGAGAGAAATGGCCATTGGGACTGGCCAGGATACTTGGGTCCAGAGGGGACTGAGAGCTCATTTCTTGAAGTGTGGTGAGCTAATGGCCACTTTCAGAGGAGATTGGAGGTGGTGAAGGGACAGGATATTTGGCTGCAGACCTGCTGGGGAGGTTTAGCCAGAAAAAAAAGATGAAGGCAACCAAGGTGGTGGCCACAAGGGGCAGCAGGCCTGTGAGAGAAGATGTGGGTGAGTTTGAGGGCCTCATCCGTGTCTGGCATGTTCTTTGGCAGTGAGGAGGCACTCAGTAAATACGTAGGAAATGAATCAAAGCACAGCCATTCACTCTCAAATTCATTCCTTTATTCATCAACTCATTCATTCCCTCCCTGAGAGTGTAAGGGGGTGGGACCTACAGCCGGTTCACTGGCCATGGGCTGCTCAGTGCCTCCGCGGAGTGCTGGCTCAGCAAATATCTGTGGGATGAATGAAGATGGGAGAATTTGAAGACGCTGAGGGGGAGGAGAGGGCATGGGGGAAAAGTCCTGGAGGAATCAGAAGGGGATGGGCTTTGAGCCTTAGGTGTGGTGTGGCTTTGAAGTGGGAGAAGAGTCATCCCTCTGTGAAGGCCGGGGAGAAAGGCGGGGTGGGGAAAGAGGCACGCTGGGCGAGGACCCCTGCCCATGGTTCTCATCTCCGTGAGGTAGGAAGGGACATCCCCAGTGAGGAGGGAATGAAGAGCTGGAGGAGAGGAGAAGTGGGGAGCAGCTCCCTGGCAGAGGGTGCAAGGAGGTGGTCGAGAGGTGAAGAAAAGGACCTCAGGAATATCTGATGGGGAAGCTTCTCCCCTCGGCTTAGGGAGCCCCAAGTCTGACAGGAGGGAAACATGCAGAAACAGACCGAGGGCTCTTAGAGACCCCGCCTCCCCTCCCTCCGTAAGGGACTAGTCAGTGCTGCAGGGTCCCTCTGCAGCGTGAGAGAATGCCCCTTCCTGCCCCGTCACAGCCCCCCAGCGGCTCCTGCCCGCTCCCCCTAATGGGGTGTTCCCCCCCTTCGCACACACAGGTTGGCGGCTGGACCGTGGACCCCGTGTGCCTTCTCAGCTCCCTCTGCTCCCACCTCCATGGCGACTCCGCCCCCTCCGGGGCTGGCCAGCCGGCCCAGGTGAGTCACCCACCTCCACCCCAACCCCAAACCCGTGGCGGAGTTTGGCTTTGGGGCGGATTTTTTTTTTGGAGGGGGGTATCCAGGAGTTTTATTTTGTGTCCTTTTCTCTTAGGCAGGAGTCTCCCATTTTCAGGAGACCCTTATACCCCGTTTTCTGCCCCCTGGTTGCCTAATTCCTATCACTCCCTCTCCAAACCTGTGCCAAGGTTTGGCTTTGGGGAAGGAATTTTTTGAGGGGGAATACTCAGGTTTTGAAAAAATTTTTGTGTTCTTTTCTTCTTTAAACAGGAGTCCCTTCCCCAGGAGTCTTATGCCCTGAACATAATTCCCACCGGCTGCAGGTCATCTCGTTCCCCTATCCCCCCACCCCCACCCTTCCATCTCTGAGCAGACCCAACCTTCCTTGATGCCTTGTCATCAGGGAGTCCTTCATGAGGTCTCTCCCCCACCCTTCTTGCTACGTTCAGGGCTCAGTTTCAGAACTTTAAGAGGATGTTGGCAGCTGGGCATTTGTTCTGAAGTTGTTTCCTGCTTCTCCATCAGGCCTGTCTCCCTGAGGAGAAGATGGATCTTATCTTAGACAGGGCCACGCTTAGGCAGGCTCGGGCCCTCAGCTCAGGCCAGAACATGGCTATGGCAGAAAGCTAGGCATCTGAGGACCCAACGGGGAGGAGGGGTCAGGGAGACAGAGTTGCCAGGAGGAAGGGCAGCCCCGAGGGGCTTCGGCTTGGTGTTCAGCTTTAGGCGGCAGAGGAGGTGTAGAGGCAGGGGAGCCAATGGGTAGCTCACAGCAAGCCTTGACTTTTGTAAGAATTAGAAGTCAAGGGCGGCTCTCGCATTGCAGCAAAGGGCACAGCCTAGGGAAGGGCGAGGCTCCGGAGCACCGACGGTTTAGCTGAGTGAACTCAAGTCTCGCAACAGGTTGGCATGCCTTGGCATCACTCACAGGGCATTCAGCCCACTTCCTTTCCCGGCATCCTGCCCCATCTTGACTGAACTTCGGGGAACAAAGATGTGTCTGCCCCCAAGACTGAATGGCAAGTGGGACAGACTTGTCCTGCCTGGTCAAGTGCATGTGGAGGCCAAAATGGGGCTGGAAGAGGGATGGTGAAGAGGCAGAGGACACACAGGCTGTGCCTCGGGCATGCAGAGGCCTCCCCACATGGAGTGTCTTGGGGTGGATGGGGTTGGGGTGATGAAGAGGAGTGAGTTGGACTTGGTGAGCTCAACTGTCCCAAGAGGAGGGGTTCTAGGCCTGCCCACATCTGCCTCTGACGGAGGAAGGAGAGCTTGAAGGGACCCTCGCCCCAGAACCTTGGAGTCACTGAGAAAAGGGCTGTGCCCAGGATTCTGTCGTCACTTGATATTTAGTGCGTATCAAAGGCTTCCAATCCCCACGGAGGAGTCTGAGGCCCCTTTTGTGAAGCGCAGGACCAGCGTTCAGCAAATGCCAGTCACACAGCCGAGCAGGATCAGAAACCACCAAGGAGGCAGGCATCGTAGGCCTCCCAGACTTGGCTGGGAATTGAGTCCTGGTAGAACTAAAGGCCACGGTGCAAGCGTCCTGGTGGGAGAGGCTGGGAGCTCACTGGGTGGCGGGTCAGGGGGCAGGACATTCCCCTCTCCGACCCTACCCAGACCTTTGGGGGCGGGGCCTGGCGAGGACCCTGGGGCCGGGGCAGAGGCTAGATTCAAACCACAGCCCCTCCCCCGCTTCCACTAGGCTGGCTGTCTAACCGCCCTCCCCCTTCTGCAACCCGAGTCCCGGGCGGAGGGCCGGAGTATCGGGTGACCGCAGCGACGCAGCCACTAGCCTCCGCGGCTCCTCGGCGAGGCTGCGCCCGCGGGGCCGCGCCGGGGAGGGGGCCGGAGAGGATGTGCGCGGAGGCGCGCCGCGCCGCGCCAGGTGGAGTCGTGGTTACCGAGGCGACCGGGGCCCGGGCCCGCTCCGCGGCGGCGGCTCTCGCATTGCAGCAAAGGGCACCGGCAGCGGCGGCTGCGGCTGCGGAGGTGGCCGGGGGAGGGGAGAGCCCGGGCGGGTGGGAGTAGGGGCCGCCCTCCCTCCCCGGCCCCACGCGGAACCTGGGGCTGGGGGCACCCCGCGCATACACCTGTGGCCGCAGGTAAGAGTCGCGGAGCGGCTGCGGGTGTCGGGGTCGCCGCCTCGGGCAATGCGGGGAGCGGGGACACGGAGATGGGGGGGGGGCGCTCCGAGGCTGCGAGGGGCCGTCGGGGGTGGGGTTGCGGAGGCCATTGCGGTTCCAGATCCCTGAGAAACGCCCCCTTCCCTCCCCCACCGGGTTTACAGCCTTCGGCGTGGGCCGGGCCCCCACCCCGAAATGCCGTGGGCGCCCCCTCCCCCAACCTCGTAAAGTCATGACCTTTCCGGGGGTGCACCTCATCCCCCCCCCCCGCGCAGGTCCCACAGCAGCCTCCCCCCTCCCGCCTCCTTACACACACACACACACACACACACACACACACACACACACACTCTGCATTGGGAAGGGTTAGGAAATGAGTGTCGGGGGCACACCAAGGGGAGGGTCATGCATGTGCGTCGCGTTGGGAGGTGGCGCCCGCAGGGCGCGTTCTGTGGCCCCAGCCTAGGGGGTCGGGTGTTGACGGGGACGCGTGCTCACAGGAGTTGAGAGGTGGGTGTGTGCGCCGGTGTAGCCGAGCCAGGGGCGTAAGGAGACGGGGTGAGACCTATTGGTTGTCTGCCCTCCCTTGAGGATGCGCTGTAGGGGCTCGAGGTCAAGGAGGGGTCAGGCACTCACCTATCATACAGGGGACATCTGCCCAGGGAGGGGCAAGACCTCAGCTGTCAGGCTGGGTTAAGGCTCCCAGGGGGCACAACCCCTCCCTCTCAGGAACAGCGGGGAGAGGGGAGCAGCTGCCAGGGAAAGGAAGAACCCCACGAAGGACCCCCAGGGCGGGGGAGGGAGGGCGTTAACTCCCCATCTCCCAGAGGGAAGAGGCTGTTTTCTCTTCTCTCCAGGGGGTTTGAGGACTCCCTGGCCTTGCTTCCTTGGGTCCTCAGCAGCTTCCCCTTCCCTGTTTCTGAAAGCCTTCTCCCTAGAGAGTGAAGGAGGGCTTCGGTGATCCTCTGATAACAGCTGGCAGTTCCCTGGCCCCTGTAGGAGTCTTTCCTACTCTGATTAGCCATGGTGGGGTCTCCCTACTCAACCCGTTATTTGGCCTCCTCACTGTCTGCTGGGAGGGAGACCCCTCCCTGACGAGAGGTATTGGAGGTTTTGGCTTGGGCTGGGGAGCCCCATCTCTCCTGGGCCCTTCCTGTCCTCTGCCCTCCTTCCAGGGGGTTTGTGCTGGGAAACCCCTAGGAAAAGGGCCCAGAGGCTGAGCAGGGCTGGGTACCAGGAGACGGAGGGAGTGGTGCCAGATGAGAGTATTCAGAGAGATCCCCCTCTACCCGTGGGCTGGTCCCATTTTTTTTTAAAATATATATTTTATTGGTTTTTACAGAGAGGAAGGGAGAGGGATAGAGAGTTAGAAACATCAATGAGAGAGAAACATCGATCAGGTGCCTCTTGCACAACCCCTATTGGGGATTGAGCTGGCAACCAAGGTACATGCCCTTGACTGGAATTGAACCCGGGACCCTTTAGTCCACAGGCCAACACTCTATCCACAGAGCCAAACCAGTTAGGGCTGGTCCCATTTTCTTGGCATTAATTCATAGTCAAATATTTGTTGAGGGTCTGCTATATACCAGGCACTGTGATGGGCTTCGCAGGAGCACCAGACAACCAGGAAAAGGGTGAGGAGGCAAAGGGTGCTGGAGGTTGGATGGGGAGAGCCGCACTTTAGTGAACGGGGGAGGAGCCCTCTGCTCCATCACTCAAGGCTGTCCCAGGGGTTTCACACCCTGGGAAGAGAGAGCATCCCCAAGGACCTCCCCTAAGTTCCCCCTCCAAGGACACTGAGTTGCCAGGAGACTGTCTCATTCCCGATGGGGCCAACGTGGAAGAGGGTCATTCCTCCCACTTTCCAGAGGAGGATGGGCAGGATCCAGTCAGTGTGCTCTATAGGCAGAGCCCCAAGTCCCGGCACGGTGATGGTAGCCTCACTCCAAGTTCGCCAAGCACAAGCAAAGCAACTCCCCCATCTTTACCCTCTACTGGGACTTGCCTGGCTTCTCCGGTGGCACCGATGCCACTCAGTCCTTGCCCCTGGCCCCAGCTTGTAACCCCTCTCTTGCAGGTCTGACTGCCCCATGGATGTGCCTAGCCTTGGGACCCCGAGGTAGGCCCGTGTTGAGGGCATAGCCAGTGTGGCTGTGGGCAGGTCCCATCCCTGTCTCCCTCCCAGAGGCACGAGGTGGGCCCCAGCCATCTGCACCCGCCGAATTGGATGTGTTGACATTGGGGGCTGGATGGAGGGGGCCATCTTCTGCCTCTTTTGAATCAGGAGTGCACCCACCTGGCACATGATGTTTGGGACATCATAGGCATGGGACAGTGGCTGAGGTGGCCAGAGGCCCCTGACCTCGCTGGTGGCGGGGAGGAGGGATGAGACTCTCTTTGTATGTGTGTGCCCTGCTTCCTGTGTTTCTGCATCTGGTGTGTGTCTGTACACATACGTGAGTGGGCTCTGTGACCCTGTCGGGGACATTGGTGGGGGGTGTGAATGGTGCCAGTGCCTCTGTTTGTGACTGGAGTGTGTATGCGTGAGGGTGGTCTACGAACAAATAGCTCTGTCTCTGAGTTTGCTTGTTTCCGGGGCTGTTTCTGACCCTGGAGGGATGCTTGTGTCTTTTTGGGGGGTGTTCTGTTGCTCTGGATGTGCTTGCGGTGACGTCCTTCTCGAGTCTGTGCATGGGCTCAGCGTGGGGCCTGCGTGTTGCCGGGCGCTGTGGGGGGCCCTGTGTGCACAGGGTAATGGTGGTGGTGGATGAGGGACAGCAGCCTTCTCTGCAGAGCCGTCCATCATCCCTGGGGCTGCAGACACGACTCTCATCATAAACCTTCCTGTGCCCTCTGCCTGGCTCTGCTGGCCCCTCCCCTTCCCAAGGCCACAGGCAGCTGTGGCAAGAGCCTGTTACTCCAGCCCCGCGCCTCCCCTCAGCACCTGTGGGCATCCCCTGGCACCGATGGGGGTGGCATGTGTCCATAGATTGTTCCCGGCACTGGCTAGGGCACAGCCTTTGTTGTCCCCTTCCCCTGCCTGCCATGTTACTATTTTTTGCATCTCTGGGAGCCGATGCCAAAAGGAGAGCTGGGGATTGTGGCTCAGATGCGGGTGGCCCTGGAGGGTGAACCTCATTATTCCACCCTCACCCTAAAGGTCTAACTCAGGGCAAACCTCCATTCCAGGAAGGCCCCTCCACACAGCCCCTGTCCAACTCCTCTCTGTCTTGAAAGCATTCAGATGGCCCAGGATGCCCTAATGTTGTTTTCTTCTCCCATTGGGGCCCCTCAGTGTCCCTCTTCTCTGCCAGTGGCTCTGAGGCTTGGGGCATCTTGTTTGCTGGTGCCAGGCACCCCAGGGCCAGGCCATCTGCTGCCTCTTGTCTTCCTGCTGAGGCTGGCACCGGTCAGCAGGGTGCCTTCAGCTTTGCCAAGAACTAGCCAAGCCCCCGGCCACTCCTTCCTGTCCTTAGCAATCCGAAAGGGCCTTCTGGCCTCCAGGGAAGGCAGGGCGACCCCAGGTTATTGTGAATGAGGAGGAATCTGAGCCCCCATCCATTTTAGAGGTTCAGGGAGCCCTCCTCTTTCATCTATCCGGCCACAGGGGATTGCCCATGCTCCCACTTACCCCAACTCCCTCCCATTGCCCAGTGCTGTATGGTGATTGGCATCTGTCCACCTTTCTCTATAATCCAGGTCTATTATGTTGACAGGCCTCCCTGCCCTGGCCTTGGTCTCAGGCCTCCCTCCACTACCTGCCCCATCAACCCTCCTGGGGTCCAGTTCTGACCTCACGGTGCTTCACTCAGATGCCTTCACTCATCCAACCTACTAAATCTACATAATTTTGCTCAGCATTTAAGCCCACTCATCTGGCCCCAGCCCCCTCTTTGTAGCCTAATCTGCTACTTTCCCAGACCCTGCACCTCAGCCAGACTGGACAATGGACTATTCCTTCAACACACTCTCCTCTTGCCTGGCCCAGGGCACTTGCCCACGCTGTCCCCTCTGCTCAGCATCCCTTTATCCAATCTGAGCTACTCATTTCTCAAGACCTAGCTTAAATGCCACCTCTTCCGGGAAGTCTTCCTGGCCTGCCACAACCAGCTGCCACTTCCTTGACCCTGCAGCTCCAGTTCATCTCTGTCAGGGTCTCCTGGGTTCCCTATACCACGGTCATCGGTCATCGGTCATTGGCGTCTTTTCCCATCTGTACCTCTCTGAGGACAGTTACTGTGACTAGAATGCGCGGCTTGTAAACACCCAGAGGGGTTCTCCCCTCCCCCACTAGCAGGCCCGGAGCCTGCTCAGGGCCGTCCTGGGTCTCAGTAGAGAATGGGATGTACCCAGGCATAGCTTCCTTCCTGCTCCTGGGAGGGGTGAGGGCCCCTGTCCCAGGGCTGGATGCTGAGCGCCAAAGGTCTCTAACCCACCCCTGCCCTACTCTCCCCTCCCAACCCCATCATAACCATCTCTTCTCTTATTTCCATCAGCAGCCAAACTACTGGAGTTTCAAGGTCAGTGTGTGGTGCTTCTGCTTCCATGACAACTGCATGTGCTCTCCCACCCTACCCCTCCCTGCACACGCTTTGCACAGGGGTGTGCGACTGCACGGGACCTTCTGGTGCGGGCGGAGGGCTTTGGGGTGCAGGCTGTGGCTGCTGCTTTGAGAGACTCTGGGTTCACCTGCCAGGGGCTTGTGGATCCGGTGCTGGAATTTGGGCCACCTCTGAGGGGGATCTGAGTTGGGGATCCTCAGGCTTTCCCAGGCCAGGACTGCTGGTTCTGAGGCTGGATCCCATAATCTTGTGGAGGGGCCTGTTCTCTGAACTCAGATCCTGAAACTCCATCTTCCAGGGAGGCCTGTGACTAAGATGGGCCCCTCATCCTGTTCTTACTTCCCTCTATGGGGAGCTGGTCAGTGCCGGGCAAGAGACTACACCCAAACCTGTTGCCCACGTGGAGGGCTGAGCTCAGGGATGGGTGCCTTCCTGCCTCCTCTGGAGAGACTGGACTGCCTAAAGCTGAGGAGCTGTCTGCCCCTCCCAGGGTATCCTACGGCCCTGGGAGAGCCCCTTTGGGTGCTTCTGCCATCTTTCCTGGCACCCAGGCCCAGAGCTGAACCAGTTAGACTGATGCTTGTGGCCTAGTCTCCAGCCCCTCAAGTCCCAAGCATCATGACAGGGGGCGGGGCGTATCCATCCCAGACTCCCCAGTGTCATCTTGCTCCAAGCATCTTGTTGGCACGCATTCTCCCAGAGAGAAGACGTCCTTGAATCAGAGAATCATGGAATAGAGTCATGGCCTTTCTGGAGGGGACAGTAGCGTGTAGTGGTTTAATCCGAGAGCCAGACCATCTGGTGGTGAATTCCAGTCTGCTACTAACTAGCTAGGTGACCTGAGGCGAGTTACGTAACCCCCATGGGCCTCGGTTTCTCCTCTGTAAAATGGCACAACAACTGCATCATAGAGCTGTTGTGCAGAGAGAAGAAATGAGATACTGCACGTCCCAAGCACAGCGCCTGGCTCCGAGGGAGCCCTACATGATAGCGTACCTCATTCTCTCTGAGAATCATGGACGCTGCTTGACTCCCAAATCAGAATCACCTTGGGGACTTGTAAAAAGATCTTGAACCCCAGGCCCCAACCCTCAGAGATTCTGATTCAGTGAATGTGGGGACCTTGAAAGTGTTTTTAAAAAGTTCCCAAATGAAGCCCTGGCCGGGTAGCTCAGTTGGTTAGAGCGTCGTCTCAATATGCCAAGAAACATACAAGAATCAACCAATGAATGCATACGTGAGTGGAACAAGAATTCAATCTCTCTCTCTCTCTCTCTCTCTCTCTCTCTTTCTCTCTCTCTCTCTCTCTCTCTCTCTCTCTCTCTCTCTCTCTCTCATCAATAAGTAGCCCAGTTGGTGTGGCTCAGTGGTTGAGCATGGCTGAGCGTCTACCTATGAACCAGGAGGTCAGGGCATATACCCAGGGTGTGGGCTCCATCCTCAGTGTGGGGAATGCAGGGGGCAGCCAATCAATGATTCTCTCTCATTATTGATGTTTCTATCTCCCTCTCCCTTCTCTCTGAAACCAATAAAAATATATATTTTTAAAAATTAGTAAGGAATTAAAAACAGTAAGTTCCCAAATGATTCTGCCCCAGGCTGGAGAGCTTGGGAGCCTCAGATGCTAGTCTGACGGCCTCACTCAAGGTTCCCTCCACCTGACCTCAGACCGGGAGTCCTGGGCCCCCTGGAACAGCTCCAGTGACAGGTGCTCACTGCTTCCCACGGCAGCCCCTTTCCTGCCTTTGGGAAGCTCTGCTTGAATTACTGTTTTGTTTTCTTGCCATCTCCCTCCTAATCGGGAAGTCCTTCTGGATGGCTCCCTTTTCTCTGCCCTGTTCTCACCCTACGACGGAGAGAAGTGCAAACAGGCTTTCTCTCTTCTCAAGAGGGTTTTCTGCAAGGGCGGTGAGACTAGAAAGGTGCCCGTGGGGGGCCAGGATGGAGGCAGGAACTGGTGGGGCAGGGGATGCGGGCATGTCTTTCCCCAGGCTCCCCTGGGCAGGGTCTTGCCTTCTCAGGAGTCAGCAGTCCCTAGGATCCCCTTCATTCTAGCCCTTGTTCCATCTTCTTCCTGGCACCTCATAGTGCCCCCCCCCCCAAGCCACCGTTGCCACCCCTCGTTCTTCATCCCTGCCAGCTGCTCATTCTGCCTGAACTCTGTCGCCCCTCATCCACATCAGCCTGGCAACCACTGACCTTGCAGTTGCCTGGCAACCTCATGACCACCAGACCAGACATGGTTCTCTACACTGCCTCAGGGCTGAGGTGAGAGAGGAGGGCACAGGCTGGCATTGGTGGTCAGCCCAGATCAGTCTTGGCACAGGCATCCCCTGCCCTCCTCCCCCCACCTAGTTCCTACACTGCCTTCCTCCTCCCCAGACCCATGCCCACCCACTGGTTAAGGCATTGTACTTGAGCCCCCCTGAGGTCTCCAAATGTGTCCTCCCACATCCCCAGCCCTTGAGGCCACTTTGGGGACAGCTGGGCACATTGCCCATCAGAGGAAGATGCTCTCTCATGTCAAGAGTGCTAATCCAATTGGAACATTAAATTGAGTGAATATGAAGATGGAGATTAATTAGGGGTTAATCAGGATTTGGGGCAGAAGAGGGCTAGGGAGGAGAATAAATGATTCCTTTTTAGAGGTACTTTTAGTGTGTTGTTTTTTTTTTATTATAAAAATGATTATTCTGATTGTGCAAAATTCACCCAGCAGAAAATGTATAAAGTAAAAAGAGACTGCTCACTTCGGCAGCACATATACTCAAACTGTGAATGGCGCCGAGGAGATTAGCACAGCCCTGGCGCAAGGATGACATGCAAACTCGTCAGAGGGAAAGCTGTCTCAATGCCGAGATAACCAATGTTAATCGTTTTGAGTGATGTTTTGTTTAAAAGAGGCAATTGATTTTATAGAAAAATAGAATTGGGCAAAATGATTTTTTCCTGATAACATATGTCTATATAGTACATATATGTCTATCGTGCAACATAACATGGAATGATGTCGATCTGATTCATTATCTTTCTCCCTTAAAAAAAAATGAGTTTCTGACAACGACCAGGCTGGAGGGGATGGGCTGAGGCAGAATGGCAGGAGCTGTGGTTCAGTGACAGCCCTAAAAGCAGGTTCTTTAAGAGCAGTAGAAATGAGGGTGACTCCTTCCCCATGGAGAGAGTACCCAAACAGGTATTCCCTTCAGCTGCAGCTTTGGGACAAGAGGCTACTATGCTGGGTTCCAGGGGAGGCGTTTGGGGAAGGCTAGCTGGTTGGCTGTGTGGCAGCATGTGCCTTGCAGGGAGGGGCTAAGGCCCAGCACTTATGCCATGTATGCGTGTGGATCACACAAGGCTTAGCATGTACACTGCATGTAATAGGCAGGTCATCTGTTTGAAACTGGGGTCCAACTGGCTTTGGGGGGTTTGGGATGGTTTTCCCAGTAACCCTGTGGACATTGTGCACAGCTCGGTGAGGGCCCATACCCCACCCCCCCCTGAGCTGGGATCCTGGGGTCCCTAGCTCTCTTTGCTTTCTCCCTGGGCCCTGCCTCCTGCCCCCACCCAACCCTCTGAACGCCACAAAGGATAAATTCGCCGCTCACAAACCCGCCGCTTAATTAATGTCTGGAACTAATGCCCCAATTTGCTCAACGATTCTGCTGCTCACTCACCTCGGTGACAAATTTGTGTTGTTGTTGTTCTTTGGAAGCTTAAAATAGCAGGCGTGCCCATGGCTCCTGCTCAGATGGTTTCTTGTGTGGCTTCCCAGGGTGCCTGAGTCCTTGGCCCACTCCTTCCCTGCTGCGTGTCCCAGGGAGGCCCAGGCCCCAAGAGGCTGGGAACTCCCCTGCAGCCACACAGCCAAGTCTGGAATCCAGGAAACCTTCCTGTGTGTGTCTGTCGCTGGCTGGGGGGGTTGCCCGGACCTGGGTGGGGGCAGCGGGCAGAGCAAAGGGCTCTTGCTCCAATCCTCTCGCTCGCCTTGCCCCTGCAGACCCGCAGCTCACGCCACACTCAGGGAGCCCAGCCAGGGCTGGCAGACCAGGCAGCCAAGCTGTCCTACGCCTCAGCTGAGTCGCTGGAGACCATGTCGGAGGCCGAGCTGCCTCTGGGCTTCAGTAGGATGAACCGCTTCCGACAGAGCCTGCCCCTCTCCCGATCTGCCAGCCAGAGCAAGCTGCGCTCACCAGGTACCGCCTGCCGACCATCCTCCTCCTGCCCCGTGGCTCCTCCCTCTGCTCCGCTAGCCCTGCAACCCTCTTCTCCTGGACCATTCATCTCTCTTCAGCCATCTTCCTAGAAGCCTCTGCCTCCCTACCCCATCCCTCCACCCCAGCGATCTCCTCCCCTCAGAGCCTCTCCCTCCTTGGTTTCTCTTCCCGGCCCTCTTCCAGCTCTCTCCCCTCACCTCCCCATCATCTCTCCCACCCTTCAGCACCCCCTGCCCTCTCTCTCTCTCCATTAGCCCTCTCACTCACCCTCTTCGGCAGCCCCCCTTCATACCCTCCCTTCTCACCTCTCTCCCCATCAGCAACCACTCTCCCTCAGTTTCTGTCCCACCTGCTCCCGCCCCCAATCCCCTTTCCTTGTCTAGGCTCCAAGCTGCCTGGGGCCAAGGAGGTGCCTTGGGAGGCCGCAGCATGAGGAGCGCCTGGGTGCACCTGCACTCCGGGGCGGGGCCGGGGGCGGGTCTCAGGCCCTGCCGCTGCGGGACCAGCGTGGCCCCCGAAGGCCCTCCTCGCTCTCCCGGCGGGCGGCGTGGAGGCGGTGGCGGCCGCACTGACAGCGTCTCCTTCGCAGGGGTGCTATTCTTGCAGTTCGGGGAAGAGACTCGGCGCGTGCACATCACACACGAGGTCAGCAGCCTGGACACGCTGCACGCGCTCATCGCGCACATGTTCCCGCAGAAGCTCACCATGGGCATGCTCAAGTCGCCCAACACCGCCATCCTCATCAAAGACGAGGCTCGCAACGTTTTCTACGAGCTGGAGGACGTCCGGTGGGCGTGGCCCCGGCGGGGGCGGGGAGGGGGGGAGAATGGGTGGGCTTCCCGGTACTGCTCGGTGGCGGCCTTGACTTCGAAGGTCAACCCTTAGCCCCCTGCTGACCCGACCCAACGCCAGCCCTTCCTCTCTCCGCCCCGCCCCCTTTCTCGGCCGTCTCAGCTCCACCTCCTCCCCTCTGAATCCTCTGTGCGCTCTCCCAGTCTTGAGCTAACCTGACACTGGCTGTGAGCCCCAGGAAGGTGACGGGGTGGAGGCTGCTGGGTGTGTTTGTGGGTGGCAGGTAGCGTGAGGCAGAAGAGCCACTGAGCAAGGGGTTAGGAAGGGGTTGGGGCTCCTGGCCCCTCTCGCCATCCCTCTTCCTCTCCCTGGAGCAGCAGCCCCTGCTCCACACAGGGCTGGGGGATGGTGACTTCTGAACCTCCTCCCGTCCTCCAGGGACATCCAGGACCGCAGTATTATCAAGATCTATAGGAAGGAGCCACTCTATGCCGCCTTCCCTGGCTCACACCTCACCAACGGGGACCTCCGGGTATGACTGGGGGTGCCCAGGGCATGGGGGAGGCTGGGCAGATGGGGCCCAGGAGCACAATCCCTTGACATCAGGGACCAGGGCCAGCTTTGGAGAAAGAAACATAGAGACTGAAGCAGAGGGGGCCTCCATTAATTGTGGGGTCATGGAGGAGTCCCTCCTCTCCCCTATAAGCGCCCCCCCCCATCCGCTCCGGATTTCTCCAACAGGCCCCCAGGTATTCTAGAGGACTCTTCCAGGAACCATTCCATCCCGTTGGGCTTCCCCACCCCTCACCATAGGGCTGCGGGTTGTCCCTCTGGTGCCCCTTCTTCCTCCATCTGGGAGCCCTGGAGAGGGAGAGGCCCAAGGTGCAGCAGGAGCGAGGGAAGGCAGAGGACAGAAGGGACTTCCTAAGTGTCAGGGGGGAGATACTGGCTCCTCAAGCAGGGACCCCCTGTGTGACCAGCCCTGTGGGGTTCCGGGGCTGTCTTCCGCACAGAGAGAGATGGTGTATGCGTCGAGGGAGTCGTCCCCCACGCGGCGCCTCAACAACCTGTCGCCCGCGCCGCACCTGGCATCGGGCTCGCCGCCGCCCGGGCTGCCTTCCGGGCTGCCCTCGGGCTCCCCGTCGCGCTCGCGCCTCTCTTACGCCGGGGGGCGCCCGCCCTCCTACGCGGGCAGCCCGGTGCACCACGCGGCCGAGCGGCTGGGAGGCGCCCCCGCCGCCCAGGGCGTCAGCCCCAGCCCCAGCGCCATCCTGGAGCGGCGAGACGTGAAGCCCGACGAGGACCTGGCGAGCAAGGCGGGTGGCATGATGCTGGTGAAGGGGGAGGGCCTCTACGCCGACCCCTACGGGCTGCTCCACGAGGGACGCCTGAGCCTGGCCGCTGCCGCCGGCGACCCGTTCGCCTACCCCGGGGCCGGCGGCCTCTACAAGCGCGGCTCGGTGCGCTCGCTCAGCACCTACTCGGCCGCCGCGCTGCAGTCCGACCTGGAGGACTCCCTGTACAAGGCGGCGGGCGGCGGGCCCCTCTACGGCGACGGCTACGGCTTCCGCCTGCCGCCCTCGTCGCCGCAGAAGCTGAGCGACGTGGCCGCGCCCCCCGGAGGCCCCCCGCCGCCGCACAGCCCCTACTCAGGGCCACCCAGCCGCGGCTCGCCGGTTCGCCAATCCTTCCGCAAAGACTCGGGCTCCTCCTCGGTCTTCGCGGAGAGCCCGGGAGGCAAGGCCCGCAGTGCCGGGGGCACCTCGACCGCCGGAGTCCCCCCTCCCGAGCTCTTCCCCGGGCCTGGGGAGCGCCCGCTCGTTGGGTTCGGGCCGCCTGTGCCAGCGAAGGACACAGAGACCAGGTAAGGGAAGCTGGCGAGGCCTCAGGCCGTGGTGGGGGGTGGGGTGGAGAGGGGCACTGCAGTCTGTGGAGGGTTGTGCTCTGGACTCTGGAGTCCTTTGTAGACCCCGGGTAGTCTAGGGGGGTCGCCAGAGTATATTGAATGAGGCAGGGAAAGCAATGGAGAGACGGACATGCCACTTTCCTTCTGTCTACAAGGACTTAGGGGTGGACACAGGGCCCTATCTAAGGACTCTGGAGACATGGGTTTGCATTCGTTCCCTGAGCCGGTTTTCCTGACCCCAAATCGAGGCTGAATCAGCTCTAATCTTTAGAGCCTTTCTTGCCCAAACAGAATTTGCAGCCGAGAGCTGTCCAGCACAGGGCCTGCTGAAGTTCACCAGGGAGGGGGTGCTGGTAAATAGGGATGGGGAGGAGGTACATTCAGTTAAGTGGCCTCCCGATTGGGGCGACTCTTGCTCAGCATGCAGCTCCTTCCTAAGGATGCAGGGCTGGAGGAGGCGACCAGGGCACTGACCTGTCCCCCGCTGCCCTCAGGCAGTGCTGTTGGGAGGTGAGAGTGATTTGCATTCACACAGCTTGCTTGTGGCCTGTGTGGCAGGCAGTGCACTGGACACTGTCAATGCCAAGTTGGGCAAACCCGGTTCTGCCTTATTTAGTGGGGGAGACACATTAAAAAATGCGTGTACTGCCCTAGCTGGTTTGGCCCAGTGGATAGAGTGTCGGCCTGTGGGCTGAAAGGTCCCAGGTTCGATTCCAGCCAAGGGCATATGCCGGGGTTGCGGGTTCAATCCCCAGTAGGGGGCGTGCAGAAGGCAGCCAGTTGATGATTCTCTCTCATCACTGATGTTTCAATCTCTCTCTCCCACTCCCTTGCTCTCTGAGGTCAATAAAAGTATATTTTTAAAAAATTAAAAAAATGCATGTACTAAAAAAAAAAAAAAGTAAATGAAAGCACCAACAAAACTATAAATAATCATAAAAGAAAAAATATTTTATTAGACAGAAAGCTCAAATATCTTTAAGTAAAAAATATTATCTTGAAAAAAATGCATGTACTTCCCTGTGGGAGGGTGTACAGGGATTCCTCCAGGCTGCTGGGGGCTCTGGGATGGCTTTAGAGAGGACATACCAGGCAAGGGTGGGGCCCATTAGGGAGCCACTGGTGAGAGAGGAGACTGCAGAGGGAGGGGGTCACTGTCAGATGGAGACAGGCTTACCAATGTTATATGGGAAGGGGGGCTTGATCCTTAGGTGTTGGGGCCCTTTGAATTGTCTGTGTGCTGGTGGCTGGAGGGAATGGTATTTCCTCTAATTATTAATCTTAGTAATGGTCAGAAGGGACCCCATGCCTGAACAAGGGTTTGCTCAAAGCCACCATCCTCCCCAGGGAGCGCATGGAGGCCATGGAGAAGCAGATTGCCAGCCTCACAGGCCTGGTGCAGAGTGCCCTGCTACGAGGTTCGGAGCCCGAGACACCCAGGTGAGGCTTCTCCCAGCACCAGGCAGGGCCTGTGGTTGGGGCAAGAGGGAGGGAAAGTGGGCAGCAGGGGCCCAGGGCTCACCTCTGCCAGTGTCTCACCGTGTGACTCTGGGTGTGAGTCCCTTCCTCTCTGGGGCTCCATCCTGAGATCAGGGAACTGGAGAGTATGTTTAGGTCTCACTCAGCTTTGACTGTCTGGGGCCAGCCTGGACCCTCTGATGGCCATCTTTTTCCTGTGCCACAGCGAGAAGATTGAAGGCTCCAATGGAGCAGCCACGCCCTCAGCACGTGAGTGACCCTTCTCTCTTCCCCTTAAACTATCCGAGCTTCACATTACCAATCTGTAAACAATACTATATCACGGGCTTGAAAGGAAAATGAGTGTTCACCTTAGCCCAAGAAGTCTGCCCTGACTCCCCACAGGAGGGCTGACTACCATCTGGGGCAGGGAGCCAGAGCCACGTGCCTCTGTCACTACTATGTTGGGGGACCTTGCCGCAACCCCTCCAAGCTCATGGTTTGTTCTTCCATCCTCACGGTTCCTCTGCAGCCTGCGGGTCAGGCAGCCGGAGCAGCGGGGCCACCCCAGTGTCCGGCCCTCCCCCACCCTCAGTCAGCAGCACCCCCGCGGGACAGCCCGCTGCCATCAGCCGTTTGCAGATGCAGCTGCACCTGCGTGGCCTCCAGAGCAGCACCAGCGACCTGCGCGGCCAGCTTCAGCAGTTGCGGAAGCTCCAGGTACCGCCCCCTCCGGGGCCCCGCCCCGTTTCCCGCCCCGTCAGAACCCACCCACTTGTGCCGAAACTTTTCCCCGGAAGTCCAGCCCCATCCCCTACTCCCTCTATCGAGTTCCTGCGGATCACTGGGCCCCTCTCCGAACGCTTCTCCCCTTCCCCTTCCTCGAGTTCTGCCCCCTCGCTGAATCTCTGTGCCCTGACCAAGCCCATCCCTCGGCTGTGTCCCCGTCACTGAGCCCTTCCTCCCCGTCCCTGAATCTTTACCGCACTCCTGGAACCCCCATCCAGCCCATGGAGCCGCACCCCTCCCTCCCCCCCCCCCGCAAGGCTAGTACTCGAGGATGCCCCAGTCCCCCTTTTCCCTCCCCCACCCTGCCCCGACTGGCAGATGGTCCCACCAGTCAGGAGCCTGGCATTGCTGTGCCCGCTCCTCCAGAGGGCCCTAGAGCCCGTCAGGTGAGAATAATGAGCAGAGACAGGCTGGAGGGGGGCAGAGAGTTGCCATCTGGGCAACATATAAGATCTCGCCCACCCCCACCATTGCCCCAACTAGGCCTTAGAACTGGGTTCGAGGGTTAAGTTAGTCGACCCCTTCCAGCCACGGAAACTCTATCAAACCCCAGTGCTCTCGAAGCCACAGCCATGGTCGGCAGGGCCCTACATAGGGCCACTCCTTGTCCCCCAAATACCTTGTTCTCCTTGCCTCTGTATTTACCCAGCACAGTAACCTTGTCCTCCGCCCCCCACCATCCCACCGCTTCGCCGCTGCTCACATTCACAGTCATGCAGCCGCACCTTCTGCTTGGGCCACTCAGCACCCCTCCCCCCACTACCCCCCATGCCTCTCTCCTCCTTCCTCTGTTCCCCAGAACTTAGCCCTCGGCTTCTGCCCCCCACCATCCCAGCCTTTTGCTGCTGCTCACGGCCGCAGCCAAGCAGCCGCATATGCTGCGGAGCCCGCCCGGCCTGGGGCTGTCCTCTACCTGCCTCGTCCTGGCCCTTTCCCTGATGCGTGCCTCCATCCCCTCCCACCCCGGTCCATCGGTCCATCTGCCTTCGACAGCTACAGAACCTCGAGTCGCTGCGCGCGCTGCTGAAGGGCACGGAGGCGGAGCTGAGCATGCGCGTGTCCGAGGCGGCGCGGCGGCACGAGGACCCGCTGCAGCGACAGCGCACCCTGGTGGAGGAGGAGCGGCTGCGCTACCTTAACGACGAGGAGCTCATCACCCAGCAGCTGAAGTGAGGCTGGGCCTGGCGGTGGAGGGAGGGCTGGGGGTGAGGCCGGCCGGGGCGGCGCGCAACCTGCTTTTGCTGAGGCACAGCTCCCTTCCTTCTGAATCACAGATGACGTTGGTCTGTTCTGAAGTCTGCTCTCCTTCTCCTGCGTGGCCTGATTTCTCTGTGACCCACAAACCTTTGGCCATCTGGCGCAATTCCTGAGTTCTCTTTTTCTGGCTTGATGCCTGCTTTTGCTATGGTCTTTCTTCCTAATGGTCCACAGTCTGGATACCCCGTGGCCTGCAGCCTTGCTTTCACGTGGCCAGCTGCCTGATTTCACTCTGCCGTCTGTCTGCTTTCATCCTGGCCTGTGACATGTGAACTGACCCTCCAGTAGAGTATCCAGGTGGAGGAGCAGGTGTTGCTAGCTTGGTCAGCTTGGTGCTGACCAGCTACAGTTGCCAGCATCCCAATTCCCTAATCTCGGAGGCCAGGGATACCCAAGGGGAAATCCTCCTCCCCTCCTAGCACAGCTCTGGCTTTTCCAGAAGGAATGAGGAATAGAGAACACCCCACCCCCAAATGCTTAGCTGTGGAAGAGTTAACAGAAGACAGTCTTTGAACCAAATTTAGCAAATAGCTGTCTGGCCAAGATTCGATTGTCTGGCACCGGTGAAGGAAGAAGCTACCTTTCACTGTTGGTCCACTGTGTGAGCACCCCACCCTACTGCAGCCTTCCCGGGTCAGAGACAGAGGCCCTGCTCTGGCCTCCTTCATGATGGCACCGGGCACAAGGGGACCTGAGGTCCTGCTGCAGCACCAGAGGCTGTGTGATCGGGGCAGTTTCCGCCCTTCTCTGTGCTGTGGCTTCCTCATCGGTGCCAAGTATTAAGATTTTTGCCGTTCTTTCCGGGGGGGGGGGGGGCATGGGTTCAACTGGACAGTGACTCAGGGAGCTGGGAGATGTTGCTCAGAGGAGCCCAGCTCCCCCACCACGTCATATTTAATTGCATCTCTTGCAAGGGGCTCCTGAGAAGTCCCCTGCTCCTCAGCCTTGGGCCCACACAGCCTGGTGGCACGTATGCAAAGATTCCCACGCCCTTGTAGCTGAGACGAAATGAGGGGTCATCCCACTTAGAAACAAGCTGGCTGCAGCCACCCATCACTCCAGGTGTGAAAGCGTGGTGACAACTCAGGTGCCATCTCCAAGCAGACTGGGCAGCTGCCCAGCCCAGAGAATTCTATTACCTGACTTTCCTGTTCTCTCCTTGCCCTTTTCACTCACCACATAGGAGCTGGGTTGGAATTTTAAAAACCCCAAACTTTATTGAGACATTAAAGGAAAATAAAAGGAAGAAAAAAGCACAGAGGCAGAAAAAATGAAAGGATGGATTTAAGCCTTTGTCATATGAGTGTCTGGTCCATAGCTTCCTGGGGCCCTTGGCTCTCCAGAAACACACAGTCTCACTACCCCCCGCCCTGTTAGCAAACCTATTACACTGCTCACTTGCGAGAGCTTGGGGGATGATAGATTGCTTCTGGCAGGTTTCTCCACCCACTTTGAAGGGGGTTCCTGCCTTTTTGGGGTGGTGCCTGGCTGAGCTGTACACCAGGCCTGCAGGGGCTCCAGCTTGGCCATGAGGGGCCTCCCTGCCCAGCTCCCAGAGCTCCCCAGGCATTAGGTGGGCCAGGCCCCTCCTTACCCCCGTACACTTGCTCTTGCTTGGCTTCCCTCTGCCCCTTCTTCTTGCCCTGGCCTCTTGCAGGAAGTTAAGGCCAATACTATGCTTCATCCGGTGTGGGAGTGAGATGCAGTGGGACCCAAAGGCTCAAGTCAGACATGAGTAGGTCCTGCTTTGCCACAAAATAGCTGTAAGATAAGTTACTTAATCTCCCAGAGCCTCTTTTTAATAAAAATGCCAAAGCCAGTAGTATCCGTTGAGGTGGCTAATTGATTAGTGAGGGTAGCTGCTATAACAAATCATATAATGGTTCAAAAGTAATAGACATATCTTTCTTTCTCCTGGAACAGTATTGGGTGGGTTTTAGTGGAATGGCCCTCCTTCATGTAGTCCTTCAGGGACCTGGGCTAATGGAGATTTTGCCATCTTCAATATGTGCCTTCCAAGATCACCCCCAGGGTCATTGCCTTTCAGCCAACGTGAAGGGGGAAAGGGCACGGGAGAGCTCACATGGGAGGGTCTTGTGGGCCAGGCCTGGAAACAGGTTGTACCCCTTTCACTCATATGCCATTGGCTAAACCTCAGTCTATGGCCACTTCCAACTGCCTGGGAGGCTAGGAAATGTAGTCTGGTGTCTAAGCTGTTTGTCTATGTGTAGACTGGACATAATAATGGGTCCCACTCACAGGACTTGTTGTGAGAATTAAATAAGGCAGCAATTTCCAACCGGTGTGCTGCAAGAATTTTTAAAACATGCAATACCTGACTATTTAGTCAGGGGCACGGACTTATTTTTGGTTTGTTTTGTTTTGTTGTTAATTCTCACCTGCGGATATTTTTTCTGTTGATTTTCAAAGAGAGTGGAAGGGAGGGAGAGAGGGAGCAAGGGAGGGAGGGAGGGAAGGAGGGAGAGAGAGAGAGAGAGAGAGAAATACTGATGTGAGAGAGACACATTGATTGGTTGCCTCCCACACATGCCTTGACCAGGAATCGAACGCGAGACTCTTCAGTGCGAGGGCTGACTTCTTTTCCCTTGTCAAATAAAAAAATGACAACAGCCAACACAAAAACAGCCATCCGGCGTGAGTGGATCAAAATTATATCTATTTTTTGTCAGATCGGCAAAATAATGTATTTGTTGGTGTGCCACAGAATTTTAGTAATTGGTTTATGTGTGCCCTGAGATGAAAAAGGCTAAAACCCACTGCAATCAGGCAGTGAAAGGGAAGGGCTGAGCGTGGCCCCGGGCATGTGAGAAGTGCGTAGGACATGCTGGCGCTGTCCCTGGCCGTGCTGAGCCACAGGAATTCATCCCGGGCTCCAGCGCGGGCGGTCTTTTACCCGCGAGTTGGATGAAGATGTCGAAGGCATGCTGATAAGACTTGCTGATGACAGAGCTTTGAGGGCGAGCAAATCTGCTGGATGGTAGAACTGAGATTCAGAAGTTGTTTCCACTTGGACAGTGGAGCTGAAATCTAACAGATGGGATTTGGCAGGGATGCATGTAAAGTCCCGCATGTGGGTCAGGGATGTCAGTGACTCAAGCACAGAATTGAGGTGACCTACCCGGACAGCAGTTCTTTCTTTCTTGTTCCTTTTTTTTTTTTTTTTTTACCTTTTTGCAGGTCCCACTGAGATCAACAGTTCTTTCTTTCACTTAATCATTCCGTCCACAGTTATTTATTAGAAAGCTATTCTGCTCCGGGCACCCTGCCAGGTGCTGGGCATCGGCTATGACTAGAAGGCATGGCTCTGCCTGCCTGGCGCTGCACAGTCCAGCCCACAGGAGCCCCAGAGGCTGGGGGCAGGGCAGGATGCAGGCCCCCCACCTCAAGTATAAGGAGTAGAGGACAGGTTCCCATTGAGACTTGAGAACAAGTGTATTAGTCACATGCATATGTGTATGTGCACACATGTCTGTGGGCGCGCGCGCGTGTGTGTGTGTGTGCGCGCGTGTGTGTGTGTGTGGTTGAATGGAATGTTCTAAGCAGAGGAAATGGCATTAAAAAAGCCCAGAGATCACTCCTCAGCCTTTGGGCTAAGATCAAGTGTAGTATCTGTTCTTATCAGTTTCATATCTGATGCATCCTCTAGCCAAGGACAGTATATTAAATGGCTTTTTGGAGCAGGGAGACGGAATAGGAGCTTGCTCCATCCACTCCATGCATCGACCTGGTGTTGCAGTACCTCTGGGCATGGTGTGCGCGCACACATACACACACACACACACACACACACACAGCTCAGAGAGGGCAGCACATCCAAGGACCTCAGAGAGATTCTGGACGGTTCTAAACAGAAGCAAGAGAGACGAGAGCAAGAGATGTGGCTGGAAGGAAAAGAAGAGCAGTCCCCAGGGCCTGACCCCTTGCCACCCCTTTCCCGGCTGCATTCGCTTATTTAATGGTTACCATGGTTACCAGGAGGAAGGAACTCTTACCACCCCCATATGTCGGATGAGGAGGCTGAGGCCTGGAGAGAGTAGGTAGCTTGCCCAAGATCTCTCTGTGGGTATGGGCAGAGCTGGGATTGGGATTTGGGTCTGTCTGACTCTGGAGCCAAATTTTCAATGGCTACCCTCATGACCTTCCTGACTGCCTTGGAGAGTTTGGATTTTAGCCTCAGCACGATGGGATCCATTTAAGGTTCAACCCGGGGGAGGGGGGTGGTTTGGTCTGATTTACATTTTAGAAAGATGGGGGGTTTGAAACGACACAAGCTCAGCCTAAGCCCATTGAAAATCAGAAGAGGTTTTGTCCTCAAAGAAAGACGCTGAGCGTCTGGATCATTTGAGAAAAGGTAGGTGGACACGGCAGGGCCACCTTGCAGGAAAAGAGACCCCCTTGGGGCACGTGTAGCTGCCTCTCGCTCTCTGAAAGGCTGCCAAGCTCTCTGCGGCTTCCTTGGCAGGATGAGAATGGGAGGATGCAAGGTATAGGGAGGGAGAGTTGAGCTGATGTGGCTAAAGACCAGAACTTGACAAGGAGATGCAGGGGCCCCGTTAGGGAGCTCTTCTGAAGTCTCATCTCTGAGGTTTGGCATTTCCGATTTCACTTGGGCATGTGGCCTGGCGGATGGCTTTTCATTTTGATCTGCCTGGTGGCCTGGTTTCTTTCCAGCTGCCCAGTTTCAGGGGGCTGGGCTGGGGCCAGCAGGGGCTGAGAGGGTCTCTCTGTGGCTGCAGTGACCTGGAGAAGTCGGTGGAGAAGATCCAGAGGGACGTCTCCCACAACCACCGGCTGGTGCCGGGGCCCGAGCTGGAGGAGAAGGCGCTGGTGCTGAAACAGCTCGGGGAGACACTGACCGAGCTCAAGGGTGAGCCTGGGGGCCAGTGAATGTAGCACGTGGTCCAGGTGGGCGTCCCTGCTGCACCCCCCCAGTCTGTCCCCCCCACCTAAGCCCTGCCCTTTCTGCTGCCCATTCCCCCACTCCTCTGAGCTGCTCCCCCCTCAGCTCACTCCTCCCGGTGCCCTCAGCTCACTTCCCAGGCCTACAGAGCAAGATGCGGGTAGTGCTGCGTGTGGAGGTGGAGGCCGTGAAGTTCCTGAAGGAGGAGCCCCAGCGCCTGGATGGGCTGCTCAAGCGCTGCCGCGGGGTCACAGACATGCTGGCCCAGATCCAAAGGTCATTCTACCCCTTGCCTCTTACCTCTGACCTCTGACTTCCCACGGGGCCACACACTGGGCCCAGATTGGTGGATCAGCCTGACCCCTTATCCGGACTCCCCTTTTAAAGGCCATGGATGTCCAACTGGGCCTATACCCCAACTCTGACTTGTTAGAGGCTTGTCTGTCCCTAATGCTGGGTGCAGGCACTCCTCCCCAGGCCCTTGCCTCTGTCCTGGAAGACCCCAGAGCCCTTCCTACACCCTGCCTCCCTCAGGCCAGGCTTCCCTTCCATGGGCCCACCCCCCTGCTGGTCTCACAGCTGCTTCTAACTCTTCCAACCCCAGGCAAGTGGACGAGGGTGTGTGGCCACCCCCCAACAACCTCCTGAATCAGTCCCCTAAGAAGGTGACAGCTGAGACAGACTTCAACAAGAGCTTGGACTTTGAAATGCCACCCCCCAGCCCTCCGCTAAACCTCCATGAGCTGAGCGGACCAGCTGAGGGAGCCCCTTCTACCCCCAAGGGGGGCAACCCCACCAAAGGCCTGGACGCTCTTGGCAAGAGAAGCGTGGACAAGGCTGTGTCTGTTGAGGTACTGGGCCCGGGAAAGGGGGTCCGCGAGGCTCACACATTCTTCCCACCATCCTGGGTTGGAAGTGCCGATGTGGCATGGGTAATTTTTCCTGGTGAAGGAGGAAGTCTGAGAAGCATATTAAGGATAACATTCAGCCTACTAGTCAGAAAAACATATTACAAAGCCATAATAACCAAAGCAGTGTGGCGTTAGCATAAGAACAGACGATGTGATCAATGAAACAAAAGAGAATGTCCCGAAACAGGTCTAAGTATATCCAGAGAGTAGTCTATAAAGAAGGTAGCATGCTAGACTCATGGAGAAAGCTTGTAATATTCAAGGAGAAGTTCTCGGGTCTCCGGGGGGCTGGGCCAAATGTGGGGCTTCCTTTACCATTCCTTGCATGTGTGCCTGGGGGAAGGGGCTGAGGCCTTGGGGCAACCACTGTAGTCCTGACTCTTGCCCCCTCCTCTTAAGGCTGCTGAGCGGGACTGGGAGGAGAAGCGGGCGGCCCTCACCCAGTATAGCGCCAAGGACATCAATCGGCTGCTGGAGGAGACACAGGCGGAGCTGCTGAAGGCCATCCCTGACCTGGACTGTGCGAGCAAGGCCCACCCAGGCCCAGCCCCGACCCCTGACCACAAGCCCCCCAAGGTCCCCCACGGCCAGAAGGCAGCCCCCCGAACGGAACCCAGTGGCAGGAGGGGCTCAGGTACGGGGGAAGATAGGGGTGGGTGAGGGGCCCAGAGAAGGGAAGCTCCATCTTCAGAAGCTCTCAGGTTGATGGGGGAAGCGCGGGGGAGTGAGAATCCTTGTGATCAGGCTGTTGGAGAAGGGAGGTGCTGGGACATCAGCAGCCTGACCCTCAGTCACTGAAGGGAGGCGCAGAGTCTGGGTTAGAGCTGGACCCATCCAGGGCTTCCCCCATTGCCCTGACTGCTGCTGAGGGGACCACACAGGGAGGAGGAGCAAGTCCAGGCAGAGAGTCCTCTGTCTGTACCTCTGACCCAGCACGTGCCCTGAGCCAGGCTGTGCTGACATAGGGTGCATCGCTGATGGATACAGACATGGTTCCTGTGCTCCCAGCCCCCTACCCCAGCCCGTGAGCTCACAGGGGAGGCACAAATCTGAACCAGAAAGGACGATCATCATTCACTCATTTATTCATTCCTGCCACACACATATTTGCCAAGCACCTACTGTGAGCTAGGTGCTGGGAATAAGGAATAAGACACTGCTTGCTTTTAAGGAGCTTAAAATTTAGTGGGGGGACTGATACTAACATATATGTTTATCAAGCACTTACTATGTGACAAGAACCGTCCCAAACGCTTCCTACATATTAATTCTTACAATTTTGTAACGACCCCAGTGGTTATTCCCATCTTACAGATGAGGGCACTAAGCTCAGTGTGGTCCTGTCATCTGTCCCAGGCTGGTGTGTAAAGCAGAAGTAGGATGTGGTGCTAAGTGCGGTGGTGGAGGTGAGCTCTGGCATGGAGCAGGCCCAGAGGAGCCCTGGGAGGGCAGGAAGGGCTTCCCATGGGAGGGCTCTTCCCATTGGAATCTTGCAAACAAGGAGGTGCTTCCCTGGCCCGTGAGCGCGGGCATCCTAGGGAGAGGAAACAGCGTGTGCACATGCCTGAGGGTCCAGGCAAGGGAATGGCAAGCTGAGGCTGAACGATTGTCACGTGCAGCGGGTGCTGGGACAAGGAGGTTGGATGTGGTTTTGGGTAATGGGGAGCCACGGAGGATCAAAGGCAGAGGAATGTCAAGTGTGACTGACTTCTCTGCACGTTGCCCTGGAAACAGTCCCCACCAGCAGAAAAATTAGGGGGAGAGCCTGGTGGGCAGGGCCAGGTTCTTGCAATAGGAATTGTTCTCTCTGGATGGAAAAGGACACAGATCCAGACCAGGGCAGGGCTGCGGGGCAGGTGGGAAAGAGGTGAAGTACAACAGCATTTCTCAAACTCGAATGCGTACCTGAAATCACCTGAGGATCCGCCCAACTCTGGCTTCTGATCCAGCGGCTCTGGGTGGGGCCTGAGCTTCTGCATTTCTAACAAGCTCCCAGATGCTCCGCTGCTGCTGGTCCATGCACCACACGTTGAGTATGGAGGGATGAGGAGTGATGGGGCTTGGGGCTGGATTGCAGGGGGAGGTGAGAGAGGAGGAGGAGGGGCCTGTGTCCTTTTCCCTCCTGCTTGGAGGAGGAAGCAAAGTCTATCCCCTTGGAGTCAGATGTGGCACGGGTCCCCTGACCTCCAGCCCCTTGGCTGCTGCAGATGAGCTGACGGTGCCCCGGTATCGCACAGAGAAGCCCTCCAAGTCACCCCCGCCTCCCCCTCCCCGCCGGAGCTTCCCCTCCTCCCACGGCCTGACCACCACACGCACCGGAGAGGTTGTGGTCACCAGCAAGAAGGACTCGACTTTCATCAAGGTACCACCCCACCTGGGGCAGGGGATGAGGGGGTTGAGTTAGGGGGATGCCTGAAGTGACCTCCAGAGATCCTCCGGGCGGTCCCCTCTCTCAGAGGAAGTGGGAGGGAAGAAGAAGCTGGCCAATGGGGACTCCACTTCTGGCTTGGGCTTCCCCCAGGGGAAGGGGCCACCCTGGGAGGATGAGGAGCCAGGGCAGGTGGGAGATGGTCTAGAGCCCATGGGGCCTAGGAGGTGAGCTGATGCTGGAGGCGGGGCAGAGCCTGGTCTTGATGGGGCCTGGGCCTTGCAGAAGGCCGAGTCCGAGGAGCTGGAGGTGCAAAAACCCCAAGTGAAGCTGCGCCGGACCGTGTCCGAGGTGGCCCGCCCGGCCTCCACGCCACCTATCATGGCCTCTGCCATCAAGGACGAGGACGACGAGGACCGCATCATCGCGGAGCTGGAGGTGGGTCAGACCTGCTCCCTTTCCCTGCCAAGCTGACCCTGGGGTGAGGTGGCTGGACTAGGACAGGGGTTGGACTCTCGGGCTTCCCGCTGGGTGCTGGCCTGTTCGGGACCCCAAGAAGTTGCCTCGATTTTTCTCTCCATTGTAAAGTGTGTGTGTGTGGGGGGGGGGGGGATGGGGGGGGGTCCTAAAGTCTCTCCTTTCAGGTTTGGGTTTTTTAAAGTTATTTTTATATGTTTTTATTGATTTCAGAGAGAGGAAGGGAGAGGGAGAGAGAGAGAAACATCAATGATGAGAGAGAATCATTGATCAGCTGCCTCCTGCACGCCCTCTACTGGGGATGAGCCCCAAACCTGGGCTTGTGCCCTGACCAGGAATCAAACTGTGACCTCCTGGTTCAGTGGTCGGTAAACTCATTAGTCAACAGAGCCAAATATCAACAGGACAACGATTGAAATTTCTTTGGAGAGCCAAATTTTTTAAACTTAAACTTCTTCTAATGCCACTTCTTCAAAATAGACTCGCCCAGGCCGTGGTATTTTGTGGAAGAGCCACACTCAAGGGGCCAAAGAGCCGCATGTGGCTTGCGAGCCGCAGTTTGCCAACCACTGTCCTGGTTCATGGGTTAATGCTCAACCACTGAGCCACACCGGCCGGGCAAGGTTTTTGATTTCAGTCTTTGTGAACCACCCCCAACTGCCCTGAGACCCCTCCCTGTGCTCTGAGACCCCCACCCTTGAATGTTCTTCGAACATTTAATGCCCTTAATGCCCAAGTCACTCAGACTCAGTGTTCTCAGCCCCCTCCCTGAGTGGCCGGAGACCCTGGACTCCCAGGGCTTCTGGAGACACATGGGAGGGCAGAGTGGCCAGCAACTGTTGTGAGGGGCCAAGGAATGAAGCTGGGATCCCAGTGCCAGCCCAGGCCCCCCTTCCTGTGGTGCCTGAGCCGTAGACCAGCACCTCCACTGTCCTCCCTGTGCGCCTCCTCCAAACGTTCCCCCACTTTCTGCTCCCCAGGTGTTTGAGAGAAGCTCAGTGGCTTCCCTCCCCCCCACGCCCTGCCGCCAGCCGATCCCTACCTTGCTGCCCCCCCAGGACTCAGGGCCCCCCGGGGGCTCAGCCCCAGGCCCCACATGGAAGGTAACAGGCTGCCCCCACCTCTCACGGCGCTTCTTCTGCCTGTGCCTCCACAGCTTCCTCTCTTCACCTGTCACGCTAACCTGCTAAGATGCCAGTCACATCCCTGGGTCCCCACCACTGCCACAGCCTCACCCACCTGGACTGCCCCCTCCCCCTCCAAGGACCGGTGCACAACCCTTCCTTCCATCCCTGGACTCCAGCAGCCTGGCGGCCAGAGGCCCCTTGGGTCTGCTTTTTCTTACAGGCCTCATTCTGGGCGGCCCATGGTGGTCTGGGTATTTTGTACCAATCGCGGCCTGAGCTGAGGTCTGGCCTGGGTTTTGTGTCCGTCCAAGATGGGAGTTTGGACCTTGTTCACTAGATGACTTTAAGTCCAACTCAAAATCTGACTTTGTCCTGAGCCCTTGTCGAAGTCTCCGCCATGCCCCCTACCCTGCTGCCTCCTGTCCCCGTCCTCTGCTGCCTGTGCCCGGCGGGGGCTTCATTTCTCCCACAATAGGTCTGGCACCTGGAGTGGTTCAAGGCCCTCTCAGGCCTCTGGCCCCATCTTGCCCTCTTGGTCAGGGAGCTTGGAATGGAAGAAACCCACACCCTTCCTTGGCTGCTGGCTCCGTATCGTTCAGCATTTGGGAAGTTCTTCTTTCTCTCTAACTTCAGTCCTTGCTGCTGTCCCGCTGCACTTACTCCCTTTTCACTCTTTCTCGGGAACCTGGGGGTGCACTTGCTGTCGGCACCCGTGGGGGACTGTGCCTCGGGAGGGCAACCTGGAGGGTGGACTGGGAGTCTCTCCCTCTGCTCAGTCACTGTAGGGCAGAAGGGCCTCCACGCTGGGCGGGCAGCCTCCAATGCACACAGGCTCGCCTGCCTCGTCTGGTCCCTTTGGCCCACAGTGGGCTCCATGCTGGCCACCGCCTGATTTCTGGCCTGGCTTGAGGCCTGGTGGTGCTTTGTCTCCCTGGCCAGGGGGAGCAGACGGGCACCAGATGGGTGGACAGTGCTGTCTGCTGGGTACAGGATGGACACAGAGCCGTCCGAGGAGCCGTCTGGGGATGAGCAGTATGGAAGGGCTGCCCCTTCGGCACCCAGCCCCTGCTCCTTTCTGGCTCGGAGCCAATCCGGAAGGGGCCCAGTGGGCAAAGCCCCTCCGAGGGCCTTGGGGGCCTGGCTCGCCCTCTGCATCCCGAGGCATCATCGGGCAGTGGAGCCGGGCAGGCCTGGGTCACCCTCTCTGCCTTCCTAGTCTGCACCCCCATCTTCAGGTAAGCAGGTGGCAGGGCTGGCGGGAGGGAGGCTGGGGAACCCTGCTGCCCCCCGCCCCCAAATGTTCCCTATGGCTCCTTTGAGTGGAAAGAGCGCTGGACGTGGAGTCAGACTACCTGGGTTCAAATCCTGGCGCTGCCACTAACTAGCTGTGGGTAAATGACCTTGAGTGAATCACATGACCCTCCCCAGCCTTGGTTTCTCCATTGTGAAGAAGATGAGAGCCACGTGGTGGGTTACAGTAGGGATTAAAGGCGAAGGCGTGCGTGACAGAGCCTGGCACAAAACTGGCGCTCAGAATTAGACCAGGGCTCACTCGGTTTTGGGGGGGGTGTCTCTGTGGCCCCTCCAAAGCCAAAGCGAGGGATGTTCACACCGAAGCAGGTGCTCTAGCTTTGCACGAGCCTGTGTGCAGCAGAGGGACTTGGTCCAGCCGAGCTCCCCCGTCCCCCCTCGTGGCGGCGAAACCCTTGGAGGAAGTTCTGAAAGTTGGGGGTGGGGGGACCAGGAGTCTCTGGCCTGTGATGAGGATGAGAGCCCACCCCTCGGAAGCCAGAAGCCAACATCTGGTCTTCACCCACACAGGCTGCTGGTGTCTGTCCTTCAGTTCAATCCAGCAAACAGCTGGTGTTTATCCAGCACTTGCAGGGTGCCCGCCCTGTGCTGAGCCATGCCCACGTGAGCTCACTGACTCTCCGCCCGCCCCTCATATTGCTGTCCCGGTGCACGGGTGGGCAAACTCAGGGGAGTGCCTGGGAGAGCTGCTCCTTCCAGGACTCAGCGTGGGCCAGGAGAAGTCAGCTTGTGTCTGTGCTTCTAGGTAGACTGACACCTCTGCCAGAAAGTGGGAGGCTGGAGGTGCGGTGGAAAGAGGCCTGATTTCTCGTCCCAGCTTTGCCTCTAATTCAGCCGTGGGCAAACTATGGCCCGCGGGCCGGATCCAGCTGTTCTATCCGGTTCTCTTGCTCTCCCTTCCGCTCCTTTACTTTGAATTTATATTAGTTCACACAAACACTCCATCCATGCTTTGGTTCCGGCCCTCTGGTCCAGTTTAAGAACCCATTGTGGCCCTCGAGTCAAAAAGTTTGCCCACCCCTGAATTGCTACTTAACTCGGGCCCCTCCCCTGCCTCAGTTTCCCCCTCTATGGAAGAAAGGGGCTGGGCTCACCCATCGTCTAACCCCCCCTTCCCCGATCCGGTGGTTTGGTTTGCAGGGATCATATTCTCCCTCATCTTTCTTCTCCCCCCAGGCGGCCCTGGGTGCCAGGGCCTTGTGCATCCCCCGGATCATCTTGACGGAGTGTGCCCCCAACCCTCCCTCCCCACCAGAGGCCAGGCTTGAGGAACCCGGTCCCAGAACGACCCCCACCCCGAGACCCCGGACCCTGGTTGGCAGTGGGAGGGCCCCGCCAGAGGTGGTGGCCGAGGCTTCCAGGCCCCGCAGCAGCCTGATGCCCGAGAAGGCAGGGACACCTCTGAAGAGACGGGGGACAGGGGGCTACAGTCCAGGAGAGGGAGGAGCCAGGGTCCCCTGTTCTCGGGGACCAGCCCCAGACAGAACTCAAGAGCCCTCCGCTGCTGAGACGCACCCAGAGGAGACCCCCAAGGACTCTGGACACGATGCCCAAACTGGAAGCGGGAAGTGTAAGGGCCAGCCTGGCGCTGGCCTCGGCTGCACAGTGCGGGGTGCCACCACCCAGCGGATGGACGGCCCGGAAGAGACGCTCCGGGAGCTGGAAGCCACGCTGAGCCAGATGGGCACGGCCCCCTCCGAGAGGCTTCCTGGCAGCCTCCCACCCCTGCCCCCCAGGCCCAAGGTGGCTGGCTGCCTCCTCCCCTGTTCTCCTCTCCTGCCTTAATGCTCCAGTCTCTCCGTCTTCAGAGCTGGAGGGAGTTGGGGGCTGCAGGAGCACCCAGACGGCCCCCTTCTCCCACTGGCCTTCCCTCGGCTCCTGCCACCCTCCTGGGAGCCTGGCGCTGCCGGGCAGGACTTGCAGGCTGAGCCCGAGGAGGCTGGGAAGCTGGCCTCCCAGGGACCAGCCCATCCAGGCCTGGCAGGAACCAGGGCCTCTCTGCTCTGTATCTGTAAACCCACAAATAAAGTGCTCTTTCTCTTTTCCATCCTCCCCCCCGCCCCCCCGCTCCTGTGTGACTCTTTCTGTCTCTGTGGTTCTCTGCCTGTGGACTCCCAGAGCCCTTCTGGGCAGGCCTGGTACCTCGAGTGGTTCAAGGGGGCTGGACTGGTCCATCTCTAGGGAGTCTGCACCCCCATCCTCCCACTGGGAGGAGATGTGGGCTTGGGGCTGCCAATCCCGCTCCGTTTGCCATTATAAAGACCCCCCCACCCCCCATCTCAGGCCTGCTCTCCTGGGCTCAGGATGGGGCCCCTTGCTGGGAGTGGGGATGTTACTAGGGACTCTCATGTTAGAAGTGGCTCCCCCAGGGCATGCCAGCTGCCTCTGGGCTATCCAAGGAAACCACCAAAGAGTTCTCACTGGGAGCAGAGTGGTTAGGAACCTAGCAGGTACCCCTGTCACCTCTCCTCAGGGAGGCCTTAGCCCCGCCCAGTGCCTGGGGCTCCTGTATGCCCCCCCCCCCACCTGACCCTGCTCTTCTTCCTGCAGAGTGGCGGAGGCAGCGTGCCGCCCATGAAGGTGGTGACTCCAGGGGCCTCTAGGCTGAAGGCAGCCCAGGGCCAGGCCGGCAGCCCCGACAAAGGCAAGCATGGCAAGCAGAGGGCCGAGTACATGAGGATCCAGGCCCAGCAGCAGGTAAGGTGGACACCACGGGGACAGGACCTCGGCCCCAGCCCGTCCCCGCCCCCGCCCCTGCAGCGCTGTGTGCTCCTGTTGTGTGCTGGCCACCTCCTGCCATTGTCCCTGTGGTCACCTTCCCACCCGATGCCCAGAGAGGCCCCCCTGCCAGGCCCGCCCCAGCAGCCCCCTGAGCCATCTCCTCTCTCCTCTCCCCAGTCCCAGGGCTCTGGATCTGGGTTAGAAGTTGGGCTCCCAGCCAGGCCCCTCCCCCGCGCCGGCCCTCACACAGGGCCAGAGAGAGCCCTCTCCCCAGCTGCTTCCGCAGGAGGGGCAGCGCGTAGACTCCTGTCCCCACCAGC
The DNA here is from genome assembly GCF_963455305.1 of Plecotus auritus. Lineage (NCBI taxonomy): Eukaryota > Metazoa > Chordata > Mammalia > Chiroptera > Vespertilionidae > Plecotus > Plecotus auritus. The sequence goes on from NC_137774.1 coordinate 10,261,010, forward strand.
CCCAAGGATGGGGTCCTTCTAAGACCTGGCCTGCCCTGGGGTGTGGGAGGGGGACTTAGATGCCCCTTAACCTTCTGCCACTCCCCTCTTCTCCACTGCCTTCTCTCCACTCTCAGTCCCGCCTGCTCTGTGGGACCCCACCCCCCAAGTCTCACTTCGGCCTCCCTCTTAGCTCCCGGGCCATCTCCCAGCTGAGGGAGAAACCAGCTTGCACCTGCGGCTCAGCCTGGCGCTTGGGTTTCAGTGTGTTCTCATGGACATCGGGTGGGCGGGGCGGAAGGAGAGAGACCTCATCCCCAGATGGGAAGGAGCGGCAGGGGTGTTTCACCCTCTTTCAGATTCGGTTCGCAGCCGTGGGGTGTAAAGTGGACCTCACCGTGGGTGTTTCTGCCCTGTGGTCCCCGGGTGGCTGGCTCAGAGGTGCAGGGTGGCCCCTGGGCCTAGATGTTGAGAGGCCTTTAGGGCCCTTGTTTGGTTCCGTGACTATTTCTCAGCAGGTCCCGGATGCCAGGCCTGTTCTGGGTGGTTGGGGTTGTGAAATGTCCAGATGCTGTGACATAAAGAAGGTTCTAGGCTCAGAGGCAGGAGGTTAGAAATGGGTGAGTCCAGCCGCCTCCTTTACAGCTGAGGGGACAGCTCAGAGATGGAAAGGGACTCACAGGGGTGCAGAGCAAGGTGAGTTAGAGCCAGGACTGGCACCCAGGAACCCCAAAGTCATTCCCACCTCACAGCCGGGAAATGGGGGTTCTGAGATGGTACAGTAGTGCCCGATGCTACAGAGAAATCGGAGACACAATTGAGAAAAACCCCTTGGATGTTGTGCTCAGGATCCAGGGATGGCATGGTGGCCAGAATCCCAGGGGTGCAAGGACCTGGGTCTTAGTGCACCTGTGAGCCTGTGGACAGCCCCTCCTCTCCGAGGGCTGGGAACTCCGAGCACCCACTGTATCCCTCAGATGGCTCAAATGAACGGACTGTAATGAAGGGCCCACCCAGAGGGTTGAGGGAAAGCACAGGGATGTTGAGGTACCCAGGGAGTAGTGAAAGCAGAAGGCTGGACCTCCCTGGGGGAGGGGGGGCTGGGGAGGCAGAAGGCATAGAGTTTAGGGAGCTCAGTGAGACTAGACAGCAGGAGCTATAGTTAGGGAGGGCAGGGCTGCTGCCTGCAACATGACCCCAAGGAGGGAGGTAGTGGAGAAGAAACTTCACCCCTTCTCTCTCCATCCCGCCATAACCCAACCAGAAGCTGATCTTAAAGCAACGTGCCTAATCTGCTTTGTCACTGCTAATCCCTGTAGGGACTCGGTAAATATTTGTTGGGTAGGTGAATGGGTGAATGGATGAATGGATGAATGGACAAATGGATAAATTTGCCGCGTATCAGGCCCCATCCAGGTGGAAACAAAAGCAGACTTGAAATGTTAAAATATCACAACAATCACAGCTCCCTCGGATTGTGTCCTTAGTACAGACACTGGGCCTGGTGCTCTGTGTGGCAGCATCTCACGTGATCTGATGCTGTAGGGACCGTTTTCCCTGCTTTGCAGGTGAGCACGTGGGAGACCCTGCTCAGGGTCACACGTGAGGAGGTGGCAGAGCTGGGACTTGGGCCCGGGTTTGCCTGTCTTCTTGCTGGAGTCTCCTGCTTTGTCAGGGAGCATAAGCTGTGGGTCTCAGGGAGCGTTGGCGAGATGGCACCAGCGACCTGGGTACTGTTGACTGGAGCATTGGGGAGCAGCTTTGGGCCTCATGTATCAGTTGGAATGCTTTTATCGGCAAGTCACAGAAAGTCCAGTTCTAAACGGCTTAAACGGTCAGGAAGGTATTCTGTAACAACACCGAAGTCTGGAGGCAGGGAGGACCCAGGGCTGGGGAATTCAGCAGTTCAAGGAGGTCAGGAAATGGGTTTCTTTTCTATTTTGGTCCTGTTGGCCCATCATTCTGCCCTTCCCCCAAGGGCTGCCTTCGTTCCAGGGGTCCTAGGCACACAGATCTTCTTAGGGGCAGGAGAATCTTTCCCAGAAGCCCCCATCTGATCTCCCCTCTCGCCTCTTTACCCTGCCTACATCCGCCACTGGCAAGGAGAAGAAATTGCTCGAAATTGCCATATATTTCTCAGGGATGTTGAGGTACCCAGGGACTAGTGAAAGCAGAAAGCTGGAGAGAAGCCCCTTGGGCTGGGAGAAGCCCTGTCTCTCCTGACGGCCCCGTTCCTGGTTCAGGCAAATAGCAAGGAAGAAGGGCTTGTGGGCAGCGGGTAGGTGGCACTGGGGATGGTCCTGGAGGAAGTGCCAGCAGGGTCTGCTGCGTCAGGATGGTCTACACCTGTATGGGAATCCATGTCACAGTGTGGAGGGACAGGTCAGCGTGCCGAGAGCATAGAGAGGCTGCTGGCCTGTGTCCCACAGGAAGAGGAGGGGCGCAGGGTTCAGGCTAATGGGTCCAGTCTCCCCCAGCGGGAAGCCGAACACCTGGGAGGTTTCTGCCCTGCCACGCAGGTGACAAAGCTCCGCTCCTCTGGGCGTTATTGGGAGCAACAGGGAAGGACTGGCTGGGGAAATGCAGGTGGCAGGAACCTTCAGAGACAGCAGCTGTGTCACCTGAGAATTCTGGGCAACACAGGGCGAGGTCACGGGCATAGCTGGACATGCTCCCTCAGCTTCAGGAAGTGGATTGTGGCTGTTGCTGCAGCCAGTCTCCTGAGAGGGACTATGGCCTGGGAGAGCTTGACGAACAAAGGCTCACCGAGCAAACTGTAAGAGGTCTCCGTGAAGAAGAGGTTGGCAGGGAGTGGGGCTGGGGGTGGGGGCACCCCACCCATGTGACTCTGCCAAGCCCAGATGTTTGGAGGCCGTGCACTGGCTGTGAGAGAGAGGGCTGGGGGGGGGGGGGGGTCGAGGGTTGAATGCAGGAGCCAGGTAGAGGCCCAAGTGGGAAGGCAGGTGTTTTAAAGACCAAAGCTCGGAATAGACATAGACGGAGGCTTTTGACAAGTGCTAAAGGGAAGGAACAGAGAAAAGCTTTTAACTAGAGATGAGTTGAGAACAAAGAGGACGCCAGGAGGGGATCAAACAGCTGGCCCGGGACTTGGCGAGATGTGAAGAGACGCAGGAGACGCGGGAGAAAGAACTTTAAATAGGAAAGGGGGGGAGGGGCGGGGCCGGACCGATGCCCAGGGTGAGTAGGAGTAAGAGAGCTCCCGGTTGCCATCAAGGGGCTATGCCTGGCACCTGGCTCTTGGCAAAGGCCTGAGTGAATGGAAGGATCCTGTGCCTGGAGCCCTTTGAGTAAGGAATGTGCGGCCACAGTAGAGGAGGGGGCGGAAGACCCAAAGGAGGAACGTGCCTTGCCTTTCGTGGTGAGCAAACCCCAGATGAATCTCACTCTGGGGGGCTGGGGGGGGGGGAACGGGGGGTGCAGAAATGATCTCCAGCAGCAAGGGCAGGCTCGCTGTCAGCGGGCAGGCTGCCTGCCATCTCATTTCCCTTCCAGGCTGCTGGGGGCCCGGTCTGGCTTTCCCGGGCAAGGCCTCTGCGAGAGCTGACCCGGCAGCTGGCTGCCAATACAGGTCGTGGGAAACAGACTGACCCTGCGCAGACCTAACCGGCGGGAGGTCTCTGGCCATGGGCCACGGCTCTGTTTCCAGTCCTCTTCCTCTCTGTCTTCTTTATCAGTAAATACGCTGTCACGCTAGTCGCTAAGCAAGGCCAGGAGGGACAGGAGGAACCCAGCCGGCGCAGCCCTAACCCAGCGGCCCTCAGCGCAGTGTGCAGCAGGTTTCGTTGGGGTGCCTGCCTAATATGCAGGCCCCGGAGCCCACACCAGAGGGGATTCTGGGGCCGGCCCGGGACTCTGCATTTGCCCCACATCCTCCCCTGGAGGTGGAGGCGATGCAGACGGCTCTGGAACCATACAAACCTCCAGGACCAGTACAGCTGCAGGGAGTTGCTGGAGGCGGGGAAGGGATTGGGCTGTGTCGAACTATCAGAGCTGACTGGTGAGTGCGGGACATGTTTCCAGGGAATGAGCCCCTTTCCTCAAGGCCCAGCTCAAAGCCGGAGAAGCAGCTGTACGGGAAGCAGCTGCGAGTGAGGCTCAATGCAGCGAGTGCCTCTTCGCCTCGGGTCGGGTGGGGAGGTTCCTTGGCGAAGTGTTTCCCGGGGAGGACAAGCTCACTCCTCAGATGCCACCCCAAGACCTTCTGCTTAGAATCAGCCTCCTGCTGAGGCCGGAAGGGCCCCTGGCTGGGCGCCGGCCCTTTGGGACTTGGAGCTCACCGACTCCCTCCCTGCTCCGAGGGCATGCACCCTGTGGCCGCTAACATGTCATTTCTCCTTCCTCCCTCCCCTGTCCTCTTCCCCACCCCATCCCCCTGTCTGCTGGCCCTGGTGCCATCTGTGCTTCTCTGGTCTCTCTGTCCCACCTTCTCTCTTTCCTATCAGTAACCTTGGACCTGTATTCCCATCCCAGTTCCCAGGCCCTTTGGTCCAACTCTGTGCCCCCTTCTGCCCTGCTGTGCCCCCGACACTCCCCCCCCCCCGCCCTGTCTCAAAGGGACCACTGTCTTCAGATGGTTTCTTCCTTCTGCAGTTACTTTTCTCTCGGATATGTGGAGGTTTTTCCTATTTTAAAGCTTCAGCTGGGGGCCAGCATGAAGGCTCTCCCTTCCTCTCTCTGACCCCTGACCCCTGTTTGTGTTCCAGGCCACTAAACCATCTAAAGAGATGAGCGGGTCGAATGAGACCTCAAGCCCAGTCTCAGAAAAGCCCTCGGCTTCCAGAACCTCTATCCCCGTATTGACTTCGTTTGGGGCAAGGAATTCTTCCATCTCCTTTTAGAAGCCCCCTCGCACTCCACCCCAGCTCGCCCCCCTCCCCGACCCCTGACATTGATCTCCCTGCTCTCCCCTTCATCTCCACCCCATCCCCACTCCATCCTCAGACCCTGGGGAGGGCTGCCACGGTGTGGCCCTCCTCACTTCTCTCTCCCCATCCCCTGTTGGTGTTTTTGGTTTTTAAAACAATTCACTTTTAATTATCGTTCTTTTTTTAAAATAAAAAGCAAAACAGTAAAACTAAGAACCAAAACACACCACCTTCCTTTGACTTCCTGTTCTAAAATGGCCCACTTCCTATCATCTTCCCTCCCTTTTCTCTTTGTCCACTCTTCTGTCCAAGTCCATCCTGAAGTTCCTGTACCTTCCCCATCCTTTCCCACCTCCTTCCCCCGTCCCCCCAACTTCCTAAGAGCACTCCAAACAAACTCTGAGCCACGGAGACTTGGAGCAGCAAGAAACCCGCTCTCCCCTCCTCCGGAAGCTGGACATTGGACCAACCCGTGTCAGGCTGGGACACGGGACGCAGGCAGACTGGCCCTGGAGGCGCCCCACCTGGCCCAGCTCTGCACGTGACTGAACTCTGAACGCAGCTGTTTCTTTGCTCCCTGGTGGGCCTGGAGTCAAGATTTTGGGGCTGGAGGGGCCTCAGAGTTTGAGGGGCCTCAGGGTGGGTGTGGGGTACATGGGGCCGTTGAATCTGTGTCCTTGGAGAGGACTTGGCTTCCTGGGACTCCCTTCCCGTGATGAGGGGCCACCTGGCCTGCACCAGGGGACGAAGGGGCCCCTTTGGACTATTGGCTGTGGACGGTGGGGTGAGCAGACAGCCTGACCCTGGAGACACTGCCTTGGGAGCTGGCAGCCCGGCGGAGGGGTGTTTGGTACTTTTAGTTTCCTAATTTAGCACTTTAAATGACATTAACTTATTTCAGGGGGCGGGGCGGGCAGGAATGAAGGGCCTAGATAATTAGACGTTGAGGCCTGGAGGGTGGGAAGGGTCTGGCTGTGAGGGAAATGGGGGGAATACAGAGGAGGCTGATAGGAGCAGTGAGGATGGCTCTGACCCCAGGGGTAGGGTGACTTGACCTCCAACCACCCTCTTTGAGATCTGAGGGTTTTCAGGGAAGGGATAAGACATGGTCTTCCAATGGGGAGCCTGTGACCACTGGTGAGATCCTCGAGGGTCCCTGAGGCCAGGCCCCCACTGTGGACACCTGCCTGGCTGTGGGCCAGGTCCTCAGAGGGGCAGAGGGAAGCTAGTTTTGGCTTTCAGCCCTGGCCCCGCAGAGGGCAGAGTGAGGGGCCAGCGGGGAGATTCTATGGAGGGGAAGGAGGAGGAGGAGGGAGTGCATCCCCAGGGAGCAGGGGTTCTGTTTGGAGCACAAAGTGGGGTACGCGCAGGGGAGGGGGGGCTGGGATGAGTCTCCCTGAGTGAAGCACAGGAAGGAGGAGCCACTGAAGGCAGCACCTCTGGCCTGGGAGCTGGTGGGAAGGTCCTCTCCCGGGGAGCTGTTGAGGGTTGGGGAGGGAGGGAAAACTGGGTTGTGTTTCTTCATTTCTCTTTTGTGTTTTTTTTTTTTTTTTTTTTTAATTCATTCTTGTTTTCTAGCTTTGGATCATTTTTGTACAAAGGCAAGTAAGCCTTTTTGAAAAAGAACAAAAGAAGAGGAAAAAAATCCCTCCTGAAAAAAACAAAACCTGGAAAATAGGAAAAAAAAAAAGGACCTCATAAATGATGCAATTACTTTTAATTGCAGGCAACTCTTTACATTTAAGTGAAGTGTCTTAACATTTTATATTGTTTTAAAAATATATTTACATATTATATATATATAATATACGTAATATAAATATATATAAATATTTAAAAAAGAAAAAAAAAAAAAGAAAACCACGGCATTCTCTCCCTGGCCGCTGTTTTGGCGGGGGAGGGGGGCTGGAGGATGGGCACATGGCCTGGCTTCTGTGGTCCAGTAACATGGTGTGGTTTGATTTGGCTGTACAGAGACCCCTGACTTGGGAGGGAAGGGGGGAGTGGTGCCCCCTCCTCCATCCCACTCCATGACTCTTCGCTTGCTACTTCTCACTTGCCCTCACCTCCCACCCTCAGCCCTGGGACCTGAATGTGTGCCCCACCGTCATTGTCCTGAGTTGAATGTCCCTTTGTGGGGAGTGGGGGCAGGGGGAAGTGTCCATCCCCCAGAGGGCAGAGGGAGGGAACCCTGGGCCTGCCCCACCTGCTCACGTGGAGCCCAGTGGGATTCCCATCTTTCTTTCACTTCGGCTCCTGCACATTACGAGCTGAGAGGCATTTGCGTGGCATTGTGCACAGCCTGCATGTCCGTGTACACTGCACAAATCCACTTACCCGTGCGTGGTGGGAAGCGTGTGTGCACAGGTGTGAGTTACCGCCCCCGTATGCGGGGAGGTGTGTGCATGTAGGTGCGTGTAACCTGCTTGGGCATCAGCACATGCCCACCTGCACATCGATGTAGAAGAGCTTTGCAGATGAGAGAGCGCGTGTGATGTGTGTGTGTAGCTGCAAGAGACTGTATGTATGTGGGCCACATATGTGTGGACAGAGGGGTGTACATGGAGGTGCACGTGACCTGTGTGGGAGTGTGCAAATGCGTGTAGACCCAGGTGTGTGGAAGTGCCTGTGTGATGAACTGTTCCATCATCCCTGCACCACTTGCTCTGGCCGCCCTCCCAAGCCCCCATCCCCTTGGCCTCTCAAAGCCACAGCACGTCAATGCTCCCCGCCCCCAGCTGCATGCGCCTCGCTGCTCTGTCCATCTGTGTGTGCTTGACCAAGAGAAAACTAAACCGTCTGGGGGGGCCCTTGTACCTGGTCCTCCCAGCCCCCGCCCACTGTGCTGTGATACTCACACGGGGGCTTTCTCTCCCGCCCCTTCCACAATATGCTGTTTCCCTAGGAGCTTCGGGCTCGGAGAGGGGTCCCAGGTGGGGCCCCCGGGGCGAGCCCTGGCTCCACACCCTGCCCGGTCCACCCCGTAGGGCCCGTGTTGGTGTAGCAGTGATGGCTTCTGTGGATATTCTGTGACCTCTGTCAGTGTAACTTGACAATTTCTAAATGGAAAAGGGTTGCTGTGTTTTCTCTGTCTCTCTCTTTTTTAATGTCCTTTTTCTTCTCCCCACTTCCCTGCTCTCCTTTTTCAGTTTTTCTAGCCTAGTGTTTGGGGCTTAAATAAAACTTGTTTCTTTTTCCTCTCCTGGATCTCCTTCCTATAGGCTGCTGTCTCATTATTTCTCAGCTTCACCCTGGAAGGTGCAGGGCTGGGTGGGGCAGAGGAGGGGGATCCTGGTAGCCAACTGTCCCACAGGCAAGGCTCAGGGGAGGAGGGGCAGAAACACCCCAGGGGCTGCTGCTGCCCCCAGGGGCCCTGAGACCAACTTCGGGAGGCTGGAGAGGAACATCTCTTGGCTAAGCTGCTTCACCACCATCCGTGAGGTCGCTATTGGCATTGCTAACACCTGTGGGCGATAGAGCCCGAGATGTTAGATGTCTGGCTCAGAGTCATACAACTAGTAAGGTGCAGTGAGGATTAGAATCCAGCTCTACCTGACCCAAAACCCAATGCTTTCTCCCCAAAATGAACTAGGGTCTGATTATCCTAGTCCCATTTTTCATCTTAATGATTCAGACATGTACACACACAAACACCCATAGTTAGTGAAACAGCACTTACATAGACAATGCACTCTGGTGTTTTCTGTTAAATTCTAAACATTTCAGTCACAACACACTAAATTGATTTCATGACCTTTCAATGGGTCAAAACCCATGATTTGAAACACACTGTCTGCTGGTCGAGTTTCAGCCCCCATCGTGTTGCATTTTGGCCTTCTCCTCCTCAAAGGCATACTGGCTCCACTTACCCCATTCTCCTCTGAAATGGAAAGACCCCTGAGAGGAGATTTATTCTTGGTTCTGATTGGGTGGGGGCCTGGACCCTGACCCTATAGCCAGCAAGCTGCCTGAACCCTTCCAGGTTATTATAGCAGAGTCCAGCCTGCCCCACCATTGAGTGGGCCAGATGTCCTGATGGGGCTTTTTAGGTTTGCCTGGAATTCTGAAGGCTGCACCACTGTTCCAGCACATTCTAAAGGTCCTCAAAATGCCCTGTTAGGCATTTTCCTGCTTCACTGAGGTCTGGGGTATTATTGGGATTCCTCTACCCCCAATAGACCAGCCCTAGACCATTCCTCCTTGCCCGCTGGCCACAAGTTTGACATGCTTGCCCTAGACCTTAGCACCCTGACACTTGACCCCCTGACTGCTGACCTTTGCCCCCTGACCCTTGACACCTGAATGATAAACCTTGATCCCTGACCTTTGACCTCTGTACATTGACTCCCTGAACCCTGACCTTTGATGATAAACCTTGACACTTGATCCTTGACTACCCTAACAACCCTAACCCTTAACCCCGAACCTCTAACCCCTAGCACTAGCCCTAGTCTTTGACACCGTGCACTTTGACCTCTGACTTTTGACCTTTAACCATTGATTTATGACCCTTGACCACCCTGACCTTAGGTACTTGACACATTGACGTTTTACTCTTGATCTTTGACCCTTGACCCCAAAACTTGACCCTTGACAACCCTAACCCTCACAATAACCCTAGACCCCAGACCCTTGACTCCTGAACATTGACTTTTGACCCCTGACCCTCAACAGCTGACCTTTGACCTCAACATTCAGACCCCTGATGTTAAACCTCTGACCCCTGACCTTGAGCACTGGCCTTTGACCTCTGATATTTGACCCCTGACCCTAACCCTTGACACGACCCTTGAACTAGACCCCCTAACAATCCTAACCCTCACCATAACCCTAGACCTCAGACCCCCCCTGACATTTGATCCCTGACCCTTGAACCCTGAAATTTGATGACCTTTGATACTTGACCCCAGACCTTCAACCCTTGATCACAAAACTTTGACACATGACCTTTGACCCTAACCCTTGAACTAGACCCTGGACAACAGTAACCCTAACCCTAACCCTCACTCTAACCCTAGACCCCTGACCCTTGACCTTCAAACCAACTTTGACCCTTGACCTCTGACCCCAGACATTTGACCTCTGAACTTGGACACCTGGCACTTCAACCTATGAACTGTGACCCTCCACCCTGACCCCATGCCCTTGACCTTTGACAATACTAACAACCCTAACCCTTAACCCCTAGTCTTTGACCTCATGCACTTTGACCTTTGACTCCTGACTTTTTGACCCTTAACTCGACCTCTGACCCCTGAACTTTAACTGTCAATACCCTCATCCTTGACCTTTGAACTTCAAGTTTCACTCCTGACCTCTGACCCATGAACTTTGGCATTTTATCCTTCCCCTGACCTTTGACCTCTGCACTTTGACCCCCTGACCACTGACCTTTAGCTCCCACTTGGCCCTTGTACTAGACCCCTAACTACCCTAACCCTCACCATAACCCTTGACCTCAGACCCCTGACCCTTAACCGCTAATGCCTGAACTTTAACCTTTTGACACTTGACCTGTGACCACAAAAATTTGACTCCTGATCTTTGACCCTAACCCTTGACATTTGACCCTTGAACTACTCTTGACAACCCTAACAACCCTAACCCTCACTATAACCTTAGACCCTAGATCTCAGACCCTTGATCTTTGATTCCTGACTCCTAAACTTTGACCCTTGATCCCTGACCCCTGAATGGTGACCTTTGATGGATGACCCCTGACCTCTGAAATTTGACCCATGACCTTTGACCCTGGCACTTGACCCTTGAACTAGACCCCCAACAACCCTCTCACCATAATGAAAAATGTTTATACTGCTTTCATAATACCTATGTAGTTATTCTTACTGGTACTCTTCATTTCTTTGTGTGGATTCAAGTTACCATCTACTGTACTTTCATTTCAGCTTGTGGGATTCCCTTTAGTATTTTTTATAGGACAGGTCTGCTAACAACAAATTCTCTGTTTTTCTTTCCTGGAGATGTCTTCATTTATTTTTGAAGGAGATCATAGGGTTTTGATACATTCTCTCATCCAAAGCCTAGTACAGTGCAGAACGTGGTCTAATGGGCAGGTAATCTTGTTCTTATGTCCCTTCTCTGGGCTTAAATTTATCCTGGCTCCACCACTTATTAACTGTGTGACCTTGGACAAGTAATGTCTTCTCCCTGTGCCTTAGTTTCCTCATATATAAAATGAAGATGACATGGTGTGGAGTTCAAAAGACTGTTAGAGGATTGCCTTAGAACCTGTGAAGCCCCGGGCTGATGTGAGCCCACAATAACATTAGCTCTTAGCTCTTTTGACAAACAAAAACAACCTTTGGGGCAGAGGTGGGGGGAAGAGGCAGATTCAGTAAGCAATTCTCTTCCCAGCTCCTGGGCCCCTCCCTTGGTTATCTTTGATGACTATCACCTGGTTTTCTTACATATGAATACTAGGCTCATCAAAGGCAGCCTGGAAACTGGCAAGGAAAACTATGGAGCCAAGGCATAGAAGGAAAACATACCACGCTGTAAGTTTGCGCATGTGAATAAGACAATGGGCAAAACCCATAATGTCCTCTTGGGGCTGTCAGGGCCTAGAGTGCCTATGATGACAGCTGGCTAGGATGGGCCCTATCAGTGGCCTGGGCCTTGTCCAAGCTTCCTGTCTTCTTGGCAGTGAAGGGGGCAGAAATAGAATATTGGGGAACCAGCTAGCGTTGTAAGAAATGTTAATCATGCTCTGTGAACCATGATTGTTTTATTCTGATTAAAGAAGGCACATTCTACCCTGGCTGGAGCTGACCTGGAGATGCAGCCCTTCCTCACCATTTGGAGCTGCCTGTTATCATGGAAAGATTAACAAAGATTTGTTATAGAAACCAAAATCGCCAGTCCTTTGAAGATCCCCAGCCCTTTTGCATACCTGCAGGCCTTTGCAAATTGCCAGCCTGCTTACCTGTTAATTTTGGCACTCCCTTTGGCTATTTCCCCAAGTAACCCCAGCCCTTGCATATCACTAAGCTCTTTGGAGACCCCTAGTCCTTTAGCATATCTGTAAACTGACCTTTTGCCTACTTTTCTTTGTACTTATAAGCAGCTGGCTTATGGTGGCTGCAGATAAATTTTTGTGGATACCCTGCTGCTCTCCCATCCTGCGGCAATATTGGAATAAACGCTCATAATGATTCAACCCTGTCTCTGCTTAGTTGGCTCAAGTAGTGACAGGCAGCACGAACCCATTGTTTGTCCAGTTATAGCAGCACCTCTGGACCATTCTGAAGGTCCAGGCAGGCCTGAGAAGGAAGGTGCCTGTGCCCCTGCCCTCTGTATTCCTACAGAGGCATGGAAACCTCCGTGCAATGAGGGTCACCTGCCCTTTCATCTTGTATTCTGTGCCCATGCCACCACTCATACTAGTCTCCCAGGACAAGACCCCTACAAAATTACCAGGAGGAAGAGTTTTGCCTCCACTCTGCCACCACCTGGTCCGGCCCCCCTAACCCTCACTCTTCCCCCACCTCCTCTGGCCCTCTCCTCCCTCCAGAACAAGTGAGACATCTGACTTGTGCCTCAAGGAAGGCCATTTATTTCCAAGATATAGACTATACTTTTAAGACAGAACTTTTCAGAAGCAGGAACTCTTAGTTGTTGCCTAGATAGGTGTGTCAGAGACACAGTGAGAGGAGACATGCGGACGTGGGGCCAGAGGCTTAGCCAACACGGTTACAACACTTCTTTAAATGAGCAAAACTTCTTTAAAAATCCTTATAAATTCTTTATAATATGTTACACATTTAGAGACAATATTTACAATAAAAGGCAGGGGGGAGGAAGGAGAGAGAAATCTACAGCAAATCTTTGCATAAACCAAGAGGACTGATAGACGTGGCAGTAGGGTCCACAGCCCCACGTGGGCTTCCCTGGAATGAGTGAGGGCGTGTGTGGGAGGCCTGGGGGTGGGAGGTCTATTTACAATGGGAGGGAGGAGGACAGGGGGCTGGGTCTCGCCCATCCTGAAGGACCAGCCCAGCTCAGACCCCATAAATCAGTGTGTGTGTGTGTGTGTGTGTGTGTGTGTGTGTGTGTGTGTGTGAGAGAGAGAGAGAGAGAGAGAGGAGGGAGGGAGGGAGAGGAGAGAGACTGGGGATGTTTTACTAACTCCCAAAGTGCAGAAGGTGGGGGTCTGTGTGCCTGAGTTGTGGAAGAAGCAGGCACAGCTGAAGAACAAAGAGAGGCAAGGAAGGTGTAGTAGGGGAGGGACCCAGGACCCTACTAGGGGAATGGGCAGCTCCCCATGGTCAAAGCGCTGTTGGGTGGCGGGGAGGGGGGTGATTTAGAGTTTGCCAAAAGGTTGGTGGGGGAGTATACCTGGTGAGAGTGAATCCTGCCTCTGTGGAGTGGCCCCAACCCCCTTCTCTGGCTCTGAAAAGCATCAGGGGGAAGGACCCCTGTGTGTACCAAGGGTAGGAGCCCTGGTAGGGGTGGGGAGACAAAGGAAGCAGGGGTGGCAGAAGTCGCTACTGGAAACACCTTTGGACAGTGAATACACACACTTGCACACCAACACCCCTCCCATGGACACCAACACCTTATACCCCCTCTCCCCAGACATACGTACACAACCCCCACCCCCACCCCCTTAGCTAGGAGCTAATGGTTGGGGGTGGGGACAGAGGAAGGAAGGGAAGAACCAGCATCACCCAGTGTCTTTCCTTTAGTCTGAGACTTGGGGTTCCCTATCCACACCCCACGGCCAACAAGGGTCTTTAAGTGCAGACACAGAGAGGCCCATAAGGGCACACTCTGCCATTTACCAGGGGGGACACAGACCCCAGTAGCCTATTCCTTCTCCTTCCCATCCACACTCTGCCCACTCGCTCTTAATTCCAGCGCACAAACCGGAGACGTGGCCTCAGCGCCCAGGGAAACAGAAGAGGGGGTGCAAGCCAGAGGAGACACCTGTTTCCCAAGGGGCGCTGAGTCGCGGGCGAGTGGTGAGGGGTGGGGCGGGGGCTGGTCACAGACACTGGTGGAGGCGGGAGGCGGCCGAGCGGCGCGGGGCCTGGCTCTGCAGGGCCCCCGGGTCCCCGGGCGCAGGCGGCAGCGAGGCCGCGGACGACGACGGGGCCCGCGCCTTGGTGGACTCCAGGCTGCTGAGGCCAGAGTCCTTGTTGTCACTGTGCGCCCGCGGGCCCGCGGGCTCCGGGAGGCACCCTCCGTCCAGCTCCTTCCACTCGTTGAAGTTGAGGTCGGTCAGCGGGCTCTGCACCACCACCGTGTGGCGGCGCCAGCTGCTCCGGCGCCGGCGCGTCTCGGGTGACAGCGGCCGCCGCAGCCGCACGGCCAGCATGTCGTCGGCGGTGCCGCGGAGGCGCAGCCGCAGGGCCTCGAGGCGCGAGGGCCGCGCGCCCAGAGCTGTCACCACCGCGGCCGCCGCGGGGCGCAGCGACTCCTGGCTGCTGGATGAGGCCGAGCCGGGCGTCTCCACCGCGCGGGGCCCACCCCGCCCGGCGCCCGCACCCTCGCCCTCGGCGCGGTTCCGGGCCAGGCGGCGCCGCGCCAGGGTGTCGCAGGGCATCAGGTGGTGCGAGGTGAAGGAGGGCCTGCGCGCCAGGCGCCCCCCGGACCCCACGCCGCCCTCCGTGTCCGTCTCCACGTGGCTCAGCTCGCTGCGCTCGTCGTCCGCCTCATCCCCGGCGCCCAGCCGCCTCCCGCCGGCGCCGGAGCACATGCTGCGGTCCATGGTGGACAGCGTGGAGTAGCCCGAGACGATGGAGCGCGTGTCCGCGGCCGGCCGCTCCTCCCGCACAGCCGCGGGGCCCTCCTGGACGGCGGCGCCTGGCAGCTGTCCCTCCGGCGGGTCCTGGGAGCGGGGCGCGGGCGTCAGCGCCCCCGGCTTGTGCGCCTCCTGTTCCGAGTCGTCGTCCGTGCTGCTGCCCAGCCCTCGCGCCTCCCGCCGCTTCTTCCGCTTGCGGTTGACAGCCGAAATGAAGGAGATCGCCAGCATCTCCCGGGCGTAAGGCTCCTTCTTGGGGGCCCACGAGCCCTGGGTGGAGACGGGTCTGTGTTCAGGAGGTGCCCAGACTCGCGCCAGCGCTGCCCTCTCACCCAGCCCCAGGCAGGAGGCCTCAGCGCCCTCCACGTGCCCACCAGGATAGCAACCCCACAGGCATCCTACACCGTCCCCTGGACCGCTGTCCCGGCTGGGGTGCCACTATCCGCCCTGGAGACCCCTGCCGCCCTCCCCCTACCTTGAAGCCTTTCTGGCACCCCTTCCGGTCTTAATCCAGACTCTCAACTCTTTCCTGTGGGCTGGGTGCTGGCCTCGCGCCTCCCCCTCCCCCAACTTCCGGTTCCATGCTCCATATGCAGCGCTAGATAAACCCTTTTAGACACAGCTCTGGTGACAACAGTGTCTCAACAGTGAGTAATACTTGACAGTTTGAACCCATTTCACATAGACTGTCCTGGGTTATAATCACCAGATCCTGGCAGGGACCTTTCTCTGACCACAGCTCCCACCCCCCTTCCCGCTCACCACTCCCTGCTGGGAAACCTGCCTTTCCACCTCCTCCGTGTGTACAGGCCTCTCCAGGGCAACGTGCTCAAGTTCACTTCCCTTTCCCACCGCACCTCACTGGCATGCATTTCAGCCTTGTCCCCAGCGCCCAACCCCAACACTCCTTAACCCCGGATCAATCCAAAGGCCAGCTCTACTGCCAAATAGGAGCTGTGCCCTATTTGCTGGATGAGTTCTCACTGCTCCTACTAGGCCCAGCTCAACCAGGGCACCCTCCGTGCAGCAACCTCCCAGGCCTTCCTTTGAGCTGGTAAATCCCTTCTCTGTTCCCCTAGCCCAGGGGTGAGGCACCTTTCTTCTGCCAAGGACCATTTGGATAACTATAACATCATAAAATTATCAACTTAAAAATTAGCCTGCTCTCCTTGGTCAGACATTTAATTAAGGCGCCCCTGATGCCTTGGCAGGGCCGGACCAAATGATTTTGTGGGCCTTATACAGCCTGTGGGCTGGCCGTTCCCCATCCCTGCCATAGCCCTTTGCAGATACATCTGTACCAGCTCTTTTCAGATCAGAATAGCTTTGTTTCCACATCGTCTATATCAAACTCTGAGTTCTCTGAGAGCAAGCTAGGTCTATGGCTTGTTTGTGCTTGCATCCATGACGCCTGGCACATAGTAGGTGCTCAACAAATAATAAGTGTTACGTGAACGAGCAAGTGGGTGAGTGGAGTTCCCTCAACACAGGAAGCCCTGTAGAAGCAGATGCTGGGAGTGACCCCCTGCTGGGCTGCAATGACATGGACACCTCCTCACAGGCCATCCCGCTCCCGCCTCCTGTAACAACGAGTGGAGACACAGAGAGGGCGGTGTGGCCACTGCACCCTATGCATTCTCTCTCACACCAGTTAGTTCTAAGGAAGCCGGAGCTTGTCAGGGATTTGGGATTCACAGGCTCGTGGTCCTGGGCCATGGCTGCCCACACTGCACGATTCCAGAAGGCACCCCTGGGGTTCTGCGACATGGCAGCACTGCGATGATCAGCCTGAGACACCTGGCGGCCGGGGCCGGTTTCTGTCTTGGCCATTTTCTCAGAAACTTGGGAGGCCAGGAGGACCACCTGACCAAATTACCCTCTCATCCCAACTAGTTACAGAAGTAATGAGGTCAGAATGGTCACTTCCAGTGAATGCAGGGGTCAGCAGATTCACCTGAAGGTCAAGGGGTCAGTCCAGGAGAAGCTGTGGGAAACCAGGAGGCTAGCGGGTGCAATGGGTGGAAGGGACCAGGAGCTAGATTCAGGCTACTACAATGACCTTGTTCTCTGCCACAGAAGTCTCTGATGGAATGAGCTCCCCATCACCAGAGGTGTGCAGGCCGAGGCTTTCTGGAGAAGGCACAGGGGACCTCTGCAGACTGGAGCAGTCTTCTTTCCAGTGCATTCATCTGACACCTAGTGAGTACCTGCTCTGTGTCAGGCACCGTGGGCTCAGTGGGACCCAGCCAGCACTTAAAGACCCAGACAGAAATGAGCCCAGTTCAACCAGCCAATATTTCACTGACTAGCTTTAGAAGAGGCCATGAGGGTGGGGCCCTTATGGTGACATTAGTGCTCTTATAAGAAGAGACACCACAGAACTCTCTTGCTCTCTGTCTGTGCCATCTGAGGACACTGGGAGAAGGCAGCCACCTACAAGCCAGGAAGGAAGCTCTCGCCAGAAACTGACCACGCTAACGCCTTGGTTTCGGATCTAGCCTCCAGCACTGTGAGAAAATGAGTTTCAGTCCACGGTGTTTTGTGCAGCAGCCGGAGCTGACTAAGACAAGCCCCTGGCCATCAAGCTCTAATCTCACCCATCAAGCTCTAATCTCACCCATCAAGCTCTCATCTCACAGTAGGGCAGGGTCTGCCTGGGGCAGCAGCCTCGCCTGCCAGGTTCTGTCTCAGAGAGCAGGCTGGAGTGGGCAAGTAGCTGGCTGTGAGGTCTGGCTCAAAGAACCAGCTTTGGTTTTATTGATTTTTCTCAATTATTTTCCATCTCATTGATTTCTGCTCTTATCTTTATTATTTCCTTCCTGCTGCTTGCTTTGGGCTCTCCAAAGACCTTAAACATTGTTATATGGGACATATTGACTGTTAACGCCATTGATGGGGATAAACAGTGGCCATCATTTACAGCTGAGCATCAGAAAGAGGTTAAGTAACTTGCCCAGTGCCCCAAAGCTACCAAGTGGTGGAGCCAGAATTCAAACCCAGGACGTCTAACCACTAGACAACACTGCCTCCCTGCCAGACCCTTCACTACACCGGATGCCTCGCCGGTACGGTCAAGGAGAGCCACCTCTCAGTGGATCTCGGACATCCGTGTTTCCTTCCTTCCTTCCCACTGACCATCAACTTTCCTCGGGGTCTACGTGCAATCCTCCCAATTCCCTTGACCCAAAGGTCACAGGGGCTGACCCGTCCTGGGATAAAGCCTTCAGAACTGCCTTTGGCACTTACCTTGGACTTGGCTGAACTACAGTTGGTGGAATCTGTTGGTGCAAAGAGAAAGAAAAAGGAACGTTGGATGGGGCAAGAGCAGGCTGAGACTTGTGAACACGATTCCCTCTTCAAAGGCTTCAGAAACCAGGGAGTTCAGAGACCTGACACCTCCCTGGGTCCTGGGAGCGTCATAGGCCTCTGAGGCCATTTCCCGTGGGAGAGGAATGGAGCAGAGAAGGATGTCAGTCACCACTTCCTGGTGAGGCAGGAAGGGCCATCAGGCTGCCAGCCACTGACACCTCATTTGCTCAGGGTTAAGGGCAAGAGGGGCTTTTGGGGGGGCCTCGTTCCGCTCCCCCTCCTCTCCCGGTTCCTATGAAGCACGGAGAGAAAACGCCCGGTATCAGATGCAGTCCACGAAACCACAACAGTGAGACACAGCAAATCACAGATGCTCTGGAGCATGGAGACCACACAGTGCAGAGAGGAGGGTGCCTGACATTCACCGTCACCCCCACTTGCAGGACACGAGAGGACCATGTGAATGAATGATCGGATACAGGGGCCGACATGAAGCAGGTGGGACACAGGAGGTAGAGTGGCCTGGGGGCTAGAGCCTTGCTAGGTCCCACCTCCAGACGTGAGGGAGGCCCTCGTTTATAACCAGAGTGATGAAGGAGCGTAAGGTCATTATTACCTCCAGGGGACGTGGGTCCCGCTCCCTTCATACGACAGGGGTGGAGAAGGAACTAGAAACAAGCCCTGGCAGCGTCTTCCCCAGCACGGGGGAGGGAGCAGGCTGACCCATGACCGCCCGGGGCCGAGGGGGCAGCGGGCAGTGCAGTTAATCCACACGCTCTGGCAAGCAGGTTAGAGGTCTCCTCCCAGCCCACCCCACACACGGTGAGCAGAGCAGATGTGCTGACCACACAGCGACACACCACGGGGCAGGGGAGCGGCAGCGGGTGACTAGAAGAGACGAGGGCTCCTCTGCCATCCCCACCCCATGTCGTCTGGGCCCTCCCCCAGCCTGCCTCTTGCAACGAAGGGTGCTGTGATGCACCTCCCGTCAGGGACAGGACCAGTCAAAGCACCAAGGTTAGGTCACTCCCAGGGTGGGAGGGGTCGGTGGCTTGAGCCAAAAAGCGACTGGGCATTCCTTGGTCTCGGCTGCTGTTATGAGAAGGCCGGAGGCCTGCAAACAGGACTCAGGCTGAGAGACCAGGGGCTCTGGTTTCAGAAGCAGAGAGAGTCAGTCCTTGAAGGGAACTGAGGCAGGAGCTACGGCCATAAGAGGCTTCTAAAAGGTGGTGTCACTGGTGTCCGGAGAGGCTGGGACCTGCTCCCAGCCAAGCCTCCCCCTGCCCAGATAACCAGATGTAGCCGGGCTGGGCACAGAGAGAGGGCCTCGGGATGGGGACCGTCGGGGGGGCAGCCAGACTTCCTGGCAAGGGGGACAGGCTCTGGCCCTAGCAAGCGCCTCCCTCCTCCTGAGAAGGGCCTCCCCGGTGGGAGGGGACTGGGACGGGGTTGTTAACCATCATGGGTGGCTGTCATGTCAGGGTGAGGTCCTCATCATGGGTGGCTGGCATGTCAGGGTGAGGTCCTCACAGCCCAGATGTCCCCGCCTGCCCCTTGTGCCTGCCCAGCCTTCTTATAATCACCCGCCACTGTTAGTGACCGAGGCCGCGACGCCACACTGTACCCTTTAAATCTCCAACAGGTCCGCTGGAGGAGTGGGGAGGGAGGAGAAGAGAAGGAACAGGATCCAGGGGGTGGGAGGAGAGCAGAGGGAGAAGAGGGAGGAGGGATGGAGGGGTGCAAGGAGAAAAGGAAGAAAAATTAAAAAGAGAAACATGCCCAGAAGGACACAGCCCATGAGAAATAAAAAGCTCAGGAAAGAAACCAGTGAAGGAGGGTGAATCAAACTCCTACCCAGCCCTGGGGTGGGGGCAGCTGAGCAGAGGAGGAGGTGGGCACACAGGCAAGCTGGACCTCCCCAGAGAGAGAGAAGGCCCTGCCACAGCCCCTTCTCAGTGGTGGGGGTAGGGGAGGGTCCCGCGGGCAGAAGCAGGGAAGCTGGGGCCTGGCCAGGCATCCAGATGGCATCTGGGACCCTCAGGAATGCAGAGCCCACCCTCCCCCCACCCTCTCCCAGGACCCTGCACTCACCCGGACCTGGGTCACCAGGGGGCACTGTCCTGCCAATGTTGGGCAGGAGATACTCAATGTTGGGCACTGACTGAGGCTCCTTGTCATCCACAGGGGTCTGCAAACAGAAGGAAGGTCAGCCACCAGGCCCTCAGATGGCTAGCCTGGATCCTGCAGAATGGGGTACCCTGAAGGACAGGGCGCACGTCTCCTCCATCAGACTGGCTCAGCAGGGCGGTGGCTGTCTCCCTCATCACTCAGGCACTCTTGAGAGGCGACATGTCTCGGCTGGACTATTTTGTGCTTTCCCCAACACCTTGATTGAGCCCCAAAGTCCTGAGTTGCTGCCTCCGCTGAAGGCAGGAGCTGTGTCTCCCCCACGGTCGGGACCTTCCTAAGGCCTGCACTCTCTGCATAAGACTGAGAGGTGGGGGTCTGCCTTTGCTACTGGACTCTGTTTCTTTAGAGGAGGCCTGTATCGCGCCCCCAGACTGAGAACTCCCGGAGGCAAGGATGTGTCTCCCATCAGCGTGGGTGCTCCTGAGGAGAAAGGTCTATGTTTCCTCCATCAGAGTGGGATGCCACAGGGCAGGGACCTTCTCCTGCTGGAATCTTGCTTCCCCCACCCCCAGCCTGGGAAGAGGGCCCACCTCAGACCGGAAACCTCCCCCCCCCCCGGCCCCCCGCCTGCCCTCTGTACCACTTACTCGCTCGCCCTTGTCCTCGTCATCACTGAAGAACCAGTCTGACTGCAGAGGAGACAAAAGGAAGTGATGAAATCAGCGTGGGAAGGGGCTGAAGGGAGACAGGCAGACACGGGCTCCCAACCTGCTCAGTCCAGAGCACCCACTCAGGCGCCAGATGGGATGGGACAGGTGGCGGCACCAAGACGTAAGGAACCCCCTCTTCTCAACAAACCCCAGGCTGGCCTGGTTGCCAGAGGTCTCAGAGGTTGACAGGTTCTGGAACCCGACTCCACAGACTATGAGAAACTCTTGGGGAAAGAAAAGATTGTACCCCAGTGAGGGAGGGACATGCAGACGGGAGTGAGAGAGGGTCGGAGTAGAGACTGATGACCTGCTGAGGGAGCGCTTCTCTCTTTGCCTTTGACTAAACGCTGACCAGCGCACATCACGAAGGGTGGCTCCCTACTGCAAGCCAGAAGTGTGGGCAGCAGTGCCGCGTGGCGCCGACTGGGCCCACTGCAGGAAGGAGGCCCTCCAGGCCTGCTAGCGCTGAGTATACCCAACGCCAGCCCTGGGCGCCACTCTTACAATCGGGGGAGCCCTGGAAGGTGTTAGGAGGTTCCCTGAGGGGCAGGCAGGCAAGAGGCTTCTCATAAATGCCAACACGATAGAAAGTGAAGCCATAAATTCCACTCTTAGATATATTTTGTGAAATTTGAGAATCTTAAAGGTAAAACTCTAAACGTTTTCTAAAAAAACAAAAACAGATTGCTTACAAATGAGCAAGTATCAGCTGTAACTAAAACTTTCAGCAGCAACAGGCACAACAAGTAATTATTTCAATGTATTGTTGGGCTACAAATGCAAGAATTTTTTTTACTCCCCATCTGAGGAAATGTTTTTTATTGACTTTAGAGAGAAATAAAGGGAGAGAGAGGGAGAGAGAGAGAGAGATGCTAGAGAGAAACATCGATCGGCTGCTTCCCGTACTCACCCCTACTGGGGATGGAACCTGCAACCTACATATGTGCCCTGAGTGGGAAGTGAACCTGCAGCCTTTTGGGTATAAGGGATGACGCTCCAACCAAGTGAGCCAGAGCTGCAGGAACTCTGAACCTAGAATTTTATACCCTGCTAAACTCTCTGAGTATATGAGCAAGTAAAGGAATGAATCCAGCGTTGAGCACTAAGCTTTGAGAAATAAGGATGGGTGGTAGCATAGAAAAGTCCATTGTTATCAAACCAGGAATGATGCCCACACACAAACAAAGTGTATTCATGACAATCTGGAATTCAGATTCAGAGGGAGAAACAGTGACAGGGGAAAGGACACTAAGCACTTGGCTTTTGGATGTGGTGGAAGGAAGGCATGGCAGACTGGTAAGGTTTGGAAATTGATAGTGAAAACTAAGCATAAGGATGGGCTTTATCATTGTATGTGAACTTTATAAATTGTATGATTTTAATATCAGGAAAATAAAAATAAACCCATCCAAGGCAAGTAGGACAGACCAAAAAAGGAAATAAAGTGAAAATGTGGTTAACAGAAAAAGGCTGCATAACAGAAATAAGCCCTAAAAGTACAAAAGTTACAATAAAGGATATGAGCTCAGCTCACTGATTGAAAGTTAAAACACACAGCCCAGCCAGTGTGGCTCAGTGGTTGAGGTCGACCTATGAACCAGGAGGTCACGGAGTGATTCCCAGTCAGGGCACATGCTCAGGTTGCGGGCTCCATCCCTGGTTTGGGGCGATCAATGAGTGACCTGGCCCTAAAGGTCACTAGTGCCAGGTTGAGAAATGCCAGTGCACGCATAGTAGGTATCACCATGTGTGCTGAGTGACAACTGGACAAATGCCAGTGCACGCATAGTAGGTATCACCATGTGTGCTGAGTGACAACTGAACGGATGCCTGGATGACGTCTTCCTTTGAGTTCCATTCGAGTTAGCAAACACGTGTGAGCTGGTTGGTGACTTGCCGCTGAGAAGCCGCACACCTGGGTTTGCTCGTCTCTGCTGACATCACTTCGCTGTGCAGCCCCGGGCAAGTCACTCACTGTTCCTCTTCACCTCAGTTCCCACCCCCTCTGAACAATGTGAGGACAGGTCTGATGCCTGAAGGCTACTTCCAGCCCTGCTGTCCACGGATTCCACAGATGACAGGAGTCCCGGGCAGGGGAGGCCAGCTCATGGCCGTGGCTAGAACTCCAGCAGGAGGTCACGTCACCCACTAACTCCAACTGCCCACTGCCTGGCCAGGGTAGTCTCTGCCACAAGTGCAACCCCTGCCTGGGCTCATGACTACACTGACCCCTCGCTACAGAGCCTCTGCGCTAGGCAGACCCCTGTAAGCCTGGGGGGTGGCTAAGGGGCCTGAAAAGGGGGTAGCTCATTCCCTCAACACCCATGCCAAGGAGGCAGAAAATGGAAGGTCACCAGCTCAGTTTCCAGGAATGAATCCCTGGGTGGTAAAGCCCAGACTGGCATAACCTCAATAGCAATTCATTCATTCATTCGTTCATTCATTCATTCATTCAACAAACACTGAGTGTTCACTCTGTGCCAGGCACTGCGCTTGGTGCTGGGAATACACCAGGAAGGAGACAGATATGCCTTACCTCCCTCACCCTGCCCAGAGGCCCTCCTTGACTGGGGACTCCCCTCACGGCTCTGGGGGAGAGTAAGTGGACACATTTTGGGTCTCCTTTCTCCCCAAAGGCTGTTGTTTCTGACACCCCAGCTCATCACAGGCCTCAAGTTTCTAGGAACTTCTCCAGGAACCATGGGACCAGCCTCTCTCTCTTCCCTACGGCCCACCCCCCACCCCCCGACAAAGCACAGATTCATGGGGGCTCCAGGGGGCTCCCTGTTGGGTTGGAGAGCTGAGCTTTTCCAAGGGAGATAAGCTTCCCCAGACCAAGGCCGCATCAGGATCTCTGATGCTACCTGGTGGCCCTAGCCTCCCTGACAGCTCTGGGCCAGGCCTCCAGGCTGGTGGTCCAAGTTTTAGGGTCACGATGCTCCCTCTTATGGCTCAGAACCCTGAACACACAGTGAAGGAAAGAAAGAAGCCAACAGGCAAGGCCAGTCAGCAAGACCAAAGTGGACCCACTGCCTTACTCTCGCCAGCCTCCCTCGCTCTAGGACAGGCTGCGGAACCTGCCCTCCCAGTAGGTGGGGAGAAAAGCACAGGCTACCATTTATCAACTGTGTGACCTGAGCAAGTCACTTTACCTCTCTGAGCTCCAGTCCAATTTCCTCATCTGTAAAATGGGGGTCACATGATCTGGTTTCCCTGCTCTAAAGTCCATATGAGGTGGGAGAGGCTAAGGCTCCCCTCCCCCTGATTAGCTGCCAATCTTATTTCTCCTGGCAGACGGGGGTCTGGCTCAGTTCTTTATGGGCTGGACCACAGGCCATATCAACATTTGGCAAGGGAACTCTAAGAGGGTTCATAAAAAAATCCTTGCGTGCCCAGGAGGGGGCACTGCTGCCCTGGGTTTGGCTCTGGAAGATGAAGGCCTCTAGTGCCCTCTGCTGGCCACTCTTGGTTCTCATCCTTCATGGACAATAACAAGAACCAGGCCTCTGGGGCCTCCAAGCAGCCAAGAGAAGGGAGGTGACCAGCCCAAGATAAATAGAGCCCGGTGCAGGGCCGTGCCCAGACCATGCCTGGCCCTGCCCCTTCCGCCTCCGCCCCACCCTCGGCATCACCATTTCCTCCCACAGGGCACAGCTCTGCCTCCGCAGGTTTATGCAAGGACACCTCTCGGCAGGCTTCTGAAGGTGCCCCTGCACTCAACCCTCTGCTCTCCAGCCCAGTAGCACCTCCCCTGACCTTCCCCCTCCCTCTGACCCTCACACACATCTTGGAAACTCAGGGACCTCCTGTTTCTCCTGCTGGGGACTGGGGGGATCCCAGACGATAGGGATTCTAGGATCTATTCCTGTTTGGCCTTGAAGGGCATCCCCATCCCAGCAGCATTTCCTTAAGCTGCCTCAACCTTCCCTGTGCGTACCCACCCAGGCGCAGAAGCGGGGTGCCCAGGGGCCCGTGACTACTTACATGCTGGATCAGCGTCTCCACGATCTTGTATCGGTCAGGCATGTGAGTCACCATGTCAGCCATGTTGTCCTCCGACGTCCTCACCAGCGTCGGCCCGAAGACCAGGGCCAGGTTCCGGGGCTCCATCTGGGCAGTGGGGGGAGCAGGTCAGTGTCAATAACCCTGGGAGCCTGACTCCAGTCCCCCAGGTCTCCCTCACTCTGGGCCTCTCAGGCCCCCCCACCTGACCACACCCTGAGCTGTCCCTGGCTCAGGGGCTGAACGCCTCCTTGCGTGGGCAAGGACGTGCCTAGTACATAGAGCACACGCCAGGTTTCAGCCCCCTCACCTCCAGGTCTAGCAGCCATGGGCAGCACCCAACCTGCACACGCATACTGTGCTAGCAACGGGGGATCCTGGCGTGGGACCCACTGCAAGTTCCCAGGCTGTCTTAGGACTGAGAGAAACCCTATAGCTCCCCGCACTTTCCCCGCTGCAGAAGCAGGAGATACACGAGGTGTGATTTGGAAAAAGCAGTGCAAGGAGTTCCAGCTAAATCAGAGGATGGGTTTTCTTTTCTTTCTTCTTAAAAATATATTTTTATTCATTTCAGAAAGGAAAGGAGAGGGAGAGAGAGAGAAATATCAATGATGAGAGAGAATCATTGATCGGCTGCCTCATGCTCGCCCCACACAGGGGATGGAGCCTGCAACCCAGGCATATGCCCTGACCGGGAATCGAACCGTCGTGACCTCCTGGTTCATAGATCGATGCTCAACCACTGAGCCACTCCGGCCGGGCCAGAGGGGGGCAGAGGGAAACTAGTTTTCGTTCTCAGCCCTGGCCCCGCAGAGGGCAGAGCGAGGGGCCAGCAGGGAGGATGGATTTTCATTAGCCACAGGAGACGGTTCCGAGGGAGAAGCACTGCCGGGAGGAGTAGCTTGAGAGTATCTGACCCAGAGGAGCTCAGAATATGCTGAGGAGACCCAGGGATGCTTCCCTCCCCCACACGCCACGCTGCAGCCCCCACCCACCTTGTTTTTCTCCGAGTGGTCAGCAATGGTCTTCAGATGGCCCACGAGGAACTTCAGTGTTTCATAGTAGTGTCCTGGGAGGTCCCTGATCTGGGCAGGAGAGAGAAGAGGCATGGGACCAGACTGTCATGGCCTCCCTGGTCCATCACGCCCCAAAGGGGCTCCCACTGCCATACCTCAGGGGCTCTGGAACCCACCCTCTCACTGCCCCCCTGGTAGAGATGGAGAAACTGAGGCCTTGAGTGGAGAAGGGCTTCCCAAGGTCACAGAGGGAATTGGTGGCACTGGCTCCGGGCCTCCTGGGACCGTGGTGCTCTCCCAACCCAGTCTGCCTTTTGCCCAACAGTGTCTCTCTCCTTACCAGTTTCCGCAGCGTTTTCAATCGCTCCCTGGAGTCTTCAATGCGATTGGCTTCGATGAAGTCGTTGTATTTGTCTAGAACATACCAAAGACCCTTTAGAGAAAGGGGAGAAGCCTCGGGCTGAAGGTCAGGGAGGCCTGTTCTGTTCCAGTTCCGAAGGGCTCCGTGGCCTCGTGTTCATGGGACCAAACCCCCCGCAGCTGTACTCAAGTGTGCACCTGACCTGGGGTCGCGGAGGTGTGCGCATCCGGGAAGAAATAAGACCCGAGCTGCATGTAATACTGGAAAAGGGGTCCCGCACCAGCCTCCAGGACAAGGTCAGACGCAAAGGTTACTTAGACAGAGGAAGGGGCCTTTCAGTCTCCACACGCCCCACCCCACCCCACCCCCACCCCACCAGTGTCAGGATTCCCCCAACTCCCTTCAGAAGTCCATGGGAAACTTTTAAAAAGTAGAACGTGGTAACTTTATTCTAAACTTCATCTGGATGAGTAAAGGCATAAGGAGAGCCTTGACTCATTCTTTGAAGGCAGAATGATGAAGAAGGGATTGCCCCACCCGATACTGAAGCGCACTAGAGAGAGAGCACAGCTAGAGCAGCGGGACTGGGAGCAGAAGCTAACAAGGGTCGGCACAGGAAGGAGGAAAACAGGCCACATGGATCTTTCCTATGTGATAGGGTGGCCCTTTAAATCCGTGTGGAAGGATGGAGGCGTCAGTAAATGTCCCTGGGACAATTAGCTATGTCAATGGCACGGGGGGGGGGGGGGGCAGGGGGGGCGAGAATCTGTATCTAGCTCACATAATACACATTTAACTGCATTACAGAGCCAAATATAAAGTTATTAAAATATTGGAAAAAATAAGAAAATAGTCACATAATCATAAGGCCTTCTTAAGCATGAGATGCAAAATCCGTGAAAGATTAACAGCTTTGACTGCACTTGAAACAACAACTGTTTCCAATTTCTCTGCTGAAAGTTCAAAGGCAAATGGCAGACCCAATATTTGCAAAAACGAACCAAGGGATTCATGTCTATAATGCACAAGAGCATGTCTCCTATAAATCAATATGAAAAAAGACAGACAACCCAATAGAAAAATGGGAACATAGTCTGAACAGGCAAGTACAAAGGACACAGAAAAGACCAATAAACTAATGAAAAGACAGTTAATCCCCTCAGTAATGAGGGAGATGAAAATGAAAACAATAATGAGATCCCATGTCCCCTACCCGACTAACAAAGGTTTAAAATATTAATAACCTCCAATGCTGGGAGGCGGGGGGGGGGGGGAGCATAATGTTCTCTTATGCTTTCAGTGGGGCGTGCACGAGGCCCCACTTCTCAGAGTGCCACCTGACGTGAGCTTTCAAAAACGTTTACCAGGGAGGGGATTAAGATGTGCAAATTGCCAGTTATAAGCACAGTCACAGGGGTGCAAATTACAGCACAGGAAATATAGTCAATAATATTGTAATAACTATGTAAGGTGTCCGATGGGTGCTAGACTTATCGGGGGGATCACTTCGTAAGGTTTATAAATGTCCAGTCACTAGGATGTACACCTGAAAGTGACATAACATTGTGTGTCAACTCTAATTAAAAAATAAAATATATCTTTGACCTAGCAATTCCACATCTAGAAGTCTGCCTCGAGGACACGGATCCGGGTGTGCAGGGACATACGCCAGGAAAGTCACTGCAACGTGTTCTGTGCAAAAATTTGAGGGCGACCGAAATATCCATCGATAGGGGAGTGACTAGACAAATTATAGTCTATTCAGACTATGAAATACTATGCGGTTGATTTAAAAGAAGAATGAGGAAGAGCTCTTTGTGCTGACATGAATGAATCTCACAATTACAAGCCTGCTTTTGTTAAGAGTAACCCAACCAGTGGTGTGCTGGGGCCCCGCCCCCACGGCTCCGGAGAGCCTTCACCTCCCGACCGACCGAGTTCACCTCGGCTCCACGTTGCTCACAGCGTATCTATCCTATCTATCGGTGGCTGGAAATCAGCCCTGGTGGGAGTGTTCGTGCCATGGAAATTGGAACAAACACTACAGGCTAAGCCTCCCCCCTGCCCCCCCGAGAGCCGGAGGTTAAACATTTATCAGCACACCACCGGACACCTACGTGTCTTTGTTGTGTGTCAGAGGGTCTGGATGGAAACACAGCATTGTTCATCAGCAGCTCAGCAGGTGCTCAACGCTGGGCCCTGAAGCCAGATGCCTGGGGCCTAATCCTGGCTCCAACCCTTACAACCTGTGAGGCCGTGGGCAGGTCATTTAGCCTCTGTGTGCCTCAGCTTCCTCATCTGTGAGTGGAGATAACAGTGCCTGCCTGTAGGGGGCAGTGCTTGGCACAAAGGAAACGCTCAGAGAATGTTAGT
This sequence comes from Plecotus auritus, assembly GCF_963455305.1. Classification (NCBI taxonomy): domain Eukaryota; kingdom Metazoa; phylum Chordata; class Mammalia; order Chiroptera; family Vespertilionidae; genus Plecotus; species Plecotus auritus. Next base: position 10,289,539 of record NC_137774.1, read on the forward strand.
GTAAGGTCTGGGGCTGGGAAAGCAGGAACTTTACAAACTTTGCTTTCTAGCCCGCTTTAGCCTGCTTGAATAATGAGGAAAATAAACTTAGGCTGTCTGACCTTGTAGGCCAGAGACTAGATATGCCCATAATTTCAATGCCATGCCAGGTGCATTTTTTAATTGGATAGAACTGTGTTGTTTTCAAGGCCAGCAGCAAGATAACCACTAAGTGCACATAGGGCTGGCTCTTTAATAAAAAGGGAAGTTCTGCTTGTAGCCTTGCTTAGAATTTGAATTCATTTTCTCTAAGCCCACCGGTGCAGCCCACCGGTGAATAAGTGTGACTCCCCCGGCCTGTGCTCTCGGACCGCGGGACCTCACCCGAGAGCTTTCAATAAACGCAATTTTTCGCTTTTACCCTGCTTGTCTTGGTCAACTTATTGGTTTCGGTCGGGTTAAGTCTTACATCTCTGATTAAACCTTACAGTTAGCATAACCTTGGGAGAGGGGCGTAGGAGAAGGACGGACCTTTGCGTTTGTTTGTATCTGCACTACCTGCTTTTCACAAGCACATGTTTCTTTTGTATTAAAACAAAACACACACACACACACACAAAAAAAAAAAACACACCACAAAATAACACCAACAAACCCAATTTAAAAAGTGGTCAGAGTGTCCCTCCTCCTCCCATTTCTCCACTCCCACCCCCTACTCACCATCAGTGAAAAGAGGCTCAGGTAGCTTTCGGAAGAAGGACTTAAGCAGGCTGCTGATCACGTTGAGGTCTTGCCAGCGCTGGAGAGGGGGCAAAGAAGTCAGGCCACAGGTCGGCCCAGCCCAGGTGCCCAGCCTCCCATGCCCCAGGTCCAGGGCCAGCCAGGCCCCGCCCAGGTGCCCTGCCTCCATGCTAGTCCAGCCCTAGAGCCCAGCCCAGCCCAGCCCCCCCAGCCCAGGCCCTCCCTGGGATCCACTTACACCAACCTCTGCCCAGATCAGGGATCTCTGGGCTAAGGCCATTCATTGGGGGCAGCTGAACCGAGTCCCCAGCTAGCCCCCTGACCTCCCGGCCCCAGTCCCTCTCTGCTCCGGCCAGCCCAATGAGCTCCAACATTTGCCCATCCACAGAAAGTACCAGATGCCTTCCTTGGTTCAGGCACTGTGAGGGGCAGGGTAAGGAAACCCATCCCCATGCAAGCCTGCCCATTGGACCGCCATTGGGCCTACTTAGTGCCAACTCCCTTTTCCCCATTTAGCAGAGGAGAGCCCTCCTTGGACACCTCTCTCCTTGTCCCTGACATAGCACACGCTCATGCTCGGCGCCTTCCTGTCTCCGGCTCTTTGCACTTGCTGGTCCCCTCCTAGAACTCTCCTCCCCAACCCTCCAATGACGAGCTCCTAACACTGTCTAAGTGTCACCTCTTCAGAGAGGCCTGTTCTGACTGTTACAGCTAAAGCGGCCACCATCACCGCTGCCCTGCCATCTGTGCCACAGCCCTGACTTTGTTTCTTCCATGGCGCGCACCACCATTTGCCATTATTGTGTGCATTTCTTTCCTTGTCCTGCCCGTCTGCCCGTCTGCCTGTAAGCTCCACGAGGGGTGGGGATTGTGTCTGTCTTATTCCCCCGCTGTGTTCCTATCGCCCAGCAGCTCTGTTAGCCTGGCACTTAAAAGGTCTAAGTCAGTAGCTCTCAACCAGGATGACTCTGCCCCTCAGGGACATTTGGCAACGTCTGGAACCATTTTGTTTTTCACACTGGGGGGTGGGGGTGGGGGGGTGAGGGTGCCATTGGCATCTAGTGGCTGGAAGCCAGGGATGCTGCTAAACCTCTTCCAATGCGCAGGACAACCTCCTGCAACGAAGAATTATTCAGTCCAAAGTTTCATGGTTGAGGAAACCCTGATCTATAAGTAAATGGTTGTTGAATACAAGAATGAACAGCTGGGTCATTGTCCCTTCTTCCCACCAGGGGGCACCATCACCCTATACAAAGTCTAGGTCCTAGGATAACACCCTTGATAGGAACTGCTCCGAGAAACTTATGCCCAGAAAACAACACAGACACACACAGACAGACACACCTCAACAACAGGCACATCCAGAGACACACGGCTCCACAAAATGCAAACTCGTTACAACGGATCCATAGCTTAATGCCCGACCATCCCACGTGTCCTCCCCTCCCCACAGGGTCAACAGGAGTTAGAGTCACCCACACACAGCGCTTGACTTCCAGCACTGCACCACCCCACGGACAAACGACACTGCTGACATCTCAGGCCAAACCACACACCCAATACGCTGGCCACCCCACCGCTGGGCCCTCTTCTCCGTGGCTATGGCCCAGCTTATGTGCTGCAGTGGACACTCGCCCCTACCCAGGCAGCACCTGCCCCCTTCCCTCCACTACTGCCTGGCCCTGATGCGTAGGCTCTTCTCATTTCCCAGCTGCCAAACCCAAGGCCTTGCCCTGTATTTCTTGACCGAACTTCCTCTGTGCAAGTACCTACCCCTCGTCCCCAGCCCCCCCTCCACTCCCCTCTCGTCTGCCCATGTCAGGGACTGGTCCTTGCGCTCCTGATACCCACCCTCTCCCCACGTAGCAGCTCCCTCCATCATCTCACCTGCAAGCCCCAGCATGACCCCCTGCCCACTCACCAGTCCACTCTTGGTCTAGTATCTGATTATGCCATCACCCCCAGCTGGGTGACTCATCATCACCCCAAATCCAATGGGGCCTCTCCCTGCCACAGCCTCCCGCTCCTGTCCTACTTCCCAATCTCTGCCAGGGGTAGATACTACCAGCCCCAGCTCAAACTTGTGGCTCTTCTTGCCCCTCCTCCCTCCCTTATGCAGCCAGCCCTCGGAGCTGCTGCCATCCATCCTCCTTATTCTCCGAGGACCACTGAGTCCGCTTCCAATATGTCAGTAATTTCTCTCCTAGACGCCCTGCGTTGGGCCTTCCTCATTCATATGCATTAGGTACGAACTAAAGCCGTACGCTTTCTCAAGCCCCACTCTCATTTATGCCTCCCCATCGAAGGCTTCCTATTATCCATTAGATCAAGGTCAACGGCTTCAGTGAAGCCATCAAAAGCCCCGTCTCACCCTCCGCACGGCCACGCCCAGGAGTGAGGTCTATTCTCTGCCCTCATGCTTAGACCCTCCTCTGGGATTTTAGAAAATGCCATCATGCCCTGCCTGGGCTGCCTTCCTGCCCACCTGCCCCCCTTCCTATTCATCCTTCAAAGATTCAAACACTCAAGCCTACCATCTGCTCCAGCACTCAGTCAGCATCCTCTCCTTCCCCATCGCACAATCTGGTCCTTGATGAGAGACCAGCCTTTTCTCTTGCCCACGATTTCACACACACTTGTCTTGTCTCCTCCTTCCCTTCCCCAGGGCAGGAAGACTGCCATGGATCACATGAGGTTCCATGGTATGTGACTCATGAGACTTCAGTGCCCACATCCAGGGTTTCCCAAAACCTCGTTTTCAGCAGCACCCCCTTTGTTAAATAAAATCATACATGAAAACCCAATTGTACATGAAAACCCAATAAGGTGGGGTTGGTCTAGTTCAAGCGAGGAGCGGGGGTCCTGACCCGGCCCTGGCCTCCCACAGCCCCTCTAGAGCCGTGGTCGGCAAATTGTGGCTCCGAGCCACATGCGGCTCTTTGGCCCCTGGAGTGTGGCTCTTCCACAAAACACCACGGCCTGGGCGAGTCTCTTTTGAAGAGTGGCGTTAGAAGAAGTTTACGTTTAAAACATGTGGCTCTCAGAAGAAATGTCCATCGTTGTCCTGTTGGTATTGGGCCTGTGGACTGAGGAGTTTGCCGACCACTGCCCTAGAGAAACGTAAGATGCTGGAAAACAGTCTGAGAGCCACTGCCCTGCTGCAAACTCTCAAGCGTGGCTGTCAGATCCGTGAGCTCCCCTCCTGTGACCAGCCGCTTCCTTTCCCTGCTTGCAGCCCCCAAATGGCTGGCCACTTCAGAGACACCATGCACCCCCCTTCTGCTAAGCCAGGGGCCTGCAAACCACGGCCCGTACGTCAAATCCACCCAGCGGCCAGTTTTCACATGGCCCTTAAGGTAAGAATGGATTTTATTTATTTTTCTTTTCTACTTTGTTTGTTTGTTTATTTATTTATTTTTTTGTATTTTAAGAATGGATTTTATATTTTTAAAGGATCATTGGAGTGGGGGAGGGGGCTGGGAACAAAAAAAAAAGGAGGAGGAAGGGAAGAAAGGTATGCAATGGAGACTGTGCAGGGGTCCTCAAACTTTTTTTTTTAAAATATATTTTATTGATTATCTTACAGAGAGGAAGGGAGAGGGATAGAGAGTTAGAAACATCGATGAGAGAGAAACATCGATCAGCTCCCTCCTGCACACCCCCTACTGGGGATGTGCCCACAACCAAGGTACATGCCCTTGACCGGAATCGAACCTGGGACCCTTGAGTCTGCAGGCCGACGCTCTATCCACTGAGCCAAACCGGTCAGGGCTAGTCCTCAAACTTTTTAAACAGGGGGCCAGTTCACTGTCCCTCAGACCACTGGAGGGCCGGACTATAGTTAAAAAAACAAAACTATGAACAAATTCCTATGCGCACTGCGGGCCCGGGACGAGTCAGCTGCTAACCAGGACAGGCAGCGGCACCCGGCGGGCCGGATAAATGTCCTTGGCGGGCCGCATGTGGCCCGCGGGCCGTAGTTGGAGGACCCCTGCGAGTGTATGGTAACTAAATCCTCAAATACTGACTACCTGGCCCTTTACAGAAAAGGTATGTAGACCGATGACAAGCCTGCAGAGTCCACGCCTTTTCTCAGGCCGTTTCCTCTGCCTGGGGTGCCCTTACCGGGCTGGCTTTCCCTTGCTTTCAGTGAACTCGGCTCCTCCTTAAGGCCCCAGACCCTGTTTCCAGCCGGCCTGTCTCAGGGCTTCCTAGGTCCTGACTGCATCTATTGGTTCAACTTCAGCTGGGGTGATGCCATCCCCAGGGCTGGACAGCAAGGGCGAGTCCTGCCATACCCATCCTGGTGCCCTGGCCCAGTGCTGGGCACATTGCAGGGTACGATGAACACGAAAGACACACACACACCACCTCGGCCCCCCTCCCACAGCTCCCCGAGCCATGCCCACCTCATCTTGCAGGTTGATGTCACTGGGCCCGCGGTTGAGCTGCTCCTGCAGGCTGGACACCACTGCGTTGTTGCCCGGCACTCGGTAAATGCCCGTGGACTCCAGCCCTCGTGCCTCCACGATGCGACAGCATGCGGCCACGATCAGGGGGACATGCTGGGGACACGGGCAGGGCAGGGGGGTTAGGGAGGGTGAGAGCAGCATTCTCCACCAGTGGACCAGAGGTGGGGAGACCAAGATGGGGGCAGTGCAAGGCCCAGCTGCTGCCAGGAACCCTCTATGGGGACACAAGGCCCCCAATGCCTCCAGTCTGGGGCTGGAATAACCCCCACGCCTCGCCCTGGTCTGAGAAGGGGCACTGGCCAGGGGTCAGGGGTTCCGGGCTCTGCCTCAGCTCTGCTGCTCCCTCTCTGCCCTTCCCCAGCTGTGTCTGTAAGACCAGGTGGACAGCTGCTTCCAAGTCCCTTTCGGCTCTGTCTCCCCCTTCCCTGCCTGCTCTGCAATGTGGTGGGGACCCACCTGGTTCTCCGTGGCTGGCTGGCACTCCTCCAGCCGGATCCCGAATGCCCTGGGGGCTGCCTTCTTATTCTTCTTGATGATGTTGATGCCCCAGGGGCTTTTGGGGGCAGCAACACTGTCATCTGGAGGGGGAGGCAGAGAGTGCCAGGGTGAGCTGGGCCCAGGGAGGGGTAGCAGCCACACTCACCCACCACACTCACACGCACCTGGACATGTGGGGACTCTCAGAGAAGCCCCTGGGTGCTGAGGGCTGATGGGAAACTGTACACAAGTGTGAAGGCCAAAGGAAAGCGGGTTCTAACCCAGAAGAGAGAGGCCTCAGAATTAGATAAGGACTTCTGTGTGGCCTCCAGGGCTAGCACAAGGAGGTGGAGCCGTTGATTCTGGTATATCCAAAGGAAGAACTTTCTTTCTTTTTCTTTTTTTTAAAATATATTTTATTGATTTTTACAGAGAGGAAGGGAGAGGGATAGAGAGTTAGAAACATCGAAACATCCATCAGCTGCCTCCTGCACACGCCCGACTGGGGATGTGCCCGCAACCAAGGTACATGCCCTTGACCGGAATCGAACCTGGGACCCTTCAGTCCGCAGGCGGATGCTCTCTCCACTGAGCCAAACCGGTCAGGGCAAAGAACTTTCTAACAGCCCAAAGGGTGTGTGAAGATGGAAAAGGCTACATCCTCAGAGGACGAGCCTCCGCCCCTGACGGGACACAGCAGAGACTCACTGGGTGACCATCCAGAGGGACGTCTTGGAAGACAACCAGGACCCAGGCCCTTCCAGCCCCGAGACTCTGAGAACCCAGACCCTCACAGGCGAACACACATGGGCAGACACAGCGGGATAACCCTGGCACGCACCCCCCCCCCACACACACACAGAGGCACACACACACACACACACACACACAGAGGCACACACACACACAGAGGCACACACACACACAGAGGCACACACACACACACACAGAGGCACACACACAGAGGCACACACACACACACAGAGGCACACACACACACAGAGGCACACACACACAGAGGCACACACACACACACAGAGGCACACACACACAGAGGCACACACACACACAGAGGCACACACATACACACAGAGGCACACACACACACAGAGGCACACACAGGTGCGTGCACACACACATACACACTCACAGGTACACACAGGCACACACACACACAGAGACACACATAACCCCACACACACAGGTGCGCGCGCACACACAGGCGCACGCACACACACACACAGGCGCACGCACACACACACACAGGCGCACGCACACGCACACACAGGCACACACACAGGAGTGCACGCGCACACACATACACACTCACTCGCACACACTCACAGGCACACACACCCACACAGTCACACACACACACACACACACACACACTCACAGGCCCTCTGCTCCCTTGCAGACCCACAGAGCTGACCTCACTCTCCCAGCCGCATGCATGTCACCCCCTTAGCAGCTGCCTCCTACCCTTGCTCCCTGCAGGCTGGTCCTGAGTCCTGATGCCACGTGCTGCACTCTGTTTGAGGAACTCAGACTTGAGGCCCCCCAGGCCCCGAGAGCCTTTTGGGGAGGAATCAGCTTTGGGCCCAGAGCTATGGCTGCATAGGAAGAGGGGAAAGGAGGGGTCTTCATCCGGGTGACCCAGCATGTCACCTTCCCTGGCCTCCCACCACTATGGACCTCCCCTCTATCCCTGAGGCAAACCCTCCTTGCCCTTCCGGGGACTGGAGGCCTCAAGTTCCCTGTCCCCAGGGGCTGCCCTCCTTGGAGGTGAGCCAGGAGGATGACCTATGACTGGAGTGCCCCCCCCCCCCCCCCGCAGCCAGGCCTGCTCCATGAGGGCTGGGCTCACCTCACTTTTCGGTAATCATTAAGCTTCTTGCTGATCAGAGCTTGGTTGGCACAGCCGGGGTCCTGGAGGAGGGAAAGAGAGTGCAGATGTGGTCAGTGCCCGCACAGCCCGCCCCAGAACTCATCCCTGGCTCCTGCCTCAGCCTCGCCTCCCTCTCCTCCACCTGCCAACTAGAAGGCACAGACCCTGGAGCGAGCAAGACCAGGGCTGGGCTCCTGGGCGCCCCCTCGCCAGCCGTGTGACCCTGGGTAATCCACTTCGCTTCTCTGAGCCTCAGTCCCCTCAGCAGTGACATGGGAGGGATAATATTGCAACCTCAGGGTTTGGGTGCAGAATTATGCACACAGCACGTCTCACAGTCCTGCCAAGGCCCAGGAGAGGTGCCCCAGGAGGGTAGCTATTGTGGTCAGGAAAGTGGCTTGGGACCCTTGACCATGCCTTGCTGGGGGCAGCCCAGCCACGCCTCCCAGGGCAGGCCCAGATCCCAGGTACTTTCCTCCTTGCCGTGAGGAAAGAGACAATGTCCTTGGGGGGGCGGGGCGGGCAGAGCCTGGGTCAGTGGGAGGCTATGTCCTCAACAAGAGGGTCTGTGGCCCAGAGGCTGGGCGCTAACAGCCAGGCAGGGACCAGCCCCAGGCCCAGGCCCCCACGCAATCTTGCGCAGGTGTGTCCAGATACTTGCGTGCGGGCACTTGGCTAAGGAGGGGCCGAGTGGAGCGGAAACACCAGCGCGGGCCCCTGGTGTGCAGCTGCCCAGGAAGGGGCACCATTTTTTCAAATTCTCCAGAGTCCCTGCCAAAACCTTGGCTCAGTCCCTGCTGCCTGCTGCCAAAGGCCCAGCCTCTTGGCCTCCTCCCAAGGTCAATCTGTTCATGTCCCTGCAGACAGGCCAGTCCTGTCAGAAGGGCCAGCCCCAGTCCTGGCACAAGGACACCTCATTCTGTACCACATTCCGTAGGAAACACACACCCCACTGACCCTGCAGCAGGGCGCGTAGGCTGGCCTGGAGCTGACCTCTCTGTGCCAGAGCCTGCGCTCATAGCAATAATTAATAACACTAATAATTACTATCCTTCCTAGAGTTATTGTCACTGCCAGTCAGGGCACCCTGGAGAAGCAGGTGCTCCGTGAGCCACGGTGCGCGGCCCCTTCACACCAAACCTAGGGGGCACAGCTGTCAGCCCATTTAATGGCAGAGGGAACTGAGGCTCAGCGTGATGAAGGGAGGTCCATGGCAGGTGAGAGGTGGCCCTGGGGCCTGCTCTGGCCTCCCTGGCCCCGTGGGGGCTGGGCCCGGCCCTCACCTCGCCCTCGGCCCTGCTGTTCTCTCGGATCGCTCTGATCCAGCCCAGCATGTCATCCCGGTCCTCAGCCTGAAAGAGATATTCACAGAAGTCAGCGGTGGTCAGCCGGAACACGTGCCTCCTCTTGGTCTCGCTGTAGGAGATGTCCACCAGGCAGGAGCCGATGCAGACGGGCGCCGCCTCGTCCTCACCTGCGACGGCCGCCGCCCCCGCCGCTGCTGCCGGCCCGGGCTCCCGCCGCTCCTTGCTCAGCGAGAGGGAGCGCGCCCGCAGCGCGGCATACACCCGCTTCCACTGGCGCAGGCCGCCGCCCGCTTTCTGCAGGGAGACACAAGGAGGGAGGAGATACGGGAGGAGGAGGGTGTGAGAGGACAGGCCTGCCTTCCCGCCCCAGAGCGCCGGGGGGCGGGGCTAGAAGCTGTAGACACCCCATTGCCTGCCAGGAGCCCCCCTGCTTCACTCCGCGGGAACCTGGGGCAGCCTCCTGCTCAGAGTCCTCAACTCTCTCAGCTCCTCACCTGCCTGGACACCCCTACCCACCGTTCTCAGTCTCCCCAGAGGGTCTGCAACCTTCTTTTTAAAGACTAGCATCTTTAAAGCTTAGCATCCTTAAAGACTAGCATCCTTAAAGACTAGTGTCAACATTCACCTGGCGTTGGCCATGGCTGGGAGAACCAGTAGGGGCTCTGGGAGGGCAACTGGGCCCCACCCAGCATGTGCCACCTTACATAAAATCCTCATAAAGCCATTCCTAGTCCACATATGCTCCCCTTCACAGCAAAACCGGTCAAGAGTGTCCACCACACTTGCTCTCCCCGCTTCTCTGCCTCTCACTCAAAACTCCGCACAATATCCCTTCCCAGAAAGCCACTTTCAAGGCCACGCGGGTCTCCAGTGTAGCAGCTTCCCGGCCCTTCCCTGCCCTTTCCTTAGCCTCTCTGTAGCCTTTGGCCGTGCCTACCCTCTTCAAACCCTCTCTTGGCATCTGGGACCCCACAGTCCCTGGTCTCCCTCCCATCCCACTGGCTCCGTCTGTCTCTTCCGCTGGCCCTCCTCTACACCAGTGGTTCTCAACAGGGGTGACTCACCCCCAGGGGACATCTGTCTGGAGACAAGTTTGGTCATCACACCTGAAGTGCCATGGCATCTAGTGGGTAGAGGCCAAGGGTGCTGCTAAACAGCCCCCGATGCTCAGGAGAGCCCTCACAACACAGAACCATCTGGCCCCAAAGGGCAACAGAGCTGAGGTCGGGACCCTGCCCTAAAGGATGGGAGCTCCGGGACTTTGTCCTGGGCTCCCCTCTCCCTGCATGCTTCCCCAGTGACGTCATTTGTCGGCTGATGGTGATGCCCAGCGTCCCTTCAGCCTGTGCTGTGCCTCCCGCCCCCTGGGCAGCATCCCCATTTGCATGCTCGTATGGGGCAATTGATTTTCACCATCAAACCTGTTCTCCCTGCCACCCTCATCTTTCCCAGCTCAGGAAATCGAGCCAGTTGCCCAGAAACCTGAAAGGTGCCTTCGACTCCTCCCTTTTCCTCACCTTTGACGTTCAACCTATCAGAAAGTCACTTCTGCTTCCCAAACATCACCTGACTCCCTCCTTCCTGCTAACACCTTGTCCACACCATCAACACCGCTTGCCTGGACAATGGCACAAACCTGCCCAGTCTCCCCTCTCACCTCCCACAGTCCGTTCCCTGCCCAGCAGCTGCAGCCACAGCTTTAAAATGTAACCGAGATCATGTGTCTCCCCTGCTTAGCGCCCTCTCATGGGTTCCCAGGGTCTTGGAATCAAATCTAAGGACTTTGTGATCTGGTTCCTCGCCCTCTAAACCCATCTTCTCTCTCTCCTTCTGCCTCACTGTGTCAAGCCACAGGGCCTTCTTCAGTGAACGAGCCATGCCCTCCCTTTCTCGAGGCCTTTGCACGCACTGTTCCTTCTCCTTTTTTAAAAATAAAGTAATATATCTGTATTGATTTCCAAGAGGGAGAGGGAGATAGATAGAAACATCAATGATGAGAAAGAATCATTGATCGGCTGCCTCCTACAGGCCTCCTACCGGGGATCGAGCCCGCAACCAGGGCATGTGGCCTGACCGGGAATCAAACCGTGACCTCCTGGTTCACAGGTCGAGGTAAAACCACTGAGCCATTCCAGCAGCCAGGCTGCACTTGCTGTCCCTTCTGCCAGGAGCCCCTTCTCTCGCTTCATGTGGCTGCCCCCTTCTCGCCCTTCAGGTCAAAGGTCACCAACATCCCCTCCTCAGGGAGACCTTCTCTGATAATTTTTTTCTGTAGGCAGCCCCACCACTCCCAACTTAAAGGCAATCACATCGGCCTGTTTGATTTCCCTGTGTGAATTCTCTGATTCGTGGTAAGATTCTGAGAGCAGAAAGCTTGTCTGTCCTCTCAGACCACATCCCACATCCCAGAGCCTCAGCAGACCCAAGGTAAGTGCTCATCGGTATTTACTGAATAAATGAATGAATCCTCCTCGGAGCACCCTGAGGGCGGGGTTCCATCTCAGCCTGCGAGCTCCTTTCCTCTGGCTGGTGGCTGCCTCAGAGCAGCACGGGGGAACACAGCCACGTCTGGCCGTGAGCCCTGCCCACCACCACCGACCTGGGGACCCGGGCAGGACACAGCAGGGCCCTCCAGAAGAATTTTAATGTCAAATTAAGGTGGTGATAAGGCTGCCCTTTTGAGACTGAACCAGCTAGGTGACCTTGGACAAGTCAAGCCCTCTCCCCTGGCATCAGTGTTCCCTGTTGCTAAAACGAGAGGTGAACTAGCTGGCCTCCAAGGTTGCATCCAGCTCAAGGGCTGCGTCCGTGGCTGCAGGGAGATGTCACACCCTCTCCCCTCTGCCTGACAGTCAATGTCTCTGAAACAGACTGATGTGGGGGGGGGCGGGGGGGGGGGACCCAGGAGAGGCTGGGCTTGTGGGAGAAGCCAACAGCTGACTGGCAATCAGGACTCTGAATAGATCAAGGGCCAGAAACTGACTTGAGGGGCCCTCTCCTAACTCCCAGGCCATGGTACCTAGGTGACGAGGGAGAGTGGATTCTGGTCATGATGGGAGTGGAAGCCCCTGTTGTCCAGAGCTGGTCACTGAGCAGAAAGGGGCCAGCTCCTCCCCCTGCCCGGGAGACACTGTGGGTGAGCTTCAGGGGCCAAGCAGAGCCGGGGGATATGCTGCCTGGCAGTCCTCAAAGGCCTCCACGGGGCTCAAATGTTGGGCTAGAAGAGTTTGTCTACACCTGGTTGCCCTTCGTCAGCCACACAGCTGGCCCCTGCTGCCCCTCCTAGGTCACCCTGGTCTGCAGCCACTTGCTGACTCTCCTCCTCGGCCCCCATCCCGCCACTTCCTTTCAAGGTGCAGCCCATCTCTTGCCCTCTCCCTCCGTGCTCCCAAACCTGGCTGCAGGTGCCGAGCACCCCCTGATGGACCAATGCCCTCCCCAGGTGGGCCTCCATCCTGAGCGCCACACCCTTGGAGCCTCTGTTCCCAGAACACCTTCACCCTTGAACTCCACAAGACCCCAAAGCAACCTCTTGGCTTCTTTTCCCCAAACCTGTGTTTCCAGTGCCCATGGCTCAGGGGAAGGTCCCACTACCCACCACCCCACAACCCAAGCTGAGACCCCAGGAGCCAGCGTTACCTCCCCCTTCCTCCCTCACCTCCCAGCCATCAGCAAGCCCAGGCCTTTCTTCCCCTTGAATCTCTCTAAATTGTCCCCTCCCCTCAGCCCCATGCCACAATCTTGGTCAGGGCCCCCACCTCGCTCACCTGGACAACAGTAGTGGCCTTGCCTCTTCCTGTCACAGGATCAACACTTGCCTCCTGGCCTCACACACCCTCCACTTAAATCCCTGCCAAGGCTTGCCCTGAGTGACAAGGCCCCCCGAGCAGGCACCCAACTCCCCCACCTTGGCTTCCACCTCTTGCCCTGGCTCCCAGCCACCCACATTTCTCCAGGCCATCCAGGAGGGCATCTCCCCGTCAGACCACTCTCTCCCCTCCCAGCTTGGTGGATTCTCACACATCCTTCATGTCTCACCCACCGCTCCGAGGCTAGGGTCACCTACTATATGCCATTGCCCTGGACACCCCCATCATAAACATCAGGCACTCATAGCTGTTATGCAACTGAGCTATTTCTGCTCGTCATGAACCCCAGCAGGGCAGGACTGGCCTGGATCCCTCACTATGAAATCCTGAGAACCTCAGCTGAGAATCAGGGTGGGCCACACCCTTAGTCATTATCCACAGACTGGATGGGGACACAGATAAGCCAATCCTGCCTGGATGACACATCGGTCCTTGGAGTAGAATACGGGTACCTTCATCTTGCAGGTCAGAAAAGTGGGGCTCAGAAGATGAGACCTTATGCCCAAAGCCTTATGTTTGATATGTGGCTGGGCAGGAATTTAAGTCTGTCTGACCTCAAAGCTTATCTTCTTTCCAGGTACAAGACCCCTAGGAGGCAGGGTGGAAAATTCAAGTAACAGCAATACGCAGAACAGCAGCCCCACCCTCCCTCCCCCAGGCCAGGCACTGGGTAAATCCATCTCATTTAATCCTCAGCAAAAGGCATGTGAACTAAGGAATATTATTAGCTCCATGTACAGACGAGGAAATTGAGTCATGGACAGGTGAGTCACCTAAGCTTCCCCAGCAAGTTGTGTTGCAGTCGAGAGACAGGCCCAGGTTATGGTCACCACTCTGTTCAGCCTTGCCTGGGCTGCTGGGGGGGCGGGGGGGCAGCAGTGGGGCTGCCTCCCCCCCGCCACCCCCTCAGCCATTGCCCCGGCCTGGAACAGAGGTTCAGTCTCCACAGGCCAGGGGTCCCACCTTCTCCTCTTTGGAGCCTGGTTATCTTCCCTCGCCCTCCACCCCCAGGCCCAAGCCCCCTTCATCGCTCACCTGGATCTCTATGGCAGCTCTGAACTGATCTTCTTTGGCCTCCACGTTGGCCCTCTCTAGTTCACTCCCCAGGAAGCCACATGAAAGAGGCCCCGGGGGATAAAGACTAAAACTTTTGCTGGCCTTGAAAAGGCTGCCCTCTGCTTTCTTTGGGGGCCTCAGCCCCTCTAAGAGAATCACCCTGGCCCTGCTCCCCCATTTTCCATGAACATTCATGGCCGTTTGGGGGGTGATCTGGCAACCAAGGATCGCTGTGACTGGTTTGGTCAGAATCCCAAGCACAACTTCATCGGATCCATCCCATAGAACAGACCTCTTTTTCATGAGTCCATTAGGCCCCAGAAGTTTTTCCCAGCATCTAACCTCTACCCCTCCTGCTACAGCCTCAGCCGGTTCTCTTTGGCTCCAGAGGCTGTGGTGTGAGGAGCCGGAGAGTTCTGCTGATCCAGCTTCCATCCATCTTCATCTCATTCCTCCAGCCATCTTACCTTCCCCTTGTTGGTGAGGACCTGCTTATAATACAACCAGCCTTCTCTCCTGATATCGCTGAAGGTTGTGTCCGAGAGGTCAGAGGTTGAATGTCGCTTAGAAGGAGCGTCAGCATCTTCGGAAGTGCCCCAGCTATCCAAGGACTGCAGCAAGACAACAGAGGGCAATTTAAGGTGGCTCCCACAGTGCCAGCCTCTCAGGAACCCCATGGACCACGCTCAGCCACAAGGGCCGGGTGCATGCCTGTGCTGGCTCTGCTGCTGTGTGTAGCCTCATGGCCTTGCTTGCCCTCTCTGAACCTCTGGGGTGAGGTCATGAGACAAATGTGCTAGGGAAGCCAGAAAGGAGGAAAGGCTCTGACCAGCAGACCATGTGCCTCGCCACGCCAGAAAAGCCAATCTGGAGCCACCCGCGATTTTATAGACTTGAAGACATTAAGGAAAAGAGGAAGTTATTGTGTCAACACAGAGTTAAATAAACAGAGGAAGTCAGAACATCAATGAAGACAGAGTTAGTGGAGCAGGTAGTCATGTCCACAAAGAGTTAAACAGAGGAAATGATAGTGTCAATAGGACTCCAGCCACAGAGATGACGTGCCAGAGGGAGAAGTAGGCAGGCAGAGGCAGTTGTAAAGAATAAGCCAGGTGGCCCTAGTCCGTTTGGCTCAGTGGATAGAGCGTCAGCCTGTGGACTGAAGGGTCCCAGGTTCAATTCCGGCCAAGGGCACATGCCTGGGCTGTGGGCTTGATCCCCAGTAGGGGGTGTGCAGGAGGCAACCGATCAATGATTCTCTCTCATCATTGATGTTTCTATGTCTCTCCCCTCCCTTCCTCTCTGAAATCAATAAAGAAATGTATTAAAAAAATAATAATAAACCAGGTGAAAATACAGCAAGGTGCTAAATGAACCAAAGATGGCAAGAGTTTGAAATCAAGATGGCTTTTCCAGCCCATCCATAATTAAGGAGTCAAGGCCATTTCAGAATTGGCCCTATGTTTCCCCAGGTTCTGAGGCTGGAAATTCCAGCTTCTCCATCATTCTCAACCTTGTGTCCCCCTCCCCGCCTCGACTTTTCAGAGTCCCCTGAAGACACCACTCAAATACTGACCAAGTGCCTCCCTAGTGCAGGCGCTGTTTTAGGTACCCCTGGAGATCAAGCAGCGACCAAACCAAATAAAATCCCTGCCGTCATGGAACTTACGTTCCAGCTGGGAGACAGGCAGGAAAGAAGGTGGATATATAAATTATCGAACATGACAATTGCGAAGGAGAAAAACAAACTTGCGAAGGGAGACATAAAATGTCAGGGGTGGAGGCTGAAATCTCAGGGAAGGCCTAAAGGAACATGAAGAAAGTAAAAAAGTGAGTCATATGGCTGAGGTGGGGCTGAGGGAAGGGCATTCTATACGGGGGAAAGACTAGCGCAAAGGCCTTGGCTGGGAGGGTATATGGTGCCTTTAAGTGATGACAGAGCCCACAGAGGAGGGTGGGTCACGTGGTGGACAGGAGGGTGGGTGGGTGCAGGGAGAAAGAAAAGGGCAGGAACCAGAGGAGCCCATTTCAGATGACAGAGGCCACTGGCCGGGACCCTATGCCAAGACCCTGCCCAGCACTCCAACACCCTCGCCTCCCCACACATGCCACTCACCCCATCAGTAAAGAAGCTTCGGAGCATCCGCAGGCTGGGTACTCGGTTTGGCAGGCGCCTGGGGAGCAAGGACCAAGAGTGAGGGATGTGGGAAGCACAGCTAGGACCTGAACCACCCAAGCCCCAAGGCTCAGGGGCCGTCCAGGGCTCGCTGCCCTGGTGTGTCGAGGACCCCAGGGCTGGGAGCCCTGCCACAGCCCAGGCAAGCTGGCTGTGATGGACCCACCCCGTCCTCACCGAAGAGCCTTGCCCTCGTCCCGGAAGGTGTTGAGCCCGTCATCGCAGGACTTGGAGCGCTCCGTGGTGATGGCCAGCAGGTAGGAGGAGCGGCGGCTGGCCTTGATGCTGCCTGCAAAACGCCCGCGTTGGGCCAAAGGGTCAGTGGGGCCGTAGGTTGGGGGCTTCCATGGAGCCCTCCTCTCTGGGCAGGGCCAGGAGCTGGAGCCAGCGAGAGGAGGTCAGACATCCAGTAGCAGGCCCAGCAGAGACTGTGGAGGCCAGGCAGCAAGGGGGAGGGTGGGGATGGGTGTGGGGAGCACTCACTGCAGTCCTTGGAGTAATGGCGGCCGAGGGCAAAGGTGAAGGTTGGGGAGGCTGGGCTGGTGCCCAGGACGGGAGCCGAGTTCATGGCACTGGAGACCACAGCAGAGGCGGGGACGTGCTTGGCTTGTAGGTCAATGCTGGGGCTGGTGGGCTCATCTGCGAGAATGGAGGGAGTGGTGGGTGAAGGTGGCAGAAAGCTGAATCTGCCTGTCCCCCCACCCCCAGCCTTGCCTCTGGGCGCAGACCACATTCCCAAAGCCCCTCAAGTCTCCAAGGCCCTGCTGACAACATGCCCACAGCCAGGGTGCCCACCAACCAGACTGTTATCATGGAGGCTCAGCCCCGGCCTTCCTCAGCACACCAAGGGCACCAGGCAAGGGGTTGAGCTACCCTTCTTAGACCATGCCCCTGAGGGCAGGGGCTGTGTCTCCCCAGCCAGACTGGGAGCTGCTTGGGGAGAAAGACCATCTCCTGCTTTAGCTGCGGGCTCCTGGAAGGCAGGGTTGTTTCCCCCTCAGCCTGGGAGTACTTTGAAAGTAAAGATTTACCTCCCTCTCAGACTGGGAGCTTACTAGGGCTGTGTCTGCCCACTCAGACTGAAGGCTGGCTGTGGGGGGCCTGGCTGCGGGGGGCCCGGCCTGGGTCTCCTCGCCTTCCTTCCCACAGCTACACTACCATGAGCTCACGAGCCTCGGCTCCATTTCTCAGCTCCTGGCTTCCAGTCCCATGACTTGGCATCCAGTCTTTCTCCCAAGCCCCTAGCCCCAGCCCAGCCCACCCTGCTCCCTCACAAGTGCCTCAGATTCAGCAAACCCGAAACCTTTCCCTGCCCTCCTCCCTCCCATTTCCAAATGGAGGTGAGGCATCACGCTCCAGCGAGGCAAGAAACCTGGGAGTCACCTGGCCTCTCCACTCTTGTCTTTCCCTCATCCAACATCTGTCCTAGAGGCAGCAAACTTTCCATATCCCCTCTGCTCTCAGGATAAAGTCCAAACTCCCTAGTCTGCCAAGGCCCCTCCAGACCCATTCTGATGACCTGGAAGGGCATCCTGCCTCTATCATTTCAAGGTCCTTGCATACTCCAGTCTCTCCCCCTCAACATTCTTCCCCTAGCTCAGGGGTGGGCAAACTTTTTGACTCGAGGGCCACAATGGGTTCTTAAACTGGACCGGAGGGCCGGAACAAAAGCATGGATGGAGTGTTTGTGTGAACTAATATAAATTCAAAGTAAAGGAGCGGAGGGGAGAGCAAGAGAACCGGATAGAACAGCCGGATCCGGCCTGTAGGCCGTAGTTTGCCCAAGGCTGCCCTAGCTAACTCCTTCTTGTCCTTCCAGGCTTAGCCAAAATCTCCTTTCTCGAAGGTTCTCTCCTTGGCCACCATCCCAATCTAGGCTATGTGGCCCTTCTCTGTCTCCTAGAGCCCCCTGTACTCCCATCACATACTCATCCCACTGGGTTGCTCTTATCTGATCATATATCCCCACGTTGGACCATACAATCCAGGAGCGTATGGAGCCTAGCACAGTGCCTGACACAACTACTTGCTAGATGGATGAAAGGTTGGAGGATAGATGGAAAGAACAAAGAATGAAAGGAACAAAGAAAAGATAGAAGGATGGAGGAAGGAAGGGTGAAAGGAAAGACTGATGGAAGAGTGGAAAGAAGAAAGAAAGAAATGAATGAATGAACAAAGAGAGGAGGGAGGAAGAAAAAAATGGATAGATGGATGGATAGACAAAGAAACAGGTTGATCCCATCAACACCCAACCCAGAGTTTTTCCTATGGTGACAAGTGGGTGGTGTACAACAGGGCACAGATAACCAAGTCGCCCAAGACGGCCCCCTGCACCATCACTCACCAATGAAGGGGATGGAAGCCAGAGAGTCTTCTGCAGTGGTCAAAGGGGCCACCTTCCTGCCCGGGCGTTCCCCTCGGCCACTGGTCTCTGGCTCTGAGGACTCGTCACCAAATCCACGGTTCACCTGTCTTGCAGCGGGGAGCTGGACCTTGCGGCCTGTTGGAGGCTTCTGCCTCAGGACCACCTCATCTCGACGATCCTCGGCGGGAGGCTCCAGGGCCCGGGTACTGGGTTCTGGCCGAACAACCCTGGGTGGTTCAGAGGCCTCTGGTAGGAACGGAGCAGAGGCCTGGGCCAAGTTGAAGGTAGGCAGTCCTCCAAAGGGTGAGTCCCGAAAGGAGAGTGCATGCAGGAGGCCAGTCCGGCGCTGGAATGATGGGCTGTAGCTCCGGTACCCAATGTACCCCATGTCGTCCAGGCCCTGCAGACCAGGTGGGGGTGGAGCCTGGGGCCCGGAGAGGTCTCTGGATGGGCAGGCTGGAGTGCGGGCCGATGGACGCTGGGAAGTCCAGCCACAGCGCTCGAATCGGGGTGACACCAGGGCCCCTGGCCCCAGTGCCTCAGCCGAGTGGGTGGTCCGGCTCAGGTAGTCGTCTGAGCGAGCTCGGTGCCAGCCCTCCTGGCTCAGCTGGCTCAAGGCACCCTGGGAGGTGGAACAGGGCCACGGGTGGCGGGCAGTCATATCCTCTAACCGGTCCTGGGAGGCACTGCGGACCCGAGGGGGCATGGCGTGGCACCGTCTCTCCCCCGCCCTGCGGGGTACCTGGTTGGACAGCCAGTGTGACAAGGCCTGCTGGCACTCCAGTTTGCTGGGGAGCACCCGGCTGCCAGGCTCCGGGAAGGCACGGGGTGTCCGGGGCTCTGAGGGAAGGTGGGGGAAGGCACCAGGGCTGGGGCGGGGCTGGCTCATCCCCAAAGAAGGGTTGTCCAAATGGGTGCGGGCAGTAGATGGGATGCGGGTCCCCGGGTCACTCCAGGCAGCAGGACTCCGGGGGTCACTGGGCAGTGCTGAGTGGGGCTCAGGCACCATACTGGCCCAGGTAGAGACCCGGGCTGGCGGGGCATAGGTCTTTCGATGGTAGCAGATTGGGGGTGGCTCCGGGATGCTCTGGGCCTCTCCAGAATACGGCTCGTTCCCTTTCAGGTAGGCATCCTGCGAGTAGGCCTGGCAGGGGACAGAGGCAGGTGAGCAGGGCTGCACACGTCCCACAGGGCAGGGCCGCAGAAGCCCTGGGAGCTCAGGATGACAGAGAAGGGGACCAGGCAGGAGCAGTCCTGAGTGGGTGGGGGAGGGAGGGCGTGCTCCAAAGACAGTGGGTGGAGGACAGAAATAAGAGGCCTTTGAGAGTCACACACACACACACACACACACACACACACATTCACACATACACACACACATATACTCACAAACACACACACACTCACACACACACACTCACACACACACTCACACACACACTCACAAACACACACACACACACACTCACACACACTCACACACACACTCACACACACACTCACAAACACACACACACACACACTCACACACACTCACACACACACTCACACACTCACACACACACTGGAGAAAGAGCCAGGATTTCTCTAAGACTTATGACAAGGACTGCCTTTAGCCACAAACATTCCAACATCTGTTTTCTGGGGTCCTCCCCCCTGCTGGCCTCAGCTGCCTCCCTGCTTCCTCATGTCCAACAGTGCCCACAGCCCCTCAGGCGGAGCTGGGAAGTCCCACCAGAGACCAGTCAAGGTGGCAAATGACAGAGAAGGAAGCCGGTTAAGGGGTGTGTCTGGGGGGGGGGAGGGGTGGTAGGCAGCCAGAAAGCCCAGCTGTCCAACCTTCCCCTGGACGGGGAGCTGGGGGTCTGGCCCTGGGCCGCTGGGATGAGGAGGAACTAGCTCACCTCCTGCTCCCTCTGAGCCAGGTTGGGGGAGGGGCCAGCCTGGCTGAGGGGCCCTGGGCCACCTTCTGCCACCCAGGCCTGGAATTTGGCTCTAGGAGCTGAGCTGACGCTGCATTGCTGAGGAGTGACAGGGCCAGTGCCCAGGAAGGCCAAAAAAGGAGGCAGCCCCCAGGGACAGCAGCCTTGGGGCCCTACCCTAGCCTGGCCCCTGACGGGTGGCCTATCTCAGGGTGAGTATCAAAGGGTGGGAGGGTGTAGCCAAATAAGCACACACACACACACACACACACACTACACCATAGGAGACACAGGAAAATACACACCCAGAAACACACTAACACAGACAAACACAATGAGACACACACACAAATAACTACACCTCCAGTCCCGGCACACACATCATAGGAGAATGAGTTACACCACACCCCCGCACACTGAGCCCACTTCGGGCCAACACAGCCGGGCCAGGGACACACATACCTCTCCTTCCTGCCATCCTGCCGGCTCCGCAGGCGGGCTCCCCGCATCACGCGGGTGGCGGCAGCATCCCTCCCGCCTCCACCCTCCCCCACCGCCTCCTCGTTAACCCCTGGTGACCACTTTGCCAGCCCTGGTCTCCGTGGCCCCCCCACCAGTCTGCCCTCCCGGCGGCTGCCCTTGGCCCCCACCGGCTCTGTGGGCTGGAGGGAGGAGGAGGGAGGACGGAGGGAAGGATGGGTGTGGAGGGGCCTCGCAGCGTCGGCGGTGGCGTCAGCGGCTGCCGCGGCCCCATTGGCCTTCATCCTTGGCTCCCAACCACAGGAATGCCTGGGCCCCACCCTCTGGCGGACAGGGACAGGGGGGCCAGTGGAGGCTCCCAGATGCTGACATCTGGGGCTGCCCACCAGAGACTGAGTAGCAGAGCTCCAGGTTGCTGTCCTCCTCCTTTCTTGCCCCCCTTGTTTCTTGTCCCCCCTCCAGCTGAAGAGGGAGTGGGAGGACACGCCCTAGGCCCTGCCCTGTCACCCCCTCCAGGCTGGAGGTGGGGCACCATCTCACAGCTTGCCTAGCCCTCACCTTGGGGTGTATGGGCAGGGTGTTTGAGATTTGGGGCCCCAAACTTCTCTAGGCCCCCATTCTTGCCTCCCCCTCGCCAGGAAGGGCCAGGGGACAATTGAGGTCAGGGGGTGGAGGTTCCCAGAGGGGCACGGTGCCAAGCATGGCACTGTGATGGCAGGAATTATAAGAATACATCCAGGGCAGAAGCCAGCACAGTGGCTCTCAGGGCCTCCTGGGCTTGGCACTCAGGCCTCCCCTGGGGGGCAGTGACCTTGGGGGCAAACAAGCTGACATCTGGCTGGGATCCCTGAGACCAGGGCACCGGGCACTGGGCAGAGAGGACAGCCGGGGCTCTGGGTCAAGGCAGGGAGGGGGAACAGAGAGAGGCAGCATGTGCATGTGTGTGGGCATGTATGTGTGCATGGAGTGTGTGGGGTTAACAGGTACACATGTGCTGCCTGCGATGTCCTGGTATCCTCGGTGCCCAGTGCAGAGCTCAGGTGCGCTGAAGTGCCCGTGGGGGAGGGTGCTTGGACTGCGCACCGTGATCGTGCAGGGTTTGGTGACTGCGATGCTGGTGAGCGTTAGCACCTGGGCTGGGCTGCAGCATGCTGTGATGTTTGTGGGCATCTGTGTTGTGACAACCGCGAGTATTTGTGGTATCAGTGAGTGGTGAGAAGTTCGAGCACGTGTGTTGCGGTGTGTGCTGCACGGCGGTATCTGAGGGGGGTTGTGCGGTAGTGGGCGCCTGTGTGAAGCATGGAGAGGCCGTGTGTGTGGTGGCGTGCGCTTGGTGAGCTGTGCTGGGTGCATTGTGTGTGTGTATCAGGTACCGCGGTATGTGGCGTGCTGGATGAAGGGGCGCTGAGGGGCTATGTTGTGTGGCTGTGTACCTGGCGTGTTCTGCTTGTGTATTGTGTGGTGTGCTGTGTGAACGAGAGCACACGACAGTGGGTGTGCCTGTGCGTGGACACAGCTATAAGAGACACACTCACTTGGGGCCAGGCAGCGACAAGGTACGGGTAGCAGGAGTCTCACTGGAGCTGACAAAAACGTGCCAGTCTGGCAGGGCCCGCTGGGCCACTCTCCTTCCAGATACCCTGGCAGGAATCCTGTCTGCCTAGGCCGGCGCCTCCCCCTCCCCCAGAGCAGCCCTGAATGAAGCAACAACTAGCCGCAGCCCAGGGATGGGCCTGGCATCCCCGATTGGGCAATGCCAGCCTGGTGCTGCCCCCTTCATCTCTTCTCTGCCTCCCAGAGACCCAAGGGAAAAGGCTATCTCCTGCCCCCCAGGCCCCAGGGGTCCTCCGCTCAGGCTGCAGAGGGGACTCACCAGCTGGAGGATGTCCTCATCCCTGGGCATGATGGAGAGCTCCAGTGCATCATCGCTACAGAGACAGGGCAGGGGGTCAGGCCCAGCCGAGGCAACAGGGTCTGGGAGAACAGGGATCCTGGTCGCCAGGGCACCCCCAGGGCCAAGGGGATGGGGGTGCAGGGACTCAGTGAGAGGGCAGAGCCACTATGGGAGAAGTGAGGCAGGGGGCACTCACCTGTTCTGGATCAGAGCTATGACCTGGGAGTAGGTCTTCCCAATGACACTTTCCCCGTTCACCTTCACCAGCCGGTCTCCTGGGGACAAGGGACAGGACCACGTGTGAGCAGGCCAAGGCGTGTCGGTGGCCCCACCTAAGAACCCCTGTCCGGTATGGATGACAGCGGGCGGCAGAAGCCTTCCTAACACCTGGGTCCTAGAGTCCCTTCCTGGGCAGGAAGAAGAGACCCAAAGGGTGCAATGAGCCAGGAAACTGGGACAGCTCACCTGTGCGAAGCCCCGCCCTGTGGGCAGGGCCCTCATCCTTCACATTCTTGACAAAGATGGTATCCATGGGCTCCAGGCGGTGCCGGGGGGAGGGTCCTGGTGAGCATCAGCCAGGTTAGCTGGGGGAGGCTGCTGAAGCCCACACCCATGCACAGCTACACACACAGAGGAACACTCAGAGAAGAATCACACTCACACAGACACAGACACACAGAGACCCGCACGCCCACAGGGGCACGGATGCACAGGGTCAGACAGGAAAACCTACACTGATGCTGAGTGGCTTCGTATGTCTCCTGTGTCCCAGCACCGTGCCAGACTGAAAAGGAGACATTATTCTTCCCCTTCTTAGCTCACTATCAGGTGGGACAGACAGACAGACACACACACACACACACAGACACACACACAGCACAAGACAAAGGAAAGGGCACCCTAAGAGAGGCTGTATCAAGTCCTGCAGACACATCGGCGGGGAGAGACACTCCCATACACACCCACCGATCAGGGGAGCTGCAGAAAGGCCCCAACACCCACATCACCCTCCGACATCACATTGTACCCCAGCAACACTATTCTGCTGCTCACTGACTCCACCAGAAATGGGCCTGTTCTAGGTCCGTGGGCTCCTCCCCGCCCCCCACAGGCCTCTGTGATGGGGACTGGGAAGGGAGTGTGCCCATGGCTTCCCCGCAGAACCCTAGTGGCGGGGGAGGAAGGCTGCCTGTTCAAGGAGTCCTGCCTTGAATACCCTGGGAGCCTGGGTGCCAGTGAGGGACCCGGCGAAATAGCAAGGGTGACACAGCCAGGGGGTGGAGGCTCACATTGGAAAAGATAAAGACGTCAGGGTCCCCTTATGCCCAACGTATCTGCAAGGACAGCCCTTGATCAGTTGCACCCCCCGGCGGCCCCCCACTCCCCGGCCCTACAGCCTCTGTGTGTGCCTCAGTCTAGGCTGGGAGTGACTCCAGGGCAGGGGCCAGGTCTTAGAAATTGATGGCTCCTCACAGTGCCACCTCTAGTGTGAAATGGAAAGGCCCAGAGGGAGACAAATGTGGGAAAAGAAAGGGGAGAGAGAGAGAGAGAGAGAGAGAGAGAGAGAGAGAGAGAGAAAGAGAGAGATATGTCCAGAGTGGCCACACAGAGGAGAGCAAAGACTGGAACAGCAGTGGAGGGCGAGGGGCACAGCAGAACCCAGGCCGACTCCTTACCTCCTCCTCGGCCTCCATTCTCTTCCTCCTGCAGGGGACAGAGAGATGGGTGTTGGCCCTCAGCCCAGCCTTCAGCAGCACAGAGGGAGGCCCAGCTCCACCTGGGCGGGCCCCTTCAATCTCCCTCACCCAACGGCCTACCCTCTTATCTTCTCCAAATAGCCCAGCGCCTGGAGGCGGCGGGAGGGGTGCCTATGGGGACATCAAGTCCCAGGCATGATTCCCCAAAGACATGAGCTCTCTCTCACGCTGATCCCACCAGGTCAACATCTCAGCCATCTGAAAGCCCCCAGTTCAATGGGGGACCCATGACCCCCTCCCCTTGGGGAGCTCAAACCAAACATACTTACACACAGAGAGAACCCAGACAGACACAGATAAGCAGGCATGACAAGCGCAAACAGTGGCTATCAGTTCTTAGAGAATGGGAGGGCAGGCCTGATTAGTGTCCCTCTGGGGGAGGGGACTTTAAGGCCTGGAAGAAGGCATTCTGGGTGAGGGGAGTGGAGTGTGCCGGCGCTTGGTATCAGAAATAAGCAAGCATATGTAGCGCTGAATCAGCTGAGCTGAAGGAGAGAGTCAACACCAGCAAGCCACAGGAGTCAGACTAAAGCATTCAAATTTGAAATGAGAGAAAGAGGGAGCCAGTGAAGGTTCTTGAGTGGGAGAGAGTGGGTGTGAAAATACCAGTTAGAGAAGAGGATTCTGGCATCTAGGTTCAGGGCTAAGAAAATGAGTCAAGGGGACCCACTGGGGAGGCCTCTGGGATCATCCTGGTGAGTGAGGGGGAAGGGCACTAGATTTGGGGAGGAAACAAATGAGAGAAAGGAGAAGGTCAGAGACACACAAAGGGCCAGCAGGAGTAGCATTTTAGAGCAGGATCCGACCTTCGGCGTCATCTTATCTAACCCTCCCCTGCAGATCACCCATGTTACAGGTGACTTGTCCAGGGCTGCTTGCTCGGACTCAGATGCAGAGCCAGGGCTGGAACCCAGGACTCTGGCATGCCAGCCAGGACAAGAAGGCTCGGGGCACTGCTGGAGAGACCCTCTGCCCTGCCCTCCCATATGGGGTGCCTGCCCACTGATATGAGCAGCCAGCACGGGAGCGGGTGGCAGAGGCAGACGGATGCATTTACACGGCTGAGCTCCCTGCAGGCTCCCAGTCCTGGGCAGGTTCTGGAAAGGGGATGGAGCTGTCCCTGGCTTACCCCACCCACGTGAGCTCTTGGAGACAGGTCCACCACCCGGCCTAGACCACTCAGGCTGCTTTTGCTCCTGTCACCTCTCAGCAGGGACCCCTGAGGGAAGTCGGCAGAGGCCAGGAAGAAAGAGGGAAGAAAGAACGGAAGGTTCCAGGGAACTAGGGGGCTGGTATCCTTGGGCATCAAGGGGTGGGGCAGTGCCCCTCCCACACACCATCAGCCCCCACTCACACTCAGCAGCCATGAGAAGAGTTGCTGCGGCCCCCAGCCCAGATTCTGACATGGCTAGGAGCGGTGTACAGACATGTACACATGATGTGTATTTACAGACATCAATATGCACATGTCTAGATACACACATGCGTGTACATGACCAGCATATCGTGTATGCATGTGTGCCCACAAAGAGCAGTGCACACACAGGCAGTGAAATCCAATGTCTAGGTTCTCTGGCAACGAGCTCCCCATGGGAGAGTCTCCCGACAGCGGTGCAGGCTGGACTCAGCTCTGGGGGAGGGGAGAAATGGGTTCATTGACTCCAAAGTAAATTTCCCTCCTCTGCGGCTGGGAGGGGCTTGGGGAAGGAAGCAGGGCCCGCCCGGGAGCCCGTGTGCTTGCCCAGGGCCCCTCATGCCTTCCTGCACGCCTGCTTCACCTTCAGGGACCCCTCCTCCCAGCTGACACTGCGGGTTGGGCTGAGCAGCCTGGTTCCTAGACTCAAAGACCTTGACATTTATATGAGGGCTAGAAGGGCCCTTAGGGTCAAGCAGAGAAATGCCCTCGGGTTCCAGCAGGAAAAGCGAAGCCCAGAGATCCACAGTGAGTGAGTTGTCGTCCCAGGGCCCGAGCCCAGGGTTCTTTCCAGCACACGGAGCCTGAGCATAGGCCGTCATGGGCCGGGGCGCTCCAGGGGGGATTCCAGAGGTGAGCCTGAGCCTAGGCCGCATGGGCCGGGGCGCTCCAGGGGGGTTCCAGAGGTGAGCCTGAGCCTAGGCCGCATGGGCCGGGGCGCTCCAGGGGGGTTCCAGAGGTGAGCCTGAGCCTAGGCCGGCATGGGCTGGGGCGCTCCAGGGGGGGTTCCAGAGGTGAGCCTGAGCCTAGGCCGGTATGGGCCGGGGCGCTCCAGGGGGGTTCCAGAGGTGTGTTAGGACAGATTCCCTGAGAGCTCAGGCTGGGAGGGGGCAACAAACCCAGCTCAGAAGTGGCCAGTGGACAAGGGGGTCCCAGGACTGCATCTCTCCGAGCAGGCTGTTCACCTTCCAGACACCAAGAGCCCGAGGTGTGAGTGAGCACCCTGGCTCCCTCCCCTCTAGGCGGCCTGTCCTGAACCAGCCACCCCGCCCCTCTCCTGAGAAGATGAAGATGACCCAGGCCACAGGAGGAGGACTGTGCAGGAGGGGACGGTGCAAAGCGATCTCCTCTCCTGCAGCAAGGCTTCCTCAGGACGGGCCAGGGCAGTGGGCGAGCGGGACGTACCTTCAGGCTGCAGTGCACGGCGGACTCGGGGGGGTACACGATGAAGTGGCGCAGGGTGAAGCCAAAGCCATCCTGGAGACTTTTGTGCAGCAGCAGTGTCCGCGGCCCCTGCCAGGGGAGGGGGCGCCCCGGAGAGCACCCATCTCTCGGGCCCAGGGGCAGCTGTGGGAGCACAGGGAGACGGGTGAGTGGCCTTGTGACCCACAGCCCCAAGTCTGCACACTGCCTCCTGCAGCCCAGAGGACCTGACGGGGACCAGACGGGGTCCAGGGGTTCCAGGCACCCTCCTCCTCCTCAGACCTCCCTTCCTCTCTCATACTCAACAGCCCAACCGCTTCTTCCTCCTTTCTTTCCTCTCAATCCCCTTGTAACGCCTTTGCCTCCAAGGAAATAACTCGCCGCAGTGAGCCAGGTGTTGGCTCAGTTCAGTTCGCCAAATGTTCACTAAGCACCTACTGTGTGCCAGGCGCTGGACACGCAGTGCCTGCTGCTGTCTGAGCTCATTCCTGCCGCTGCACAACCTCACACCTGCTCACACACGTATGCAGACGCAGACACATCCACACAGGTTCATGCACACAGAAAACACCGCAACACCCAGACAAACACCCTCATGTGCAAAGTGCACACACAGATGAGTACACACACGCACTCATGTCGACATGCAGAGATGTGCACGCAGTCACACAGAATCAGTCTCATGCACACAGCACATGCCACACATACAGACATACACATGCACAGACAGTCTGGTCCCCCACACACATCCTTCAGGAGCAGCGAGGAGAACAGTGGGGACTAAGAGCCACAAGGGAGGCCTGGCTGGTTCAGTGGAACAGAGTGAGAAATCAGGTGGGGGTGGGGACACTTTGCTGCCCTCTGGCCCACCCACTGGCATACCTGAGATTCCCCAGGATGACATGTCTGAAGACAAGGGTTTGGGGACACGCAGGACTGTTTCTGGGACAAGAGGATGGACAGTGCCTGAGGGAGGGCTCCCTTCAGGTCCCCGGCTCAGACACACAGAGGGAAAGTGAGTGACAGGAGCGGGTCAGAGAGATGTGTTCACAGGGAGGCAGGGGGCCGACTGGAGAAGAGGGGAGCCAAGGGCAGAATGGGCCCTCCCTTGGGGGGTCTTCAAGCCCCCACCTCAGGCAGCCTAACCTAACCCCTCAGAGGACAAGGAGCTCCTTCATCTCCACCCTAAACAGTCCTCCGACCCCTCACTCCTCCTTGGCACCGGAAAGGAAGGCGAGGTGGGGTGCAGAAGGAAGAAGGCCACTAGTTCTGGGGTGAGGAGCTTCCACTTTACTATTAAGCCCCCCTTTCTTCCCCGTATAATAGCTAGAGAAAGCTCAGATTTGCCACTCAAATCTGATACTAAGAAGTTCCATCATCTATCCATCCACTCCCCTGTGAGCACATCTGGTGGAAGGAAGCCTGCCTGTGTCCAGGGCTATGCTGGGAACTCTGCTTGGGGGTGGAAAGATTAAAGAAAAACAGGACAGAGGCAGTATTTGCTTCATGCAGCCCCAGAGGACACAGTTAGGTGGGAGATACGAGAGGGTGCGTGAAGCTCCGGGCCGAGGTGACCATTCTAACGTGTACATCTGGAAAACTACCCGGATGAGGTTGTGAGCTCACTGTCCTCACAAGGGTCCAAGCAAGAGCTGGACGATCCCCAGTCTTAGCTGGGATTCCGGCCTGGGGTTGGAGGTCCAGTGATGGCCCCTCCGCGATCGCCTGGACTCTCCCACTTAGATCCACAGTCCAGTGGGGGTCAGAGGAGAAAATTCTCTGTAATTCTGCTGAGGTCTGAATTCCCTTGGATTTCCTATCTCTGCTGACCTGGCAATGAACTGATGGGGGAGAAAAGAGGGACTCAGTAGACCCTCCATTCCCCTCCTTCCAGACCCCCAGCTCCTCTCCAGCGTGGCAGCCGCCCCTGCACACCCTCCACCCAGTCTCAGAACAGAGGCTGTTTGCAGGGCTCATTGTTTTGCTGGGTCCTGGATTAAGGTTTAAGCCACCAGCTGCCCCAGTGACGAGAAGTGGCTGAGACAGGTCCCCGCATGCCCCCCATTCCTCCCAGCACACATCCTGCCCCGGAGCTGCCAGCTGCCGGGGGGAGGGGGCGACCTCTGGGGGGCCTGCCTGTAATCCAGGGCAGTAGGCATGCCTTCTTTCCTCAGGTCCCCTCCTCACCCAGGCACGGTGCACCCCCACCCTTATCTCAGCCTCTCCCTCTCCTCTTTCCCTTGTCCCGT
The DNA here is from genome assembly GCF_963455305.1 of Plecotus auritus. NCBI lineage: Eukaryota > Metazoa > Chordata > Mammalia > Chiroptera > Vespertilionidae > Plecotus > Plecotus auritus. The sequence goes on from NC_137774.1 coordinate 10,318,788, forward strand.
TTCCCTTCCCCCACCCTTTCCAACCAGGCTCCTGAGAGTGGCAGTGTGGGCACCCCGCTGCCACAGCTACCACGCTCTTGCCTGAAGAGGAGGCCTGGCAGCCCCATCGACAGCCAGCTCCGGCAGCCCCGCCGCCGTAGGAAGTCCTCTTCCTTCTAGGCTATGATACATGCATATTTCCTCTCCTCGCCTCCGCAGACCTGGGACAATACTGGATCTTGCTCTCAGCATGAGGGGGTGGGGGGAAGGTGGTAAATGCAGAAGCAGACTAGGAGGCAGCAGTGAGAACCAGGAAGGTGATTAGATTGGGACGGGGTACAGCCCAAACCCCACACCCCCAACTCTGCTCTCTGAGATAGGCACAGAGATAAGGGGACTCAGAGGGAGAGGCTCAGGGGACACAGGGACATCACTCATACTTTCCGGCCCCAGACCCGTTTCCAAAAGCTCCCACCCGCGTGTCAGGAAAGAAAGAGACATCCAGAAATACCAACTGACTCTGGAAGAAGGACAGACGGCCTGAGGGCCACAAATTAGACAGAACGGGGCCCATGATGGGTTGGCAAGACCAGGAACTGGGACCCAGGAGTCCTGCTCCCCTCCCCCCGCCCCCCAGGAGCATAAAGAGGTCATTGCAGGGAGCACAGCGCTCACACTGGGCACAGCGCCCACTATGATTCACACCCCACCAGCCTGGTCGATCCCCGACATCAGAAACACTGTCCCTACCCCCACCCCATTCCTACCCTGTCCATCCTCACCCACAGATCACTCACAACCTGCCGCCTCAGCCTCCTTTACCCACTAGAAGACCCTTGTCTGCCCCTGTGCCCAGCCCACTACTAGGGGGAGGCAGACAGCGGGTGCTCACCACTCCATTCATGGCACTCCTGCCTGCCTCTGGCTCAAGGCCCCTGCCAGCCCAAACTCCCCAGGACCCCAGATGCCCTGGCATCTCTCCGAACAACCCTGGTCCCTTCCATCCTCCGGCTGCCTGTACACCAGCAGGCTCGAGCCCCTGGAGGCCACCACCCAGCCCGGCTTGTTACCCAGCACCCTGGGAAAGCTCTCAGCCACAGGCCCCCCGCCCCCCGCCCCCACCCTGCCGCCCTCACAGGCATCTTTCCAGCTCTTCACCCCTCCCCACTGGGGGCACTGGTCCCAGAACGCAGGGCGCACACAGCTCAAAGACCACAGGGAGTTGCACAGGGAGTTGGTGGCCCCTACCCTGCCCCACCTCCCCAGGAGGCCTGCCCAGGCCCCGACCCTGGCCCCGCTCCCTGGAGCTCACCCTGGCCCGCCGCGACCCGGGCGCGTGGCGGTCGCTGTGACTGAGGCAGGGCAGCCAGAGGCAGCGCGGCTCGGGGGCGCTGCAGTCCACCCCGACGGCGCGCTCCCAGTGCCAGCCCCCGGCGCCCGGGCGCTCCACGCGCCACACGGCGCTGCCCACGAGCGCCGCTGCCCGCGGGCACCCCCGGCCCCGACCCCGGCCGCCGCCCCGGCCCCATGGGGCCCAGGGCCCGGCTTCCGGAGCAGGGCGCGACTCTCGGGGGACCACGGCCGCTCCTTGGCGCCCCACGGTCGGAGTTCTCGTTCCTCCTAGTGGCAGGCGGGCCCCAGGGGTCCCCGCCCGCCCCCCAGAGCCGCGGGCCCTGGGCCCGGGGGCCCCGAGGGGACGGCCGGCCCGCGCGGATGGCGGCAGGACGGCTGGGGCGGCTCCGCGCCTCCCGCGCCTCCCGGCTGAAGGCGCCAGGCCCGGACACGCCGGCGAGTCGTGCAGGGCAGACGCCTCCCCCTCCGGGGCGGCCCGTCCTCGGCGCCCCAGCCCACACTCACACCCACACACACAGCGCCCCCGCAGTCACACACTGCACACGCTGTACAAGCACACAGCACACACCCACTGCACCCTCCCCCCACACTGAACTCACACTGCACCCAGCCTCCTACACTCAGAAACACAGTCACATGCGTATACATGCCCCTCACATACATGCACACATACACACACACCCTCCCCACACACATAGACCTGCACTACATACACGCATCCATAGACCCCACACCCTCTCAACCACACACACGCACGCACACACTTGCTCACCCACTGTCCACATACCCCACAGAAACACACACATCAACATACTATTCCCCTCACGTACACATTGTGTATGGACTCCATTCTGTATGCACACACACTTTGGACACCCTCCCATGCATGTATGGTCTACACATCCCACAGAGACACGTTTGCAAGCATACCCACTGTGGCCTAAAAGCACACCCGACACCCCCCACAAAACCATCCGCATACGCCCCACAGAGATACCCACAACCCGCACAAAAGCAGGCAGATAACATGCACATACCACCCAGCACACCCACTCCATACAGGCGCAAGCCGCACACATGTGCACACACGCTGCCCGGCACAGGGAGCAGCACTCACTCTCATCACACCCCACACCAGACACACCCTAAGGCTACAGGTGGATCCTGTGGGAGGTAGGGGAGTGACATGGAGGGGCACAGAGCGGAGAGGGGTCCTGGGGGCAGAGGGAGGAGAAATAGAGGGCCGTAGGGGTGAGCCCCCACCATCACTGTGGGGAAGTGTGACTGCCCCTCTTCCCAGGACCCCCTTCCCATTCGCTCTGCCTAGAGGGGCCACCACCACACTGACAATGGGCTCCAAGCTGGCCCCCACCCCGTCCCTAGCATATGAGTCAGACAGGAAGCCCATGTTGATGGCAGACCCTGCCCTCCTCCCCTTCCCGGGTGGGGCTGGCAGAGGCCTTGGCTGGTCGGTATGTAATCCCTACCTCCATTTCTATCCCACCTGACTGTTCACAAGCAGTGTGCTTCTCACCACAGCCCCTCACCGTGGCCTGGGGTCACTGCTCTGATCCCATTTCCAGGGAAGGAAACTGAGGCCCAACAGCACCCAGGTTGTAATGGAAGCAACTGGTTCATGCTTGTTATGGAAGCACCGGGACTCCAGACCCCAAGCCCCTCACTCCAGTTTTGGATCTTACTCCCAAATTCTAGCCAGCGGTCAGAGAAGGGAGGTTGGGGGGCGGGGGAGGAGGCAGCTCCAGTCCAAACCTGCTCCCAGTCTAGGAGTATGGGGCCCCTGAGGCAGGCACCCAAAGGGAGAACCGAGCAGAAGAGTTGGCTCCTTATCCCATCCGAGGAAGGACAGCTCTGAAGGTGGATCCTGTGGGAGGTAGGGGAGTGACATGGAGGGGCACAGAGCGGAGAGGGGTCCTGGGGGCAGAGGGAGGAGAAATAGAGGGCCGTAGGGGTGAGCAGGAGTGAGGGAGGGAGAAGGAAGGGAGGAAGAAGGGTGAGAGTGAGGCATGCGGGGGCCAGGGAGCGGTTTTGTTCTCCTGTTTCCTGTTTGCTGCTTGCTGGGTCCCCTGTGCAGGAGCTGGACCCCCACCCCCACCCTGGCGGAAGCCGGACGGGAAGAGTGAGGCTGCCACCGGCCGCTGAGTCAGGAGGACTTAGGGCAGGGCGGGAAAGGACCTCAGTCAAGGGAGCAGAACTCATGACATCTCCATCAGCACCCCCCACCCTGAGCCTCCCTGTCACATCCCCCAAAGGCCAGGCCCTTGGAGACCAGCTGGAAGCACCAAGGTGTCGTCAGCCATGTCAGACTCCGTGGCCCCTCGCAGAGGGCAATGGCCACGGGAATGTCCTCGCTCAGCCTGGCCTGGTGTCCCAGAAAGCAGCCTGTAAGTCCTTCCAGAACCTAACTTCCTTTCCTTGTGCTGCAAGTCCAGTCCCAGGTTCTGAGGAAATGGAGTGACTCTCCCCTCTCATAGCCAACAGGTGCTGCTGTGTGTCTGGATCAACCCCCGGACTCGGGGTTCTGTGTCCAGGGCGGTAGACATCTGGGAAATGATGAGACATAGATGATGTCCATTTCCTGCCCTCTGACTGGGCAGGGACAGCAAGGCCCGGCAATGGAGGTAACAGCCCGGTTCAACACAAACCCACACTCCTCCCCTTAACCCCAGCTGCCTCTTCAGGGACATCGGGAGGCGGGTGTACACAGTAGGGCCTCCAAGGTTGTACACAGTTTGAATAAATGATCCTCCAGCCCTGGGGAGCCTTTCAGCCCCCTCCCCCATTTCCTCTGGGAAAGGAATGTGGGGTGGGCCCCAGAGGGCGGGGGGGGAGGGGGCCAAGGACTGGGAAATACCAGGCGTAGCTGAGATTCTATTCCAAGCCTTCCTGCCTGGTGTGAGTCCTCCTTCCCTACACCCTCCCCGGCTTCCTCCCCCCAATCAGGAATGACCCAGCTGAGCAGTCCCTCCCATCATCCTCTAGTTTGACCAGCTTGCAAAATCCATTCAACCTTATCTTCCTGAGGGTCCTTGGGACAGGTATTGGGGGCTGCACTCCCAAGGGGAGGGCATCCAGTCTTCTCTCCAAATGAGATAATCATCTTTTACTGCTTCAGAGCACTTTGCTTTATCTTATTTGACCCTTATCTTAAGAATTGGGTGTCCAGGGATATTTTAATACCCATTTTTCAGATGTAGAAACTGAGGCACAAAGAGGAAAAGTGACTGGTTCAAAGCATCACTTTTACTAAGCTGGGGCCAGATCCCCAAGTTCTAAAGCCTAAGTCAGATCTGTTTCCATTTCCCTCTTGTTTACCCTTTCAGCAACCATGCCTTGAGTGCCTGCTGTGGGCCAGGTGCTGTGCCAGAGCCTGGGCGCCTTGGAGAATAAGACAAGTGCAGACCTTGTCCTCGGGACACTTAGACTCCTATTAGCACCCCAGCTCGTTAGGGGTCCCCCAGGTCCAGAGTCAGGCCAGAGCCAGCTACCTTCATCCAGAACAAAGGGAGACTCCCACATCAACAGGGTCCGGGGGCCTTATCAGGGATTTGGGGCCTCTTCTCCCTGAGAGAGGACAGTTTGTTTGAGGGTGGGGTCAGGGGCCTCCCAGGTCAGCCCTTCCAGCTCCTCCCAGGTGGCCTAGGCTGGAGGCGCAGGAAGAGGAGAGGGCCCTGGGGCCCAAGGGTCAGGGGATATGAGGAGGAAAACTGATACCTTGGGAGGGCTAGTGGTTCAGGAAGTGAGAGAGAGGGACTTGGGGTCAGTTGGCCTGCTTTTCCTTCTGGCTTTCCTCCCAGAATGTAGGCCCCAAATCAGGAGACAAACAGTACCCCCTACCCCAAGAGAATGATCTGGCACTTCAGAAGTTTCAACTCGCCCCATACGTACCCCCATCACATACCACCAAAAGCAGGTCTGTGACCACCCCAACCTCACACCCAGACAGAGCAAATCGGCCGCCAGTTCCGTCCATCCCAGGCACGCAGGCAATGTGACACCCACGGCATCTTGCCCGCCCACGCCTGGGCCTCCAACCCCTGACCCAGTCTCCTCGTTCAAGGGCAGCTGCCCCCTCGGTCCTCCTCCACCCTTTTGCCCCATTCAGATGCCTGGTTCCCAGCACCAGTTGTGTACAATCCTGACATGCCCCAGCAAGCCAAGCTGATGAGCAGGCCCGGCAAGCCTGCGTCTCCCCAGCACTCTCAATGTGCAGGTAACCCCCAGTCACTGGAGCACTTGGTATGGTCCCATGGACAGGGTGTAGTTCAAAGAGTCTCTCCAGACTCATGCTTTCCCCATCCAGGAGTAGAGTTGGGGTAGTTGTGACACTCCTCTCCCACCCTCAAACTGGGCCAGAGCCAAGGAAGGCTGGGGGGCGGGGGGGGGGGGGGGGGAGAAGGGGGGAGGGGAGAGGGGAGAGGAGCAATTGCAGTGCCAGAAATTCCACTGTCATCTCAAGGAGGGGACCAAGGATCAGTATCACCTAGTTCTTCAGTGTCAGCACATGGGCTCTGCAGTCCTGGATGCAGACAGGTCTGAGTCCCGTCTCTACCTCTTTCTGGCTGTGAGACCTCCCCAGAGTTACTTAATCTCTGTGAGCTTCGGTTTCTCACCAATCAAATAGGAATGGCACTAATTTCCAGCTCACCTGTTGTTGGGAGAATTAAGTAAATTAAAGAAAGTCCTTAGCACACACAGGCCCTGGGCAAATAGTAGGTATTCAATAAATGCAAGATTTTTGTTGTTGTTTTCCTTTTTTTTAAAAAAAAAAAAAAAATCTTTTATTGCGCCCTAGCTGGTTTGGCTCAGTGGATAGAGCGTCGGCCTACAGACTGAAGGGTCCCAGGTTCGATTCCGGCCGAGGGCACATTCACGGGTTGTGGGCTTGATCCCCAGCAGGGGGCGTGCAATAGGCAGCCAATCAATGATTCTCTCTCATCATTGATGTCTCTCTCTATCCCTCTTCCTTCCTCTCTGAAATCAATAAAGAAATATATTTTTTAAAAATCTTTTATTGCGATATAATTAACATTCACCATTATATTAGTTTCAGATGTACAACATAATAATTCAAAATTTGTATGCATTGCGAAATGATCACAATGAGTCTGGTTAACGTCTGTCATCATCAATAGTTACAGAATGTTTTGTTGTGATAAGAACATTTAAGATCTATTCTCTTAGCAATTTCAAATATGTAATACTGTATTATTAACTATAGTTGCCATGCGGAACATTACATCCCCATGACTTACTTTAGAATTGGACGTTTGTACCTTTTGACTTCCTTCACCCATTTGGCCAACTCCCTCAATACCGCCCCCCTCACCCCCTTAGCTCCCCAACCCCCCTTCCCAGCCTCTGGCAACCACCAATCCGTCCTCTATGAGCTTGGTGGGGGTTTTGGTTTGGGGTGTTTTTTATTAGGATTCCACATCTAAGTGAGATCATACAGTACCTGTCTTTCTCTGTCTGACTTATTTCACTTAGCATAATGCCCTCAAGGTCAATGCAAGCTGTTTTGATTGTCTTTTGGATATTCACACTCACACACCCAGCCACATTCACATTGAGACAGACAGACAACTCAGCCACAGGTACACAAAGACACGGTGACACATGCAGACCCGTAGGGAGATCTGCCTAGAGCCAGGTGAATCCCCTCACGTGGGCATCACTGCCACCTTCCCCTGCCAGCCCCCCACAGGCTCCTACATGCCCCAATTCTCCCCAAGCGGAGAGGAATCTTCAGGAGCCCCCCTTCCCTAGCAGAACTTGGGCAGGCCCAGAGCCTTGTCCTGCAGGTCCTTTGGGAGTGGGGAAGAGGTGGGCGACGTGAGACCCCAGGACCCCTGGGCACATAGTAGGGATTCAATAAATGCAAGATTTTTGTTGTTGTTTTTCTGATGGGGCCTGCTCTTAGCAGGCAAGGAACCTGGCAAAAGTGCCAGGCTGGCAGGGCCTTTCCCAGCAAGAGAGCCAATTTCCTCCTCAGGGAGGGAGGACTACAGATGAGCATCTTTCCTCATGGTGGGAAATGAGCACTTGAGGAAAAGGGTGAGTCTAGAGCCAGCCACAAAGTAAACAGCAGGGCCATTGCCTAGGCAACCGCAGGCCAGTGTGGGCCAGGGCCCACCACAAGCCCTCTCCAACCCCTGATTTACTCCACTCAGCAGCCCCTGGATGTCTCGATGCATGCCCTCCATGTGTCCATTCTGGTCTCTGGGTCTGTCTGGGACTCCCCCAAAAGAAGGGCCTGTGCCTCCTCCCTCCCATTGGGAGCTCCCTACAGCAGGGATGGGGTTTTTTGTTTGTTTTGCCCCATATCCCTCTAGGGTCTCCCAGAGGTCACGGCCTATGTCTTTCTCCTCAGATTGGAGACGGCTCAAGGGCATGACCTGAGTCTCCCCCAGCAGGCTGAGAGCTTTGTAAGGACAGGAGCTACTGAACTTTCAGGTATAGATTTGTATTACTAGAGTGCTGTGTACATAGTAGGCTCTCAATAGCTATTTGTTAATGGTGAGAATGTGGAGAAATTGAAACCCTTACGCATTGCTGGTGGGAATGCAAAATGGGGCTGTTGCTATGGAAAACAGTATGGTGGTTCCTCAAAAAATTAAACATAGCAATTCCACTTTTGCCTCTGTACCCAAAAGATAAGAAAGCAGGGACTCAAACAGATATGTGCACACTCATGTTCAAGGCAGCATTACTCACAAGCCAAACGGTGGGAACAACCCAAATGTCAATCAATAGATGAATGGATAAACAAAATGTGGTCTCCCCAAGCATCCGTCAGTCCATGAGTGGCTAAAACAGCTATGGTACACTTACACAATGGAATACTAATCAGCTGTAAAAAAAAAAAAAAAAAAAAGAGGGAAATTTTACCCTTTGCAACAGCATGGGTGGACCTGGAGAACATTATGCTAAGTGCAATGAGCCCAGAGAAAGACAAGAACCATATGATTTCACTCGTATGTGGAATCTGATGAACAAACTCAGCTAACATGCAAAACAGAGACAGACTCGTAGACAGCGCGCAGGCTGACAGCTGTCAGGGAGTGGGGGGTGGGCTGGGGGTGGGTGGAGGGATTGAGTAAAAAAGAAAAAAAAGAGAAAGAACTCATTGGCACGAACAACTGTGCGGTGATGGAGGGGGCGGGGAGGAGGAGTGAGTGGAGGTGGAAGAGGGTATGGGGGAATAAATGGTGATGGGAGAAAATTAAATTAAAAATTTAAAAATGTTGTATATACATACAATGGAATTTTATTCAGTCTTAAAAAGGAAGGTAATTCTGACATATGCTACAACATGGAGGAACCTTGAGGACATTATGCGAAGTGAAATACACCAGACACAAAAGGACAAATGTTGTATAATTCTACTTATCTGAGATACCTAGATTCATAGAGACAGAAAACAGAATGGTGGCTGCTAAGGGCTGGGAGAACAGGAAATGTAAGTTACTGTTTAATGAGTATAGAGTTTCAGTTTGGGAAGATGAAAAATTTCTAGAGATGGATGGTGGTGATGGCTGCACAACAATGTGAATGTACTTAATACCACTTAAAAATAGTACATTTTAGCCCTGGCCAGTGTTTCTAAGTGGTTAGAGCACCTGCCCACATCAAAGGGTCTCTGGTTCAAATCCTGATCAAGGGGGCACATACCTGGTCAAGATTCAATTCCTAGCCCCTGGCCAGGGGTGCTTGTGAGAGGCAACCAATCGATGTGTCTCTCTCTCACATTGATGTTTCTCTCTCCCTTCCATTATCTCTAAAAATCAATGGGGGGAGGGGGAGGAAAAAAATATATATCCTCGGGTAAGGATTAACAACCACAATAAAAAAGGTATATTTTATGTTATATATATTTTACCACAATAAAAAAAATGGAAAGATCAGAACTCAAATAGAAAAAAAACAAAACTCTTGTTGAAAGCAGATAGAACAAGTGAACAAATCTCCCATTGGGGCCCAGAAGCAAGCCCGCCCGAACCAGAGATTGTCCGGGACAGCTGAGAACCTCCTGCCTGAAGGACCTTTCCTTACCACCCTTCTCCCTGCCTTCTCAGACCCCTGATTGTCAGCTTTGGGGGCCCTCGTACGCCCTGCACAGGGGGAGCTCTGGGGCGGCCGGGGAGTCTGAACTTTGATACCGTAAGTCCTTGGCATTGATGAGGACCTGCCATCTATCAGAGGCTAACCTGATGGAGGCACAGTCTCTGGGGATGCCATATCCCATGGTGTCAGGACATTGGAAGAATTTCCCAGCGCACACGTCTATTCTAAGCCTACAAAACACCCATAACATATACACACAAGGGTGTGCACACACAGGCAAGTTCCTGTTCCCACATGCTCTCTTAGGCGCACACTCCAAGGCAAACATGCCTACCCACGGAAGGAGGCAGTCTTGTCAGAGCCGGCAGGTCCCATGTGCAGCAGAGCCCCCTGCTGGCCCAGCACTAGCACACTTATGGCCCTCATTCCCTCCACCCTGCGTCTCACCGTTGCATCCTCCAGGCCCCTCAGCCCCCAGCCACACCCCAGGACCAGCCCTCTCCATCTCCTACAGGGGAGCAGATGACTATGGAACCTTAGGAAGGTTCTCCCTTTGGTTAAGGAGCACTGGAGAGAGGCTAGAGCCTCTTAGATCGAGTTAAGGGCAGTCATTCCTGGAGGCAGGAGAATGCATACAATGACTTCTCCAAAATCATCATATCCATTCTGAGACTCCACACTGGAAAGCCCATTTCAGTGGAGACGGGAGGGGGGGGGGGGTGGGGTGGGGGGGTGGAGGGTGGGGGGAGAATTCTGGGAGTGGATCTCTCTATGAATTATCTGCCTGTTGTCTGACCACCTGGGCAAAGACATCAGGTGCACCCACTGTTGTTTTTTGTTTTGTTTTGTTTTGTTTTGTTTTGTTTTGTTTTCAGGGGAGAGCTCAGTCCTAGTCAAGCTGAGACCACATCTCCTCCCAGGGCAGGCCTCTGCAGATTCCGAAAGTCTCCCTCAGGGCACCTGGGGCTCCCTGTGAAGAGAGGCTCTCAGCCCCACCCCTGAAACCACCCACCCCCTCAGCCAGGCCCTGCCCAACCTGCCCAGGTCATCCCTTCACCCCACCTAGGAGCTGAACCTCTCCCTAACACAGTCCATGATGCCCCAGAGGCAGCGGGAAGGGTGGAGGAGACGATGGCTCTGTAGGGACAACCTCCCCTGGCTCTTGCCCATAAGGGAGCTGAGATGGTCTCTAGGCTGGGCTCTGTGGTCAGAAGAGGACAGATGGGCTTGCCTTCAGCCCTAGATCCTACCCCTCACCAGTTTGCCTGGCCCCATATTAATAGTTGTTGAGTCCTTACTTTATGACAGGCAGGCTGCACATGCATAATCTCTCTCTCTCTCTCTATCTCTCTCTCTCTCTCTCTCTCTCTCTCTCTCTCTCTCACACACACACACACACACACACACACACACACACACACACGCACACACACCCCATCTTGGCCCCTTGCTCCAAGCCCCAGGCTGGTGCTAGGTAGGAAATGCTGGGCTAACCCACAGGAGCACTGAGGGGCTGGAGATAGGAGGCTGGTAAGAGAGGTCACTGTCCCGGCATCGAGAAGGCTGATATGGATCTCTCTCTCTCTCTCTCTCTCTCTCTCTCTCTCTCTCTCACACACACACACACACACACACACACACACACACGCACACACACCCCATCTTGGCCCCTTGCTCCAAGCCCCAGGCTGGTGCTAGGTAGGAAATGCTGGGCTAACCCACAGGAGCACTGAGGGGCTGGAGATAGGAGGCTGGTAAGAGAGGTCACTGTCCCGGCATCGAGAAGGCTGATATGGAGAAGGGGTCACACTTGCCCTTGGTACTGGCCCTAGCCCTTTTCCAGCTATGTGACCTCAAGGTCACTCGGGTTTTCTTATTTATTCAGCTACAAAATGAAGCTGGGGATAGCAGCCTGACAAAGTTGCTGGGAAAGCATTTGGGGAACTGATAAAGGGGAGGTGTTATGGCCCCAGCCCTACATTCCACCCGTCAGAGTGAACTCCGTTTTCCAAACGTCTCCTGGGTCCATCCACTCCACCACGTGCACTGCTCTGCTCCAAGCCACCAGCACTCCCCTGGAAGTCCAGGCTGATTGCTTTTATATTATGACCACCAGACTCCGTGGGACATGCCTCCAGGCTCGCACTCACCCACCGCACCCCTTTCCTCTGTGTTCCAGCTACCCTGGCCTCCTTCCAGTTCCTTTGAGGACCCCGCACCCTTCCAGCCTCAGGCCCTTTGCACATGCTGTTTCTAGAATGCTGTTTTCTCTTCCCCAGCTCCCTCCCTGCCTTACCAACACACACCCTAATTAACTACTACCCACCCTATATTTCTCAGAAAAAAAAAAAAAAGTCACTTCCCCAGAGACACCTCCTCTGGGCCCCAAACCAGGTCTGGCCCCTCTGCACCCTCTCACAGCACTCTTGAGTTGGCGTCTATATACTTATGAGGTTATTTTGACCATCTTCCTACCCCACCCCCAGGACTGTGAGTTCTGGAAGGCAGGCACCGGCTGCTTTGCTGGTGTCAAATCCCCAGCTCCTGGCACAAGGTGGGCATACCATTTCTGAATGTGAAGGGATGAATGAGCTTCTCCTCAGAGAGAGTCTTTGGGAGGTGTCTGCCTGGTGCAGGGGCTGCTTCAGATCTTTGTCTAATTTTTTTTGCATCCTACCCCTTCCTCAGTGGGAACCAGATCCAGAAAGTGGGGGTGCTGGAATAAGGATAAGGGGTGGCGGAGGGGGGGAATCTGCTTCAATCCCCTTTGCCGTGTCCTCGGTCCCCTCAGTCCAGCTGGCCAAGTCCTTGTCTACTCAGGGCTGGCCCACCACATCAACAGTTTCCTCTCTCTGGAACATAACCCTTGTCTCTCCCCCTCCCTCATCTTCCCTTAACGGATCCCTTATCCTCTAGGTCTCAGCTTGACTGCTTCTGAAAAGCTTCCCGGTCTGCGAGCTAAGGAGCTTGCCAGGGTCCCACAGCTAGTGGCAGCTCCGATTCTAGCCCAGGCCCACGGTGGGTCTGTCTGCGGACAGAGCCCAGGCTCCGGGCCACCGCATTACATGCCTCCTTACTACCAGTTTCTCCCTGGAGGCCCGGCCCAAAGGCACGCCCCTTCTCACGGCCTCAGTTTCCTAATTCGGACTCTAGATTTCAAGAAGATTGGCAGAGAGGATGAAGGTAGCGGGGAGGCAGAGGGAGGAGGAGGTAAGGGGAGGCGAGAGGAGGTAGGGAGGAGCGCGAAGGGGCGACAGTTTTGGGCCAGCCAGACGTGAGAAACGCCAAGTATGCGAACTACGCCGGCTCCAGAGCTATGAATAGTGCGGCCAGGCTGGCAGCTTAGGTCTGCCCTTCCCGCCAGCAGCCCCCCACCCCAGCCCCGCCTCCCCGCCCCGGCGCCCCCCCTCCCCCGCCCCAGCCCTCCCACGCTAGCCCTGGTAGCCCACAGGGACCAAAAAGGGGGCGGAGTCGGAGGAGGCACGCTTGGAGGCGAAGCCTGAGTGGCTGGAGTGAAGGGGTGCGGTCATGCAAATAAGGAGCAGGGGGCGTATCTGATTGGCGGGTCTTTGCCGGCTTGGGAACGTGTGCCCAATGGGCACTCAACCAGGATCAGCGAGCGCCCGCCCGTCCTTCAGCAAGGCGCAGAGCCTCCGCCCTCTTCCGCTTCCCTGGCGTCTGCGGTTCCCAAGCCTGGAGTCACCCTGGCTCAAATTCCACTGATATTGTGCCCAGGAGGCCTCGCACCCTCTCTGCCAAGGGCCTACTACCTTCAGACACCGTCTCTGCCCACCCCAGTGCCAGGTCAGCCTCGCCTCCGTGGAGTTAGATAGCTGGGCCCTTGGGAATTGCACCTGCCCTGCCTGGGGACCCTCTTTCCTCATCAGGGACCGCAGTGGGGAGCACACTGGGCTAGAGGCCAAAAACCCAGGCCCCAGCCCAGCCCTGCCCTGCCCCTCGTACCCCCAAACAAGTCAGTCAACCTCAGCCCCACTCCTTTTTTCTTTCATTCCAGAACCATGGGCTGGTGTCACTGAGGGTCTGGCACCTACAAGATGCTTAACAAATCTTAGTTTGGTAGTCCACAAGGGATTTTTTAAATCAATAAAACAGTCTCTGACTTTATAAAGAGATAAACATGCAACAAATTAAGAGGATGCAGACCATAGTGTTTAAAAGTTCCAAAACAGGATTCAGAGGATTTTTGGGTTTGAATCCCAACTTGGTCCCACTTCCTGTGTGTCGCTGGACTAGTTACTAACCTCTCTGAGCTTATTTTTCTGCATTTATAAAACAGGGATAATCTGTCCTTCATGGGGCTGTTGTGAAGATTAAAGAGATAGTTTGTGTAAAGTGCTCAGCACGGCAATGTCTGGCACTGAAATGCTCAATTAATGTTAGGACACCCAATACTCCTGTTGTTATTATATGGTTCTCACAATGCAGTGCCAGGACAGAGCCCATACAGTTCATGAGTCAACAATATTCAGTCAACAGGACCTGGGCTAGAAGTTGGAGATAGTACGGTGAACAAGGCAAAGTCTGCCCTCATGGGGCTTTACAGCCTAGCGCCCAGAGAAGGAAGTCCCCATATATTTGAGGACTTGGGGGAGGGGGGTGCTTTACAGAAGGATATTTGAACTGGGCATTGAAGGATGAATAGGAGTTTGAGAAATAGAGAAGACAGGAAAGGCTATTCAGAGGTGAAGAAATGGTGTGGCAAGTTTCTGGAGAGGGAAGAGGGTGATGTATCTGCTCCTACCCTGTCCTCTCCATCCCCAACTCCAGTTTCAGCCCTCATCATCTGGTCTGCTGTCTCCGCTGCCTGATACCCTTCCATGGCTCCACAGTCTCTATGAAAACAAGTCATGCTGGGTCTGGAATTCCCATCTCTCCCTTCTATGCCTACCACCCCGCTGTTGCCCCAGCAGACATCTTTCAGGCCCGGGCCAGCCTTGCTTCCTCAATGAAGCTTTCTTTCCCTCAGAGCTCGAGCATCTTTAGAAGAACCAGGAGCTCGGCCAGGTTTATTGATGGAGCCCTGGGGTGTTCCATACCACTCAAGGGCAAACCCAGACTGTAGGCAGGCACAAGGAGAAGCAGGCACAGTAGAGTCATGGAGAAGCAGAATATAATCATGCATCTGCACCCTCCACCCCTCCTTCATCATCATGCAGACCCCTACTTGGATTTCAGGGCTCAGCTGGGGGAAGGTGGGAGTGTCTCCCTCCCTAGGATGGGAGTGTCCACCTCTCGCAGGCTTTTCCTTGTCAGGGAAGGTAGCGGTGACACAGGACAGGCTTAGGATTCAGAAAGACCCAGACTTAAATTCAGATGCTGGGTGACCTTTGATGGGGTTATTTACCCTCTCAGGGTCTCAGTTCTTGTATCAGTGAATACATAACCACTTCACAATGACCCTTGAAAATTCATTGAAAAAAAGTTTCACTAAAGAATCCTCAACGGTAGGTTTGGAAACAGGAAATGAGAGAAAGGAGATTAATCACATCACCAATTGGTTTTTAGCCACTCCTACAGCGATTCTACCCAGCGGTTCTGTTTCCATCTTTAAACAGCTGTTACCACCTTTGTGGCCACATTCACACTCAAATGACGTCACAGTGAAGATACTTGCTAGTGTCTGCTTTGGTTCTGTCTCCCTAGTTATGCCAGACCATTTTTATGTAATATATATATATATATATATATATATATATATATATATATAATTTCAGAGAGGAAGGGACAGGGAAAGAGAGATAGAAACATCAATGATGGGAGGGATTCATTGATTGGCTGCCTCCGGCACGCCCCACACTGGGCATTGAGCCTAAAACCCAGGCACGTGCCCTGACCGGAATTGAACCTCGACCTCCTGGTTCACAGGTCGATGCTCAACCACTGAGCCACGCTGGCCGCGCTGTAATATTTTTGACAGAGGGTGTCAAGAAGTGTTCTGGACTGGCAGACAGGGTAGATGCAAATCTCAGAACCTGTGGTTATAAAATCTTATTGGAGCTGTTGGGTGGCAGGAAAAACAGACGAGAACCCCCTTGAGAGCAGGGTTGTATCTTTTTCATCCAGATCCCAAGACCCACAGAGAGCCTGAAACTCAGGAAATGAGAGGGCACACAGGAATAATCACCAAATGAACAAAGGCCGGTTGGCATTAAGATCTGGCTGCTGCCTAGTTTTCCCAGGCACGGAACCTCCAGTCTCTGGATCAGGTCCTTCTCCTGCCCCAGGCTGCAATTAGGGTTAGGGCAAGACAACACTCTATGAAAGCCAGGCCTGGGAATGTCCTTAATGCTCCCGGGCCACACCCTGTCTCCCAGATAACACTTTCCTTAGCACTGTGGGACCCAAGCATCTGGGAGCCACTGGCAAGGAAAAGGTCCCAGTGGGGAAGGCAAGGGGGATGTGTGCCTTTTTTTTTTTTACATTAAAAAAAAAAAATATATATATATATATATATAGATAGATATATAGATATATAGATATATAGATATATAGATTGATTTCAGAGAGGACGGGAGAGGGAGTGAGAGATTGAAGCATCAATGATGAAAGAGAATCATTGGTCAGCTGCCTCCTGCACGGCCCCACTGGGGATGGAGCCTGAAACCCCGGGCATGTGCCTGGGTATATGACCTCCTGGTTCATAGGTCAATGCTCAGCCACTGAGCCACACCGGTCAGGTGAGATATGTGCCTCTTCCCCTGTCTGTCAGCAGTCCTAGCCTTGTTGCATGGCCCCCATTTCCTGACTCCCTCTCTTTCCTCTTACAGACATCCCACCCTCCTCCTGGTCTCTAGACCCAACCTCAGCTGCCCCATCATCCCCACCAGGTGCTGCAGGGCAGATGGGGGCACAGTGCCAAGGCTTCATTAGAGCTAATGAGGGCCCAGCTCTGCAGATGCCAGTGCAAGATACGGAAGGGGACCAGGCCCGCCGGCAGCCCCATCAGGACCTCGGGCCCTCAGTTCCCTCCTCCCCGTCTCTGGAGGGGAACCAGGGCCACATCCTGGGAAGAGGTAAGGGAGATTTAGGAGAATCTTCCCAAGTACAGAGAGTGCCATGATGCCAAGAGACTGGGGTGTAGAAAACAGCATCAGGATAGGGTTCTCACCTGGGCGGCCAGAGGCTCCACTGTCCACTTACTCAATCAAAAAACAACAACAAAACAAAAACTAACAGAAACCCACTCCTCCACTCCCTCCTTTCATGGAATCACAGCAGGTCACAGGAGACTAGGGACTCTCCACTACCCTTGGACTGTAACTCAACGACCCGAGCTCCCTTCTCGGCTGGCTTCCATCCTCCCTCTTCCTCCCACTTTTGCCTGTCCTTTGCCCTCTGCCTCTGTCTCCTTGTCCTGTCTCCGGGCCTTAGTTTCCCCATGAGTCAAATGGAGAGGAAGGGAGGTAGGGGTGGCCTATCTCCAGTTGAAACTTTTTTAAAAAACATATTTTTATTGATTTCAGAGAGGAAGGGAGAGGGAGAGAGAGATAGGAACATCAATGATGAGAGAGAATCATAGATCTGCTGCCTCCTGCACGCCCCACACTGGGGATGGAGCCTGGGCATGTGGCCTTGACTGGAATCGAACCCAAGACCCTTCTGTCCACAGGCTGACCCTCTATCCACTGAGCCAAACCAGCCAGGGCACCCGCTGAAACTTTTGAAGCTGTTCCCTCTTAGGGAACTCTTCTCCTCCTCCTTGCCGCCCCCCCCCCCCCCCGCCCTCCTCCCCTCTCTCTCTTTTGGAGAACAATCCAGATATGGAATCTCTGTGGTGGAGGGTGAGAGTCTCCACTTCAGCCCGCCCTTTCAGCCTTTTGGGGGCTCTCAAGAGCAGGAAAAGCTCTGATGACCCAGATCTCTACCCCATTCTCCTACCAAGGGCTCTAAGCCCCCCATCCCCCCCATCCCCCACCCCCATTCTCTCCAAGGAACTCTCACACTCTTTGAGGAAATTAAAAAAGAGAAAGGCCCTGACCGGTTTGGCTCAGTGGATAGAGCGTCAGCCTGTGGACTGAAGGGTCCCAGTTTCGATTCCGGTCAAGGGCATGTACCTTGGTTGGGGGCACATCCCCAGTAGGGGGTGTGTAGGAGGCAGCTGATTGATGTTTCTCTCTCATCGATGTTTCCAACTCTCTCTCCCTCTCCCTTCCTCTCTGTAAAAAATCAGTAGAATATTAAAGAGAGAGAGAGAGAGAGAGAGAGAGAGAGAGAGAGAGAGAGAAGCTATGAATTTAGGAGCCCAGAATCAGACAGAAATCATGATAGGAGCCAAATGAACCTTTATCAGGGCCAAAATGAACTCTGCCCTTCCCTATATTGACCCCCCACTTGGAGGCCAAGACCCTGGGTCGGTTGTCCTCCCACAAGGCTCCTACAAGTGCCCCCAGCCTGGCCACATTCCTCCAGCCCACACACCTCCCACCAGCCGGCTGCCCAAAGACACTGCATCTGCTTCCATCCTGGGCTTGCAGATCTGTCCTCCTTGCACCCCGCCCCAAGCTGTCTCTCCACCCAGGGGTTCAGGCTGAGCTTTGAAAGGGTCACTTCAAAGAGGACCTGCCTGGGAGAGCCCAGCCAGACCCAGGGCTGGCTCCTCGGCCAGATTCCCGGCGGCTGGGGACAAAGGCTCCACTGTTCCTCCGACCCCCAGACGCCCCCAAATGCACTGGGCATAAGAAGTCTTTCTTTCCCCAGTTCCGCTCCTTACAGGCCCTTGCTCTTTGCCACTGAGAGTAGCCCTGGTCCCTCCTCCAAGAGAGACTGGGAGTTGGGGCGTCGGGGGAGACAGGGAGCTCCCAGCTCCCCCATGACCACCACCACCACCACCACCACCAAACACCCACCCCCTTGGGCAGCCAGCATGTGGAGGCAGCCTTGGGGCCGACTTCAGGACTAGTGTCCCGGGGCCTCACCCCCCTCAACCACCAATCCCTTTGCAGGCCTGCAAGGGCCTCCCACCCATCAGAACCATGCCCGTGCTTACAGGCCTCCTCCAGGAAGTCTTCCAGGACTCCCTGTCCTTGGAGGAACCTCACAGCACAGCAGCGGACCCCTCATTCCTCTCTCCAGTCCCTGGTCGCAGGAACCAGGTCCCACCTGCTCCTCTGATTTCCTACCACACGGTGCTATTCCCAAAGCAGAGTCCGCCAGGTTCTCCGAGTTAGCCTCTCACCCAGTGCCTGAATTCTCTCTAGTCCAGCCGGGGCTGGCTCACCTCCTCTGATTGGGGCCCCCATCACCGCCAGGGGCAGCTCATTTCCTCTTCAGATTACTCAGACCATAAAGGGTTCCCTTTATTGAGCCCAAAGTATGTTGTTCTCATTTCCATCCATTGATTATTGTTTGTTTAATCACAGTTGTTACTACGAGTGCAGATTACCAGATGTCAGCCACTTTACCTATATTACCTCATTTAATCCAAAACAATTTTGAGGGATTATTTCAGGGACAAGAAAACTGAGGCCAAAAACAGTGAACTTGGCCAAGGTCACACAGTGAACAAGGGGTAGGGCTGAAATTTGAACTTTAGCAAGGCTGAAGTCAGGGCCCAGGCACTCAACCTACCTCCCAGTGTGCCCAGGCGCCATGCTGGGGCAGACCACATCCCCACACTGAGTCTTCTTTTTTCCAGTCCAGATTCCCACCAGCCTTTGTCAGTACATGAAGTGTGACCTGGTGATGGAGTCTGATGTTCATTCAAACCAGCAAATGGGGAGCAGGGGGAGTCAGAGGGGAAGCAGTCACCTGCCTAGGAGCACACAGGTTTGAGCAGGTTGGAGGAGATGACCCTGGCCATCTTAGGGTTTAGGACTGGAAATCCAATACCCCTTCCTGTGAGGCACAGAGAACTGATGGCTGTGGCGGGCCCTGCCCCAAACCAAACACTCCGTGCGCCCTCCAACTATTAAGCTGAACATCTCAGGGCCCTTTAATCCAATCTGTAGTCTTTTCCCACGTGCCCACTGCCCAGCACTGTCCCCTTGGAACTCTGGGAGAAGGGAGGGAGAGAGGGCAAGAGAGAAGCCCGAGGACTGGGGCCCCCCAGTGGCCCCTGTTAAGCGGCGGAAGACATTCGTGATAGGGTGTGGGTGAGCTCTCCATTTCTTTCTAGGTTTGGCTGAGGCACTCCTGGCGCAGATAACACAGTAATGCACTTCTAGGCTGCCTTCCCAAGACACCAATCCCAGCTACTTCCAAAGGGTTAGATCAATGGTCGGCAAACTGCGGCTCGCGAGCCACATGCGGCTCTCTGGCCCCTTGAGTGTGGCTCTTCCACAAAATACCACATGTGGGCATGCATGTACAGTGTGATTGAAACTTCGTGGCCCATGCGCAGAAGTCAGTTTATGGCTCTCAAAAGAAATTTCAATCATTGTACTGTTGATATTTGGCTCTGTTGACTAATGAGTTTGCCGACCACTGGGTTAGATGATCGAATTCTGAGGTTTTTCCATACACTGTCAGTCATTCGGTCAATCAACAAACAGCACTGCGTGCCAGGCTCTGTGGATACCAAGATAAATAGGACACCTCTGGGCCTGCCTGGAATGAGGTTAAGAACAAGGTCAACTCCTTAGCTCTGCCACCAGCTGTGTGACATGAGGAAGCCATGCAATCTTTTTGTGCCAATTTCTTTGTCTGTCAAATGGGATGACGATAATGTACCTACCTAGAGTGGTAAGCACTTCGGAAGTAGTTGCTATTATTATTTTTCTTGCCCTCAAATAATGCCAGTCTGGTGGGGGAGACTGACTTGTAGACCGACTGTCACAGTGCCAGGGGCAGAGCTAGGCACAGTGCACCCTGGGAGGCCAGGGGTGGGTCTGCTCCCTGGCCTGCACTTCACAAACATTTATGGAGAATCGCTCTGTGCCAGGCACTGTGCTGGCCACTAGGGACACAGAGATGAACAGGACACATTGTCCACTCATCCTTGCTCCTCTCCGCCCTCCCTTCTCCCTCCTGGGCCCAGTCCCAGAACCCTGCACTGAGGGGGACACTAAGGACAGAACCAACTGTGCATGGGAAGGCATGGCCTGGGGGCCAGGCAATCAGAACACCTGGGTTCATGTCCACCACTCACAGGCCACCTGCCACTGGGCACTCTCTGACCTCAGTTTCCCCACTGGAGCATGAGGGAGTTGGACAAGAAGACCCCTCTGGCCCTAACCGGTTTGGCTCAGTGGATAGAGCGTCGATCTGCGGACTCAAGGGTCCCAGGTTCGATTCCGGTCAAGGGCATGTACCTTGGTTGCGGGCACATGCCCAGTAGGGGATGCGCAGGAGGCAGCTGATTGATGTTTCTCTCTCATTGATGTTTCTAACTCTCTCTCCCTCTCCCTTCCTCTCTGTAAAAAAATCAATAAAATATATTAAAAAAAAAAAAAAAAAAAAGAAGAAGACCCTTCTGGTCCTGACCCACATTGACAGCTGATGAATATGCTCCATCCCCACAGGGCTTTAAACTCACCCCAAAGTCCAGTCCCAAGGCCACCCCAGCCTGCTGTCTCACTGAGGCAGTGGGGAGAAGATGCCTGCCTGGCACTGACTGGCACTGCCCTGCTGATGAGCTGGCACAATTTCACATGGAACAGGGGGCCTGGATCTAAAGGCGGGTTGTTGGAAGGGGTGGGGGTGCTAGGGGAAAGGCAGAGCCAGCTCCCACAGGCCCTATTCATGACTCTCTCTGGGGAGGGACAGAGAGCAGGATAATTAAACCCAGGCTTTATCCAAATCCCTGACCAAGCCAATATCTCACCTCTGAACCAACAGACCAGCGCTGATGTCCCTTTGAAAGGAAAACACCAATGAACCGAACCATGACCAAGTGCTATGGGCTGCATGGGGTCCCGGGGTTGGAGGGGTAAATGAGCTGATTCCCCACCCACCAACCATGGACACCTAAGGCCTCGCCACCCTGAGGCTTCTTGTGCCCATCCCTGACCCCACTGAAAGAAAAACAACCAAGCTCCAAGAGGTTGACCTTGATCTTGGGCTGTGTCCAAGATGGACCCAGCTTTGGGGTGCGAATGACAGCAGGACAAGGCAGATCCTGAGACGAGGGATAGCAGGGTGAAAGGATGGACTCCAGCCGGATTGCCGGGACCCTACCCTGGCTCTGCCACCTATTAGTGATGTGATTTTGTTCAAGCTATTAGCTCTCTGTGCCTCAGTGCTCTCAACTGTAAGATGGGAATAATGGTACCCACCCCTCATGGTTGTGTTGTGAAAATTGTGAAAATTAAAGAGGTCATTTATATAAATGCTGGCCCAGAGTAATTGCTATCCATGTCTTAGCTATCAGCTGTACTATTAAAGAAACTCCCCCTCCTTAAAAACACGTTTTTGAGGGCACTAATGTATATGCTCATTGACTATATCTGATCCCCTATGAATCGCTCTGTATTTCTGCACTGGAATCCAACTCCATCGGGATCTACCAAACCCTCTGTAGTGGAGGAAAGTTCCCTGCGTGATGCTCCAGGCTAGCCTGGGATGCTGCAGCTCTTAAACCTTTCCCTGGAAGTTCTCCCCAAGAGCTAACTGCAATCCCTCCTATTGTAACTTACTCCATTCTCCTCCTTTGTACTCTCTTAACCATACACACCATGAAATCCTTCTAAGAATCCCTGCAATGAAGGATGAAGCAATAAATGCCTCTGCCCATTCCTGCACTGCCCTGTTCTGTACCAGCACCCTCCCTCACCCCCACTCCCATTCATGCCAAAAATGCTGCGCTCCTGGAGGGCCAGGCTGGCCTCCCGCTCCCCTTTCCCATGAGCTCAGGGTCAGCCTGAGGAGGGGGCCCACCGACTCCATCCAGGCTGCCCAGACACGGGGCCTATTCCCCAGGCCCAGTCCCTCTCTCTTGGACTGGGATCCTCAAAGGCCTGCCCCATTCCCCATGGTGTCCTAAAGCCACCTTCCTGAAAACGCTCGCCTCCGAAAAGCTTTCAGCGTGTGACTCCCATCAAGAGACTGGGGGGCCCTAGCTGGTTTGGCTCAGTAGATAGAGCATCGGCCTGCAGACTGAAAGGTTCTGGGTTCGATTCCAGTCAAGGGCACATGCCCAGGTTGCAGGCTCGATCCCCAGTAGGGGTCGTGCAGGAGGCAGCCAATCAATGATTCTCTCTCATCATTGATGTTCCCATCTCCCTCTCCCTTCCTTTCTGAAAGAGAGAGCGAGAGAGAGAGAGAGAGAGAGAGAGAGAGAGAGAGAGAGAGAGACTGGGGAGCCTGGGATGCAGAAACTGGGAACTCCTAGCCCCTTGGGGGTGGGCTCAACCACGATGTGAGCAAGTGGAAGAGGCTGAGGTTGGGGACCTTGAGTTGTGTTTGGAGGTGAGATGACGTTATGTAATCGAGATTCACATCGAATGCCAATGAGCACAGCATCTCAGCGAGAGAGAGCGCGGCCACTTTTGGGAATGGGACTGTTGGCCTGGTGGAGGGGGAGAACCCCAGGCTAGGCCACAGGAGAAGGGTGGGGGTGCGATGGTAGAGGAGTGGAGATGAAGTGTGTGTTGGTAGTGGTGGTGGTGGTGGTGGTGGTGGGGTGTAATCCAAGGGACTCTGCTTAATGCCCTCCACCCCCACCCCCTGTCCATCCTGAATTTCAAGTTTGTAATTAGGAGCGCTTTGGCTGAGCGGTGGAGGGGGAGTCCGGGAGAAGTGAGCACACATCCCTCCAGCTCCTGAGACGCTCAGCAGTCTCGGAGTTTGCAAAGCGCTAGACCCCAGCTCCAACTCTGGGGGGAGAGCTGGGAGGAGCACCCCCACTTCCTCCAGCCCCGTCAAAAGAGGAAGAGGCCTCAGCCCAGACCTTGACCCCAACATAGACCCCCAGGGAACTTCTTTTCCCAGCCCAGGGAACTGGCCTGACAGTTCAGTCCTTCAACTCGGGAAGGGGAGGAGCGCCTGTGCGGGTGCTCCGCAGCCGGGCTCGGCAGTGGGGGCCGGACCCGATGGGGCACCGAGGCCCCCGCGGGCCCCTCCCCACCCTCAGCAGCTGGCAGATGAAAGAACCCAAGCAAAGCAGCCTAGCGCTGAGTAATCCCCTGGCACCCCGCGACCAGACCCACCCACAGCCAGTCCGAGGGGACGGAGAGAGCAGCCGCGCCTGCAGGACCAGGGGTCCCGAACCCGTTTCTCTTCCTCGGGACCCCGGGGGGCGGCGGAGTCGCGCCAGGCAGTTCGCTGCGCCGTCCGGCCCGGCAGGGGGCGAG